>NC_045645.1:10092500-10785000 GCF_009829145.1 Chiroxiphia lanceolata | reverse complement strand
GTACTAAAAGTGAAAGGGAAAAATAAATCACGCCTTGTTTCATTTTCAGTGATACTCGACAGGGATTTCCTTCACTGTCGGAAGGATTGGCATCTTGAAACTGCAACCGGGTGCACTTGTGACTGTGACCGTTTTGTGCAATGCAGCTGTTGGCAAACAAATACACAGTATCTGTTCAGGAGCAATGAAATAATGATTCAGAGTTTCGTGTTTGGGGGGGTTTCTTAGTGCCTCTCTGCTACTTTTTTTTCTTTGTTTCAGGGTAACCAGCCAAAGAAGTTATGAATATCATCTGTGGTTTAAAGCTGCCGGGCAGGAACTGTGTTTTCTCTCATTTGGCATCTTTGAGCAAGCAGGGGAAATGCAATAACCTCTCTAGGTCTTATACAGGATGGCCCCGAACTCACATCAACAGATTTAGATACCAAAGGCTGGATTTGAGTGGAAATACTAGAAACTGTTTTTTGACTGGAAACCCTGTCTGCCACAGAAACTTCATAAGTAAAGGACTGAAGTGTGTTTTGAATGTCCCAAATACAGGAGTATACAGGAATGCACACCACAGTTCGGGAGCATTTTGCGTCCAGTCTTCTCAGCCACAGGGGGAGAAGACCACATCCCTCCGGATCTGTTCCGCAGGGGAACTCCCACATCACTTTTCTGCTTGGAACGTTCACATCATCAGGTCTCTTCGCACATCACCATCATTTCAGGCTGCGCCAGTTCCTCTTTTCTGGATCATTGTTAAGCCAGCTCAGAAATTACTTGCCATCATTCTTGGCAGGTAAAATACTGTTACTTCGCTCTCAGTGCAAGACCCCATCATGCAAAGTGTGAGTTTGTGGAGGATGGCAGGTGTGTTTGTGGTATTGTTTGACTGACAGTTTGCTCAACAAGAAGGTTTTTTTCCATTTTCAGAGGTGTTAGGTGTATCTTTTGCTCTTTTCCTTCTCATTTACATGTGGTAGAGGAAGGTGAACCAACACACTGAGGGGCATTCCCTCTTCTCGTGTTCGAGGGAAGACATGGAGTGGAGTAGAAGCCAATTATAATATAACCTTCCATAAGCTGCTACATAGATGAAACTATAACAGAGAATACAGCACGGACAGACACTAACAAATTTCTTTTTAACAATGTCCTAAGTTAACACTATTTGTATCTTACAGGAGCATAAGAAATTGGTGGAAGGCACTTCCTCCTAATAAACGGGAACTGTTTAAAGAAAGTGCAAGAAAAAATAAATGGAAGATCCTCCTGGGTGTCAGTAGCTTAGGAGTTCTATTTATCATGTTTTATTTTACTCACTTGGAGGAGACACCCATCACTGGGCGTGCTCGACTGCTGGTGTTTGGGAAGGAGCATTTTAGGGAGCTGTCACAGATGGAATATGAGATGGTAAGATTTTAAAGAAAAAAAATTAGAATACTCTAGAACTGTTAATGCTTTTTTTCTTAGGTGATGAGATAACCCTATTAATGAGATGGGCAAACAAACCTTGTGGTGTCCTTGATAAGTCTTAAAGTTCACACTCAAAACCCTGCTGAGCCCCCCCCCATCTGTTACCTTCTCCTCTTGTTCCCATCCTTTTTAAGAGTTCCCTTTCCATCAAGGGCACATTAAAGCCACATGGCATGCATGTAACAAACATTTCTGTGTTACTGTAATTGAACAGAATTTCGTAAAAGAAATATGGAAATCTGGTAGGATCTTAGAAGAACAGGTGTATGCTGAGATTTGTCTCAGTTTCTGAGCTGATTGCAGCATTCTTTGGCACTTGTCCTCTCTTTGAAGCTGTCACTTTGTAAGGTAGTACTCTCTACCTGCATTCTGTTCTTTTTTTTATTTATTTGATTAGCTCATTATTCTTTAATTTCCTTCTTTTAAACTGCCTATTTAAACTGTCCAGAGCTAGTTTCTATAGCTTTGAGTTCTGTGTCTTCTTGCTCTAAAGTCAGTGAAACTTGATAAACCATATCCAAATGTCACTACAGTCCTTTCTCTCAGATATAAGTTAAGAACAGAACAAGTACAAGGATATTTTCAAAATACATATTTTGTATAAATTTGCCCACCTTACAAATTACAACAGGAATATTCAGATAGACAAAAATTACAAATTCAGATGGAAATTCAAGAGGGTATACAAAGGTTCTCTGAATCGTGATGCCAGGTTTAACTATGTTTAGGAAAATGCCAGATACAGGAGGCTGTAGCACCAAGTTTATGATATCTTATTTTTGATCTGTGATCAGTTTACTTTCTTTTAAGTTTATTATTCTTTTACTTGTGGGTCTGAAAGCCTGAACTCTAAGGTATTGGCTTTGGCTATATAAAAGAAAAATGTATTGAAACTTAGTTTTATCTAAGTTGTGTGTAGCCACTAAATTAGTTTACTCATTAGTCATTCACTGTGTGTTTGTTCTGCATGGCAATCAGTGAATTTTTTTTTTTTTCAGTGGATGGAGGAGTTCAAAAATCAAATGTTGCCTGAGACAGATGCAAGATACCAGGTTGTGGAGAGAGTTGTTGGGCATTTGTCTGAAAGCAATAAGGACATCCCAGAGGTCTCAGCACTCAAGTGGGTGATTCACGTGGTGGATGAACCAGGTGTAAATGCTTTTGTGCTTCCAGTAAGTTGAACACAATACAAACATTATTAATTATATCGAAACGGCATTTATGTGTCTTCCCCTTAATTTTTATTCACTTTTTGTTTACAGAATGGTCAAGTGTTTGTTTTCACTGGATTGCTCGATGCAGTTTCTGATATTCATCAGCTGTCATTTATTTTGGGACATGAAATAGCTCATGCTGTGCTGGAACATGCAGTAAGTTTTTAAAGAAAGTTGTCTGATATTCTTAAATTATTCTAATTAATTTAATTGTGATCATATTATACCAACCAAGTTTTCAGTGTGACTCTAACTAATGAAAAATGGAATTTGAAATGTCTGGTCTGCTACAGTAGATCCTTATTATTGGTGTAATAGTTAATAACTGTCAGAAGGCCTGTACTGGTCCCTGTTAGCACAAAGTCTGCCAGTGTTTTTTTCACAGCTGCACTGGTGGATTATGGCTCACTTTTAGCAGTCATGTAGGACTTGGTCTACCTCTCTTATAGCTCAGATGTAAAGAACTGGAGGTACTCAGCAACTCAGTTTGTTACTCCTGTACTTGTTAATACCTACAGAAGTGGATATACTTAAAAAATTATCCTAAAACCCATAGTGTTTTTATTATAGTTACACACTGGTTTAGAATGTCAAATTCTGGAATGTTTGGAGCTTGATTCTTGTGATTTTGGGTGAGCAACAGTTCACAATGTTTTTTCTTGGGCTCAGCTGAGCCAACTACCCCTTTGAACTTCTAAAAAATGCATTTCTCCTAGTAAAAAGAACTTCCCTTGTTTATGTGGAACCTGCGTCACCCAGCTGGCATAAAGAGAACTATTGCATGATCCCACTTGTAAGTGCTCAGATCAATTTGTTGCATCTCAAATAGAGCTCTGGAAAACAGAATAATTTCAGTTTATTTCTTCAGGATCTCTCAGATTCTGAAATGAAAGCAGTGCAGCAGAAAACCAAAGATAAATACATTATGTCTACTGTCCCCTGTTCCCATTAGGGATCCTGTCTCAGTGATGTCTGTCTCTTCTCAAATTAATGTAAAGAACAGTCTTTGAGGTCTCTTTATAGATTTTTCATTCCAACTGAGGTGTTTCTTGGCCTTTTTACTGAAGAACTCTCTGTATGTCATTCCCATCTTACCTCCAGCTTTGAGTCTCTCAAATAGGGTGATGGCCAGATGTGTTTGCTCCAGCTGTATTCCACAGCTGCTGTGGATTCCACACTGAAAGTACCTTGTATCCAACTGGATTTTTTTATTTGTTCAAGCAGGGAATCTTGTGCCCTGTTCCCGTGGCTACGTAGAAAAAACCCCAAAGCTGTGATTTTTAAAGTGTTTCCAAATTCTGTTGTGTTCTAAAGAAATGTCAGACTGTAAGGAATGAAAATGGGACAATCTCTGTTTGCAGGCAGAGAAAGCCAGCCTGGTGCACATCCTGGATTTTCTCTCCCTCATCTTTCTCACCATGATTTGGGCCATCTGTCCTCGGGATAGTTTGGCAGTTGTTGGCCAGTGGATTCAGAGCAAGTTGCAGGAGGTAAGATTGACATTTTGTATTATCCTCCCTGACTTCCTCGGAAAGACATTTTTAATCTTAATTTTAACGATAATTTTGAATCTTTCGCTACAGTAAATAATGTATTTGGGGAAAAAGGCAAGAGGAGAAATATAAGCAAAAACTAATGTTTGAGTATGTTATTGAAGGAAATACATTTTTAAAAATCTGATTCTGCTGTAGTTGGTACTGATTTTCATTTGTCATGGTGAAGAACTTTCGATCTCCCTACATGACTTGGTTGAGCTGCACAGGCTCCAGGTACCAGCTGCCAATTAAAGCAGATGATTATCTTTTAGGAATGTAACTTACCCTTTAAAGTTATGTGTGTTGAAATGCCATGCTTTTCTTTTACCTAGTAGTTAAATTGTTCCTAAAGCAAATAAAATATATGGAGTTCTTTAGATGTATTGTTAGTGGTAAGAATGGTTTCCAAGATTAAAAATTTGAGAATCTAAACACTCCTTAAGAGTGTTTAAATCATGCTATAGTAAAACTTACTGAAATAATCTTTTCAGCCAGCATATATTCCAACAAAGTAAAATTCAGAGGCTCTGTGGTGCCAATTTTCTTCCACAGTCTAATTTTCTCTCTGCCTTTGGACAGTTACTGATTCCTTTATTTTTTATAAAAATCTGTTTTTTAAAAATAAATTTTGCTTAGATCATAAAACTTGAATCTGAATTTAAGGGGAAGAGCTCTTTGATTACTTGGGCTTGATGCTTTCCCTGAGATTTCCCCATGAAATTAAACAGAACCAATCTGTTTTGGTAGCTCTTATGCTAATGAGGAGATATGTGGATTCTGAACATAAATTATCTCTAAGGAGCTGGGATATTTTGTACAAGTAGCTGAGAAACCAATACACTGATGAACACTGGCCAGCATTTTGAAGAGCTGAATTTGGCAAAGAACGAGTGTGAATCAATCCTGAGACTGCTCATAATTCAGACAGCAAGATTCCACTCCCTGTCAGCATCTCTTCTCCTGTCCTAGGCTAACTGCATGGATATTTGGGAATCATGGACTGGAGTTGTGCTTTAGGTTGCAAATGGAATCGGGGTTTAAGCTCATAGTCCTGGTGTGCTGTAAGAAACATGTCTCATGCTGTACAGCTGGGTTAAAAGGCTGATCCAGCTCATCTTCAGTAATATTGAAGTGATTAATACTTGCAGACCTTTCACCCCAGATGAGAAAGGTGCTGAATGGAAAATGTCATTTCTTTCAGTCACCCGGGAGTGCAGCGTCTGTTTGTTTTCTCCGTTCTACATTTGCCTCTTGTGCTTCCAGGAAAGTGAACCTTTCTGCAAACTTTCTCAGGATATTTCTTTTCCTCTCTTCCATAACCATATTTTGCTTTTTAAAGCCTTAGCCTCCTACTCTGTGAAAGGGTTATTTAAGCCACATTGCAGTACTTGCTTCTCTCTGTATATTTGTTTTTCTCTCATGTCCTAGAGGCTTAACTTTTTGACCTACTGACTATTGTGTATTTTTTCTTATTGACTCTAAGTAGTTCTTAGTGATTCTTTGTAGGTCTTTGGGCATGTGAGCTCCAGTTCTGCCTTTTCCCCAAAGGCTGGTGGGTTTGCTTTCCTTAATAAATTGTTAAGTTTCCTTGTGCTGTTCATCTATGGTTGTTCTTTAGTCATGTATTTCTGAACTGAAGCATGTTGGCTTTGTTATACAGTAGCTGTTATTTTATGTGGGAACTAAAGCTAGGAATTATTCTTGGAATAGCTCAAAGCATAGGTTTGAGTTTTGCTCATGTCCTGCACATAAATATGTACAGCTGCAGTCTCCACACTCCTTTCCTTGTCCACCTCACACCATCAGATTTGTATTCCACAGACAGCTCTGGTAACTGTTTGAAAACTCAAATCCCTCTTATTATGTCCAATTTCAGACAAGGATTTTAGATCAGTTTGTGGTTCTAATTTTTCATTCCAGCACATTCACAGTAGGTTTTTTAAATCATTTCATTTTTTCAGTAGCAGATGAATAGTAAGTACTGTGTGTGAGATGACTCTGGACTCTTTTTTTATGTAACCCATTTAATTTCCTTGTCTAAAAAATATTTAATAATTAAACAAATAGTTTGTTTGGCTAAGTGGGAAATGGTCCTTCAGGAATACATGACAGACCAGCCAGGGGCATCTTTGCTGTTTAGTGAACATATGTGCACCAGCAGACCTGGATTTTTGAGGCAGTAGAGGTATGTATTCCCCTTCCAGGAATGACTTTATCATCAGAGGATTTAAAAAATATTTTTATAATTGCAATATTTAAGATCTGTATAGAAACAAAGAATTTAGAAAGTGACCTCCTATAAGTGCTTACTTATCAACCAGAGTATTTGGCTTTAAAAAAAACCAGAGGATCAGCTTTGTTTGGCTTCTATTTTTGACCTAGTAAAGAAAAACTATCACTGCTACTTTGGAAAGAAGCAAAGAGTTACAGTTACCTTTCTGTGCTCAAGGGATTGCTCCCCTTCTTTGGTGCTCCTCCCTTCAAACTGGTTTGTGTTGCTTGGGTTTTGGTGGGGGTTTTTTCCCCTGAAACTTATAAGGATTTCTGCATGGAAACACTCGTGGCTACATTCCACACTGGGCACTGTTTGCCATACAGAATAGATGATACCAGGCTGAAAGGCAGTCATCAGAAAAGTTTAGGGACCCACTGGAATTTTTACCTACAGTTGCTACAACAAAAATCTTGGTGTCAATGAAAGAGTGAAGTGAAAAAATTCTAGTGTAAAGTTGGTATTGAGCCTTCAGTTGCTGCAAAATGGGACTGGCTGATGAGAGTGGCCTTGAAAATAAGTGTAATTTGAATTGATTTCCACTAAATACAGGATCAATGAGTTACATAGAATGGAATTAAAGATTACATTAAGAAAATTAATACTGATCACGTACAATGTGAACAAGATAGATAAACCCCTTTTCTTATGGGAAGGTTAGAAAGGCAGTTACAATGCTCCAGCTTTGTGCACATTCAAACCCAAAAATAGAGCTTTGATGTGCTTCTTTCCAGTTCATGTTTGACAGACCCTACAGCAGAACACTGGAGGCTGAGGCTGATAAAGTGGGACTTCAGTTTGCAGCAAAGGTAACTGGGATTGGTTGGTTTTATTGACAATGTTCTCAGTTTCTGTTTAAATTGAAGGGAGTTTCACACTTCGTACAGAGGTAAGCTGAGAATTTTTGAAGATCTGTAGATTTATGAAGTGGGGGGAAATAAAACAGTTTTTAGGGAAAGACAAAGTCACGCTGCCTAATTGCAGGTAATAAAATAGAAGTTTGTAAAGTTGCACATTAACTGCAACTTTAAAGTGTATTTTCTGTGTAGTTTATTACTATTAGAAGAAAAACCCACATATTTATAACAAGGAGAATGCTAAACCATAAGTTGGTTTTAATTGTGTGTAAAGATTTAAACATTTAGCCTAAATTCAGCCATAGGAACAGTGTAACTTTGCTAAAGTAAGACAAAAATTTGGCCAGAAGCTACTCAGCATTTTTCTCAGCATTTATTTTTTCAGTTACATTTTTTCCCCCCCTCTGGATTTTAATTCTATATTAAAGAAACTAAACAAACTTTTTGGTTTCTAGCAAAGTGCAATATAGAGCAAGGTGTCAGATAACAGTGTGAGCAGCACCATCTAGTGTTAATATTTCATAAGGAAAACTTCCTTTTCTTAATAATTATTTATGTTTCTTCAAGGAAGAGTTTTAAAATTAACTTTGATTTTGAGATTGAAACTGCATTTTTAATTTAAAGTCATTTAAGGGAGTAATACAATCTATAAAAAAACATAATTGCTGTGTTTGTGCTCAGTGTTTTGTGATACCAAAGATTTAGGGCCATACCAGAAAGAAATAAGCACAGCATTTCTCTGCTTGTGCAGGTAATCTTTTTTTTAATAATAATTTTAAGAAATAAATTCAAAGAATAAGGCAGCACTACTGTATTTCGGGGGGGGGGGGAAAGAAGTGATTTTCTTACCTTCTGACAACTTCTAGTCTTTTATTTTCTTAACAAATAGAAGTCAGTGTAAGAAATCATGTTATTTTTTTCTCCTTCACTTAAATGCAAAAATAAAGGAGTCTGTTAGTGATACACAAAAGCTATTCTGAAAGTTACTGTTCCATGACTTTCTGTGGTTAAATATATACTTCTGTGGAAAGAGTCAGGAATTCTGCAGAATTACTATTTTTATCTGTTATGGGTTACAGAGATCACCCCTGAAAAAAGCATGTAATCAGTTACAGAAATGCCTTTGCAGCTCATTTTTAGAGCTATTTAAGGATGAATTATTATCACTTACTATTTTTGACTCTAAACTTCTTCCTGTAAATTTGCCTATATCTGTGGAGATGATTTCTTCTTCTGCTGTACTTTATGTAGCAAATATAACTTAAAATTCACAGCTGAGGGTTTTTTTGAAGAACAAGTACATGCCAGAATTTGTGAACCTGTTTTTCTCCTGCATTGTCTAGTTCAGATATGTTTTTTTTAAGATCAGTGGAATTACACAGATGTTAAAAGGAACAGATCCAGTGTGTGTCTGCATGAGTTTTCATATTGTATTTAGCTATTTGCAGTAGGCTTTTCCTGTCAGGTGTGAGGAGGACCATCTAAACAGCCTTTAGAGACTTAAAATTTCATCATTCAGTATCTATTAGAGTGTGTATTTCTTAGATTAAAAATGCAGTGGTGTCCACATTTCCTCCCTGTTTTCAGGCCTGTGTGGATGTCCGAGCGAGCAGCGTGTTCTGGCAGCAGATGGAATTGGCAGAAACCATCCAAGGGCAGCCCAAGATCCCAGAGTGGCTTTCCACACACCCTTCCCATGAGAACAGAGCGGAGCATTTGGACCGCCTGATCCCCCAGGTGAGCAGAGCTGCAGGGAGCGTCCTTCCCACTTAGGGAGGTTTGATATTGGTTCAGGAGCTACTTTGGGATTGATTCACAATCTACACTTTTAGCACTGTGCTTATCTTTCTCTCCATCCTTCCAGAAATTCTCTGCTACAGAGCTCTCAACCTTAAAGGTTTTTTTTAAATGAGGAAAATTACGATAGCACAGATAAAATGTAATTACATTCCAGGTTTGTTTGGGTTTTTTTCTGATTTCTAATCAAAGTATAGTCTTTGCTTTTCAATGGCCTTCTGCTATGGATGTGACAGTGTCAGGATCTCAGCCACTCTTTCCTCTTTTTTTTTCCACTTTGGAAGCCAATTTTTAAGTTGGATCCCTAAACTGTGGTGAGTTCTCTTGCTTTTGTAGCTTTACCTAGGCTGTCAAATAGAGAGTGCTCCATCCTGCCCCCTCACTGCTGTGACACTGAACACACCTCGAGTAGCTGAGCTTCAGAAGGGTGTCAGATCCCCAGGAGAAGATTTCCTGAGAGCACATTAGCAAATTTTACTTCACTCCAAGAAACTTGAACTAATTCACACAATTTTCCATCAATCTGCAGCCTTTTCCTTGTGCTTTCTTTTGGATTTCCTCTCAGAGGAATGCCAAGTGGAAAGCTACTGGGGGATTATCTTAGTTTGGTGTGCTACTTGCTGATAGCTTAAGGACAGAGAACTTTTGAGGTTTAGTAATCTTAGTTTGTTTACTATTTCTTTAAATGTGAGTGTTTTAACTACAGAAAAATAAAATGGATTTTTTTACCTAGTTTTTTTTTTGTTAAAGCATCTCAAAAGCACCTCAAAATGACACTGTTTTTCAGCAGCTAAACTATGTTTGGAAATACTCTTTTTTATACCAACTAGTGATTTCTTTTTTTTTTTTTTTTTTAAATTCTCAGTCACCTAAAGTCTTTCTCAGTTCCAGACTGTAAAGACAGTTGAAGATGTATTGGCAGAGAGAGAACTAAAATGTTGAGGTGTTTGCTGACTTCAAAGGAGAAAGAAAGGTTTTCACGAATCCTTTGATGAGGATGAATACAGTAAATATTCTAAATGGTGGCATAAATCAAAGTCAGCATTAGGGGTAGGAGACTGGAGACTGGCTAGACTGAATATTTTAAATTAATATACACAAAGTCTGTACTTTGCAAAAGCAGGTTATAACTTTTTTAGATGGATTTTTAACACATTAGAGCAGCTGAATGGAAAATGATACTTGTTGTGGAGCCTTAGCTTTAGGTAGATTGAACATTAGGGCTTCAGGATTGCTTATTTTCATATAGTTGCTGACTGGTTTATAAAGAGGTAACAAAATAAATTAGTCCTTGTGTTCTGCACCTGGCCTGTTAAATAACTGAGCAGCTGTGTACAACTGTTATTTCTGCCTTATCTCTCATAGTTTAGCAGGTGGAGCAACTTCATTTTTTTATAGATACTCTCTCTTCCAAGAGCAAGGGAGGCTGGGAAGTTTTCTTCCAAAAGATAATTGAGGGGGACATGTTTTTGTTTGCCTTTTACCTTAAACATTCTTTGGAGTAGGATGAGAAAAAAGACTTCCTGTCTTTAGCAAGTTGACTAAGTAAGTGAGGTTGGCACTACAAATGTGGAATAAAGATGAAAGGAAGTGTGTAGAGGTGTTGTTGGAGGCTTCTTGTCTGAGGCATTGACTCCCTTCATCTGGGAACTGCTGCCTGGAGGCTGCACCTCAGGCATTTAAGGGAATCCCAGGGCATTATTGTTGTTCAATATCAGCATCTTTTGGTTCAGTTGTTCACATACTTAAAGCTTTTTAGAACAGTATTTTTACCATATGTCAATAGCCATTAGATATTCAGAGCCCAGGGAGAGAAGCCAGATTTCAAAAAAGGCCTTTTAATCTCTAGTATCATTCTGTGAAGAAACTGGTACTTCTTAAGACTCGGTATCAGATCCACGGTGAGCATTGTTGTGTTCATGTGCTGCTGGTTTTGAAGCTGAACTGGTTTTGGGGACAATACAATATCTATTATTAGACCAGCCACTGTAGCTGGGACAAATTGGGACAAGTTTTTGGACCTCTCGGGCCACGCTGATCTTTCTCTACAGACTTTAAGCAAGTTCACAATAAAATGTGACCGTATAAAGTGAGAGTTTTTCTTCAGGTAAGGAAATGTCACATCTCAGTGAGATGACTGAACATTCCCAGGAAATGTAAATTAAAGCAGGAGCATCACAGGGGTTCTCTTTATATGTAATTAGAAGACAGGGAACAAATCAAATGACCATTGAAGAACTTGCATCTGGTTTTGTGAGCAAGTTGGAACCTACAGCCAAGCTGAGGAACTGGTAAATAGTGAGCTATGAGCAGTTACAGAGTGGTGCTGTCCTGGAAATGAAATAAAGCAAATGAAAAAGATTTACCATGTTTTTAAAGCAGCTCCTCTTCAGGGAGAGCTTTGGATTTTAAACTAGGAAAACAGAATATACTCTTAAATAGGAAACTGAAATCTCTTAGAATTCCTGCCTGGAAGGTGGTGAGATACTCGATGAAGGCCTGTGCATTTGATTTTCAGAAAGAGAAATCTTAAAATGATTTTGTAATAGTGGGGAGGGTGCTTAGCGTTGCTCTGGAGAGAAAAATCACGGAATTGTAGTGCCAGAGAGAAGTTCCTGGATAACAGCACACTGAATAAAGCAGAAGGTTATCTACTGAGCCTTTCCTGTGACACAAAAATTCATCTTGACATGACATTTGATTTTTTTTTTGGCATCGTGTTGTTGGCTCAGATTCCATTTTTGATTCCCTGTAACTCACATTTCCCACTCTTCCTTGTAGAAATGCCATGGTGAGATCATTTAGAGACTAATATTAAGTTGGGATACATCAACTCCACTGCTTGTCTTGTTTGCTAGGTCAATTAACTTGTCAAAGAAAATGTAATTAATTTACTCTGGCAACACCTGTTCTTGTCAAATCCACCCTGGCTGTTTGTTACTTCTATTATTTTTTTGTGTAGCTTTTGATTATTGCTCAATCTGCTGCCTTGTGGATATGGAAGATACATTTATTTTGCTTTCTTTTCAAAAATGGGTTGGTATATTTGCCCTTTGCTTATGATATGGAGATTATTTCAGATAGTTCTAGTACTAGAATATGTTAATTAAGCCCTATCAATGTGAAAACAAGAATAAAAACCACTGACCTGCACTTCTATCCTCCCCATAAAATTGTTAAATATTTTGTCACAGTTTTTTCTTTCTGTGCCAATGGCAGTGAAAGAAGTATTAGCATTATATATAAGCTGCTTTTCTTCTTTATCAAGTAAAGTCTATCAGTTCTTTTAATCATCTTTTACTGCTGTTTCATTAATACTGTAAGGGCTCAAGATGCAGCAGGTAGCCTGGTGTCTGTGACAATGTGAAGGATTAATGCTGGGAACTAAAAATTCCTTATTTCTGTATTTGTCTCCTGGTAGGCTTTACAAGAAAGTGATAGGATGAGGCAGATACCCCTAATTCTTATGCCTTCCCTGCTCCCAGCACGTTGCAGGAGGTGACTGTGATTGTATTGATAAGAAAAACAGCTTCACCTGTGATACTTTCCAAGCAATAGCTTGGATATTTGATCTGGGATCTCCTGAACCAGTGAGCAGGCAGGGGGTCTTTATTGTGAGCAGCAGTGCTGTGCTCTTGAGGTTAACCTGGAAAGAACAGCATTAAAATCCTCTTGCTTCCCAGGTGAATCTTCATACTCACTCCAGCTAGTTAACCTTGGCTCATCCTGTCTCATTTACTGAGAAAGCTCTTCAGTAAAAACAGTCAATAAAACATGTTCTTATTATAATATCAATATACATGTGCTTCACTGGGAATGCTTTTAATTGTACTCTGGTTACCCAGACTGTCAAAACCCAATCTATTCGAGCAATATTAAATTACCAGATTTGAAGTTGCCAGTGATTTTGGAAATGCAGACACCTGACCACGTTGAGCTGGTTTATCTTTCAGGAGAAATGATGTTTTAAGCTCCTCAGCCTGTAATTGGCATTTTAATGATGTAAAAATGTTGACTCTGAAGTGCTGGTTTTCACCTTTGCTGTCGTGACTTTACTATTTTAGGTAAGTGAAGCCATGGAAGTAGGCCAGGCACTGTATAGCCAGGAAAACACAGAGATACAAAATTGCCAAATTAGCTTAAAAGAGGATTAGTTTGTCCTTTCCAGGATGCAGCCTAAATCTTTGTATTTCCATTTGCCTTGAATAACACTGCTTGACATTAATGCAGTCTTGCAGCAGCTTATGTTCTAGGGGAGAACAAGAGAAAACTCTTGGTTTGTCATAAATGTCAGTTTAGAAATTAGTTGGTCACTGAAGCAGAAGAGTGTTCACAGTATAGTTACATTTGGTGACTATGTAGAAGATCATGCTGTAGAAAAACAAGCTGTGAAAGCTTTATTCATATTTTTAAAAGTTAGACAAGAGTAATATTTCATGCCTAATCCAGACTTGTGTATCCATTAATTTAAATGTTACATTTCACCAAGAAATGGCTGGAGAGACTCTTGCTACATTCCTGGAATGTGTCTTTTTCCAAAACCAGTTGTTAAATTTAAAATATGTTTGGTTCTAGGCATTTACAGCAAACTCTATCAGTTTACTTTAGTAAAGTTAGGGAGAAATAGGTTTTGAAACCTCTTTATACAAAGAAATAGAAGCTCTGCACTTCTATTTTAAAATCTACTGTAGTAAGATGTTTCCAGTGTCTCCTGTGGAAGAATAGCAGAGTGTTTCAAAATGATGGGCAAATGCTTATGCATACCTGTGCTGGAATATTTGATTTGTTACCTCAGCCAAAGCTAGTGATTATAAAACAGATTAAAAATTTCTGCTCTGTTCAAAGTGCAATTCTAGGAGTGCTGGGAAAACTGTTACTTTCTTCCTCCTCTTTAATCCATCTGGAAGGAATGACTTGACCCACACTTTCTGCTGAGAGTCCTGAGTCCTGGCTGGGATGCACCTGGATACAACTCAGGCCAGGTCTGGCCATTACTTTTCAAGAATCCATGATCATAAAGTGAAGTGGAATAAAATGTGCATTTGAACTTGTTTTCCCATGAAAGGATTAAAACCAAAGCAGGATGTAAATCTGCCCACGGTTTTATGCTGTTAATTGAGGCCAAGATAAAGGTCTGTGTACAACCCCTGCATCAGTTACGTGCCACACACACCAGGAGCTGCCTGTTTGTGTGGTCTAATTAATGCATGTTCAGGTTTATTACAATGAACACCAACTTCAGCATCCTTTAAACCAGCTGACTTTTTACAAGTTGATACCAGTTTCTCCACAGTGCCTTTGAGACATGAGATTCATCCATTGTCACACCTTCATTCCCCACAGCACAGGATGATCTGGGGGGAATGTGCCTGTGCTAATGAATTTTGTCTCTCTGGGGAATTCTTTGGCTCTCTTGTGCCTCTGCTTTCTTATCTGTAAAATGGAAGCAATGGCACTTACTCAGTGAGCCTAAAGTTTGGTCTCTTAGTACTAATCTTTTTATTCAGGTAAATTTTTACATTCCAGAGATGTTATTTTCTCCTAATACTTGGAAGCTGTGTATCCAAATAGTTCTTAGAGATGAGATCACTTGTGTAACTGGACCTTAACTATACTGATGAACTGTCTCTGTGCCAAACACTTAAATGTCCATTATGTTATTGGAGATTTTTCCCTGCTTTTTTGAGTCATGCAGCTATATATAGTTACATCAATAATAGAACATACCTGATGAAGTAAATAATTCAGAGACCTTTTTTTCCTGATGCAGTCATTTTCATTTACGTGGAAATATAAATATAAAAATTTTAAGCTGAGAAGCAATAATAGCTGTGGGCTAGATACACCCTCACTTAATTAGGTGGATTTCCTGCTGGGATTCTTCTTCTTTCTGAGGCATTTTAGAATGTGGATTGATTCAACATTTTTCTTCAAAGTAACCTGAAAGGGTTACACAAAGTTCAATTTACCTGTGAATGTAAATTAAAAGGTAAAAGGTACTGATGTGCACAAGTATCACACAAAACAGTTAGAGAGCTTCCCATCTATTTATGCTGTGCCTTTTACAGTATCCATCCTTGGAGACACTGGGAGAAAATCATTTCATTCTTCATTCTTCATTTTCCCCATTGTTTTACCACATTGCTACATTTCTTTCTTCACAGGAGTTCTTGGTTTCTGTTGGAAAGTTGTTCAGTAACAACGCGGGCTCGGCATTACACTCACTAAGCTTTATGTGCAAATGCAAACCTTGTGGAAAGCCAAGTCACTGACTGAAACCTTTTTTGTTTTTCCTGTTTAAATGAGCTTGATTTGTTTTCCTATGTGTTCACAGGCTCTTAAAATAAGAGAGAGCTGCAATTGCCCATCTCTTTCTGGACCAGATCCTCGCCTTATTTTCAAACTTAACATGCAACATCTCCTGGAATCGTCTAAAGATCGAGAAGCCCCAAATTCTACAAAGCAAGATCCCTCAAAGCCAAAACCAGACTTTGCTCACACTCAAAAAGTGGAAGAGATGCCTGTAACTTTTGCAGTTAAACCTACAAACTAATGACAATGATTTTCCCTTTTTATGGAGCTGGTGGTCCCTGAAGGTCTGTCTTATAACATAAATTTGTCTTTGAACCATAAAGGAGATGTAGCCACTCGGGTTCTCCATTCTTTTTATGTGATCCCTCACTCAAAGCAATAAGGAACCATGCCCACACAAGAAGAGCAGTGTGTTGGAGCAGAAAGTTTCTTATTCATTAAGAGTTACTAAAATAAATCACTTCTCAGGGGAAAGATAATCTCATACAATCCAGTGCCACAGTGTAATTTTCAGCTTTATCAGGCTCACCTTGATCAGAGGACAGATGAGCCAGAAGCGTCCCTAAAGCAGAGGGAAAAGTACAATTTTCATCACTTAAGTTGTCTGGTTTATCTTGCCATAATTTGGGTTAGATCTACTCAGCTTCATTTGAGAAATAATGAGGAGAGCTCACTGCCTGCTCCACATCCAGGCTGTTTAAAAATATTAAGCTGAGAAGTGATAATAGCTGTGGGCTAGATACACCCCCACTTAATTAGGTGGATTTACTGCTGGGATTTTTCTTCTTTCTGAGGCATTTTAGAATGTGGATTGATTCAACATTTTTCTTCAAAGTAACCTGAAAGGATTGCACGAAGTTCAGTTTAAAAAAAAAAGGAGTTAAATAATTTTCAAGGGAGTCTTTCTTTTGAAAGAAGCACTGAAAGAACCACAGTCTGTAGCACTAGGATGCTTTGCAAGGATGGCTGTTGTCTTTTTTTAAATGATCAGGGTGCCTCATCAAAGAGCAGTTTTGCTGCAACAACATTTAATTTGGATATATCCATTTGGATAGAAACGATTGCTGATGTGGAACATATTATGTAGTAAGACAAATATAAGATTTTTTGACTGCACAGCTTTTGCAGCTGTATCCTGTAAAAGGTGACTTCTCTTCAGGAAGCTGGCATCTAATGCTGAGCATCCCTCCCTCCCCAGTCCCCCTGAAGCCACACTTTTTATGCCCTGGAGGCCAGTATGCACAGTGTAGGTAAAGCTCTGTCTTTCAGGATGGGCCACTGTGACCCAGTGTGGTCATCTCTGTTTGAGTTGTTTGAGCTGTCCTTGCTTTGCAGTTGGTGAAAATACTGAAATGTCCATCTTGCAGGAAGGTGTAGAAAGAGGTGACAGTGAATGAAAATAAAAAAGGGAAATCCTGTTCCTCCAGTTCTTAAGATCTATTACTTATTTGGATCAAAACTTGTTACTTGGATCAAAACAAAAATCTCATTCATATGTGGTAGGGTCTTACATGAAGGAAACATTAAAAATGTTTTCCAGTACATCCTATTTTGAAACAGTCTTTTTCTGTATGGAGAAGGGAAGACTTTATCATATTTCTTCAATTAAATCAGAATGCAAGCTTTGAAAAAGGAACACCCCCCCTCTTTCAGTGCTATCAGTGAATATAGTTGGGAGAACAGATTGTGAAAGAAGTAATTCTTTCTCTGACTTCAGTCCATGAAGCTGGGTCCTCTGAGAAACACCAGCAACTCCCTTATCTCTATTCAGAGGTAAGTTGATGTCTCTGTAATGTTGATGAGTCTAGGGCTGATTGTATAGGTTTAGATTGGCTGCATATTGCTTACAAGCTGGTTTTAAATCTCTGCTCAGCACTGCTGGCAGGAGGCAGAAGGTCCAGCCTGACCATTATTCATCCATCCATTCTTATTCTTCATGACAGGACTTTTTGTAGCAGGCATTCAGTGATGTGTTGCAGCATTTGGACATTGTCACCTGAAGGTAAACAGAAAAATACACCATTTAGATTTCCCTGTGGACCTCAGAGTTTATCCTGCAGCACCAAAACCCCAACGCTGCTGCCTCTCTCTCGCTCCAGTGTCAGAGCTTGTTTTGTTATCCAGGGCTCCTGCTTGACATGCAACTGGATGCTTGTGTCTGTTAGGAATGAGGAGAACATACTAGAGTTTTACAGCTTTCAAGATGAAGTATGAAACTACACACATTTAATATTTCTCCTCTCTGCTTTAAGTGACTGAAGTACAGCAGTGGATACAGCAGCTTGAGATACAGAGAGAGATTTTAAAAAATTTGGAAGTAGATAGTTTTGTAACCATGATCATGGTGATGTGAGAGAAAAGGTTCCAAGGGAAGGGTAATTGCTTATACTGACAAAAGGATTATGTACTTTTTCGAATTGTGGTGGTCTAATAAAACATATTTCTCTCCTTACAAACACACACACATGAGTCAGGCCTCTAAACTAGAACACTCTAGTTTTAAATACAGTTTAAATGGTTTTAAATGTATAATTTTAAATCCAGTGTGTGATGTTGAAAATTTCAGGTTTTACTTTACGTTCTGAATTTTCCTTAATACTTTTCTCAAGTGCTTTTGAAGGGTTTATTCTTCCTGCTTCTCTCATGTCCAACACAGAAAATGCCTTAAATTCATCTGCCTCTTGGAGGACACTTTGTTTAAAATTCTTACTGAATATTTTATTGCATCTGCCTATATTGCTAAAGTATTTTCTTTCTTGAACAGAGAAACTACAAAAATATTGCTTTCCAAAGGTTTGGGAAGTCATAGTAAAAATTGCACTTTTAAATGATAATTTTCTGTGTGCATATATAATTATGTAATATGTTAATATATAAGCTATAATCTGTTATCAGATTATTAATCAGAAAAATTATACTTTCAAAATATATCCCTTAGGAAAATGCTCTGGTTGCAAGCTTCTGATGATCTGTAGAAACTTTTCATTACAGTTGTGTAACTTAAGATGTCACAGGAAAAGTAGATCTAGAAGTGTTGTTGAAGGAACTCAGTACTTGAAAGTCACGTCATAGAAGAGGGAGAATAGTGGCTAAAGTGAAAAAAGGTGAGAAAGACCAGTAAAAATGCATCTGCATTTCCAGCTCCAGTACTTGGTGCTGTACTTTGCAGCTTCCTGCTGAAAGAGTAAATATATGGTACAAATTCCACTCAATCTCTTGATTGCTGTAGTGGAGTGTTGAGAGATTTTGTAAGCCAGGAATGTGCATTCAAGGCAGTCCTGCAATAAAAATGGCTCCTTATAACTTTTTGGTTTGTCATGTTTACTCTTTTTTTCTTGTTTTGTTTTTTTCTTTATTTTTTTTTTTTAACTTGAAATACCTGAGTGCCAGGAAAGCAAAGCAAACAGCTGTTAGAATGCTCTTTGTTCTTGAATTCTGTTTGTAGTCACTAAGAGAGAACAATCCTGCAAGCTTGATGCTTTTTTCATATATTATGTAGGCTGCCACAGCTTTTCTTTCAGTCTGGTGTTTGTATCTCCATACCCCTGGTTGAAAAACTATTTTCAGTGTATTAGTCTGTGTAAGCTGTTTTACAGCCATCTACATTCTCTCTGCTGAAAGTCCTTTTTGTTTTCCAGGTCTTGGGAGTATTTGACGGGGGAGCAGGATGATCACAAAGTGTGGTTCGTGGTAGAGGTGGCAGCATAAGACTTTCCTGTCCCAGTATAGCATGTTTTCTTTAGCTTCTCAATCCATATTGCAGAGTGTGGGTTAAACACCTCCAGGAAGGACTGATATTAAAAACTTGTGTTTCTAGATCACTCGAAGCCCCTCAAAAATACTGTTTTTTCCATAATACCTCTGTAGGTGATCCTTGTAACAGTTGGAGATACCGAGGCTCAGTGAGATTTTAGTTTTAGCAGAGCTCAGCAGAAGTCGGTGAAAAAATCTTATGAAAAAATTGTTCCTTAGCTTACTTACATTGTCATGTCTGTGTGTGTCTAACAGAATCCTCACAACAAATTGAACTGATGGGCTGTCAGTGATTGCTACAATTTGTCTCCTTTCTATGTGTATCTGCAGAGGTTGGATGTACCTCTTTACGACTAAGATACAGTTTTTTGTTCTTGATGTGGTTATTTCTTAACTGCTTTCTCTTAGGTACAAACCCGTTGTTGTTTGCTCGCTGCCCGTCATCATTAAGGAGCTGATGCTTCAATCTGTTGATGTGGTGGTTATTTGATCTCTAAAAAAAGTTTAGTGTTATTTAATCTCTAAAAAAAGTTTAGTCTCGAATTCGTGGTTCCACTGCAAAACCAGGGTTTGCTGGGTATCTGTGGTCTCGTCAGCTAAAGAGAAAGCCAATAAAAGTTGGCTGCTGTTCTTCCTTTCCTGTGCCCAGCCCCACCTTTTCCTTGTGCTGCAGGCTGAAGCAGCAAGGGCTGCTGAGAGAGGGATCAGGATAAGCAGGAAAGGCTCTGAACTGAGCCGAGGACGAGACGGGCTGGAATGTTGTGCCTGTGATAACTTTATTGCTGGGGTTGACAATTGTTGGCAGGTCTGTAAAGAGAACTGACTGAGTGTCTCTGGTGTCGCTGCTGCTGCCTACACACATTGCAGCCATCCAGTAAATGTGCTGTTTGATCTCCTGGAGCCTGGGGCTATGTGCCAAACACAGGCCTAGCAGATATTCCTGGCTCTGCTGTTCTGGCTGTGCTGGTTCAAGGCTGCTGCTCCTGGTACGAGCCGGGGGCTCTTGCCCTGATTTATGAACGGGTGCAGAGAATTGTTATCTCCAGCACATAAATTCATTATAACTATTAAACTGAGGTGAAATTGAACCTGTTGACCTGGAAGTGAATGGCTCCATAACATTTCATTAATCCTTTGAGATGTTTAATTCCTGCTAATTTGATATTTCAGATATGATCTCCTCCACAGATATAATGGCTTAATTAGTATACATTACATGATGTCTCATCACACTGCAGCGTGTACAGTATTTATCCACTAAAAAGTAATTCAGTAGAACTCAATTGTAATACATTGACTAGAGCATAAAAGTTGAAAAGGATATGTGCAGTAGTTATTATATTTTAAACATAAACATTTTTCAAGCAGCCTTCTGTTTGTTGATATCGATCACCTTCTAAAAATGATGCTCCTAAACCTTTTGTTACAGCTTACTATAATATTTCCATTTAAAATGGGATTCTGACAATATTGGATTAATTAACAACCATCACCAACATTTGGTGGGACAACAGTTGACAGAAATCTGATGTGTAACTTAGTCACCTGTATAATATCCTTAATACAGTCTTTCATATTGTTGGAGACCAGCAAAACAGATGTGAAAATGGAGTTTGAAGAACAACTTTCTATTTTCTATGGTTGTCTTCTATATCTTAATTTGATAAAGCCACTGTTGACTGACAGCACTCTTTGGTGATATCTACCAAAGAAATTTATTTTGTAGCATTCAGCCTACAAATCATTTTACTGAAGTCACCTGTTTCAGAGCACACAGTTTCACGAGGCAGTTCAGAACAGTGGTGCAAGTTGGGACTGCAGGGAACACGCAAAGAGAAAGGTAATAAGTCTTTGGAACCTGGTCATTTTGCTGCTGCCTTCCTGTGGGAAGTCAGTGGAGGCACAGATGTGAAGAAACTCTGATAGCTCATCAGTTCATTTAGCAAGTTGAAATAAAAATTTTGCTTGTGGCATGTGCTGCATGATCTGACCAGTGAACTTTTTCCTTCAGCTTTCAGTCTCATGTGGATTTTCACAGGAAAAATAGCTGTTAGAACTGTACTGGGACATTTTGTAGACAGCCTTGTGGCCATTCAGTCTTTTGTTTGTAGGGTCAGGTACAAAGACTTTTTCAAAGGGAGTTCCATCAAAATGGTACAGCCTGTTCTCACAAGATGTCATGACCACTGCTCTCCAGCTTTTCTTAGGTTCTTATCATGCCTTCCCTACACAATCCAATGCAGAAAATTTGCCAGGTGCCACAGAAATTGGATGAGCAAACCAACAGTTCAGCATCAAGTCAGTGAGAAAAAAGGGTGTGACATGATCCATGCATAAGCAACAGAAACTACTGAAGACTTGATAATAGGGAGCTCTGAAGTTCTTGTGCCAGTTTCATGGCAGGTTCTTCACAGCCTCAAATACCACTTTAGATCTTTTCAAATTTGGGTTGAGATCAACCCAAGAGACCACAAAAGATGCAAAAATCTGCTAGAAAAGTGGTACCTCTCAACTCCTTTGCTGCCTCTTTTCTAGAATTGCATTTGGATATTTGACTCAAGTGTCAAATAAAATATTTCCCCCAAGATGTTAAAGGATGTTTTTTCATTTGGATATTGAAGTTGGTTTTGTTTTGTCAGGTCAGTGTGTACAGGATAGTACCCAAATTCAGATGACTCCTGCCCCAACCTAGCCGTTTCCCCTTCGATGACTCTGCAATCTAAGACTTGAATTAATTAAATTTATCTCTTTTTCCTTTCTACCAACATTGATCTATATTGTATATTTCGACTCTGGAGAATCAGAGCTCCTTACTCCTTCCTGGGATACGTTGTCAGATTTATTCCATACATATCTGGAATAAGTAATGAAGGAGTAAATGCTGCGGGAAAAACGCAGTGTGACTTTTCAGTCACCAGGTGGCAGCTGGGCTGCCCGAGCCGGGCCTCAAACCCATGGATTCTACACCTGCCTTTTCAGTCCGGATTCAGTAAATTATCCAGGCGTTTTTCCCTCTCGGTGTTAACGTCAGTGAGTCCTCCCCGAAGTAAACTCGAATCATCCCTGTGAGCCAGTGAATCTCTTGTGGTTCTGCTGAAGGCTCTCAGTTCTTTATCCAGATATCAGACAGCAGCTTTCTGTGAAGTTGTTTGACAAGGCTTACTTTCCTTTAGCAGAAATGATCAGAAAGGAGTGACTGAGTGAAAATCTGTACATGGGAAAATTAACTATGTACCCTTGGATTTACACATGAAGTAGCCAGTTTTGAGCCCCTGTTGCAAGTCTGGTCTGCTTTCCTCCAACTGCAGTGTAACAAATGAAGACAGAACATTTTATTTTGGTGCTGATAACATCCTTCTCTCTCTCTAATGATTAAAGCAGGAACTGTGCTCTGAGGAGATAAAAGATATGTTTCCACCAGTGTTTCTGATATCTTGGGCCTGTTTTTTTTTCTTCCTCCACAGCCTCTCAGCCAGAGCAAGGCTTCTTCATGAGGGAGAGAGAGCCAGGAGCTGAGGTGACCACAGTACTGACTGGTCACCTCACAGCAGGGTGAGCAGCACAGGGTTGGTGGTGGGATTGGATTCCATTGACAGTCCAGTATCATCAGACAAATTCCAGGAGACAGATCTGGTTCAGAGCAGGAAGCCCAGCCAGTGTGTCAGGATCAGCAGGGACAGGGCTCCAGCAAAGCTCACCAAGGCCTGGGGCTGTGCTGAAATGGAGCCCTGGCTGGTGGGTACCTGTGCAGAGGCCCTGCCAAGGCTGGCCAGGGCATTAAGGCCTGCTGGTGAATTTGGGCACCATGGCAGCCATCCTGGGATAGGAGAGCCTGTTCCGCTGTATAATGTGAGAGTGGACTACTGGTGCAGTTCCCAGCTAAGGAATGGAGCCTCTAGATTTCAGTTTCCTGTGCCATCTCACAATGGGCACACGGATTTTTAGTATGGAAGTTTCTCTTCTGTAAAACACATGTGAGAGAATAAGTTCAAGGATGTATCAGGATGGAGATGTATCTGAGGTGAGGAGAAAATGAACTTATTAGGATAGGCTGTTCTTATTTTCTTCTCTAGAGTTCCATTTTTAGAGTATGAGGGATAATGAAGAGGGGAAGAGATCATCCAGCCCTGCTTGTTCAGGAGGGCATGAAATGGTACAACTCTGATTTGGTTTTGTGGTCTCAATGGTGTTCTCTCTCTCCCCCCATTCCATGTGAGGTATTTAATGAATTAAAAGGTGAAGGGCAGTAATTGAGGTTGGTATTTGGAGGAGCTGAACATGTGTCTGTTGGATTTCAGTGACTGCCGGGTATACGAACAGCAAATTCTGAACCTGGAGAAAGTTTCTGTCTTTCTTAAACACTTTAACAAAATGGCAGATAATCCTCAAAGTGCTGGGAACCTCGACTGGCTGTGTCTGGTGGGGTTTTGCTCCCTCCTTTGCTATATCCTCAGCTGTATCACCTTCTCATTACTTTGATCATACAGATGGGGCTGGACTGGTCTGTGTTTCACCATTTTTCATCCCAAAAGCTAGAATGAAACAAAACCCTTGAGCAGCAACAGGGTCTAATTTTCACTGTCTCAATGAGGCCTCTCTTCTGTTCACATTAAAACCCCTGGCAAAAGTCCCAGTAGTTAGGTCTGGATTTCTCCCTCTTTAAAATAATATTCTTCCTTTTGTGGTTTATCCTCTGCTTGTCAGAATCAGCTGATTATGAGCTCCTGCACAGATGACATTTTATCTGCATTCAGCAGGAAGGAGGCATGAATTAGGGCTTAGGAAAAAAATGTTCAATAATTAGCCACAGAGGAAGGAAAACATCCAAAAAAAGTACACAGAAGGAATTGACTTATTTCATTTGACTGGGCTGGAAAGTTCAGCTGTAATGATAGTGGTTAAATTAATTATGTTGATTTGGTAGCAAGGAAGCTAGCTGGTCCCCAAATGATGTGCATTATTTTTGAACTTAGATGAAGTAGCTGCACAGTGCTGCTGATGTGTGTCAGAATCACAGATGTCAGGTATTCCTCACTTGCACACCCATTTAGGATGTGATGCAGGATGGCACAGTCTGGTCACACACTAACCCTTGAGCCTGAGCTTGGATAAGTCTGTGGAAGGCTTTAGTGCTTTCTCTGCCTTTATTATTGTGATGGACACAGTTTTGGATGATGTGGTGGGTTGTGACCTCTGGCACATTCCTGTATTCCAGCTGAAGTGTGTCCTGGGGCTGTACTGAGGCTGATGCCCTGTGTGCAGTAGTGGCTGCTGGTGGTGCTGCTGGTCCTGCATCATCTTCCACTCCCACACCTCTTACAGCTCCTTTCTGCCTTGGCTGCAGCTTCAGTGACTGGAGGTGTTTGTGGGCATAGGTAACACAACATAATCACACTTGTCCCTGTGTGGAATCAGAGAACTTCTCATGGCTGTCTCCGGGTGTAGAATTTAAATGTGTCCCAGTTTCAATTATCTGTGGCTGTTTGGTCTCTTTTGTCAAACTACTTTTATAATAACTTAATTCTGACATGCTGACCTCTCTTATTTTTGTTGTCAGCATTGCAGGAGTGAGGATCCACTGAAATGACTTTTCCATGTGGCTGTGGAAGCCACTGAAACCTATGGACTTCTTGATTTTCTCTGAGAGCAGGTCCTAATTTATTAGGCTGTCTCTGAAGAAATCTCCATCTCTTAGCTTTGGACTTTGTATTTTATCATTTTAAAGTTTCACAGTGCCTGTGGGACATATGTGTCAAGAGGCATCACATCATGGAGGATGTTTCTTAATGGCAGTCATGGGCTGATCCATCCAGGACTTGAAGGAGGACCTTGAATTTGATGGGGATAAAACGAGCACAGCATTAGCAAAGAGAAATGTTCAGAAGGTTCTTGTGTGCTGATATCTGAGACACAGAGCAGTCTCCTGAGCAATAACAGATCTGGGGGCTTTACACATTTCCTTCTGTTGCCACTGATGTGGGGTTAGGCTGGAACTCATTGCCAGCAGCAGTCAGGCCTGGCTGTGAAGGGGTGTGGGTGCTGATGGTCAGAGGGGTCATACCAAGGTGCCATAATGAAACCGTAGTTATTTTTAGAGGATAAAACCCCTCTAAACATTTATACCAGTTTTGCTTCATTTTAGTCCACTAATAACATGTTTTTGCCACGTACAACATTGCCTGTGTACAGACCCTTTGCTATAATGGTTTACAAGTTTTCATATCTAAAAAAAATGTTCCTTGCAGTCATTTTTATAGACTGTCTTGGTGTCATTTTTATAGACTGTGTACACAATTTTTCCTCCTGGAACAAAACACACATGTGCAATCCTGTCCAATCCACAGCTCTTCCTCTTTAACACTACACAGAGCTGCTTTGTGACCTCTGTCTTCCTCTAAGGCTTTCCCACCTAACCTTTTTTCTTATTCCCTGCTTTTCTAGGTTAAACTTGGTTGTTTGTGAAAAATGCAGGGATAAATCCAGATAGCTTTCTGCCTCTGTTTCCAAATAATAAGAAAAGCTTTGACAGCTGAGAGCCCAGGTGAGCTGAGGTGGCTTAACCCATGCTGTGGGGCAGTGGCTGCAGGTAATGCCTGGCATCTTGAACTCTTCCTGCAGAGACTTTCACCCCGGGTGCTGATACATCAGTGACTCTTAATGTGCCATCCATTAGCCTGTTCCACTGTAACAGCATAATGAGTTGCAGGAATCCAGCCTGGAGGTCAGGGATGAAAGGCTTGTGTTGAAGCTGCTTAGTGAACTTGATTCCCCCATCTTCAGAAGGTCAGAAAACTCCTCCACCAAGAGGATGACCTTTGCCAGGTCACAGAGACTGATGGGCAGGTTGACCTGTGCCAATCCGAATTCTGAGATGAATCTTGGAAGCAGAGAGAAGTGAATCCATGTTTTCAATGAGACATGGCTACTCTGTATCTTTGTTGATTTCCTATCATAAGAAATTCTACATAATTTAGAATAATACTGAATAATATGGAGTAGAACATTCTTAGGCTACTGCTGTGGGTTTGGACTGCAGTACCCCCTTGGACTCAGTGAGGTCATGTTTCTACATCTACTCCAGCCTATCAGGCTGATCCAGTGAATAGGGAATAGGAAAAATGCAACAAAGTAACTGTCCATTCTGAGACAATTTAATTAGAGATTTTTTGCTTCTACAAAAATGGCCTACACAGAGAATACAAAAATAAAAATCAGTGCCAAAATCCTTGGCAAAATACAGCTTGTACAGGCTTCCTGAGGCTTCAGAGCTTCTGGTGCAAAGGTCCCTCATAAAGCTGTGTATGATTTATAGAAAGGGAAGAGTAAAAAAGGAATAAAGAGAGTCAGTCTCTGTAGCTGTCATTCTCACAGGAGGGCTTCAAAGACCCCAAACTAGTGACCTAGGAAACTTAAAATCTTGCAGAACTCTCTCCTTTAGTATAAACATTTTTAAAAAAACTAGTATTGTGGTTAATTTTTCAGTAAAACGTGTGGATTTGCACACTGTTTGTGGAACATGAAGGTGATGTGTCCGAGGTCGATCCAAGTGGGAGGTTTGAGCTTTTTGCTCTTTCAAAGCCAATTAGATTTTGGCCAAAGCTTTGTGGAAGAAGCAGAACCACCTTCTCCACCCCTCCTCTTCTCATTTCATAGGTGCCACGTGGTTGGGGCTTTGTTCCCTCTACTTGCTTTGATTTACACTGTCACATAGACAAATCAAAGCCTTCCCTTTATTTATTGCAGCCAACAAGAGTGTGCTATAGACTTAATTCAGGATATGGACTCAAATCCTTCCCTGGAGCAGAGCGTGGTACTCTGTCATTTGCAAACACTTGGAAGCACAGTCCTTCAGAGCTCCTGTAAGCAAGAATAAATTCAAGGAAAATTTTGAATTACATGTGTAGTTTGAATGAATACATTGGAATGAGAGTAGCAAGACAAATCTATCCATCATGGGCATTTAGTGCAGAGCCCGTATTTGCTTTTCTTTGCTATTCCCATGGATTCGATCAACATCGCAGGTCTGTCATTCGCTAAATACATGGGCTCTGCTCCCCGGGACAGCAGCTCATCAGTTACCCAGGGAGCAGCCTGTCACAGGGCCTGCACACACCATTTGTATCTGTCACACACCCAGAGATCAGAATCTTCCAGAGTCCCACTCATCCATGGCTTGGGAATGGGCTTTATATACCTGAGAGCTGCCGTGCTGCGTCTGAAACCTGCAGGTGGAGTTGGAAAGTCTGGGTTTCTCAAAGTTAGATTGTAGGCACCAGCCTGCAGCTGTAAATTTTTATAAATAATTTTTCATTGTTGTCCAAGAATGCTGGCAGTCACTTCAACTCACTGGTTTTGGAATTCCCTCTCCTGAGTCACAGTCTGCTGCGTTTCTTTAGGAGAGCTGCAGGAAAGGCTTAGAAATCATGTTACAAACTTGAATGACATCTAGACAAGCCCAGGCACAAGTGCTAAGAAAGCTGCACTGAATCCCTGCCCCAGCACCAGAGTTTTTATCAGGGTCTTCCAGATGCCAAACAACTGTGTGACTTACAGGGTGCAATTTTTTATTGTTCATAGTTTTGTTTTGTTTTTTCTTCATATTCCCACTTTCTGGAAAGATAAGAATGTACATCTTTCCATGAGTCTCTTTATGCCTTCAGTTGTGTTTTTTTTCTAATCCTTAGTAAATTCCTTAAATATGGTCAGGGTGATAATTTGCAGCTGTAACTGGTTTGGATCTTAAAGGGTTTGTTCTTTTTTTCCCTCACAGCTTGGTACTTTCAGCTCCTGCTGTGTTTCCATGTGCTTTTCTTCTTAGTTCTCTGCAGGGAGTCAAGGGGTTTCATAATGATGATGCTGGACAGCAAACACAGTGTTAACATTATTTTACTCTCCTGTAGCTTAAAAACTTCTCTAACATATATCATGTCTTTGATCCTTTATCTGGACTAATTGAGTTCTGTTTTGTTTTGTGTCTTTTTAAGATTATTGTTTTTGTTAAATGAGTAGCTGATACATTTAACTTCAACAGAGCAGGAATTGTGTAGTGCCTGCATGTATTCCTAAACCAAAATTTCCCAGGGATTTTGTAGGAGGGCCAGTTGCCATGAACTCAGTGCTCTTTAAGGACATGCTGAAGTACTCCTGGTTATTTGGATTACAGATGCCCTGAATCTCGTTGACATTATAGGCTTTGTGAACTATAATATTTCTTTGGGAGCATTTGTATTCTTTCACTGCAGTACTGTGTGTCAATAAAAGAACTGGGGTGACCTAGGAAATTTTAGTTGTGTCTCTCCATCCATCCCTTTTGTCACTAGCAGGTAGAGGGGAAATTTTAGTCCCCCTTCTTGTTTCTGGGAGACTGCTAAGGTCAGGTTCTTCAAAAAAAATAATAAAATCTTCCTGTGTCCTATAGACCTGTTGCTCATTAATTCATTTAAGGTTTGTGCCATCTGGAAAATTGGTACCTCCTTGCATTTTTGTTATTGTTTCATACCTGAAAACACTGAGCTATGGGTGCACTGCAGTGGGAGGATAACCTTACCTCCAGGCCCACCTGCTTATGTCCTTTTTCCAGCTGGAGGTCTTGCCTAAGCAGATGCCTGGTGGACTGTCCAGAACACCTCCTGCACCCTGGCTGCCAAAAAGCCACGTTTTTCTGCTATTCCTTAGCTATTCTTAGCCCAGCTCAGCATGTGCATCAGTGCTGTCACTCTAAGCAGCACATGAACATGCATTTTTGCGTTAGGAATCCCAGCACTCCCAGTAGAGATCCTGATGAAATGTGTTTCCAGGGGAGACCCTGTCACAGCCCAGCAGATCTCACTAATGCAAGACTGTTCCTGGTAATCAGCCTGATAGTTCTTATTCTCAGTTTTGTGCCATTACCCCTTGATAGCTCCCCTAAGGACTAAAACTTGCTTTTTGCTCTTTGCACACCCCTCAGATACTTAATGATGACGCTGCATTTTCACTTCCCTCTCCCTGCCCTGAATCCAGCCACGATTCACACTGAATCCCAACACACCCATATCATTTATGTTTTTAAATTTTAGTTTCCAATGAGTTTGTAAACATCTTTCTTTGACTAGGCCAGGATACTCATAATTGTGTAGATTCTGTATCCCTGAGTTGTTTCCCACTTCCACAGTGTCTTTGCTTTTCACAGCTTAGGTCAAACCCTGCCTGAACACCAACAGACTTGGCTGCATGTTAATTTTAGTTAATAGCTATTCAGTAAAACAATGCATCCAGCTCAAGATATATGGCACAAATTAAGCTGAATGTCCAAACAAATTCAGCAGCAGACCCCGGCCTCGGCGGGCTCTTTAAGTCCAGTGTAACATCCATTTACATTGTTTTATTTCTCTCTCAAACTGTAACTTGCTCCCTGTGGGGTTACACTGAGTTAGTTCCATTTTCACATTGTACTGGCACCACCATAGTCTTGCATTTAAATAGTCTCATTTCATTTTGATATCATGATGTCCCTCCACAGAGGCGCGTTGAGGCTGCCTGGAGAATTCCTGTACTGTGAGCAGCACTCCCCAGGCAGGGCAGGGGCTGGCACAGGGCTGTGCTGCACAGCAAGCTCAGCTCCCATCTCTCAGCCCACTCTTTTCTCTGGACCGATCAGGCAGTGGATTTTTCTATCCTTGGAGCCCAGTTCCCTCTCTCACTGGCAGAAAGTGTATGTGGGTAGGAAATATGATCTCTGGGAAAGGTGATGGTGTTGGGCGTGTGCACATCAGCTGGGAAAGGACACAGGCAGGGCTGGTTCTCAGGTCAGCACTGGCTGTTGTGCCTAGTCATGGTTAGAGCTACCTGCTGCAAAATCCCATTTTGCAGGGAAGGTCAATCCATCCCCAAGGTTCCATGGGATATGAGTGTCTCTGCCCTACCACCTGGCTGTACTTGAGCCAAGAACAGCTAGACATGAGTGAGCAGATGCCCAGAGTCCTCTGAGAAATGTACACACGGTTCCTGCAGTGCCCCCATGCCCTGAATGCCTCGGAAACACAGAGCACTTCCAGCTGTAAATGTCAACATCCCAGTGGCAATCCTTGTGCATCTGTCTGCAGTCAGCATTCCATAAACAACTAGCAAATTATTCCTGCCACAGGGAAATTTGTGCCAGACCACCCTCTCCCAGCTCAGCCTGAGCCACTTAGGGAAGGAGGGATCCAAGTTTCCGCTGTCGATAGCCTGTCTCTGAGGCCGGGGCACAGCTCTGGGACTTTGCCCCACACTCTCAGCTCCAACAGCATCTTCATGGCAGCAGCAGAGCTGGTACTTTAGGTCAAGGGGTTTTTTACTTATAGAGTTGCCATTAAATCAGTCTAACCCAGTATGCAGTATTTATGGGGAGATTAGATACATGGCTGCATCCAAGGCAAATAAAGAGATTTTTGCTTCTTGATGGAACATTCACTCAAAAAGCAAACCTTGGCTTTAATGTGTGTTTCTTTCTCTACTGCTATAAGTTTTCCAGGGACAAATTCAATCAGGCTCTTTGACTCTAAAGGTGAAGTCTTTGTGGTTAATGTTTTAATTATTTTGTTTTTTAAAAAACGAGTTCTGCAGCTTTTGAGCTTGAGGGTCGGTGGTTTGGTTTTAATTCTCTCTGAAAGCAGTGAGACTACTTGGTGTGAACCTACAAAAGCAATTCTGTGAAGTTGCTGCGTTTAGGCATCTCTAGAACGATGCAAGAATAAACCCATTTGTTAGAGCTACCTCTGGGATCCAGTGCCTATGTACATTTGTCAAAGGACACAATATTGAATGCTTCATTTTCCAAACACCAGGCCAAGAAAAATTATAGCTAGATGTTGAGCCTTCCTGATATAAATCAGTGGCATATCAATAATAACATTCAGCTTTTCAAGTAAATGTGCTGGGATCCTTATGGGAAATAGTAGGTTGCATTTCATGGACTCGTGCAAGGAGTATTGTCAGTGGAGCCTGCTTTTTATTCTGGCCATAGACTAATGGGAAAGTAAGTGTAAAAAGACACAAACTAAAAGGGATTGGGATGATGCTTTGGAACAAGTGTTTCTGACTGATGAGGCACTGAGGGCATTTGGAAGCCCATGCAGAATGGATGCAAGTGCTTTAAGGCAGAGATGAGGAAATGAGTGCTTTTAAAAGGTCACATGAGACTTGGAAGTTAAACTGAACGGGGAAGGAAGACCACCAATGTATGGGACTGAATATTTGTTGCACTAGTCTTTGACTTAGGAGGCCGAGGGCCAAATCTTCTTCTAAATCTTAAATAACAACTAGTTTGGTCTTTTGACTCCAAACTTCACTTTTCACATCAGGCCCAAGTGCAGTTCTGAAATCTGTTTGTTGTGATTGACATTTTATATTGATTTTAAAATACTTTTGCTCACTTACAAGGCCCTCAAGGAACACTTTCATGAACTGTCTTTCAAGGCTGACTTTTCACTTTTGCTTTCCAAAGAGTATCTGCTATTTTACTGTGATATTCATATTCATCACAACCTGGAAACAGTTAAGGCTTGAGCTTTCTACCCTATGGCTTTAAAAACATCCTTCTCCTTAGCAATAGAATATTGAATCTGCTTTTTTCCACTTAGAATTTGAAAGAAATTCTACAGTGGTTGATATTCTCACAGGACTTCAAACCTCAATACACAGTTAGCAGGTAGTTAGCTATGAGAGCCAGGAATCCTTGTTTATCCCTGACTCAGACAGCCAGGATGCAGAGAAGAGTGGGATCCTCTTACCCTCTGTGTACTCTACACACATCAGCTGCAGGTGCACAGTTCCTCCACTGGCTTCTGCTGCTTTGTACAGTGGGACACTGTACAAAGATGTGATGAACATGCTAAAAGGGAGAAATACAGGGAAGGAAAGAGGTTGTAACCCAGAAGGCAGAGGAAGCAAGGATTAAAAAAGGACAATTTCAGCAGAGACTGAAAAGGTGTGACAGATGAACATGTGTGCTGCACTGCACAGACCATCCAGTAACACAAATAACAAAACCTCCTGAGCCCCTGTGCTGGGTTCTCCTTTGGAGACTATCAAGGAAATAGATTTGCTTTCCCAACCTTTCACCCCAGAGAGTGGAAGAATAAATAGTTCAGAGGCCTGGGACTATACTCAAGAGTCCTGGGTTCATTTCATTGCTTTGTCACAGGCTTCCTGTACGACCCAGGCAAAACAGTTCCTGGAGTTGTGCTCCAGTCCAGCAGCAATGAGGGATCCAATTGCTTCTTTACCTCCAAAGGATGGGAAAACACAGGTTTTAGAACTGCAGGGCTGATCAATGTGGACAAGGACCACGGGGTATTTGGTGGTATCATGATACTAATCCCTATTTGCTTGTAACTTTATGTTCACGTCAATCAAAACAAGCGAGGGTAAGGATATTTTGGAAGGAAGAAGCTGGGACATTTAATCTTGAAATGCTGTCATTGTCACTACAGGAACCTCTTCTCTTAACTCATACTTGGAAAGGGTTTTTTTTCTCCCCATCTGCTCCACACAGATATCCACACTGGACTCACTGATTTCTAAACCCTGTGTTTCACTGCAAATTAATATTTTACCATGTAATGTGAATTAATGCTGGCCCTCAGTGATTCTACTTTTAAATATACTCTCCAGGGCTTAGTGGCTTATGGGATTATAGAGTTAAATTCAACTAAGTAAAGAAAAGGAGAGTGAGAAATCATACTTTTACTACTACTGAGAAATGTTTATACAGCCATGTGTTTCTGCGTCTTTTACAGTAAACATTCTTTTATTCATGCTTATTATAATGTATTTCTGGGTGATAATTCATACAATGCAAGGCATCTCCCTTCTCTTTTGTATTTAATTATATTTATATTATTTGTTTACTGATGGCAAATACTTTCATAGATGAAAGTAGATAAAAGGAATAGATGAATCAATCACAGAAGACAGGAAAAAAACATGTATTAGCAACAATCTGCTGGTTTTTAAAAACTGGGGCAAGCAGGAATATGATACTTTCTGGTTACACTTACTACTGTTACTGTACCAGAATACAGCAAACAGAACTTATCTTTGCCTCCAAAGCTTTCTGTGAAGAACAGACCTATTAAAATACTTTGACCTATTAAATCTAATGGTGGGGGAAAGAATTTTCTTTGATTTTTCCTTTAATTTCTCCTTCCCCCCAGTATTACTGTTATTGATTGGTCCTTACTGGTGTACAATAACTTTCTTAAAGTAGAAAGAGATTACAAACTCAAACCCAAGAGCATTCAGGCCAAATTCTGCTTTCACTTACACCAGTATAAATGGAAAGGCACTTGGATAGATCACAGATTTGTGCTGGTGTAACTGAAAGCAGAATTTTGCCCTTAGTCTTTAACAACCCATTAGGGGTAAATAGCTTTTTAGCTAATGAAAATGTAGCATTTTTGTTAACAGCTTCATAATGATATACACAAGTGCTACATTGCCTCTTGATAATTGGAATATTTACTTGCCTTTTTTTTCCCTTTGGTAAAACATGGACTCTGTTGTAGTTGTTCATAGGAGAATAATTAAGCCATAAAATGCAGACACCCAAAACAAAATGTAACTATAAGCAACTAAGCTCTACTCAAAACTGGCTGAAAACAGAACTGTGAAAAATATGATAGTGTTGTGTTCCCCAGGACTAAATGGGGACACTTGTTTTTACACATTGAAAAACTTCTTCCACCCTCAACTAGAATTTTGTTCAGTGACAGAAAATGTGTAGTGGACCTTGAAAAGGGAACAACCACGTCAAGAGTGTGAATGTCAAGTTCTGACTTTTCCTGAACCCTCATTTCTTTTGCTCCTGATTCAGCCTTGACAGGTCCTACAGAGAAACAACCTTTCATTTCCCTCACAGAATAAGAAATTTTTCAGGTTTGGCCTCAAACACCTCCTGTTTGGCTCAGCAGCTCCAAATCTCTGTGCCATGAGGTTTCTAAGTGGCAATACCAGCACTGGAAGCAGTGTGTTTTATTTGCTTTATTAGGGCACCTTTACCTGCTCTGTCAGGGAACAGCAGGAGCTCCTGGAAGCAGCAACAAGCAGCTGAGCAGGGTCTTCACCAGCCCGGCCCACATCCCACAGTAGCTGTGCCAGGCAAACAGGACAAAGGTGGTGGCCAAGTCCAATTAGGAGTCCAGATCATGAGACATCATGGAGAAAAGATAGGTCTGAGATCAATCCAGGAAGTTCATCTCTAGGTCAGAATCAGGCCTTGCCAAATGGATGAGGCAGGGCCAAGCTCAAGTCAGGAACTGGGTCTGCAATTTATGTCTGGATCAAAGAGCACCAAGACCAGGCACAACTCCAATACAGTGGAAACAAACACTCCACCAACCCCCCAGAGGAAGGAGCTTAAATAGTTTGTGGTCTCCTGGATGTGGGTGGAGCCAGAGGTGAGACTGGTCAGGGCCATTAAGGATTTTAGTGCCCTCAGAGCCCTGACAGTCTGGCAGATCCATTATATGGTCACTGCCAGGTGCTGGTAATTTCCCGTAGGAATTGTGATTCAGAAGTTGTACTTTGAATATCCAAATTGTCACAAGCAGCACATGGAACTGGTGTGTGGGTCTGTTCCTGGCTGGAGCAAATCACGTCTGCTTTGTGTTGCCTTCATTTCCCTACTGTTGCTGTCTTTCTTTGCTGTGAAGTTCTTTGCCTTGGGGATTAATTCCTGCTCTGTGTTTGGAGAGTTTAGTCAAAAATTTTACCTGAAAACACTTGTTGCTTCTGTACTATAAATCACAATTTGATAATGTTTTGGAGAAAACATAACTAATATGTTTCTGTGGAGAAAAAGAATTTCTGTTGCTTCGATTTATTGGCTATTCTGATTAACTTCTGTATGGTTGTGCAGGTTTATCTGAGCTCCAGTAACCACAGCAGAGTCAAACCCTATGTTTGGCCTTTAGACCAAGTACAACCCGTAGACCATGATGGTGTGGAACACCTCTTCCAGATATTTAAGGAATGTAGGATTTAAATGAAATACATACATTTGTCTGTATATCCATAGGACTGGGTGAGTGTGTTACATTTACTACACTAAAAGCAGTTTTTAAGCAAGTATTTAACACTCCCCTCTGTCAGTAGAACTGATGTTCAGGCATTGAGGATGCCTTGCACGTGTTTCCATGGGGTTTTGATCTTTGTGAGTTTGGCTTTCCCTTTGTTGCTGCATTATTAGGGATGGAGACAGATAACTCAAAAAGCAATGTTGTGCATTGCTCAAAATCTGCTTATTAGGTTCAAGTCAAACATTTCTGCTTTTTACTGTATTTACAAAAGCAGCGGTAATAAATATTGACAAAGCTAAATAGTCTCTGGGAAGGAGTAGCATTGAATTGCTATGCAAACATGCTTTAAAAATTACCTACAGACAATACTGCTGTATTAAAATAATAATCCAAATGAGAGTACTTGCTTGAATACTACTTGTTTTGCTTCCCTTCCCATCCAGGAATAATGATGGATCTTGTGCTGGTTTTGAATGAAAATATCAATTGGGGAGTGGATTTACATAATAAAATTAATAGAGCATGGAAAGCTTTCAGCATTGCTTTCTGATTCTCCTCTGTGTGTCACAGAAGTTATATTTAAAAAGACAGATGATTTCAAGTTTGTTTGGGGAAACAAATCCTCTGGACTGTGTGTATGAGATCTTTACATGTGACAGCTGGCCCAGCTCACAGAACACTCAGGTTCCTCTTCTGTTCCTATAAAGAAAATCTGTAATTGTGCAGAGTGCCACATGTGGGGCAGAATGTCATCATTTGTGCATGTTTTCGTATTTATTGGCCTGCTTGTCTCCATGTAGAGATGCCCTGCTCAGTCATGCTGTCTGAAGTGCACTCACCAAAGAGGAAGTGGAATCAGACAGCTACTATCCAGTCCAACCCCACTTCTTTGCGCTTACAAGTGGAAAATTTTGCAGGAAAGTCACTCTCTGTTTTTACACCATAATTAACCCCTGGTTAATCATTTCATAGTTATCTCTGTCTAGGCTTTCTGTTACAGCAGAGTGACAGGAGAGAAGGATTGGGGGAAAAGAGGAAGGAGAAGAGTGGTTTCAACATCCAAGTCACTGTTTTGTCACACATAAACCCCTTCATTTATGCTCCCCTGAACCTTGGCCCTCCTGCTGGAGAAAGCTCTAAAAGTGATGTCTGGTCCTGTAGCCAAAATCTGTCTGTGATGCTGCCTTTTTTTGGATTGGTGTTGAGCTGCTGTCCATGACCTGCTTCTGCCTCTCCAGGTGGGGATATAAGGTGAGCTTTCTGCACCCTTTGAGACTGAGCCTCTCAGGTTGGCAGTCAGTTTACTGGCTGCTTTGTGAACCCTGTTTATGGCTTCTAAAAATTCAGTTTGAGCTAAGACCAAAGAGGAATTTACTTATTTTGAGGTAGGGACAAGTTTCCAATTAGCTACTAATGGAAACTTCATGGTGCCCTAAGGATGATGAATAAATGAAGGTTCAAGTTAAAAAATAAATGTTTCAGGTTAGTAGAAGAGTGAAAAAGTGGTTTCCCAGATCTCACTTTTTTGTCATAAATCACAGGCAATTTTTGGTTGGCTTTCATTGTTTCCAATCATGTCAACAAGGACCTACTTAATACTCAAATCTGTTTTGTTATTTTTACATATAAATTCCATTTCATAACAGCAATAATACTTTCCAGGCAGCTCATTTGAGGATGATTGCTCTACTTCATAGGTAGTAAAACTCACTGTGTCTCATTATACAGCTCAAGGTGTGTGAAGCAGACAATTGCCTATAAACATGCTACCTGATGGGTGTTACTGCTGCATTATATTTACTGTTTTCTTTTCATGGCTTCAGGTGGCATGACAAACCTTTTCCCCAGGAATGAAATTTGGAAAATCTTTCACTTTTTCTTGGCAGAGCATCCCTCCTAGTCTGGCAGTTAATGTGCCTCAGATATTCTTTAAAAATTGAAGGCAATATCCTCATCTTCACACTTTTACAGTGTAAGAAAAACGTCTGATTTGTTGTTTCTGTGAGCAAGAGTGTCTTTGCAGAAATGTAAAATTTATGCCAAAGTGTTTTAACTTGTGTGTTTAAATTAGGCACCAAACTCTGCTCAATTTCCCAAATAATGTCCCAGTTTATATCAGCACTTAAGTACGTGCTGAAGTGTTTTCTTAAAAAGACAAAGTGCAGTTGTTCAGAAATGAGATGATTATTGAAGTTCTTTAGATCAGCCCCCCAGAGATGCTCATTTTTAAAAGAGTCCCCTGCTCACGTGGCTAGATTTGGAATTAGACGTCTGCATAAAGACATTTTGGCCATTGTGTTTTCAGTGCTTACCAGTGACAGTTTTAATTATTATAATTATTAATACAAAACCCTCAAACACTTCACTGCTTCTTCCCACTCTGCAACCATCCTCAAGAGGTTCAGTGTGTTTGTACTTATTTGGAAATGGAAGAGTTACCCCAGTAGCTGAAAATCAAAAACCTCATATATTTTATTCCTCTTTAGAGGATCCACCTGGTTCTGTCTGGCTATTGTTACCATAAAATTAACAATAAGAATACAAATATTGCTGGCCAGCTCTTTTGACCTTTTGTAACACAGAACATTTAACAAAGATTTAAGCAAACTGAGGCAGACTGTTACGTGTGATATTCATATAATGACAGACTTCAAGTGGTTCTGACATTTTGTGGTTGGAGTCTTCCAACCAGGATGCAGGTACTGTCACACAGAACAGGGTGTAACCCTGAGATACCCTCTGAGCAGGAATGTCAGGCTTTTACATCACTTGTACTTTTGTATTTCACATTTTGTAGCAGTAATATGACACTTGGTTTTAATGGAGTGCTGTGTTCCTTGGGCAAACGGGGCTAGGAAAGATGTCCCAGTCCCTGAGCCCTGCCTGTTGCTGACTTTGGGAAGCATGTGCTACAATCCCATTCACAAATAGTTATGTTGTCTTGCCTCCACTGGAGTTATTCCAGAGTCTTGGTCTTCTCATTATTAGAAACCACCCACCAAACTTCCTCATTCTGCTGGGGCTGATTTATACCAATAGTTTTGTGGCTGCCCTTTCATTTCATTCTTGCTGTTAATACCCTTTTGCTTCATGCTTCTTCCTTCAGGTATTTTGTCTTCCTGAGGTATTTAGGAAAAGCATTTCTATCCCTTTCACTGTTTTATGAAGCGCTTTTGGATCCATCCCCTTAGCAAGTCTCTCCAACCTGTCTCCCTCTCTCCTCAGCTCTGATCTATAGGTACCTGAGCCACCTCTTATCCCTTCTTTTCATCTCATCCTTTCCAGCAGAACTTTTCTGTGAGACGAATCATATAATCTAAACCTCATCTGGTCACTTTCTACTGAAGCTTAAATAATTGAAATATCAATAACATAGCATTTAAAATCTACTCTGCTTAATCTCCCAGAGTGGTGTGTTGGCAGATTGTGAATGTCACACTACTGATGAGCAAAGGACTTGGATAACTATGAGCTTCTAATCAAGAAATTAATCTAAAATTGTATATCTGCGTAAGAACTGCTGGCACAGGAGGCTGAAGTGCTCACTAAAAGCAGTTGGGCCTAAAGTGATTACTAAAGTAATTCAGGACATCAGAGACTCTACAGACTGGAGGTGTCTGCAGTGATTCAGCCCTCCTAAGTCTGTTTGATCCTTCCCTGCTGCAGTGCTCCCCAACAGAGGCAGTGTTGTGCTCTAGCTTGTGCTCTCTGTGCTGCAGGGAGACCCAGGAACTGGCTCACTGGCTGAAAATTGTCCCTTTGGATTGGGCTGTCGATGTGCTCTCACATGTACATGGTCTTGATGAATCTTCAAGGGAACAAGTCTTGAAGCCACGGATTTCACACTCTCAGAATTACTGTCTCAGTGTATCTGCAGCTTTAGACGGACACCACTGTCTCAGTTGCATTTGGAATATATTATCAGGACTTGAAGCTGTAAAACTATTAGATTCCACCCAGACACTCAGTAATGCTATTCCAGGATTTTACAGTTTATCCTAGTGATTTGAATAATGAGCAGGATAACAGTTTATTCTAACCATTTGAACTGCACATCAGCGTGGTAACTGGGAATTTTTAATAATGCTGTGAGCTTACACATTGCATTTCAAAGAGACTTACAGATAGTGGGTAATTAATAACCTGATGCCACTGATCTGTCTATAAACTTGAGTTCCTCTCACACATCTTCGTTCTTGTAAGTGCAGTTGTGATGGCTGAGATCTAAAGCACAGCTTTGCAGATCTCGGGTGTCTCTGTGGGTAAATAGAAAACTTTGGCTGTGGTCTTATGAGAGCTGGAGCAGGACACCCAAGCTTCCAGTCATTATTCTTTCTCTGGCCACTAAAATGTTCCTTAGTAGTTTAGGTTTTGTATTAGTTTAGTAGTTTATTTATTTCCTGCAGACTGTAGAGGGACAGACTCCTGCTAGAGGAACCTACAAACCCCTTCACAGGATGGTGAAGTTCCTGCTTGGCAACTGAGTGTCCAAAGGCCCAAATACAGATGATGAACCTTCCTTCTGTGCAAGTGGTTTTCAGTACAGACCTTTTGGCATCCTGAAGAGTGTCCTGAAACCAGGCTGCTGACTTTTCCTGCCTTTTCTGCAGCAGGACATGCCTAGGGCAGAGGTGAGTCTGTTCCAGAGCAGAGGATTCTCTCAGTTGTTCCTGCTCCAGGGCTGGGTCACCCAGACCTGCTGAGAAGTGGGAGGGTGATACTGGGGTGGGGGGTGTCCATCATGTGATACAAGTTTACTGCAGTCTAGTACAGACTAAATTTTGGGATCCACAGTAAGGAGGGGCACTGCCAGTGCCAGAGGCAGAAGGAGACAAATGGATGTTGGTAGAAAAGTACCTTATTCCAGTGTCAGGATCTTTCCAGGATTTGTCAGTGAGGTGAGAATAGGCTCAGTCATAGAATATAGTCAGTCACCATAGAATCCCAGAATGGTTTGAGTTGGAAGGGACATAAAGACCATCTTGTTCCAACCATCTGCCATGGGCAGGGATACCTTCCATCAGACCAGGTTGCTCCAAACCCTATCCAACCCTTCCAGGGATGGGGCATCCACAACTTCTCTGGCCAACCTGTGCCAGGGCCTCACCAGCCTCACGGGGAGGAATTTTTTCCCTCTATCTGATCTAACCCTACCTTCTGTTAGTTTAAACATTTGAATGAAGGATCTCTTCTGACACTCAGGAATTACTGGCATCAACAGTTTGTAGTCAAAGGATCAGAGATTCAGGCCTAGTATTTAAATAGGTTATTTTCTCAGTTGTGTCAGGATTTCCATATCAGAGGTTAAATCCTTCCAGTTTAGCTCATAGGCTTCCTCATGACCTAAATGTGGGTTATCCTTTCCATGCTTAAAGATTTACCTTACTGGACTGAATACTCTGTACAGGTACTTGGTATAAATATGCATGTTTAAAGATAAGTAATCTAGCAAAGATCACACAGGACAATGGTGGAAGAGTGAGAAATAGTAACCTGGAATCTTTGCTTGGCAGCAAGATTCAGCTTAACCTGTTCCATAAAATATTGTAAATGAGTAAACCAATATTAATGAAAAAGCATTCTAAACCACAGGTTAAATGTGTAGTTTGCAGGTACTTTTGACTATCATAGATGGGATTAAAACAACCTTAAAAATGTTAGAAAATACCTTTGCACACTTGATTTCTTAAGTGCAGAAGCAAGTGTCCTTCTTGCAGCCTCGTGCTTTTACATCTGATTATTGCTAATGCAAATTGACAGTGGGGAATGCATAAATCTGCACTGCAGTGCTTGAAGTTGGTGCAAACACTAATTTTTTTTTGCAAATATATCTCTCAATTCCAGCTCTGTAATGCAAAATGCTACTTTCTTACTGAAAGACCTGGTAGACTTTGGGTTGGCACAGATGGAAGATAAAAATATTATTCCTTAAAAATTGTACAACCATTTTTGATTTTGGTAGGTTCTCTCTGAGTGTGTAGAACAGCAGAATTTAATCTCTGCACATGGTTTGGGAAGTTGTACTTGGAGGGAAAGTTCCCCTCCTGATCAGAGAGAGTAAAGAAAAAACACTTGGTGAAAACATTTAATAATGGTTCATTTTCCCCCTCTCTTGTAAGAGGAGACAATTAGAAAAGAACATAATGTGGAGGGAGGGAAAAGAAAACAAAGCTATAGAATTATTGAGCTGAACAATATCCTCTCTTACATTTCAGAGGGAGGATTGGAGAGAAGTTGACATTTTAATATTTTCTAAATTACTCTGCAACATGTTTTCTGATGGATCTAATCTGGCGCCTCTTCCACATTGATGTTTCATCCGAGAATGTTTGGGCAAATGTGTTATTAAGCTGGTAATTCAGTTTTAGCAAGTTTTATATTTCAGTAAATTAAAAAAAAAAACCAGGCTAATTTCCTAAGAGTTAAAGGAATAGGGCTCATTATTCCCCATGCAGAGAGGTAATTGTTAACTAGCAAAACTCTGTCTTGATTTTCATCCTACAGCTCAATATTGAGTGTTGGCTACACTAAAAGATGCAGGAGGGAGACTGGGTGCTCAGGAGGCAGGAGACAGATGAGAAGAGCTTTTTGATTGTGGGGTTAACATTCCTATGCTCCTCATATCTCCAGTAGTGACTCTCAGTTGTTGTGGCCACCAATAACAAATGAAGTAAAATGGTTTGTGTCACCTGTTGTTGGTATTTCTCAGTAACTAATGAAACCTCCAGCTCTGCAGGTTTCCTCTGGAATTCTGACTTTCCAGCATGTGAGCCTTGTTTTCTGGGCCACTTTGACAAAACTCTAGTTTGAACAGAAGTGAATTGCTTAAATCTTTCCCATCTCTAAAATTCAGATGACTTTGATTAAGGTAAGAACTCTCTCCTCAAGAGTAACTTGTGCTCCTCCCCTCATTCAGTGCAATAGTACCCTCAGGTGACCTTCAGCATTACCCATCTGGTTGTCTCTTGGCCAGCAGCATTTACAATATTTCTGATACTAGCAGCAAATTCTGTAATCTTGAGGAGTTGTTCAAACTGTGAGCAAGCTGTGTGGCTGCTGGGAAACGTAAGGAAATGGGAATTCTGCTCATCCTGGTCATTTCAAAGTGTTGATGAATATGACTTCAGGCCATAATGAGTGTTGGAGTCTGTTGCTTTTGATTGGAATCTAAAATAAGCTGTGTCTGGTACTATGTCTACTGCCTTACTTTTTTATAACTCACAAGTTTAATATTCATTTATGGACATCCATCTACATATGCTGAGAAAATTTACTTATAAACAGTAGAGGTAATTCATCATCATTACAATCTCACTAGCTTTATTTGGAATTAAGTTTTGAATCTGGGCTTAAACTCATTCAGATAATCTCTCTGCAGAAACAATCTTTGCCTCTGTACTCACAGTTACCAACACTGCCTTTCAAGCACTGATGCAAGCCATAGAAATATTCCTTTTCCTTTTCTTATTAAGTTACTCGGCACTTGACAAGCTGCTGTGACTTGGCTCTCTGGGACAGCTGGTGACACAGTCAGGTCAGGAGGGAAGTATTTTGGATCCACGGGCATTTTGCATAGACATTGGCTCGTTGTGTATCAGTGGCTGGGAGCTGAATGGTGGACTGTAAAAATTGTAGGCTCTGTAATATCAGATTTAGAGTTATCAATGTGTTGCCTGGGTAGAACCTTTTAGGACATTTGCTTCTCAAGGGGAATTTGAAACCCATCAGCTGACAATGGGGAAAATATATTAAAAAAATGATGAAAGACTTAAAATCAATTTGTTTAAAAACCAACTTAACTTGAAAGCTAGAAAAGCTGTCCTCCTTTAATTACAGAGAGCAATTTCTAAGGCCTGGCCTTTCAGTGTTTACTTGATTTCACCACATTTTATGGAAGAAAGCTAGGAATTTATTAAGCATTGACAAACAGAGTGGGACAAAGGATTTTCTCCAACACTGGACTGAGCTCAGTACCACATAACATCAGGTTTTGTGTATCCAGTCAAACACATTTACTATTACAAAGCAATCACTCATTTAATTGCTGATGAAACCAAACAGACAGCTCTCAGGTGTACCAGAGCACATTAGTCTTTTCCTCTGTCCATTCCCTCTTTTGTGTTTGAGCCAGACAACTTGTATGTCTTTCCTGCCTCTCATACACTTTATTTATATTGCAGTCCTAACACTGTTAATGTGCTCAATAATTTATAAGACAGCTGACCTCAACATTAGGTGAGCTATTGAACAAACATCAGGGACTGTTACATTCAGTTTAGGCACTGCAGTCTGAAAACCCCTCTGAGTCCCTGCACTCCAGCAAGTGCACCAAAAGCACAGAGGGAAGAGGCTCCTGCACAGCCTTGGCTCCTGTCCTTACCCAGCTGACAGATCCTCAAATCACAGGCTCAGGTGGGTGCATCACTATTTGTCCTTTTGTCTCCTCTTTCACTTCTGTGGCTAAAGGTAAAATCTTTGCACACAAACCCTGTTTAAGTACTCTGTTACTAAGGAAACAAACTTGTCAAGCATGGACCATGTGGGAATAATGGTGATTTATTTAGAAAAGGAAAGGTTTGTCATTTTAAGCTCACTACTACAAAATTGCTTTTTGATTATCTTCAAGCTTATTGCATTGTCTTGTCACAATAAACTATGGGAACAAGTGGAAAGGTTAATAATTGTGGGCTTTGTTCTTGTCAGTTACTCTGAAAAGATCTTACAGGAGACCTGCACCCTGAGCTCAAAGGGAACAAATCTCAACAGGGCTGGAGCAGGATCCTGGAGTCCTTTTCTTGGGTTGTTTTTATTATCTATTTATTCCCTGTCTGCCTCCAAAGGCAGCATGGCTGAGCTGTGCAGGTTTGGAGACTGGTGCAGGGATGGACTCTGTGACACACTGCTAAAGGCAGGAAAGGCTGTTTACACAGCTTTTCCAGAGTGGGGGAAGAAGAAGGATCAGAGCAGAATAGAGGAAAGACCAGATTTGAGAGTGCTTTGTAAGGTCTAAATTGTAACACATTTTCTGAGCCACGTCACTGAAGGTTCCTTGTTTGGTAGGAAACATCAAGGTTTATTTTATTTAGGTCTGATAACCAGATAAAAACCATTCTAAATAACTTCAGTGTGCTTTGAGCCAGGTCTAATGTGCTTTTTGTCAGGAAAATTTAATATTAAATTAAGAACTTTTTTCCTGGAGAGGGTGGATCACTTTCCTGCATGTTTACCAGGAAGTTCTGTTCCACTGGGACCCCCCTGATAATCTTTAGATTGTTAGAGTTAAATTATTTGAGGAAGAATAGAGTAAGAGGTTCAAGTTGTTGTTGAGTTTAAGGGTACTTTAAGGAATGATTGGCATCAACGAATCACCTGAAAGGCTTCTGTATTTTCACAATAATGCAGAAATTTAGCATAATGGAAAGCTGGCAGTTTATTAGAGCATAGTTGGTTTTAGGGTGAAGTTTTGAGGAGAAACACAAAACTGTTAGTACAGAATACTTTTGAAAATGAATAGGGTTTGGGTTTTTTAGTGTGAAATTATGACTCCTTTTGGTGCTTTTATTGAAGTAAGAATATTTAAAATCTAAATGAAATGTCTCTCAGGGCTGAGAGGGAATTTATTCTCTTATGTAACTCACATCTTGACTTTCTGTTGTTATCTGGAACACTAAAAAATGTTGAAGTATTTCCCAATAGAGGGAAATTCTTTCCTACATATTTCTTGGAGATCTTGCCACTTTCTCTCAATATCAGCAGTCTTTCCTGCTTTCCAGAAACCCCTGAAGGCTGATTGGAAAAGGAAGAAATCCCCACTAGAATCCGTCTAACTGTCTTTGCCCGTGTGAAACTACTTGCCTCACATTTTGCTAGAAAATGAATAATACAGTAGTAAAGGATGCAGCATAAAGTATTTATGGCAAATTAAAACTCATCTCCAGGACAATTTGGATAATGGGGACATGGCCACACCTGTTCAGCTCTTTAGTGGAGTGAATGTGTGAGGAATTATTTATCAGTGGAAGTTATTTTCCTTAGCTACAAGTATGAATGAAGAATAAATTAGTCACACCATAACAGGAGTTTTACATGTCAATTATGACCAATTTTGAGTTATTTACTGTATTATATTCAGGTTGGGTAATGCTTGTACTTAATGAGTGGGTTCATGCCCTTGGATTGTGGAAGTCACATGGAGGAATTAAGTTAAAGTTGAGTGATTGGATGCACTGAGATTTGGGCAGTAGTTTTTATGCAATGGCAATGTCAGACACAGACATATCTTTATTTATAATTTGGGAAGGACTAGAATTATTCTAGGATGTTCTGTAGTGTATCATCTGCCCTGTTCTGCAGTCATTTTTACCTAGTCTTCAGGATCCAGATTTCTGAAGAAGAGCTTAAAGATACAATAACTTGACTCAATCTTTTGAACATTTTTATGCCTCTGCTCTGACACCAAACTCCAGATCAAAGCTCCTGAGCAATGGGCTTTTTTGCTGCTTCAGAACTGATGTTCTGAAAGCTGGGACCAGATGAATAGCTGACTTTTCAGGCTTACCCCAAACAGAAGAAAGGAAAAATGCACTAAAACCAGTTATCATGTTAGCCAAGTGTTTTACTTTTTTTTTAAACTGAAACATAGATAAATTTTTTCGTGAAACTCCACTTTGTGGAGTGAGTCTGTATCTCCTGTTGCTTCACACTGCAACTGAATACCAATAAACTTCTGATTTATTGACAGTTGATCACAGTGGTAAGAGACTGTCGTGCTACCAAAGCTCTTCCAAGTGCTGCAGCCTTCATCTCTGGCATACACTCCCATTGGAACACTTTTCCAAAGGCCTCTTCTCTGCAAATGCAGGGAGAAGATCCATTCTTTTCTCTCCACGACTGGCTAAAATAATTCTCCTCGGACTGGGAAGAGGTTTCCAGAAATGTTCCTGTTAGAAGATTTTTTTGTCAGTGCTTCTCCATCCCTTCTGGAAATAATGCCTTCTTTCCATTTTTTCCCATTTCCAGGGATGTATGTCTGACTTTTCTTCACAGCCACAGGCAAACAACAAAATCACTCTTTATCAGACTGATGGTCAGGCCTGAATGTTTGATTTGTTTGAACTGTGGCCATTCAATTCTAACCAAAGACATGTTTACCCCATATTCTATCTACAGGTGGCTACATCTTCCAGAGGAAAGTCTCTTCAGCCCCTGGCCATGCTCCCAGAGCCTGGGAAGAACAGCTCAGCTGAAGTATCAGCTTCCTTTTAAGGAGAATTTCTAAGCAAAAGGCACTGTTAGATGATACCAATGAATGATTAAGTTACTTTTGTGGGTTTGTTTATTCTAAAGGCCTTAGCATATATTTTCATTTGGCGTATAGATGGTAAACACACTGTGGTGATCAAATGCTAAATCTTGTAATGTTGCTTTAAAATGCACTGACAGAGGTGATGATGAGGAATAAAGAAGATTTCACTGTCATGCTTGTGAGCCACACTATAAAAACAGCTTGCTGCTATCAGTCTGCTTGCCCTGCAGCCTGCTCAATCAATACTTGTAAAAATATCTTTTCCCAAGGGATGAGCACAAGGCACTACCCTGTTCATTGCTGGAAGCAGTGCCAGTGAGCCAGGGCAGCAGAGCAAGGACAGTGGCCTCCAGAAAAAGTCACCAAGGCAGAGACTCTGGAACCATTTGTAGATTTTCACCACAGAAATAGTATTTTGCACTTCCCCATGTCCTGTGTTGCAAGCACAGCAGCCACTCTCATTGAAAGCCAGAGCACATTTCCATAAAAGAACACACTAAAAAGGATTAATGTTCCTCACTTTGATGGAGGAAGAAACTCCTATTTCTAATCTTCGTTTTGTGACAGCGCAATTGATTTCTTCCCTGTGTGGTTTGGGGCTGGCATTGCTCCCAAATCCATGTGTGTTGCCTACAGCTCCCACTGCTCTAATCTCCTCAGGTTCCTTTGCAGCCTGATTAGGTCCTGCTGTGTGTGTGTCAGACCTCCTCAGCAGAGCTGTCACCTGTGCATTTGATCACAGCTGAATTCCGACTGTAAGAAACACCCAACAAAGTCATGTCATGTAGGGAATGGGGTTGTTTGGCTTCCTGTTGCTATAGCTACCATGTCTTTAAAAAAAAAAAAAGCCTTGGGAAACCCTGGCTGGAGTTTAGCAGGATGTGACATTGCTTAAAAGAGACTTCATTGTAAGGATGAAAGTAGATCTGTGAGCCCTGAGTGATCCCATCAGCTCAAAGGGGCAAGTGTCCAAGTCTGAGAATCCTGTAGTTTCCCATTTTTCGTTTTCATTTCTACATTGAATTCATTATGCAGCAAAGAGCATGAGGAAAGGGCAACATTTTCTACTGATAATTTCCTGCCTTATCATGGAATCACAGAATGGTTTGGGTTGGGAGGGACCTTGAAGATCATTCCGCTCCCCCTGCCATGAGCAGGGACACTTCCACACCTTCTACTAGAACAGGTTGCTCAAAGCCTCATCCAACATGGCCAAGCATATCTTTAGTGGGGGACCAAGGACATGTGCTGTCTTCAGACTTGTCATTAAGGTCTTCTTTCACCTTTTGGAATTCCCTCTGGAGTCAGTGGAAGGAAACACACAGCTCCATAGAATGATCCATCCCACTCATTTTAAGACTGTTCTATTTGGTTTTTTGAACTCCCCTCTTCAATAAACATAGTGAGAGCCTGGGCAACTAATTTAGGCTTGCTGCCCTGCTGAAGTGAGACTAAAATATGAGGTGAGAGAATCCCTCTCCAAGGTGCCCCTGCCACCTGCCCCAAGCTGTCAGGTGCCTGCCTTGCTCAGAGGGGCAGTGTGGCTGCACCACTCTGCTTTCAGCTCCTCTGACAGCAGGAACACTGTTTGCACTCTGTCCATTCAGCTTAAATAGTCAAGGATTAGTTTTTCTTCTCAAATCTGACATTTCAGTTCCTTGTTCTTGCAGTACAGCTTTGTGCTTGAACCTTGTGCCTCTTTAGAAGCTGATTTAACACTACACTGTGTGCAAAATCACAGGAAATACAGTTGGATGCAACATTTACCCTGCACTGAGACCAACTCTACCTATAGAATTTACAGATGCTATCAGGGTTAGAATATGATCACTGCTCAGAGTCTTGAATAACACAGCCATACAAAAGCTTCGGGACTGAATTCCCATGGGAGGCTGGCTGGGAGCTCAGCTGGGATGTGTAGGAACTATAGCTTACCTTCTTTAAAAATATATGTTCTTTTCAAATTTTCTGGTTTTCAGAGACATAAATGACTTTCAGGCCTTTCTAACATTAAAATTATTACCTGAAGACCAGAAACGATTTACTGAAGAATAAAAAAAGTCCGTGTTCATGACATGAGCTTCTGTAAATATCTTAGATGTAATTTCATAAAGGTAAATGGCATCATTTCAATTTTGCTCTGCTCAAGTGGCAGTAGGCCCAGCAGAGTGAACAAAAGGCAGGAGGTAGGATGTCTTAGAAATAAATCCAATTAAATTTCTGTATGTGAATTGATTGTATTTTATTTACCCAGACATAAACCAGATTCTAGATAATCAAAGCTTTGGCTTGTTGCACTATATTCGATTATCCTCAACAAGTTGTTTTGTGGGAGCTGTACAGGAGCTGATTCTGTAATCCAGTTTGCTGTTCCTCCCAAGTCAAGCTTGAGTCGATAGAAAAAGTTTGATGTAGCTGAATTTGTCCTACAGCTCAACACTGTGACTGGGGACACCAGGGAACTTCAGAAGCACAAAAAGTCCATGTTAGGAAGCCTCTTAGGTTTCAGTGATCAGTAGCTTTGATATCTAATATTTTTAAATAGAAGTAGCAAACATTCTTGGGGGGGATGTGAGAAACACTAAGATGAAGTTCTGGGCTTTGCTGTTGCTTTTTTTGTCTTACTAATTTAATACTTTGCATTAATAGACTTGCTTTAGGTAAGAGGGTTACCTTGGAGCTGAAATCAGAACCTTATTTTGGTTCTAAAATAATTTTGTGGTGGGGGGAAGGATGGAGGGCAGGGGGGAGAAGGGTTGACAAGGCTGGAAGTGGAGCAGTCCTGGTATTGAGTTCTAAATCATATGTGATGGTTGGAATGGACAGATCATAAAGATCGTAATTTCCAGATGGGTTCATAGGATGTCTTTTGTGATGACTCAGCTGATTAACAGATCACACAGATTGATACCAATCTGACTGCTATTTCATGAATAATTTTCCTGAGATTTTTAACCCTTGTGCTGCTGAAGGTCAGTCTTGGTTTTAATGTAACTTAGAGTGCAAAAAATCTTGAAACAGCTGTTACCTACTTCCTAAGCCTCAGGGTTTTTTTCTAATCTCCTCTGTCTCTCCTTGCCTAAAATATTCACCTATTCTAAGTAGTACCATTTTTCTTGGAAAATACACGGGGCATTCTCATTTTGGAACTGAACCCTCTTAATGTTATTTTAATGTCTTCCCTATATTTCTTCGAGTATCAAGCAAAAGTCCTTCACCATTTGTGACAAAGCAGCTTTCCCTGGGTGATGAGTGGAGTCAGCACATAAATAAACACAACAGGCTCATTAGTGGGTGTTGTCAACTGTCAGCAATGGCTGAGAGTTGCAGCTTTGGATATAATAACCTGCTTTATTCAGCAAGGGTAAGTTAGGATGCAAAGGCTATTCCCTGGGCTGCTCAAAAAGTGCCAGGACATCTTTAGCTTCCAGCTGGAAGAACCACCAGAGAGTAGCAGGAGGAATCTCAGTTTAAACACCTCATTTGAAGGTCAGAACCTCTAACAGTGTAGCAGAAGTACATTGCAGTGTCAGCATTGGTTATGAGCCCAGAGCCTAATGTAGGGCTCAAAACCATGACCTTCTACACCAGAGGCAAGAATGTTACCAACTGAGCCCATCTGACATTAATTAAACCCTCATTAAAAAGGAGGGCTCTTTTCCTGGGTTGAAATGTGATTTCCTCTGCAAGGTTTGGTCATGCATATTTTATTACGAATTTTAGCATGTGGACTATAGACCCTGTTCTGATCTTTTGGAATCACTGTATGTGGCATATGTTTCATGCAGATGGGAAACAAAAAGAGAGAAAAATATCCATATTCATTTGTTCTAGTGTGTAGTATAGGTGGCTGTGGAATGACATTCAGGAGCAGCTGAAGGGGTGAAGTTTAGTGTCTATTCCCACATCCCGACGTGGGGGAATATTCCAGGTAGTACTAATGGGGCATGAACACAAATTCTGCAAGATTTAAGTTACATGTGAGCTCTCGGGATTATCCAGACGTTGAATATCACCTGGGAAGAGAATCTGGGAAAAGTCCCAAGCCCTTTTTCTTGTTCTCATGAGCTCCTCAGGGAAGCGCAGTTGCTCACAGGCCTGTTTTACCTGCAGTGTAACACACTTTCTCCTTTGAACCAGCCAAGGCTTTCAGTAAGCACAGAAAGCAGCAAGGAAGAGTTCAGTGGTCACTGTCTTCCTTTATACCATTATCTGAATGATTTATCAATGTTACCGAGGCTCTTTACAATCTGGTGCTGCAGTGACTGGTTGTTTGAATACTTTATAGGAGCTTGGATGCCTGGACTGGTCTTAGTTTTGCCATTTATTCTGTGTTTAATACAGTTTGTCCATCAGTAAGAAAGAGGGAAGAGTCTTGAAACAACTCCAGAGCCATGTAGTGCTAAAGCCCCACTAACTCTGAAGAGTTGGCACCCAATAGTTGAGAATTGCAGTGCAGCCCAAGAGACCCCCTTCCCTCCTGCATGGCACCAGGTACAGGATTTCAAGCATTTACTCAGGGACTCTGACCCAGCTGAGCCACGAGAATTCCTTCCAGCAGAGGCCAGCACTTCTTCCAGCTCTGCTCAACGATTTACTGCTTGGCTGGGAGTAAAGCATAGCTGAGAAAGCAAGCTCTCATGCCTGTGATGCTTTGGTGTCTATGGAATACACCTGTCTGAAGTACAAAAGCCCTAAATAAATACCAAATTAAATTTCACCATATCGGATATACTCCCTTTGACAGCACTGACCTCATCAATCTTTCTGTTGCTCAGATTTTTTTACACATTCCTCCTTTCTAATCACAGCTTTTCAGTCTCAGATGCTTTTGTATTTCCTCCCTTTTAATGACACTTTCAGTTCTTCCTTTCCAGTAGGCAACGCAGAGCCTTCCAACTCAGAATATTCTGTGATTCTGTGATTCAAACCTCTGCTTCTGTCTCTTTTTCTGAGAAGACAAGACTCATCACTCAGGATTTCTTGACCCTCTGAGGAAAGAAGCTGATCTTTCTTCCTTGCTCAGTGGGAATCCCTAATGCCAAGACACACTTCACTGGGAAATCAATACAAATAAAAAGCAGTGAAATGTCTTTGTTGTGAAGCAACCTCTCTGCACTGCTCGTGAGCTCGTGCAGGGGGCACATCCCAATCTGCAGCCTAACTGAACAAGTGGCAACACCATCGATTCAGAGTCCATCTTACTTCCCATCCTCTCCTGCACATCGATTCAGCCTTATTCTCCTTCTCAGCTTGTCCCCTTTGGTCAATTGATTAATCATCAATATTACTCACCAAAGGCAGCCACAATTAAACAGACATTAGATGACTTCCCCTCGCATTTAATAACACTGAGCTCAATCTGACACCCAACGCTTTGTCTTCCTCAATATATTTTAACCAACATCCAGAAATGAAATGCTGTAAATTCAGCACCTGCTACTGGCCCCTGAGAAGGTGGATGGATGGACAGTTTGTTAAGGGCTGAATTCCTCACCCTGCACCTTCATGCTATTGACAGTTCATCTGTGGGCTGCTGTGACTGAAACATGTTTGTATCTCAGATCAGTCCAAAGGAATCGTCTTATCATGTGAAGGAGCTGGTTCATACAGAGACAGAAATGGAACAGAGAGAGGAGAATATTCACGTGGAAACTTGAAATCTGTGGGAGTAGTGGCTGTAAACCAGTGGCATCCGCCCCTCAGCTGCTGTGTCTGAACAGGGCAGCATTAGCTGGCACAGAGTCCCCAGATCACCTTGTTTCATTTGCTGGGCTTCCCCTGGACCTCTCTTATGGTGCTTCTCAAGTCTGAGCAGGATTTACTTGCTTTTCTTCCCCTGAACCCTATGAATTTCCTCAGTGGGTACTGAGCAGTTCAGCCCCAGGGTGATGCCATGCTCTGCCAAGGGAGGCCCCATATTACATTTGCATAGAAATAAGTACAATATCTGAAGCTTTCACTTTGCACTAATATATGTGCAGATTATAAAATGCCACTGAATTTCTACTCTCTGCTCACTGTGAAAAGGAGGTGTTTTACCTTTCCCCAGGTGTAAACAGCTATGTCAGGTGGGGGCAGTGGCAGAGGAGACCAGCTTTGTTCTCAGAGTGCATCTGAACACTCTGGTGTTCCACAGACTCACAGGCTCAGTGTAAAACAGTAAAACCAGTACGTCTCTGTAGATGCTGAAACAGGTCCTGTTTTGCTGAAGAGAGGGTAGAATTTATCTGTTAAACGTAGTCAATTTACTTGAATAAATTCAGAGAAATAGGAAAAAAATTATACATGTGGAGCAATAGAGAGACTTGTCATTATCCTAGGCTGGTGAAAGTTTCCTTTCTTGTACACATTCATCATCCAAAGACTCTCTGTTTTTATAAATTTCCTGCCTGGCAAGTTTTCCATCCATGGATTTCTGAGAGGGTTGAAGCCCCAGAACATATATTTAGTGCCTGCCGACAGGTCCCTAATTATGGCTTGATTAATCACAGCAGTGCCTGCACCTGTCTGTGCAAAACATCTTCATTTCTGCTTTGTGACCCGTGCAGGATCTGGGAATGTGTGGAACAATGGCTGGGAACACCCAGCTTGGTTTGCTTCCCTGCTGCCAGTTCTGCTCTGCCCTGACCAGGAGGAATTATTTCTCTTTTGTGGGAACAGGGGCTTCTTCCTTTGCTGGTGCTTCTGGAGGGGCTGGGATATACTTGAAAGCTTTTCCCAAGAGTCAAAAAGGGCTAAAACCTGGTTACATTAACAGTTAATTTTTACACACTGTGCCTCTCACATCAGTGGATTCCCAGTGCCACTGATGGAAATGTTCACAGGATTTTCCCTACATATAGGAAAAATGCTTTTGTCTTTTGAAAGCCGTTGAGTACATCAGGAAGCCTCCTAGGCCTGGAATTGCTGCAGGATTATAGGAATATGCAGAACTATGACTTTGCCTGGTGTTCCTTTCTTAGCAAATGCAATAGATCTTTTCCTTTACTTTGGAAAATTCCTAAGGAACTGTTAAGGGCAAACCAGGCTCTTTTCTGGGGTGCAAGTCAGGGTGGTTTGCACAGGACTCAGCTCAATGCCCTGAATAAGGAGAAGGAATTCATAAGGCACTTGAGGGGAACGTGAAACTCAAGCCATTTCCTACAAGGAAATACAAAGAGGACAGAGAATCCAGTGAACTGACTGTGCTGGGAAGGAACTCAAAGCAGAGGTTAGAGAATAATTTTCTCAAGAGGGTCCTTTTCTTATTTTTCAGAGGAAGACTGAAAAATGAGAGACACTTGGAAGGGATCCAGACAGAACTGAAAAAATGTCTTTTTTATACTATTGAGATGAAAAGACTCAACTGAAACTGCCCTTAGTGAGGAATGGAAGCAAACCACATCAGCTTTCTAATGGGTTGAGACTTTGCTTTCCAATTTCACAACAAAAATCTGGAGGACATAAATTTACTCTGTATCAAACCAAAGTAGATCTGGTGTTTTTCACCCTGAAATGAAAATGAAAAAGTAAAATAGTCCAATACAAAACATGTTCTCTGACCTTGCAATGAAATGTTTTCTTTTCAGTATCTTGTAAAAATAGCTAAAGAAAAGAAAGGTGGGAGGAGCTAGGGTTTCTCCCTTTTTTCCTACATTTTGAGACCCAGTCTCTTCCTACTCCAAGAAATAAAGGATTGTCAAGGCATACCTTGCCTCATGCTTGCAGTCTGCTCTTAGAAGGGCTGCCTAGTGGGGCCTTTGTTGATGCTGACCTTCCCAGGGATGGTACTGGAGCCTTCTTTTGCCTTGAGTGCACCCTAAATATGTCCTCTCCCCTTTCCCCATGAAAGAATGCCATGTCCAAACAATCCTGTTTAAAGAGAAATTCAAATATACATGGAATTACTCTGAGCAACCGCAGCTCTACAGCTGGAAAAGTCTCAGTGCATCATCACCTTCATTGTGCAGGAATGAAGAACAATTCTTCCAATAAAACTCACCTCCTACCATTACATTTGCTTCCAAACAACGTGGGCTCTTATGCTTCAGAAAAGCATTTCTGGAGATGGTAAAAGAGTCCATCCAACTCACACTTCAAAAATAACCCAAAATTTCCTTTGTTCTTCGTTTCCTATTTTAAACAGACAAAGGCACATTGTTACTTGGAATCTGTGAGGCACTGAGGATGTGCTCTATATAACATGAGGCATGGATGCCAGGATTGCCCCAGCTGGAAACCAAAGGAACAAAAAACAATATAGGAAAAAGGAGGCAGAGCTGTGGACACACAGCTAGAAAGTTGTTGCAGTAGAAGTCAGTGAAACAATATACAGAAGGAGCACAAGGTTCTGGCTGATGGGCTGGAGAGGAAACATCAGTGATCTTCAACAGCCTGGAGGGAAGGAAGAGGCTGGAGATGTAAAAGAGTGAGGTTGTGAAGAGGAAAAGTGCATAGCAAAGTTTGAGTTGGTTGGACTGACATAAAGGGTCAAATATTATGGAGAAGTGAGTTCACTAAATCTTATCAGCTCATATGTGAGAAGGAGGTGGCAGAGGAATAAAAGGCAGTGCTGACAGTGCTGGCCTGGGAGAAAGGGAGGGAGCAGGAGGGAGGAGAAATTAAGAAAATAATGGAGAAAGGCAGGAAGGGGGAGGGTGGAGGATATGGGAAATAAAGTGCTCAATTTTGTCCAAGTTGCCCTTGAGCTGGCAGGGGGGTTATACTGGATGATGTGCTGGAGAGATTTATGTGTGTGGGGTAGGGTCGGGAAGGCAGATTTGTGAGTCAGCACAGAGTGATTGTGGAACAGCAAGAGAGAGCCATGAGACAAAGGAAGAGAAAGGAGCCCAGATCAGGCCCTGTCCAAAGAGGAGGAAGGAGCAACATCACCAGAAGCGTCCCCAGAGATCAGGGTGTTCACCAGGAAACAAACAGCAGGAGGGACTTGGTGCCTAGTTAAGAAATGTCTGGAGAGTTTAGTGCATGGAGAGAGCATGAGCATTTAGAAGTGAGTTTTGGGGAAATGAATCAGTGTTGTAGTCCTAGTTATGACTAATCAGTTTTATGTGACATGGGTTTGACGGAGAGGTTGACTTTGGGCAGCAGTTGGAGTTCATGGATTGTTGTCTAGGCTGGAGCATCCCACAGGAAACCTGTACATCAAGTCAAACAGGTCAAAAGAGAGGAACCAAACTGCCCATCTGTGAGAGTTTATTAGTCCCAGCTCAGGAGCTGAGTAAACACAGCTTCACAGCTCAGTCTGTTGGCTCTTGCAGGGCACCAGCTCCAAACAAACAAAGAGTTCCCTCTGTTCCATTTTCTGTGGGCTCCTGCCCAACCTTTTCTTGATGCCACGAGGCCTTACCTTGATTTATTTGTCTTTTGGTGGGTTTCAGATAAGCTCCAGGAAGGTTTAAGAGCTCAACCCATGAGGATGTTGTTCCCCTGATGGGCTCCTGTATAAACCCTTCTCTAACCAAGTATCATTCCACAGCGCAGTTATAAAATGTTCAGCTCTGCACCTCGAGGATCATTTGCAAATGACAATTGTAATTTCAGAATACCAGATAATATTATTGCTGTCATTCACTCCATGCACCTACTACATACAAATGTGTATAAATAAACCTGAGATTTTTTAATGCACCCATCTTTTAGTACAAACCCTAACCCTAACACCTCTTTTGAAGAGGGAGAGTTTAAGTGCCCCACTTGCCTGACTGAGAGAAGATGGTTTTCAAGAGAACTCAGGTACCAAGGGAGTTAAAAGGCAAGTTTTCAGGAACGTTGTAACTTTCACAGGTTTCACCAGGAAAGGCACACAAGGGTTTTTTTGTGGAAAGTAAAAGTGGGGAAGGGAGATTTTGGAGAATCTCATTGACAGCTCTTGATTTTAAGAGGTGCTGAGTGACGCAGCTGCACATGGTCAGAACAGTGCACAGAAATCACCTAAGTGGGAACTAGATGTCCAGGAAGAGTGACAAATCCCAATAGACACCTCCCTATGTCTTTAGGTGCCTAAATACCCCAAACCATCTGGTCCTTGGCAATATGGTCTAATGAAATATTAGGCAGATGTAGTAGGAAGGTAATTTGATTTTGGTTAGTATCAGAAATCACAGACAATACGATTTCAGATCACGTATTTTTTAGCTCTTTTCAGCAGATCTTTTTTATTTGACTTTTATTTTGAAGCTCCTGATTTTAGGCTGTTATTTTAAACTTCTCTCAGCTGGTGACTCTGATTGCTTTTCAACCCTTCCATTTCCCAACCTTTGTACTCCTATGCATGAATCTAGGCCATGGTACCGCCTCCTGTTCGCTTCCCAGTGTCTTGGAGCTTTAAAATAAGCAAAATGCAATTTTGGTCTGCTAGGGCTGGGAACCTTGGGACACACCATTCTGGTGGGCTTGGGTTTTTTTAGGTTTTTTTTTTAATTGGCTTGTATACATTTGAAGAGTCACCATCCATGTGGATTGTTCCCTACACCTTGTTTAGTTGAGCACAATTAAAACACAATGTGCATAGGATTATTTGCCTGCAGAGCAAAGGTGGATGCTGTCACATTACAGGAAGAAATTAGGAAGGGAACAAATTTTACAGCTCTCCTGTGATCATTGTTCAAAGGAGAATTCTCATGAAATGAGAATGAAAATCTAATTGATGGCCTGATTCTCCATGGCTGTGCAGCCACCCTTCCTGGCTCTGCTTCTAATAAATGCTCCCTGCCTTCCTCCCACAAAGGCAAGAAAATCCATGTGACCAGATAGGGAGACCTTTAAGAAAAGACCAATATTTGCATATCTATTACGGCTATACTCAGTGTTATACTTGTTTCATTAAAATTTCTGTTTGGATAATATGTAAGGTCAATACTGTCACTGTTCTGGAAAATTCATTTATTTTAAAATTAAAGCCAAGCACAGCAAGTACAGTTCTCCCCATGGCTCCACCTGTATAATTCCACTGAGCTTGACAGGGTCAGTAAGTGAAAGCAGGATTGGGCCCAGTGTGTTTAGAGATGGGGAAAAAACATGCTAATTACATGAATCCTATTTTTCAAGGTAAATCACTTGTTATAGATGCTCTGAATTCTTGCTTTTTGATATTGCAGGGGTGGTTATTATTTCAGCTGGGTGCCTGCTGAGGTCCATTAGCTTTTACACACCAGTTAAGGCTGTCAATTGCTGGGACTGAAACTACAAGAAGAAATACTCAGGATTACTTCAAAATACGGAGTTTCCCCAAGGTTTCCAGCTGTCAAACCTCAGGCAGCCATTTTCATGGGAATTTGTCTATTGAGAAGGCTGAAGGTGGGAGTTCTTATCCCAGAAGAAGGGAACCACTGGTTTCAAAGTCAGGTCTGTTTTTGGATCATTAACATTTTTTAGGGCCTGTGCCTCATCTGGTTTCAGTCTTTCCAGAGTTTGGGCTCTTTTGCGTGGTCACTTGCTGTTTACAACTATTGCTTAACAATCCTTAAAATGGCATCTGGTTCAATCCTCAGAAATCAGGAAAGGGGAAGAAATGATCTAGGACAGCTACTCTGGAAGTCACCTTCAAAGTCTTACAATGTATTAGAAGCAAAACCTATTTTCAACATTCACCAAGGGAAATCCTGTATTAAGGTGAATCTGTTTTTATTTTAATATTTCTGGTTTAAAATCATACCTTTTAAAGGCTTCATTTTGTATACAGGAAACTTCTATGTGTTTCTGAGTCCTACTGAAATCACAAATGTGTTTGTTAAATGACCGTGTTTGTTAAATAACCATAAACTGGTTACTCTCCCTTCCACCCTTAAGGCTGGAAAGCAATCAGTGGTGTCTGTTACCCTTTTCCAAGGTGCTGGTGGTCTCTTATATGTCAAATGAGCTCAGTGGCTTTAATGCCTGTCCCAGGTGTCCACAGCACAAAGAGCAGGATCTCAAGCAATAATCTCCATGTCAGTCTCCACAGGCAAGACAGGACTACACTCACCCGGGGGACCAAGAGCCTTTCTTGTCAGCAAAGGTTTTTCCTCCAGCAGAAAAGGAAAATTTACATTAGTGCTTACAATGCATGGTCCTTTCTCCAGATCTAGTTCTGAAAATTCATTTCATTTGTAGATGAGAGACTGGATGAAGGGAAAGTCTACAGCAAACAAATGTCTAAAAACACCTTTTTCATTCAACTTCAGATCCCGTGCAGTGTGCTGGGAGTAGGACAATATTATTGGAGCAGACTGGATTCCAAAGCTGGGATTCATCCCACTGAATTTAAGCATGGAGAAGTTTGCTGTAGGTACCCCTTAGAGTTATGAGAAAAAACTGGTTTCTCCAAAGGGTGAACCAGAGGCAAATGAATTTTCTTTTAGAGTCTGTGGCAACTAGCTTTAGACACCTGGAGTTGGGCCATGGGAAAGCCACCCTGTCTGATAGAAACCTTTACTGCAGGGAGGCAGGAACTGAAGAATCCCAAATCCACAGCTTGATTGCTGGATTTAAATTCCCTTATTTAAATTCCTGATCTATTAATGAAACAAAGATGTGCAAATAGCTTCATGCACAATATTATTCTGGGGATCCTGGGAATGCAGAAGGTGTTAGAACAGGTAACCCACGGTGCTTTAGCTGTTACACTCAGAAAAGCCACCAGGCCAGTGCCCAGCACCCCATTTATATTCTGCAAACTGAAAGAACCCGAAGTGACAGAAAATTGCACCCTCCCAGTTTTTCTGTGCTGTGGGAATCAGGAACTGATTTTCCTTACATAAAGTTGTGCTAGAGATGAGCCTCAGATCATCGTGGCAAAGGTGGAGGACTTGGGAAAATTCAAATCTCTGTTCAGATCTTGTAATCAGAACTTGGTAGTTATGAAACTCAAGGCCAGAAATGACTGCTTCAATTGTATTTCAAAGGTGCTGCTAAATGGTTGTTGACCATAACCACCAAAAGTACTTAAAATCAAACAAAAACATTCACTACAGAACCAAAATCAGGCAAAGTTTCTATTAGAGAATGGGAAATTTTCCCTTTCAATATTTGGAGTTATTCCTGCCAGCAAAAAGATTAAATTGTACAGCATTTCAGCAATCACCTGTGTATATATATTTATCATCTCGTTAGAACTGATTAAACTGGGTTTTGTTTAGCTTGGTAAGTGCCAGGATCTAAAAGAGCTCTGAATGATGGTAAAATGAAACCATCATTTTAACATCAGTGATCAGGGGTTGTTAAAATGGTAATTTCTTTCCCGTGCTTCACCCATGAGTTGAGAAATCCAATCTTATCCTTGTAGCAACCAGTATTTGCACAGGGGAATAGAAAGCAACATCTGGAGGCAGAAAATCCATGGCACTGACCTGGGGAGGTCAAACTGTGATACTGGCCAGGACTGGGAGAGAGGGATGATCAAGGTTAAAGGCCAGATTTGAGTCCTGACAGATTAAATGAAACTCAGAGAGGGACTCGGGGAATAATGAGGAATTCCTAACCCTGGCAGCACAGGGATTCTGTAAACCTGCAGCTTGATCATTCCTGTGGGCTGGGAGATGAAGACTTTGCTGATTAGGATGCAAGGGCAGCAGCGCTGCAAAAAGTTCCAGATTATTTTATGACTAAGCCTTGCTGCAGGGAAAGAACATGTGTGGAAAAGGGGTAGTGAAGGAAATGAGGTGCCAGTCTACAATCAGTGTGGTGGGGAAGGAGCATGGCAAGAGCTGCAGGTACATGGGATGTGAGAAAGAGAACCCTGCAAGCAGAAGCACAGACTGCAAAGGGGAAGCCCCTGCTGCTTTGAAAAGAGAATATTAGTCAACTAAATGCAGCTTTCTGCCTGGCACTAATGAAGCAGATTAATAAGGCTATTGGAGCCCATATGGCCATGGAGATTCCTTTAGCCTGAACATTGCTAATGAATGTTTTCAGAAAGTGGTGTTTACACTCAGACATATTTCACCTCCAGAGTGGCCTCCTATGTGAGGTAACCGCAGTGTTTACCCTCATGCATCAGATGCATCATCTCTCTGTGAAATAACTACTATTCCTACTTCACAGATAAGAAAAGTGAACCAGAAGAGCAAAGGCCAACATTTGCAATACCCACCTCTTACATCAGGCCTTGATTTTTAACAATCTCAGAGATTAATAAAAAGGCCAAATTTAAACTAGTAGAACGAGGCCATGGAGAGGGGCAAGAGCAGTGCACAGGTCAGAGTGCAGTGTCCTGGTGTCAGTGTGCATGTGGCTGAAGAGGTTATTCTGGCTACTGCTTATTAGAGCCAGCTCTGCCACAGGCTTGGACTGCCCCACAGCTGGTGACAGTCCCCATCGTGGCAGAGGCCTCCCTACACACACATCCATCTGATTATAAATAACTGTATATTCACAGGAATGATTCAGTGACAGGACTCCAGTTGCACATCTGTGTAACTCTGGCAGCTGGATGGGTCTGACCTCCCCACACAGTGGCTGTTTTTCTTGCCTAGTGTTTCTGGTGTTCTAAAGGGAGGCCAGTCACATTTAAGTTCCAAATTACAGCCTAGGTGCTCAGGTTCAGGCAGTCAGATGTGAAAACATGCTGGTGTCTTACAAGGAGATTCAGTTGGCTGCTTGTTTGCTGCACAAACATACCCACAAACACAACAGGAACTCCAGCTCCAGGCAGCACACAGAGCCCCTGCTCCCCTTTCTCCTCGCTCAGGTTTCTCAGCTTTCTGTCTCCCTGTCATTCCCTGTCATTTTGATCTCTGTGTCCCTACATAGCCCTGACCAGTCAAGTTAAATGTTTTTCTTTTGCTCTCTAGAAATGGCAAACATTAAGCCCTAAATCCCCCTGAAAATAACTCAGTTGTAATCTTTCCTTAAAGATTTCTAAAAGTTCTTGTCCCTGGCTGTGCAGTTTAGATTGACTGTGTGCTGCATATTCAGACCCTATTTCCTTTTAGCTGACTTCCCATATGATGCTGCTTTGGATTTTCCATATACTGAGCTATTGACTGGCCCCAATTCCCAATTCCACAGTGGTGGTGTCTGAGGCTGGTGAAGTGGCTATGAACACTATGATGTTGTGTTTAACTGTTTATGAGTGCAAATGTCTGTTTAAAGACAAGTTACTTTTGAAAATCAGACTCAAAGCACACATTTATACTGAAAGTAGAATTCAGCTCAACACCAGCACATAAATCTGTGTTAATGAATGTATGTGCTCACATGCACGTGTGTGTGTGCCCTGTCTAGAGATAACTCAGAATTACACCTAAAATCATATACTGTCTATGTGAAAGGCAAGGTAAGAGCAAAACCAGATGCATTAACTGTCTCCAAGGCAGTTACCCTGTGGAAGCACAGCAGGTAGCAAATGTCTTTTTCCGGAGCCTGGAAGTGACTGGTGTGTAGGCAGGCATGAAGGAACAGCCCTGCATTACTTTTATTGTCAGTCTGCCTGTCAAACTCCCTTGTTAGGCAGGGCAGGAGGATGGAAAATAGACCAATATTCAGCTTCTTTTCGTGTGTATGTGTGAAGGCAACAATTCTGAGAAGGGGCTTTTTACAAAAATACACTTGGTAGTGTCTGAACTTATATGTACAAGGTTAAGATAACCATATACAGGGCAGTACAAAGGGGAAAGAGGTAGTTACCCCTACTTAAACCAGAGCTGCCAGTCCTGAGAGATTGGTTCTTTTATTCTCAACTCTGTTGGAGCCCTTCCATGGGAGTTCCGTATTTATTCATGGAGAGGAACATCCTCCATGCTGCAGATTCATTCCTTGCTTCACTCTGGGCTCTTGGTGCAAGAGAGCTGAAAGTAGAAGAAAGATAAAGTAACAGGCAAGGGAGAAGAGAGCTGGAACAGATGCTGTGTATGGATTTCCTGTCCACTCTCACATTGCTAAAGGACTAAGGAGGGATAGGAAAGGGGAATCCTCCAGCTGTAACAGTTGTTGGACAAAGACCACTAGCTTTCCCCCCTGATGCTCGGGAATGTCACTTCTCTTTCATGTCAAATTAATATTCCCCTTGAGCAGGGTGACAAGGACAACAGCACCCACACCATGGGAGGATTGTCCAGTAAGCACAAGCTCTTGGATGGGAAATGATGCTGTGGGGGCACTGCTGACCTGTGTGTGTGGTCCCTCAGCTGATTCAGGGTTGTGAGAGTCTCACCCAGTCCCATGGACAGGCTGAGAAATAAAACATTCTATAGACTGAGATTGGCTGACCTGCCATATCCCAGTCATAGGATAGGAATGAGCATCACTCCTCAGCTGTTCATTATTGCAGAGGATCCTTCCCATGTCTGTCACAGCTGAGGCTGGACACCGGTAGTTCCAGTTGCTGACAGTGTTTCTACAGCAGCTTTAACTCTTCAAATAGCTCCTACTTTAGGCAGTTATTGGACCTTTTGTGCTTTTGGTGAAAACACCTTTTTAAGAAACTTTTCTTTTGAAGATGACCCATAAAGCAAAATAAAAATCCCTTTCCATCAGTTACACACAGTGGATAAAGCATTTTTGCCAGTTTTTGAGATACATATTTTTTTTTCCATGTTTTGACATTTGAAAAGTAAGTCTTGATGTGGTTTTTTATTGCTGAATAGGTGGCTGAAGCCAACAGTGTATGGCAGCAGGTTGCAATGAAAGCAAAAACAAGTTATGAAAAGGTCATGTTTAGCGAGATTGTCCTGAACTCTGTTGGTATCTAACACCCACTTGTCTACTTAAGCATTTCCATACTGTTTATCACCGTGGTGCCTGAGTGCTTCTCAGAGGTTAATATGGGTATCTTGTCTATTATTCTAAGACAGTGTATCTCTGTTCTGTTTGGGTGAGATTTTTGTCACAGACAGATCAAAGAGCAGATTCTTCAAAAGCGTGGAGGTGGAAAACCTCATAATTTAAGACTTTTGAAGAAAATTCCAAAGTTCTACATCCAAGGCCGCATGGGATTGTTATGTCTGTGTGTCCTGCAAGTACCTTCAGCTCCCAAACCATATGGTCAGCTTCTTTTCTGCTTGCTGAAGCTTTAGGGGGAGCTTGTCTTTGGGAAACATTCAGCATCCTTTTCCCTGACCCCAGTCTGGCAGAGTTTCTATTCCAGTGCCAGTGAGTGGTCAGTAAACATGTGCCTGAAGTGAAGATATGTCTGAAGTGAAAGCAGAGTTCTCTTTTATCTATTTCCTCTGTACCTTAAAAAAAAATAACATCATTTTGTCTCTCTGGGGCAGGATTGCAGGAACAGTAGGTTTATTTACATTTAGCATTTCATTGTTGGCAAGAAGTGGTTTCGCATCAGGCCCTTGACCATTTGACCAGCAGATTTTGCTGCCATCATTTAAAACGAGGTGAACATCATTAAAAACCCCTCCCAGGTTTAAAATGGACAACAAATATAGGTAAGAGTTTGCACAGAGGAATCAGGCTGCCCAGTGCAGATGTTCTCAGCTGGGTGCCCTGGTCACAGGTACTGGGTTTGTGTTTGGTTCCCCAGCGTGCTGTGGAATTTGAATTCTTCCCTTCACGCAGCATGGACAAGCTCTCACACTCGTTTTACTTGAGGCTCTTTTGCAAAGGCAAATGGCCCTGCTGGAAACTAATCAACATAATTTTTTACTCTTCACAGAGGTCTATTAGCAATCATTGCTGCTGTAAATGGGGACAAGCGTGTTCCTAAATTCAAACCCAGAAATGCTTTGCATTTTCTATAAAATATTCTTGCCTGGACTTGTCTCTGGCCAGCTTCTTCTGGGGCTTTTTGTGTTTTCCCTTTTTCCCTGGATGCTATGGCTGGCTGTCAGATAGGGAGATGCTGCTGAGAATATTGCAAAACCTCAAATGAGGATTAATAGGAAAACAGAAACTCTAATGTCACTGCTCCTGTAGAAACCCTGCACAGCCTCTTCCTATAGATGTGTACAGCGAACAAAGACCAGTTTTATTAAATGAGACACAGACACTTAGTTTTTATGCAGCCTGCCAATGGAGAAGACAGAAATCATTTTCACCATACGCAGACAGCCGCAGATTTTACGGTGGAAAATCCCAGTGGATGCAAAGTGCTGCAGATTTATCATGACTAAGCTAAGCAAAGCTGTCCTTAAGGCAGACTTTATTTAGTTGTAGTTCTGGTTTTGTAGAAATTTAGTTGGCCCAAAGTTTACAGCCGAAGGACTAGTTTGTGTTAAAGATAAACAAGCAACTCGTTTATAGGGTAAGAAGCAATCTAAGGGATTTGCCAAATCCCATGAAGGAATTCTCTGGAGCAAGGAGGTGTGGTGTTACATTCCCAGGTGGCTGCAGAAACTACCGATCAAACTTCCTTTCCCTATTGAGTATTTATACTGAGAGCAGTGAAATTAATTGATAAACACAAGTTTGGCTAAAATTTCTCTGTGTCTCAAAGGGAAGCCATTTGATTCCCATCCCTTGCCCTGGCTCCTCCAAGAGCCTGAGGATGGAGGTTGTGGTTTTGCTTCTGCCTGCAGTCAAACTGCATCACTGTGCCCATTTGGGTGGGATTTAAGCCTAAAATGAGTGTGAAAAATTTAAATTCTCATGTATTACAAGAGCTTGCCCATTTATTGGAATAAAAATTATAAGGATCATTAATTTGTGCAAATGTAAATGAGGAGCTGGAGAGGCTTTTCTGATAACCAGTGGTACATGTGATTTATCCATCGCAGCCATGCCAAGGATGGAATATGTTGATTGCCTCCAGGGTTAACCCTGCAGCTTTCATGCAGTGCAAAAGCAGCTTGTTGTGCTCCCTGTGTGGCTCTGGAGCACAGGCAGCAAAGGTCACACGAGCAATCAAGATCAGCAGATCCCTACTCAGGTGGGGACCCCCGTGGCTGCAGAATGAGCTGCGAGTCTGAGCTACCTTGGAACACACGTTTGCTTTTTCAATGGCCCGACTGTGTTAGGGACATTTTTTGATTCATTAATCTGGGTCCATATTTGCCATGAACATGGACAGTACTTGCTGTTTCTTGCTGTTTACCTGGGTTTTGTCCTTGCTGGGCTTTTTGAAAAATGAAAACAGAAGGAATTAAAAGGTTAGATTGTTTTGATAACGTCTCCCTGCAGGAGTGAGGCATAAGCTGACAGGCTGCTTTAAGAGCTTTGCTGATGGCATGAATTTAAGGATTCTGTAAGAAAACTAAAAGTAAGCATCTGCAATAATAAGATTTTTTTTTTAATATGACTGAAATTTTCTAAAATATTTGGGGGTTTAAAGGCACGAATTTGGTTCAGGTTAAGAGGAGTTGAATATCTGACCCCATTCCATCATATCTAGAATTTTGGTACAAGAATTTCAAGTTGAGACTTACAGACCAGACAGAATCTATTCTCCTTTTGTCTTTACTATTCCCACAAAAAGCATATTTGCTTCAGGAGCCCCCATAGCCTCTCAGCACCTGCCCTGCCCAGCCCTGGAACAAGGGGCAGCAGTGCATCCATGTAGTGCTGTCTCCAAGGCAGATATTTGTCAGGAGAAGTCACTGACCTCCTTGTTTCCTTAGCCCTGGAGATCCTTGCCCTCTCATTGCTGAGTCTCCCCAGGGATGTGGGGGTGCTGCTGCCTGCCCTGGGGGAAGGAGAGCATTTAATCTTATCATCTGTCTCAGCTGCCATCCCTGCTGAGGCAACCCCCAGACAGCAGTGCCTGAGATGTCCATTCCTGAGCATCCTCTAAATGAATCCTCAACGTTTTCATTAGGAGACACTCCTGCTGGACAATTATGGATTGTGACTCTCCCTTTTTTTTTTCCACAGGCAGAGAGCTTGTGCAAAAACTGACTGACATTTAAAAATGCCAGCAATCTTATTAATTCTTCAGTTCAAGAAGTGTTTCTTGGGGCTTTTTGTGTACCAGTTGGAGGACAGAAGGGCAATGCAGGCACACTGACAGAACCAAGCTTTTTACAGAAATACTGGACTCCTTTAAAATTGTGTTTGCTGTGGAACTTGTGACCAACTGGGAGATGCACCTGTGAAGGTTAAGGCACCTAGTGCCCTGAGAGTTTCTGTCCTATGCTCTGTCCTATGACTGACCTCTTTCTGCCTGGAGAAGAGCCCCTTCTGCAGGAATTCAGGGCTGTTCTGTGTTTCTGCTGGCCCAGAGGTGTGCTGCTGCTCTTCCTCAGAAGCAGAGCCACTAGTGCAGGTTACTAGTCCACCAGCAATCCAATGGAATTGCCAGTGTATGCCCTCCTTCCAGGATCACACGTTAAATTCAGACCAGAGGGCAGTATGTGCCAGGGCTTTTGAAAGGGATGAAAGGCCAAGCACATTAAAATATCTTTTTCCCCTTCCCACTCCCCAGTTCGTGGGCTCTCCAGAAAATCTGTAGCACTTGTATGGGGAGACCTGTATTCAGTTAAGCATTTTCCAGAGGAAAACATCCCCTTTCCCCCAGCCCACCTGCATCATGATCCCCGTGTCCCCTGCAGTTCCTGTCTCTGCAGAGGAGGCAGTGAGGTGGTTTCAGGTGGATGAGCTGTTCTGGGAGCTGCCAGTGTCCAGCTCCTCTGCCTTCAGAGAGAAGCTGAGCAGGATTTGGTCCCAGGCTGGGCTGACAGCACAGTTCACAGGGTAAAGCACATTCCCCTTCTCGTGGTTGCTTCCATAGATAACTCTGGCACAGGCTGCTGCCAGCTCCTTGTCACTCCCTTATCTCCAGGAGGAGAGCTGTGGCAATTCACACTGCCGGATTTCCATGCCAGTGAAGTGACTGGGATCGTGCATGTTTGCTCTGTGCCACATGTACATATATTTTGATGTCAAGTTTGCTATTCTAGATTGAAAATCCTCCCCAGTCGTTGGTGAGTATGTTGTTTTTTGGATGTAAATCTACCATACAGAACCAAGCCAAGGTTACTTCACTTTTAAATCTCCAGTGACCATCCAGTAAATAACAGCTCTTGAAGTCTTGAGTCTATTAGCAGAAAATACAACTGTAGATCACTCCTCAAGGAATGACTCATTGCAGTGGGGTTAGCAGGGAAGAGAGGGAAGAGCTTTCTGGAGTCGGTTGATTGGGTTTATTAATGCAACATCTACTCCTGCATTAGCAATTATATTTAGTGCGTAGCGACTGAGAAAATCAGATGCCTTCCAGTTCCTGCCATTGGCACGGAGCTGCTTTTTGCTGAAAATGGGAGGAATATATGAAATTATCTCAGGGTAAGAGGTTATGCATGCATTAAGGTGACAGCCATGGGTGCTGACCACTAATTGTGAAGCCACCATGGGTTAGCACAGGGTCTTAAATCCTGCTGTTGAGAGCTTTTATTCTTTGACCTGACTTGCTGCAGGGGAATGGGTTTCAATTTGGAATAAATTTTGACCCAAATAATTGAAAGTTAATCTCACTTTATTTTACATAATGCTTTATGATAATGCAATTGTAGCATGTTTAGTGTGGGGCATAGAGGGCAACAGTCTACAGAAGCTGACATTTTACATAAAGAAACAAAAAGAGGTCCTGAGTTTATCTAGTCAAACTGATAGCAGTAGTTGAGAAGATTAACCTTTCTAATAATGACTTCCCCTCTTTTATGTATTTGGGGATGGCCTCTTGTAGGTGTTAATTTGTGACAATTACATTCTGTGCAGTATGGTATGTGTGAGCTGAATAGCTTACTGGGTCAAGCAAATGCAGAAGAGATCAAACCAAACAGGGTGAAAATATGAACTCTAACAGAGTAAGTTATTGCAGGTCAAGTGCTGCTTGAGTGAAGCAATGCACTGCTGTAAGTTACTGGATACAAAATACTTTCCTTCTTGGGGAGTTATCAGAAAATATGCACTCAGTGAACCAGAAAACTGTGAAATTATTTAATACAATTATTCCTCAGCTGTGAATAGCAGAAATGTCAGATTTATTTTTCATCTAGATTTTCATCCCAGCAAATCTAAATTTATCCCTGGATTCTTTTGTCCTGATTTTAACATTTGCTCTGTTGTACTACCTATAGTTTTATATCCAGTCCATGTTTTCTTAATAAGTTAGCATAAAGAAACAAGGAAACTTGTTTTCAAGTAGGATTTAAAACCATGATACTTTTGTTTAGATATACTTTCAGGTGTAAGCCAAATAATTTCATTACATATCCATATAAATCTGATATTTGCTTTCTTTTATTTGCCGGCATAATCTCAAATTTTCCACTGGGCTTCTGTCTTGTGGAGGGAGCACCTGCATGGATAAGAAATAGAAGGGATGCAGCTTTCTGGTCCATGGATGATCCCTGCCCTCTGTGCCCAGACTATGGAATGTATAGTCAAGCCATGCTCACTAAAACCTTTCAGTCTGTCAGGAGAGCAGGGCCCTAAAGCTTGGGTGAACACCATAGTTATTAGAAAGCTTCCTATTGATCCTCTGGGATCTGTGGGTCTTCTCTGTAGTGCTGAGAAGGGAAGGCAGTGTCCCTTCTCTGTGATGGGCTTTAGTGTATTGCTTACCCTGTGCTCGTTCCTCTGAGACATGGACCTGTTCTAGCTCCCCATTCCCTGGTGTTTGGCAAAAGTTCCATCCATGGGCTGTTTTGGTGAGTGTTGTAGCTTTGGAAATGGACCAGAATGTTTTGGGATAGGCTTAGAGGTGTTCCTGCTTACAAGCTGTACAAACGAAGGTGATGCAGATATCAACACAAGCCTGGAGAGAAAAGGATAAGAAGCTCCTGGAATTTTAGAAACTGATCGTTCAAGTTGTTGTTCATTTGCTTCTCTGCAGCTGTGGCCATTCCTTGATCTGGAAGATAAATACATTAATTTCTCAGACCTGTACCAAGGAGTCCTAAAGGAGTATTCCCTCTAACTCCAGTCGTATTGAAGTTGGAACTTTTCATACCAGTTGATGCCTTTTTGCCCAGCTCTGTCAGTCAGCCTCCATCTTCTGCTTCCTCTTCAGCTGTGGCATCTTTGACTCCTGTCATACCCTTCACAGAATGAAGGATTCAATTGACTAGTCTGGTTTTACTTTTATCTCCACACCCTGTTGTTTTGGCTTCCCCAGGCCAAAGAAAGCAGCTTTGCTCCGTTCAGCAGCATTTTCCTTGCAAGCAGCCAGAGCAGTTGTAGTAAGTAGCACATGGAAGGACTTTGCTTCCATGGAAAGTGGCACTTGTGATGTCTTGCCCCTTCCTGGCTCAGAGTGTTCCCCTTGTCAAACAGTGGTCACCCCCTCAGTGAACCATGCACAGCCTGCCTGCCCTCCCTTTCAGTGCTGTGTGTGCTGGATCCAGAGGGGCACTCTGGCTTTTGGGACTAGCAGGACTGAAGGACTGGGAGCTTCCAGACCCATTAATTCCTCTCACAGCCCTGTACTGAGCTGAGGAGCCCTCTGTGCAGAGCTCCAGGACTGCAATCAGCAGCATTGCCTCTGATCACACACTGGAGCAGCCAGTTTTAATGTTCGTATTCTCTGTCCCATCTCGAACAGCTCCTGTTAAAAATCCTCCTTTGAACTCCCCTGTGCTTCATTTTCTCTGACTGAAACCATCACTGTGTTTCAGTCAATGTCAAAACACCCCTTGAATGAACAGAATTAGGACAGAACAGGGAGGGTGTGATTTCCCTGCCAGCATAGGAGTGGCTGGGGACTGAGATCATCAGTGCTCTTTGAAAGCTGAGTTATTTCCATGAGGGTGCCTTAGGAGTGCAAAATGTTATTAGAATATGCATTATTATTTTGATTTTCACCTGTCAGTCCTGACATCAGTGACAGGAAAGGGCACTACAGTGGAAATGTGATCTGCTCACCTTTCCCCAACATGATGCAGCACAAAGACAGATGATTGTTACGCTCTGCTTTTACTGGGTAGCTCAGTCCCAAAGGATGTTGTACTGCTGGATGACATTGTGCTGGAGTCTCTGTGCTTGATTTTATTTTGAGTAAGTTATCCCTCTTTATACACAGATAATGAACCCACCGTGCACCTGGCACAGGCAGCACAGTGTTATTGAAAACACGTGAGTCTGAGCATGTCTGAAAGCGAACTTCTCTCATAAGTATAAGCTGCAAACCCTTATTCAACATTAAATCAAATCAATGTTAATTTGTGAACTAATTAGCATTTCAGGCTTTTTTTTTTTTTCAGCAGTGTGGTGATTTTGTATATAATGCCATGTGATTGTACCCAAGTACATAATTATGGAGCTGAATACATTGTCTCCTGCTGACATGTTGCAGGAGTTTCTTTCAGCAAAGGATGTTCACTACATCTGAATTAAAATAAAGATCCACAGCCCAGTTCCATGCATGTGACCCATCCCTGAACTAAACTGATGCAATATCAGAATCTAGGGACCTTTTGGAAAAAATGGACTGACCGTATATTAACTGAATTTACTCATTCACGTTTCTACTATATTTTCACGAGGAAATGGCAGGATATCCTTTAGTGTGAGACAGATGATAAGACAGGTATTCTGAGTGGAGAATATGCATCAAAGAAAACCAAGTGATTTAAGGAGAAGGTTTCTTTTAACTCTGAAGTCTGACTGCTGGAGTACAGGAACTGTCAGTACTTGCTCAGCTCACTGTTCATTCTCTCCCAGAATCATCTCCCTGGCACAGCCAGCACCAGGCAGCCAGAGATGGTGTCAGGAGTTCCATCAGTTTTGTAATGGCTTTCTCTCCTAAGGCAAAAATGATAGAAGTCTTCTCTATATTTACCAATATTTATCCAGAAACAAGCACTTTATTTTAGATTCCATTACCCACACTCTAGTTTTCTTTAAAAGCAGTTTTAATAATATTTATCTACCTTGTGATCTATACATTGTCTTTGATGACACTGATTTTGTGTAAGTAACATGGTTAAGATAAAAGCCTCTTTCTTGCCATATTGCAGAATACACAATCTGCCCTGATGGGGTGAACATTGCACCCATCTAGCATAAATATATGAGATAGTAATGCAGCATCGCTTATGGCTACAGTCAGTAACCCTCTTTTAAAAAAACCCCAGCATATAAATTGTAAAAGGTTTTGCAAAATTGAAGTTAAACATGTGCATGTAGTTCCCTTCATGATCCCTGAGTCGATCAGCAAAATTTCCTGTCCCCAGACAACCCTTGCCCGGGCAAGTTACAGCTCAGCTGATCACAAGAGCCAAACTATGACTAATTGTTGTGCTGGGACTCACTGGTCTCCTCCTGCTGATTCTACCTTGATGGGGATGAGTGTGGGACTGTCAGAGACTGAGTGTGTGTCCTTTTGGACTGACAGGCTGTTCTTGCACCAGATCCACTCAGACACAGAAGGAGGATTCACACCCTTCTTTATTATTTGAAGATTAAACACTCAAATGTGTTGGAATTTAAATGGTCTGGGTTAGACTCTGGGTGAGTTGACTGACATGTCCTACTTCTGAGTTTTGGCTCTTTTTGTAGACTATTTTTCCAAGTCCTGATTCCTTCCTAGAGCTGATTGCAATCAGAAAGGGCAGAGACTTTAATTTTCAGTCTAGTGCTCTAGGAAAACGAGGCATGTTGTATCTATCTGTCTGTATGCAGAACCTATTGGCCTTTCTGTTGAAGGCCTCAACTAATATCAGCCAAATCCACCAGGCCAGTAAGTCCTCTCAGATCTCAGACAGGTAACAGGCTACACTGATCCTCAGCCCTGGGCAATAGTTATAGACTGAGATTCCAGAGGTCTTGACTGACTCCTCTGAGAGATGCTAGAAGTCCTCTGTGTGTGTTTTAGCTTTCCTCAAGTCTTGCCTGAAGAATCAAAGTAGTCATGACAATGCAGCCAACTTGTTCTCTTTTGTTCTTCAGTCCACTAAGTGTTGTAACTTCACATGATTCAGCTGTACCCATCAAATCTAGTAATGTTGGCCTTCGAGTAGGATAAACACCCAAACATATTTATTTATTAAACATATTTATTTATTGATATTATTCTTAGATATATTTATTAATAATTATTTATTATTGGCCTTGATTTTCAGTTTTTACCACAACTTTCTTATATTTGAATCTTTCAGACATTTAAAAGGTTTACTCTTTCTCCCAGTTGCATTTTATGGTTGATTGTACACAGTGCTACCTTTGTGCAAACACCCCAGTGTGACAATATTTTCAACACAAACAACAGAAAGTTGAACTTTTTAGAAAAACAAAATTGAGCCCAAGAACCACACTAATTATATCTCTGGTTATTTTGAGACAGAGAAATGTTTCAATCTATGCTCTGTATTTTTATTCTAAAGATGTCTCTTCTTGTCTGAACTAGCAAATACACCTCAGGGAGCTTTATTTTTGGTTACACATTTAATGCAGGACATTATTTGCATCACAGAAAGATCACATCACCCCGTTGCCTATTTCAGCTTTTCCACACCAAACCTCAGGCTTTCCTATTATTTGTAAAATTGCTTTTGTTTCCAGTTGGGATCAGATGTAAAAATGGAAAGATCAAGGCATAGTAGAATTTGTAGCTGGGGGAGAATTCTGCTCCAAGTGCAGAGTGTTAAACTGGGGGGGAGGAGGGGATGCACAAGACAAAGGAAAGGGTTTAGAACAGTTTTTTTGGATATCTGATTGCTATTACCCGCAAAAGAGCAAGAGATGAAGGTGGGAGGAGTGAGATATTAAAGCAAGGAAAGAGAATTATATTCATAATAGTGTAGCCTACGATTTTACACTTCCTAAATTTTGAGGTAAGTGATCTTGCCTATTTTGGAAGAAAAGTGGCACTGGCTTATCAATCAATTAGGAACCCTCAGGACATTTCAGGGAGAAGGTGCAGAGAAAATGTTAATTTTCAGATATTCATGAAGAAATTGTAAGTATGTTCCAGCTTGTGTGGCCAACACTGATCTGCTAAACCATTTCCCTGGCATCTCCCTGTTTGCAATGAATTTATAAATTAATTATTAATTGGATTCTACTATTATTAGGAGTAATTTTTAAAAATTTTAAGCAAATGTTACAAGATCAGTGGCAGCTCTAGAGATAAGGTCTGTTCTAATTTCTAGCAGCAGCTGCAATATCAAAGAGGTTAATTCAGATCATCAAGGTTTCATCTCCTTGCCCTCTAAGGTCTGATTCATAAAGCTGAAGAGATGAATTCAGAAATTTCCAGAGACAAATGGGGGAGAAAATCAAGATATATGAAAAAGGAGGGTGGAAAATTAAGTTTTGTCTCAGTGTATGTGGTTACTAAGCAGGGCTTGAAATTCCCTTATATTCTTGTGCAGATAAGGTGGGGAGATGTTTCCTTCACATCCTGGGCCAATTCTCAATATGGATACAAATCAATGATCCATTTAGTCTCCCTCACTGGCTGATGCTGGGGAGAGAGGCAGAAACCCTTGATGAGGCATTTAACAGTTTCAAACTAGAGAGATGAGATTGCTGCCAGCCGCTGTTTGTCTTTGCCTCTAAAATGTAAATACTAATCAGTCACTATTGTGCTGCTGTTTTAGCTCATGTATTTGTGTATGAAGTCAAGACTAAACTTCTTGCTGAGCTTTTCTAAGCTCTGCTCTCAATGTCCCACAGGCTCCAATTCAGGTTAATTGAACACTGTCTAACTACCACTGTCTTTAACTGAACACCATCTTTCTATTAACTTAAAATTAGTTTTGCTCTAAACAAGCAGCTGAATCTCTGAGGAAAAAAAACCAAAAAACAACAAACCAAACAACAAAACCAAACCAAACCAACAAACAAATAAACCACAAAAAAAGAAAAAAACCCTCAAACCCCAGCCCCAAATTGGTATAATTCTAAACCATCCAGCTCAGAGAGTACAAGATATAATAGCCAGTTATGTTTGAATCCTCTCCTTGACTGAAAGGAAATAGAGGCAACATTCTTCATGTTTCCTCCGGGACAATTCTGTTGGCAGCACCTGACTAGGATTTGATCAGGTTTTGCTTTCCAGATTCTGAACTGAAGAATCCCAAAATTTGCTGATGACCTTGCTAAAGCCTGAGGTGTTAGAGGTAGTTTCAAAAGATTCAGAGGTAATACTGGTGCCTCCTCAAACCATGCAGGTGTGCCCTATTGTGGAGATCACTGGATTAGCCATGATCCCTAAAGCTGTGGAGACCCACGGAGCCTGGAATGAGATTTTCAAAACAGTAATTTTAAAGAAGGCCATGGTAAGTCACTGCTGCAGAGAGAAAGAAAATCATCTGTATCCTGCATCCCTGGTGGGAAGGATGTGGTGAGTGCTGCTGGGCTTAAATATCCCTTGTGTGGATATAAATTTCATATAAATCAAGAAGATAATAAAAAAAATGAGATTTAGCAGGGACTTCTGGACCTTGTATTTAGGGGCAGAAGAAGAGGTGACCAGAGAAGGAGAAGATTTGGACTGACATTCTTTGACATGTTTTTACTTGAAACATGAAGGTAGAAGGAGAAAAAGAACATGGTGCTAATTTGAATCAGTTATGAGAAAAACCCAAGCCTTTGCACAACACTCTCATGCACCTTGTTTTATGTCTCAAAAATGTTATATATGCTCTGAGAAAGGACAAATTTGTAGAGCAAATAGTGGGTATTCTTTAAATGCAAAATAGGCTCTTAATTGAACAACCAATGCCTGACTGGATTAAATTTACAGTGGTACCAGCAGTCAGATAACCCTCTTTCCTTCACAAGCAGCAGACAGCTCATATCCCAGTGAGAGCCACACACTTAACCTTTTCAATTTTCTTTTGTAAATGCTGATTTCAGTCCTATCTGGTATAGAGAACAGTTGCAAGTTCAGACACAAAATCAGAAAATGCCAGTGCTCTTCTTGGTTTTTTTTGATTATGCATGGAAGAAGTCCAGGCTGTTTCTTCCTGCTTGCCTTTTCCAACACAAAGGGCAGAAAGGAGCTAAATTTGTGCCTAGAGAATTCTGAGCACAGGTGTGCAGGTGGAGGGATAAATGCTCTGAGCAGTGGAGAGGGGAGCAGTTGTTACCCCGTTTCAAATGGGGTTTGTTAATCCTCACGTTACTGACGTGGCTCAAGTCATGAGCTCACTTTGGTTTATAGCAGAAAGCAATTATCTCTTATTCTGTTCTGGAAATGATAAATTCCTTCAAATTATAAGGATAACTATAGAGATGAGTGGATACCTCCCCAAAGAGTTGATGAATGGGAATGATGAACTGCAGCAACGTGTGAGGGAAGGCTCTTCCCTTCAGCTCTGCCCTGACATCTGCCTTCAGGAGTATCTGGTCTCCTCTGGGAGCTGTTTTCTGTATGGTGGCACAACTGAGGTACAGACAGTGGTATGGACTCCAGTTGTTGCCTGTGGAAGCGAAGATTTTTAATGATGTTTCTTTCCCAGCCAACATAACTTTCTAGCATATGGATGCTCTTATTCTACGAGTCACCTCTGCAGGAACCGTCAGGTGCAAGGACCTAAATTACCTTCTTCCCATTCCATTTCCTATGTCTTGAAGAAATAAAATCATAAGAGTGGTCTGTAATGTATTGAGGGAGGAATGCAGACACAGGGAAACCAGGATTAAGTTCTGATAGCATCTTGGTCTGTTATCTTTTTGCATTTGTTTTTTTATTGTGTGTCTGTGAATCCATGTGGTTTTGTAAATTTTCCCTTCCTGATGCATCTCTCTTTGTTTTTTGAGAAAAAAACAGCTCAGAATGTCTGTATTGTTGAATTGACCTCATCAAATTCAGCCCACAGCCACAGGAACTTAAAGCAGAGTCGTGGAGCACCTGCACAGATTCTTATTTACTTTAGAAAATCTTACATGTTTAATAACAAATGTTGTCCTAGTTTATTTCTGAGCTTTCCAGAACCATCCTTGCAGGGGGAAGACTGTTCAATGTGCTACATTTTGTATTAACAAGTTAATCTATAGCTTCTTGCTGAAAGGGAGGGGAAGCAATTACTGGTATGCATTAGATCACTTTAATTTCAGGTATATGTTCAGATATATCTTCATTGGTCCAAAGAAGGCTTGGGGTTTGGACAGAGAGACAGAACAGTGATTAGCCAAAGCAGCCCATGTTCCTTTTCCTCATGAAGTTTAATCAGTCACTGGCTTACATGACATTTTTCAAAAGCTCTTCATTACTCTTAGAAGATGTTTGATTGACTGTGTTGTCTATTGTTGCTGCTTTGCAGGCAGGACAATTTATGTGTCACGTCCAAGAAGATGCCATTAACAGAAGTCCCAGATTCAGTAGTTTGATGCCAATATGAAAATGAGTGATGTTGACCTATGTAAATGATGCAAATCAAGTAACAATTATTTTCTGGCATAGGTGACCTGCCACCAAAGCCCCCTTATGCAGGCAGCATTGCTATTTGCTTTTTTGTCAAATTCCTTCCTGGCAGAAATGTTTCTGGCCCAGAAGTGTTATAGATCAGGCACTCTTGATTGCTGGGATTTGCCTCACTTGTGGGGTGAGGGTTTGTCAAGGCAGGGCACAGGCTCCTTCCTGCCCCTGGAAAAGCAGGAGAGCAAACTGCTGGAGCTGCACATCCCTCCTGCCTTTTCTCGTGGTGTCTGCAGAATTTCTTAGTGCCGCAGGGCATTTTCAGCTTGTGTCTGAGTGCTGCTGGAGTTGCCACCTCATTTGCCAGTCTGGTGACCAGACCTGCATCCCATTATCCTTCTGGTCCCTTCCCTCACAGCATCCTCAGAGCTCTGCACTTTGTAATGACCTCCTACTCCTGTCCTGCTTTTGGGTCCCAGGGTAAAGTGAAGACAAAGAGAAATTAATGCAGATGAAGCTCATTCTAAAAAAAAAATAATTACAAACTGCTAATGTGTGTGGTGGAATAATGCAGTGTGAATTTTTAAGCATTGTAAACACAAGAAGGGAAGTATGTTTTATCTTATTCTACTGTTTTTGCAGATCCATGGGCTACGCTGGGTGCAGGGTGTTTCCCGTGGTTACCTGGTGCTCTATTAGCACATGTCCTACTCCTCAGACCTCATCATCACATGTAATTTATCTCACTGTGCCACCCCATTCCTAAAACCCACTTACCTGAGGCTGAATTTAGCCATTAATCTATAAATTTCTGGATTTTTCTGGCTGAGTGAAGAGTCCATCATAAAAAATATGAATTATTTAGAGACAGAATTTCAAAAGGGAGCAGGTAGAAAGCACCTGTGACTGGGAGAGAACAGCCTTCTCCAGCTGCAGTGGCTCCATTAGTGTTTTATGTTTCTCCAACACATGTGAAATACAGTTGCACTGCAGCACAAGTCATTTTGAGGGAAGCACCCAAACTGAAGGTGCCTGAGGAGGGAAGCAGGAGTATTTTGTGTTATGGTTATGCCTATTTGGAGTAAACCTTAGTGGTTCTTTAACTATGGAGCCTCCTTTGCCTGCACACCCAGTATTTGCAGTTGTCTTGCAGAAATGCAGTGGAGGCCAGGAACCTGGGGAACAGTGGATCTGCTCCATGGGCAGACACTGGAAATTCCTGGAGGAAACCAAAGCAGGTACAGAAGCAACAAGCAGGAAGCACTCTGCCTGCTAATGAAGGGGAAAATAGTGGTGAGAGAGTGTGAAGGGGATTATTACATTATTACTGAAGGATTCACACTTTTCACAGAGCTCCTGCTTCCATATTCAGGTTACTTGATGAAACACTGACTCATGGAGTTTGCAGTTACTCTTTTCCATGGTATGAAATGAGCAGGCGGGGTTTTTTGTCTTTCATATTTTTTTAACCATTTCCAAAGGTTGGCTTTCTAGTTTTAAATTCAGTAGTGTAAAGCATCCATTTTCTACCCTTGCCTGTACTGAACAGCAGTTTTGGATGTTGAGATCCCTCACACAGATTGCAGCTCGCAGTTGGGAGTGGGCAGGAGTGATCACCACCGTGCCATTCCAACATTCCAGGGTGCTTTCTGTAATGTGAGAGGATTATTACTGATGTTCTGCTGGCTCTATTAATTGTTGTCAATGAATTATGCTTTTAAACTGGACATTAGCCTAAAAATACCTCTAGTAACTTAAGTGGGGTTTATTATTACTGATTGTGTTTGTGGTTGTTCTGAAGAGCCCACCAAGAGCAGAGCGCTGTCATGCCAAGTGCTGTATGTGAGATGCTCCTTGCCCCAGCCAGTGTCTGTCAAAATACATATATTTTGGTTGGGGCCAGGGATAAAGCACACAAACAGAGATTTCACACAGCAGGGACTTTTCTGCCAGAGAATATAAGAAAGACTGACATCTTCCTCCTGATACTCTGGTTTATCTAAGGAAAGGAGAACATCTCTCCCCTGTTCTGAGTTTGTGTGGGGTGGGGTAGAGTTGTCCCACCAGTTATTTCACTGCCTGTCTTTTTATCTGCTCCTTCTGGCTGCAGCTTCGTTTGCTTTCCCTGGTCTGGCCTGTGGGCTGAGGGATGATGGGGAAGCAAAGGCAGTGAGTGGTACCATGCAAGTCCAGCTCTGTGTTTTTCTCTTCAAGTTTGTCACAGTCTTTTCATGCTGAATTATTGAGCATTTAAATCTGGAAATGCATTTCACCATAAACAGCATTTTATGGAAGAAAGTGAGGAGTCAGGTTACTCCAGGCATTGCCGTTGGATGGCTTATGGGGAAAGCTGTTGGGAGGAAACAACACACACTAGTCCGTGTGCTTTCTCATTTGCAAAGATTCAGTTGCTGTCTTATTTCTCCCATCATAAAATTGTCTCTCTGAGTTTTCCAGGTGGATGCATCACAGAGGCTGGAATGTAGCCTGACAGGTAGAAATCAAAAGCAGCATGTCTTAGTGATGCTTTGTCAGCTGTGAATAACAAGAAACATTTGGGGGGTTGTTCTGGAAATACAGATGCCATCCACTGTCAGCTCTCAGCTGCTGCTGCTCTGGGCAAACCTTGGAATATGTCACAGGCAGAGCATTTGCTGCGCCCTGGATTTTGCTCCCACAGACATTTGCCTAATCTGTTTGCATGGCAGCTCCAAATCAGGTGTCAGCTTCTGTCTGCACTGAAATCTCTATTGCTCTTGTAACCTGAAGTCTGGAGGACAATATTGAACATGCTCTCTGGCTACCAGGGTAATTTGTGCTTAATTCTTAACAACTTAGGTGACTAATTGTCTGAAGTTAAAAAGCAAACACAAACCCTCCAGAGCATTATGGTTTTCCATAATGATGCTGATAAAATAACCCAACAGTGGAGAGGATGAGACTGGCAGGAGCCAGTCAGAGCTTGGGGGTGACTTCCCCACCCCAATATATGAGGACAACCTGTCCCTTTTCCAGTCACACATAATTTCCAGTACAGTCTGTGAGCAGGGGTCCAAACTCATGTTACTATGGGCTCTGTGTGTTGGTGTATGCAGGTTTACATGTAATATTAATTTACTTAGCCTGAATATTTTAGGGTGTTTGTTTGATATGATGATATATGTGATAATATAGAGATCTATTAATTGAAATAATAATACTTAGAGGTTTATTTACATAAGCATGTTGCATGCTGCAAAACACAGTTGTATCACTGGGTATTAAAAAGGTTACCATGCCCTTTCTTGACAGTGCACTTCATAATATATCATAGGAGTAATATTTTACCAAGAACTCCAATACCAAAGGAGGCAGACTGACTACAGAACTCTCTTCTCTCACTGTGCTTAAGGTTGTATTCATTATTCAGTATTTCAATATTCAAGCTGTATTCTAAATCCAAAAACTATTTCTTCAGAGACGTAGCAAAAAAAAAAAGTTTTATTCCTCATAAATTCAATATCAATGAGCCAGTGGTAAGAAGTTAATTAGAGCACCCTTTCAAACTCCAGACTTCAGCAGGTAAAAGTGGGAGAAAAAACAATGAAATGAAATGCACGATAATGCCATGCAATCTCTCCAAATGAAGATCATTAAAGTTTCTGACAAGGCTTTGATGCTGAAGCACTGCCTCACTCGTAGCGAACACTCAGCTGAAGCAAATCCTCGCCCTGTGTGACAGGTCCTGAATGCCTCCATTAGCATTGCATCATCCTAATGCATTTAGTGTGTGTTTAATGCTAAATGCATTTGCACTTCATGTCAGGAGCTCCAGACCCGCTCGAGTCAAGGGGTTAACGCAAATTAAGAATTGCAAGAGAGATTTGTCACTCTTTATAGCTCTGTGTTAGGAGTCCTAATTTCATTACTGAAGCTTAGTCTGTAAAGAAAGAGTATTATTTTTGTGTTAGGTTCTTTTTTTTTCTTTTGAAAATAAAGAGCACTGCTAGCACTTGCTGCCACAGTAACACCTCCTGGGAAGCCCCACTCTAACATCATGTAAATATGTGCAGTAGTGGAGTAAAACCTGCAGAATACATTACCTAAGAAAATTTATCTACCCAGTTTAATTAACAGATTAACAATATAAAATCAAGTTGGGAAGAGACACCTATGGTTAATGGTGGGCTTTTGTTTTGCTGATCCTCTTTAGAACTAGTCCATGTTGGACTTTAGTTGGAGGAAGCGAGGCCAACACGCAAAACACAGCAAGCCAGGCCACAGCTCCAGGGAGCTTTCCCTCAGCATCAGGTGAGGGTTAAGCAGCCCTTAACCTTTCCACTTGACCTTGCCCCTCTTGGTGTTTGAGTACAGACAGTGGCACAGCTGTGCAGAGACTCTCACTGGGGATCAGCCCAGGTGACCAGTAAGATGGGAGGGGATCTGGTACAACAGAGGAGTTGGCTTAGAGGCTGGAATGAGCACAGAGGGATGGACATCACTCTGCCATATTTCTGATGACTGCTTAGAGCACAGAGCTCAATTTATTATTCACTGTGCAGTGAGGAAGATGCACCTGATCTCTTTTCCAGCACTGCAAAGTGACAGAGCTGCACTGCCTTTATAATAATTTCTTCTAGCAGTAGTAGTGTTAAAGTCAATGGGACTGCAAACAGAGCATACAGAATATGCCAGACTCGGTAGGGTCAGGATGAAGAGCTGTTATGTTGATTGACCTCAGGAAAAAATTATTTTGAAGGGGTTTTTAAATGGTTTTAATTAAAATGTGTACTTAGATGAGTGGAATTTATGCTAATTGCACTTGTATGTCACCATCGTTCTTGAAAAAGTTTTAGAAATCTTAAAAACTTCAGCTTCTTTCTCCCAGTGCTTCAGTGAGATGGTGCTCAACTCTTCCTCACAGAAAGGCAGAGAGGGAAATGTTTGATTGACCATCATCAGTGTGTCAGGGCCCAAGGGCACCAACAGCTCCTGATTGCCCTGACCAGGGGCCTCCCTGCAGAGACCTGATGTCTAGGACTCCATTCTGGCTCATCCCTGGTCCCTGCTGAGCTGTGCCACAGGGTAATGTGGCAGGAATCAAGGTGTTGTCTCTCCCTTGTTTTCTGTTTGCACTGTTTTCCTTTATGGCAAGTTCTTGTGCTTGGTACTTTGCTACACTTTGAGTGTTTTGCTCCTGATAGCAGCTGCATGTGCATGTATACTTTGTGTAGTGTATCTGGACTCACAGCTTGTGGGCCAGGTCCAACCTGAGCAATATTTCTGTGTGATTTGCTACTTTTCCCCAAAGAAGGAGTAAATCCTGCTGTAAGAGAAGACATCTCCTCTTGCACTCTCCATCTGCTTTAAGAGCTCCTGCTGAGATCCGGAGGTGAATCTCAGAGGGTCTGATCCTACTCTTGTCACTCTGTGAAGGATTGCCTCCAGATCCCAGCAATTTGTTTTCTTCTCTCACTCTATCACTTCCCTGCCACAGTGTTTCCCAGCTGCAGCCAGGGTTCACACAAACACCAGTAACAATCTGGGGGTATGACTGTGGCTTCAGAGGGGCCCAAGCATTCATCTCCCTAACTAAAATCCTAACCAGTGTATTTCCCTTCCCTTTTCAGGCATGCTGGGATTCTTAACCTTTCTAAGTATCCTTAACATCTGCCCCTTTCAATAAGCTTGCCTTGTTGCACATGCCAGCATATTCCTGGGATTCTGGCTAGAAGGACGAATTACTACAGGGAGAGATGGGGACGGGCTTTACCCTAAGAGAAGAGCTGTGGAGCAGCTCATTCCCTGTCCTGCTGCACTGCCTTAGCCTGCAGCAGTTTGTTCATGTAGCTGTACCCCAGCACAAGCCTCATTAACCCTGCCATGGCCTCGGAGCACGTTGACATCAGATGAGACGCTCCAGCATTTTCTGTGTGTGCAAGAGCTTAAAGTGGTTTTTGTACTCCTGGTCTCAAACCAGCCACCTGATCAGTTATAAGCTACATGCTTGACAACAGAGGTAAAATATCTATAAAATAAGATGTATCAATAACAGAGCCTAAGCTGACTATAGGAGGTATGTGAGCACTGAGCATCCCTCTGCTTATCTTAAATCAGTGCAAGGTATCATCTTAAATTGAGGGGAAAATCCAGTTAAAAATGTATTTGTGGGAGGAAATCAGCAGAAAGTGTCTACTGCTAAACCGTGCCTTGATTTTAATGTTCTTTTCTTTCACTTCATGAAGTGTTAGCTGAGTGGATAAGCAACAGGAATTATGTGATAAGGTTGTCTGTGTTCTGCATTCACATTTGGGTAGTAATTCCACATGAGAAAGAGGGCCCTGTGATTTGTCATGCACCTTGTGCTGACTCTCACAGTGTGTTCTGAGACTCTGATTTAGCTGATTTTGGATGAAGTGGGTATTAATTATGAGATGCCAAGATGCATGGCTCCCCCTGCCAATCTGAGTGGGGAAGGAGGACGGATCCCTGGCTCTGTCACCCAAAGGATCAACATAATGGATAGGAAGGAAGCATAACTGGTGATATGAAGTGAGACAGAAAGCTGGAGCTAGTGGGAGTTTGGTCCTCACTCCCTAACAAGCCCTGTGGGACACGGCATCAACAGAGCAACTCCAGGACAGGAGGAGTTCCCCTCATCTTGCAGCAGGATGAGGGGAATGTCTCAGATATGCAAGTGTGCCCGGAGCTGTTTCCCATCTGTGGCTCCTCTGGAAATGCCAAGGGTTTCCTCAGCCTGAGGCTCCCCACTGCCCCTGGCCTTTGGGAAGTGCTGAAACCCCTCCTGAGCTGAGATCACTGCTTGTGCCCTCAGTTTCTTCTGGGCCCTTGGGGTTTTTTCAGTCTAACCCCGGTTCTCCCTCCATTCCCTGGAATCCAGCTCTGGCTGTGGCTGCCCTGCTAATGCCTTGGCTGAACAATCCCCGCCCAGCTCTCTGTGCTCTGTAAAATGAGACCTTTTCTTCCTCATACATCCCTGCTTTAGCACACCTGGAAACTGAGGAGAGTGATAAATTGAGCTCAGGCTGTACCTTGGGAAGAATTACAGCTGTCTGAACAGCCATGCATACAGGCTGGGTATTTTCCTCTCTACTTTGCCATTTTAAGGTGACATTTGCTTTATCCAGGCAGTTATATTAAAATCAGGTCTCTCAATACCCCTTGTTTATTAGTCTATACAGTATTTGTAATTTCCAGCCACAATACATTTTGTTGTGTTTTTGTCAGAGTCTTCCTTATATTGTTGAAATATTTGAACATTGTTTTGGGGGAAAAAACCAACAGAAACCAACCCCTGAAAGCTGGTAAAATTCCTGATTTCTAGATGCTGTACAACTCTATTAACAGTCCTCTGTATCTCAAGGTTTTTTAATCTGTGACCTCCCCAGTATAAATCTAATAGACAAATTTAGATCTCCACACAAAAGCAAATTGCTTGCTGTTTATAAAATGCACATATTTGTGTTGTAAATACAATCCAATAACACCACTATTGTCAGGATCATTTTCTTTTTGCTTACTGAAATTACATACACATTTAAATTAGATTTATGAATGCCTGCCTCTACACCTGAACAAAATCTGGCATTTCCTTTGCTGTGCCTTTGATAGTCAAGACTTCTGTAGATGTTTTCATGCTTTCTTTGTGGGTAGTGGAAACAGGAGCTGTTTATTTTTAACATTCTTATTTTTAGCATCTGCAGCTAAAAATGTGTCTGCTCAGTTATGTCAGTGCCACAGTTGTCATTTATTAAAAATACATATAGATTGAATGAAAACTTATAATGGAAACTTTGGGAGGTTTTATACTTATAGCAAATAGAATCTAACTCCAGGTTGAATTTTACTTCTAAAACATGCGTTTATTGAATGGCCAAAACACTGAGTGCTTGGCAACACCACCTCTTCCAGGGGTGCCTCCCTTATGGGCTGCTCAGTCCTGCTGGTCACTGCTGGCTCTTCTGGGAGCTGCTGTTTGTCCAAAGACTAATAGTGAGGAGCACTAAGCAAGTCTAAACTTGCTTAGACTTGTGCAGCTCAAAACTGGCTTAACAAACCTTTATTCAAGTCTTTGACAGAGAGCAAACATAACCCCAGGGACTTGGGATCAAGCAGATGGAAAGGAGTTTAACCCCCAAACAGTTCCAGCTAGAGTACTTCTTTATACAGCATAATCCTCTTATGCATCCACCTATTTCTTATCTCCCTAAGTGGTTGAATATTTTATTTGCAAAGCTTGCGTGCAGCCTTCATTTATATTGCATGCACTGTGCTCAATGCATGCTGTGTGTCTTTCCATGCTGGAATTGTACACTTCCCAGTCTGTATCTCCTCATCCACACGACATCACAGTGCCTTGTACAGGCCTTGGATAGTCCTTGGACCGCTCTGCTTTTTGCTTGCATCCTGCCTGCCAGAGCTCAAGAGGAATTTGGACAATGCTCTCAGGCACATCATGTGATTCTTGGGGCTGCCCTGAGCAGGAGCAGGAGCTGGACTTCAATGATCCTTGTGGGTCCCTTCCAGCTCAAGATACTCTATGATTCTGTGATTAGAGCTTATTCTTAAGACCTTCATAGAATTGTTCTTACCTATACAAGAAGTCACAGAAATAAATGGTTGCGATTGTTTTCTTCCCTGTTTCCAATAATTTGTTTACTGCATGTGTATCTTTGTATGCACAAATCTTTCTGGTTTCAAGGCCTCACTGGTTTCTTCCAGGTTCATCCAGCATCAGCTCAAATGAATTACTGCTCCATGCAATCCAAGCAAAGGGAGAGGGTGGGATGTTCTGGCAGAGCAGGACCTCACGGGCAGTAATGAGACTTTGTACCTGTAAATTACATTGCAAACCACGTCTGAAAGGTGCTAAAGAAGCACCTCTACAGGGATTATTAATGCATAGAAATAAAATGAAAATTTGAATACTAAATAACTAAACAAAACTCAACGACAGATATTAAAGCCATTTTAGAAAGGTTATAAATCAGTTTTGTAGGCAATAGGTTGGAAGAGAGTATGGAAGCAGTAGAAACACATCTGTCATCAGGGAAGCTGCAGCAACCTTATTTCCTGACTGCAGAGAGAGAAGCTTTGATCACAGCTGTCACTGAAGCACTAATTTCTTTAAAACTGACTTAAAAGCCAGTGTAAAGTTTTTTTTTAAAAATGGAAGTTTTATGACTTTGAAAACTTGTTTCAAATGTTGATTTTCTTTCTTTTTTAATATTATGTATTTTAATAAAAGTAATTTATGGCCCCTAAGATTTTGATTTTGTAAGTTGATTTCATCCTTTTCTTCTTGCTTACCTGTCAGCCTCATTTAATCAACTATCTAATGTAATATTTCTTTCATTAGGGAATAGTGACTAACATTGGGGAACTGGAACTGCTGGGGTTGTATTATGTAGTGCTGTAAATCAGGTCAAAACAGCACTTGGATACAGAAAAGAAATTCTGCTTGTCAGGTGGGTATTTACCCTGATGCTTTAATTCAGGTCAGTGCTAAGCTTTTAAGGTAATCTCTCATTCACTGCACTGTGGTTCTTGGAGTGCACAAAGTGGATTCTTTTAGTATGAAACCAAGTCAGAAGAGACACTCCAGGAGTGCACCTAATCTGTCTGCTAATGGACACTTAGCCCACTTAAATCCATCTTGGGCTACTCTCAAGTAGCTGCCCCAAAATGCAGGGCCCCCAGCTTAGAGTTCAGTTATTGCTGTTGGCTTGCAGGTGAGCATCAGGCTGAGAAAGAGGGACTTGTGTGTGTTAACTGAGCTAGAAATCCATGAAACAAAATAAAAAACCACTTGCACTTTCAAGTGTTGGATTCACCCATATTTTGCATGTTGATTGGCTCTGATAATATGTTAGGATAAGGAAATACATGTTTGAAATAGTGAAATCACTCTCAGTAGAATGAATGGTATAAACAGAGGTGCTCTGTGGGAGAAGGGCAGCAATGCAAGGTGGTGGTTAAACAAAGCTGCTTGAATTGGACCCTGAAGGTCAGGAAGCACGCAAGGGAAAGAAGACCTACTTGTATCAGTACTTTAGATTTGGCTGTGGGGTTTGGTTTTTTGGTTTTTGTTTTACCATTCTCAAATGACAATGATAAGAGGTATTAGGGTATAGGTATTAGGGTTGTTTTGACCTGAGACTTCAAAATCTGCAGATGGAATTATCTCCTGGATATTCTCTTGAACTCGGCACAGTGTAACATTGTGGCTGATGTGTGAAGTGTTTCATCTCTTATCAGGATGTCAGATCTACTAAAGGCAAGCACATTTCTTCTGGGTTTGAATACGTGTGAATCCTCGACAATGCTGCAAGGGAAGAAGTGTAGGAGAATCCACGTTAGGTGACATCTCATTTCTGCCTTTCACTTAGTTAAAGGCAATAATAGGCTGAATAAGGAGCAGATGTAAACTCAGATATGCTGTGTTAGTACTCACAGTGGTGCCAGGTGTGGGAATATGTGAAAGCTCTGAAAGATCTGAATAACAGCCATGCAGGTTAGCAGCTGTCATATCCTGATATCAGATCTCCAGAGCAGGACTGGGACCAGAACAGCTTTTCTGTCCTTGAAGACTCCAGAATTTTAGTCTTCCAGTGCTGACACACCGTTGGCACTGAGGGGTTTAGAATTTCTTTGCTGTGTGTGAGAAGCAGAAAATACTCATCCAAATTCCCAGACTTAGAACCTCCTCCCATTCCTGTCCCAGAACTGACTGTTGTGATAACAGAACTTATTTAGGCACAATTACAAATTTGAAAAGATTGTACCACTCAAAATGCAGATCCCTGCCTCAGACCAATAACTGCTTTCCCGTGTCTTGCATGACATGTTTCTGTGCTGTAAATACAAGATGGAAGGTACAGGTGGGGGGAGAAGGGAGTGAAATTTTATTTGGGAAGTCTTTTTTTTTTTTTTTTAATACTTACTTAAACAAAGGGTTTTAGCGAACACTGAGAAGGGCAAATTGCCTTTCCTTTGGAGATTAGAGAAGTCAGCAGCTTTTTAAGCAACCTATTGTGCCAGGATATAAAACCCCAGTGCCTTTCCATGGAAAGAAATGGGAACTGACAGCATTGTATTTTAGGATGTACTCCAATGTCTCTCTCCTGTTACAGAAGTAAGACATGACTGTATCTTCAGTGGTGAATCTTGCCCTTCTTTTTAAAGAGATTTGAGGAGTGAATTTTCTGGGGTATATCTGGAGAATCTGAAATAGTGAAACTGTCACTGTACTGCCCTCAAAAACATCAAAAGCTCATGGTCAGGGCTTGGTCCTTGAGCCAGGATCTACCTCGTAGGAGCAGGTCAGTGACCTATATCACAGGGGCATCCGTGGTGACCCCAAAGCCAGGGAGCTCCAATGTCTCTGTTCGGAGGCGCCTGCAAGTTTGACCAATTCTGTTGTAACTGGGAAAAGGGATTTTCCTGAGCTGCTGGAACAGGGAGAAGACGCTCCCTAGCTGATAGTAAAGCACCCTGATCAGAGGGTACCTCAGCAGCCTCTCCCAGATGTGGGCTGGGAAAGGGGGTTCTGGCCGATGGATACTTTTTCTGTCTAGGAAAAAGAGTAGGAGCTGGAATTGCTGCATACAAAGCTTTCAAAACTGACCCTACTCTGAGTGGGATGCTGGACTGCATGACCTTCTGAGGTCCCTTCCAACACGAACTATCCTATATCCCAATTAAAAAAATAACTTTGGTGACCCTACCTGGAAACCTCTTCCCCTCCTCTGACAATTTTCCTTCTGCAGGTCAGTAGAAGCTACTGACTCTGTAGGAGCAAAGTTTCTGTGTTAACCTGAAGATCTAGGCTTGCTTGGGATAATCAGCATTTCTTTATTTTTCATTATTCTAGATGAGAGGTAGAGCACAGCTGAATCTCTACTCTGTCTGAACAGATCACTTGGATTTCTGAAAAGGTCCTGAAAATCAGAATACTCTGAGTTCACGTTACCCTATTCCCCCGGGAATATACATGAAATCAGTATTGTATGTGAAGAGGGCCCTCGCTCTGAGTTTTTCAGGATTTCCATTCCAACTGGATTGATGCTGAACCGTCCTTCCTTTGGCTCAATCCTGGGAGGGTGTTGGTAAGTTTAGCAGTAGCTGTGTAAGCTTTATTTTTACTTAGCTGTGTTATTTTGTTCTTATGACTATTGCAATCTCCTGCCATCTGGGGGCTTCTGGTCCTGCTTCAATAAATCCTATTCTCCTTTTCAGTTGCTCTGAGGATTTGCAGAAGGGGAAAGCTGGATGGGCTATGCAGTGGCCTGTGAGCTGTCGATGGAGCATTAGACATATTTTACTTGTTTGTGCTCACATAAAATTGTTGTGGTACATTGCCACAATTGACAACCAAGGAGAAAATCAGTGGCTGGGAAATCTTTATTGACGAGCTGACACAATGTGAAAGGGAGCTGCTAATCCCCTTCCTGTTTTGTCCATAGCAGAGCAGTGTTGCTGACCTTTAGGAATGTGTGTCCTCTTGGGTGAATCAAAACATTGTCAGGAACCATTGAAAGTACTAAGTAGTGCCTACCCAAAATGCCACCCTGGAGTGCTGTCATCAGGAGCTGCTGTGTAGAGAAGTTCCCAGGAAAACCGCTTGTATGTTATGGTCATGTGCTTCTGGAACATTCTTGCAGCGGGGTTCTTTCTTGAAAAAGTCACATCTTTCCACTTACAACTGTGGGTTTTGTAAAGTGTTTACACCTTTCTTAGGAGTCCTGATTTATAAGGTTCTGTGTGAAGCCCCAGTGTTCTGTACAGCAATTTTCTCTCCCAAGAGACTGTGAAATGACTCAGCCCAGCAGCCTTCTGTGATTCCAGCATCTGTATTTATGAGCTAGAGGATGTGTGTGATGCAACATTTCATTTTACTTCGCCTTTTGTTTTATAGATTTATTTTACTTGATGCATTACCCATTTCTCTGTCTCTGTAAACATACCACTGGTGTAGAGCCTTAGACCAGTGTTTACTCTCTTTGCTCTTTTGCCCTGCTGATGGTCCTGCTCAAGTACCCTGTGGCCTTACAGTCTTTGGTCTATCTGGCCCATCATCCTTGTATCAGCAACTCTCAGTTTCCAAATTGCCACGTTTAATAATAGTAGTTTGGAGATTCAGCATTGTCAACTTTGGCTGTTCCCTTGACCTCCTTATTTCCTGGGAGGTTACTGGGACAGCTGTAGAATGGGAGAATGTGTTGAAAGAAATGCTGTGGCATTTGTTATTCTTCTGATGAAGTAAATGCTGGTTAATGGTAATGCAGCTGCTGTCCAATGTGCTCTCAGTTAGCTTATGTCATGCATGTAAAACAGATACTGCTGCACTGCAAAATAACTCACCATTTACTACCAGGAGTGAGAATAAACCTCTCCCCCTTTAAAGTAATAATCCATTTAATATGCAGGTGGATTAGTTCAAGTGGTTGGGTTAAAGAAATTTTTTGCAAGAAGAAATAACCTTACTAGGTACCTAATTAGCTTCTGCTTTTGTTTTTAATGACTTTAATCCCAGGATTTTGGCAACTGGGGCCTTTCTTCAAATGTAGGTATTCCAGGGATCTCTAAGTGCTCTTACAACCTCCTGGTGTCATGCTGATGCCTTCTTAGACAGCCAGAAGTAACACGGCTTCAGCTTGAGCAGGTCCACAAGAATGATAAACACCAGTCAGGTCATCCCACATTTATTCCTAATGGGAAATACTAACTGGATGGAAGTGAGTGTTTCATATTTGATGACAAGGTCAGATTCCAGATGTGGAGTTCTCTGGTTGGCTTCATGTCATGAAGATGATGATGGAAAAGCCATCTAATTGAGCTCTTGTTTCTTATTTGAAAAAAGCTACACTTTCCACAAGAACTCTATCCAAGATACTTTCAGAAATCTTAATAGGAGCATCAGAATTGTGTGACGTTATATAGAGACCTCTAATACTCCTTGAACATGCCTTCTTTTGTTCAGGGGCAGAGGAGTAAATGACGTGCAGAATTGAGCCCCCTCTGAAAATTTGTCTTACATGGACCTGTTCAGCTCTTTAAGCAGATCCTCCCTTGCCTACCCCCCACCTGCACAGGACAAACAAGAGGACCTAATCCCTTTGTCCTTTGTGTGTTCACAATCATACTGAGATCTACAAACAGGTTCTACCCTACACGTAGGGCCAGAGTATCAATAATCGATCACAACTCCAAAGACACCTGTCAGTGTCTATTTATAAATCTGGTCCATATTGAGTGAAGTCCTTGGGGATAAAAGAGCTTTATATATGCAACTATTAATTTTTCTTCTAAGTGGGGTGAAGCTGTTTCCATCTCAAAGGGTGAAAAACCTGGGAGTGTTCATGGAATCGAGCCCATCTTTTAATGATCATATCAGCAGAGTTGCCAGGCTGACGTTTGATTATCTTGGAGCAGCGTAGTGCTGCATTACCACCTCTCCCAAATGGATTGCTTATCCATGCCTTCTGCAACACCCTGGCTGAATTAATTCAACTATCCCTGGAGTGCTTCCAGCAGAGACAATTCACTGGTAATAACTGATATAAAAGTTTCCCTTTCCAGGATTTTAACTGAATCCTGGCATGTTTTGCTCGTCCTGGAGTTTGTCGTGCTGTCAGACGTGTCCTGGGCTGCATCCAGAGCAGCGTGGGCAGGTTGAGGGAGGGGATTCTGCCCCTCTGCTCTGCTCTGGTGAGACCCCACCTGCAGTGCTGCCTCCAGCTCTGGGGTCCCCAGCACGGGAAAGACAGTCCAGAGGATGCACCAAGAGGATTAAAGGGATGAAGCAGCTCTGCTATGAGGAAAGGCTGAGAGAGCTGGGATTGTTCAGCCTGGAGAAGAGAAGGCTTCAGGGTGACCTAATTGTGGCCTTCCAGTGCCTGAAGGGAGCCTACAGGAACAATGTAGAAGACTATTTACAAGAACTTGGAGTGACAGGACAAGGAGGAATGGCTTCAAACTGATGGAGAGTAGGTTTGGATTGGATATTAGGAAGAAATTTTTCCCTGTGAGGGTGGTGAGGCCCTGGCATAGGTTGCCCAGAGAAGCTGTGGCTGCCCCATCCCCGGAATTGTTCCAGGCCAGGTTAGACAGGGCTTGGAGCAACCCGGTCTAGAAGTGTCCCTGTCTGCGGCAGGGGATGTAACTGGATGAACTTTAAGGTCCTTTCCAACCCAGACCATTCCAGGATTCTGTGATTCTGTGACTCACAGGTGCAGGATAACAGAAAGCTGTACCTCACTTTGCAACATGTGGGTCAGTGCAGTCTTTTGCCATCTCTAGAAACAAAGGCCTCAACAGAATAATGGCCATGAGTGAAGTGAGTTTGGTGGCCCTGACCTCATCTCCAGGGGGTGTTTGCAGTATAAACTACTCATGGACTGTAATGGTTTGTGGTTCGTGGTTCATGGTGGTTGGCAGACCCACGGAAGGGCTACCCAAGGGTGCTAAAGGCCACAACTGAAGAGAATCAGCAGGTTTATGTCAAAAGCACTCCTCATTTGGTTCCACTCAGACTCATGTCAATCCATTATTAGGAATGTCAAGCAATTACCAGTCTATTAAAAAGAGCTGAAACAAAAAAAACGCCATTGGCGTGTGTTTCTGAGGAGCTGGGGTGTAGTGTACCTGTAATATTGTGCACACTTTGGTTGCTGGACTGATTTTGTAAAGGTACAGCAGCATTTTCACCTTCAAACTGTTCATATTTTCCTCTCTGTCACTCTACAAGCCAGTGCTGGCTGGGTACTGATATTGCAGAAAGGTTTAATATGGCTGTGGATGGGATAAATTCATCCTTGCATTCAGGTAACTTATATGATCTCTTTGTTATTACTGTTCTAAACGGTGTCTCTGCCTATAACTAATATGACCTGAGGGCAGTGCACCTGTTGGGAAAACCTTCATTGCTGACAGAAGGAGCAAGCCAGAAAACTAGCTTTTCTCAGAACACATCTTCCTCCAGAAAGCTGGGATTAGATCCAGTTTCAAGGTTTATGGATAAGGCTCCTGTCTGATTTCTCACTTGTATCTCTGCCATTTCTATTGGCAGAGCATCAGGTCTGAAAGAGCCTCTGACCCAATAAATGCATGAATTATTTAAGATGTAAGTTAATTTTCTTTGGGCATTGTATTTCTAAACATGATAGCAGCAGAGAGGACTGTTTGCTGGAATTCTCTTGAAGTATCTTTTAAACATTTTAAATATATTTGCATTATGGTCAATTAAAAGCAGCTGAAACAATGCTAATAGTGGATTTTTATTACTAATGCTTTTAAAGTTCCTAGATTTGTGCTTCATGCTTGAGGGTATAACCCCACCTCTAACTAATGAGAGCTAAGAAGCAGCTTCCCTATGGGCAGATTATTCCATAACTGCTGTACAGCTGCTGGCTTGTCTCCCCAGCTAAGGAAGGACTAACATCTTGCCAAAGTCTCTTCCAACCTCTTCCCTCAGGGCATTGCTTATTAATTCAGACAAAAACCTCAGAGAGTAATGCAAAGCAAAGCTATTCCTTGAACACCACAGCCTTTGTTCCAAGCCCTCTGCTTTATTTCTCCTCTGCAGGGCAGTTGTAAGGGAAAGCTCTTTAGTATCTTCATCTCACTCTCTTTAGGAGTTGAGCATCAACCGTTCCCTTTCCATGTGGATCTCAAAACTGTATGGGTTGTCTTGGCTAAAGTGGGCAGGATCCTGGACAGGCAGTCCTTTCATTCATGGGCTAATACACTAATTTTAATGTTTCTCTTTTAATTATCAGTTATAATAATGAAATGATTACCATAATGTGGGCACAAAATTGCTCCAGAGATGATTCAGCAAACCCAGGGAGGTGTCTCTGCCAACCTAAAGCCTCATTCAGAGCCACTGTGACCCGTGGCCGTGACAACTGTGCCTGTGTAGCCCAAGGTACCATCCCATGGGAGCAGCAGGGCTGTGGGGGCTGGCCCTGAACTGCATTTAAATAACTCTGAAACAACAGAGATGGCATGGGAAAGTCTCTGCTTGGGTTGGATGGAAAGATCAGGACAAGCAAGTGGCAGAGTTGGAGTTCAGTGCAAGATTCTGGTCTGGGAGCCACTGTGCAACATGTGCGGTGGGACAACCTGGGAAACCAACCCACAAATATACACAGTGCCTAGAAACCTATTTCATACCATTTCTTGTGAGTATTGTTTGATATGCAGCTTGTCTCCAACTAGGGTTCACATTTATAAAAGGGGCTCATGTCTGAAATTATCAAGAAAAAGAGTTATAGTGTATTCTAATTTAACTATATAAATAACTTTATTTATAAGGGCTGCTTCAAATCTCTGTTCTGAAGAACCTTTACAGACTGCATGTGGTTTCGTATTAACACAGAGGGGACATTAAGTACTTGTTTCTAATTTTTTTTTATTTTGGAAAACATAAAGAAGTCAGTAATTGACTCTTTAATAGTGCTGAAACTTGATTTTTAACCTTATTTCAAAGCATGTTTGAATATAGAGAGTAATTCAAAAATTCTGGTGAGCAGCAGTTTTAGTAGCTGCCATAGCAACGAGTATCCAAGCCCTTTCTCCCCACTGGGGGCTAGAAAATCCTGGAAAGTACATGATCTACAGGTATTTTGATCGAGTTTTGCAAACGCTGCTCCCACTGGGCCAAGATCCTAGGAGAGAACTCCATTTTAATCCCAGTTTTGACCGGGAAATCAGGGAGGTGTCATTCATCAAGTGATGGCAGCACTAACTGAGAATAGGAGGGAAACTTTGAAAAATAAAATGTTATACAGATTTTAATGCAATTTGTGTTTGTGATCCCCACAAGTTCTAGTATCTTGTTGTTTAGTTTTAGTCTTATCTGTGCATTTTCCTGTTGTTTGGAAGCCTTCATTTCTATTCTGTTACCTGTGCCAAGAAATAAGGAGCCTTATCTTACTAATGCTGCCACTGCCATGTTGCTCTGTCCTTATGACAATGCAGGGGAGGACCGAGAGCAGAGCTCTGAACAAGCCACGTTTTGGAAAGAGGATTTTGAGACGACCTTCTGCTTCTGGGACCTCTGAACTTCTTGGGCTCCTGGAAGCCAAACAGAACTGAATTTCAGAGCTGTCCTTATCTTAACAATAAAGCAAATCAGAACTTTAGATCTTAATTAACATTTCTACATTTAGAATTACTTTTGTGGACACACTAGAGCTGATTGTCACTGAAAGCTTCCTCAAAGAAGTTAAATTAATCTGATAAATCGATGTGGCCAATGCAGATAAGTCTTGTGGAGCATTTTCAGGCTGTACCAGGATCTGTCAAAAAGAGTAATGAACATCAAATTTCCAAAAGCACACATTTTGGAGGAAGGGAGGAGTAAGATAAATGACACACAGAAACTTCACTAATTTGCATGCTGGGTAATACGAGGCTGCAAATGTGAAATTTAACTGGGTTGGCAGAAGCAAACTTGAAGACAATAACGGGAAATGCTGAGACTGCTTTGACTGACAACTCCAGAAGCAGATGGCAAAGAAGGGGAAGTGATGTATGGGAGCAGTGGTGTGACATTTGTGCTCCTTCAGATGTATCCAGCTCAATAATAATAATAATCTTGCTGTGAGTGAAATTCCATTCCCTGTCACATCCAAGTGCGGAGCAGCGCATTGAAGATCACTTGGTAGTAAACTCATCATAAAACTGAAGAATTGCAAAGGCCTCAGACTGTGGCTACTGCAGAAGATTACAAAGTGAGCAAACAGCCTTGCTCAGCGCTTGCAGCAAACGCTGGAGGTTTTCAGGGAAGGTTCTTTCCACTGTTGGGAAAGATTTTGCATCTTATTCTTGTTTAAGATCATCTTTTCACAGTGCCAAGACTCAGCTGAGTTTTGGGTGCCAGCGATACATGAGTGGAAATATGAGATAGTCGGAGTAGCTACTTTTATCAAAACAGTGGAAATGATGAATTCCCACTGATAACAAAGGCACTATTTCGCTCTCTTCATGTGAAGTGAGAGAAGCAAACAGAGGAGGGTTGTACACAGCGGTGTAAAAAGGAAAAAAGCCTACTCTGAAATTAAGGGGAAGAAAGAGGTTATACCCAGAGCCAAGGAGAAAAGGGAATTGCAAGGTGTTAAAGGAAAGTTAGTGTTGCCCTCCCAACATGCTCCAGCTCAGAGGTTGTGTCCCTGACCTCCCCTGGCGTCAAATGTCAGGCCAGACTGGCCTTTGCAATATTCTAATGAGCCTTTGTGACATTAAAGGATGGCAGAAAGGCTGTAAAGCACTTAACAGATTAACACGGGAGGCACCGTGTGCCCACAGAGTGCTGGCCCTGGAGCATTTCTGGGACACTTTTACTGCAGTTTCCTCTGTTGTACCACACATCTTTCACCTCCTGCCCACAGCTGCCTCCTCCATGATGGGCCTTAGGAGTGGTTATGTGATTAATGACAGATACACGTATTCAGCTGGGAAGATTTGTTTAATTTTTATTCTTTGTACATCTCAAGACCCCCTAAACTTCCAGCTTCTAGCTGAACTTGGAGCAGGGAGTACCAGAAATCTCAAAAGGGTTTTTAATCTAAAGATTTCTAGCCCAAATCATTTGCTTTTGTACCAGGCTTTGGTAAGTCACCCCAACCAACTATGCCTAATGGCTTCTTGGACTATTCTGTTGATCTAGGATAATCTTTATAAAGAATTTTAGGGGAACATTCATAGGTGTTGCACGGAGCAATTCACAGACTTTGAGCTGAAGGAGAAGAAGCGGCATCCTCTGCAAGATGTGCTGCTGTTTCTCTCTTTGGAATTAGGGAACAAGGTATGAGAATAGGTAACTTGTTTACAAGCTTTTCTTCTCTTTCAACTCTCTGAGCAATTTATGTCACCTTTTTTCATGGGCTATGCTGAGACAGACTTTCCAGCTCGAGTTGAAAGATAAAATAACACAGATGAAGGAGGTGTGTGGGGGGAAAGTGTTCCAGTTTTCTTTAGTTCTGTACAATGATATAAAAAGTGGGTTACGAACTAAAGTATTGACTCACAATTCTTCTGGCTGTTTTATACTTAAATCATAGACTTGTCAGGTGTTTGTTTGATATGGTTTAATTAATGCTTCCCTTATGTTGTGTTTGATTTTGATGTGTATGTGATAGATTCTCACAACCTCAGGTGATCAAAAAGAGGCATTTGTCAGTGTCAGAGTCTGTGTTAAAGTCTCAGTTGCACACTCTGGATGAGGAAGGTGGGGATGGGTTATTAGGGGAATGTGAATCAGCTATTAAGAAATCACTTACAGTAAATGAAGCCAATCCTGTTTTAATTAGGCTGCACGGAGAACTGGGATCGAGTGAGTTTGGCAAGTTAAGTCAAAGTGAGCACGACGCCCCGGAATGCGACAGAGGGTTGTTCACAGCCTGTAGGTTTGCATTTGTTACTGAGGTTTTGCTCACTCTTCCAGTGCAAAATCCTCATTTGCAGCAATCATCAGCTGAAGGTCTTTGTTTTTAGTGAGACAATATTTGCAAACACCTTTATTATTTGAGACAATCCAATAGGAAGGAAAGGAGATGGAGCATGTAATTGCTCTGGTAGGGCTGGTGGTGGGATCATGCAGAAGTTAGGAAGGAAGCTCAGAAGTCTTTTAGTTGGGATTTGCTCACAGATGGAACTGGTAGTGACAGCAGACCAGGGATCAGCTTCAGCCAGCAATGACTCTTTTTCTCCTGTTTCCCTGGGTAACCTCCTTAATCACTGAGGATGTACAGTGATGTGTCACCTTCCGCTCCCGGCTCGCTCCAAGTGCCTTGTGATGTTTCAAGCATCCTCATTGCTCTTAATTTCCTTAAGTGTTAAGAAAAGCAATACCTGCTATCTGTAAGGTAGTGCTTGATGGGATAAAGTGCTTTGATAAGCTCTTAATTATAAGGATTCTTGTAATTTGTTGACTTCCCTTCCCAGCAATAGTGGGATGTTTCTAACACAAGGCCTTCTCAGCAGTGTCATTTGAAATAATTCTGCTGATTTCATTAACTTTCACTGATTTTTTTGCAAGTCGATCACAATGATTGATTGACTGGGAAAATAGGTTTTATCATCCTTAGTCTCCAAATTGAATAGTTGTAGCAGTTGGATTACGTTAATCCTGGAGTATCCGCCGCTGGCTGATTTCCATTGCCGAGCAGAGCCACCCCCGCCTTGTCCCCCCTCAAATTAGGGGATTAAACCAAGAGGTGCTTAAGCTTAGCACTCATTTGACACGTGGTTATGCAAATTGTGAAGGAAACCAAGAGATTCTCGAAACTTAGCTTGAATATCGGGCATCTTCAACAAAAATAGCAACAGACAGTGAAACTAAGGCCCAGTTGCAGGAAATATCAGAGATCTCTGTAGCCCCGTGAGCAGGTGGAGGGAAACAGATACGTTTTAAACAGGCAGGAGGCAGTAGCTTGTGTGATGTATACAAATATTAAATAAACTATATCATTTACATACAGACATGGTAGGTGAAAGATGGAACAAAATGCCTGGGTCGTCTACCACAGGCTACAAGGGAGACTCAGTGTGGGACTAAATAATGAATAAAATATCATTGCAACGATAATGTTATATTGTAAATAATTCCATTTGTTTACCCTACTGTGGCATTGAAGTTCATCTCCCTTGGAGACTTCTCTGACTTTTGATGCTGTTTTGCTTTGCATATGCTTGATTTCCACCCCCCCCTGCTTTCCACAGAACCTTCATAAAGGTTCAGGAACCGACAGGACTAAGTGAATAATTCACAGCAAATAATTCCTTGGCTGAATTTAGCATCTTCATTTCTGTAAAACAGCCCTACACCACATTATGTATGTTTTGCACTAATTTATTGTTAAATCAGTTTTAAGCATGAATTCCCCTCAAGCCACCATCCCTCTATTTTTATGAATAGAATATAAACTCTAGCCTGGAAAGAGCTGGTTTTAGAAATTAGTTTATTTGTGACTGGAGAAATGTGTATTAGTTTTTTTTTCCTCAATAGCTACAGTATTGCTACTGGTATAAATATGTCCAGACATAATGTTGGGCAATGTGCATCTCATTTTTAAGGTAATTTTTAAAATTCATTTAAACCATTGAAGTTTGATCTCTCAAATGCTTTAGAAAGGGAACACAAGGCAGTCACAAGAGATCTTCTGGTTTTTTCACTCGAGAAATCATATGAAGGGATATATTTTAAGGAAGAAATAGTGCAGTTACTATTAATATTTTTTACTTCACTTTTACCTTGGAGAGTAGTATTTTTGGAGGTGACAGCTGCATAAAAATACTAAGTTATGCTTTCAGTGGATGAAGGGTGTGAGTGTGTATATTGTAGATGTAGATCCAGATTAATATTTACTCCTGAATATTAATCCAAAGATTGGAGTTCAGTGTATGTAGTGGATTCTCCAGTGATGTAATGCATTTGATTGGGAAGTATCTCAGGACTCCCTTTTAACTCACTATATGTATCTCTGCATGTGCTTGTATGTGTCTGAAAAATGCAAATTCAAGCCACGCTACCTGATCCACTGCCAGACAGTGCCACTGGTCAAACAGCAGCTGCCCCACTCCAACTGTCTGGCAAGGGGGGCCAGAAAATTACTGGGGGTAATGACACCTGTAATAAGCTCCATGAGATCCATGGATGGCAAGTGCTAAAGTAAAGGTGTTGCAGTATAAAATTCAGAACATTTATCTCTGCACGGAGACTTGTGGTATTCTTTGGCATGCATTTGATTAAGTAATTCTATCATGGCTAAAACAGAGACCTGAGGTTTCTTTTTCTTTTTCTTTTTTTTTTTTTTTGTTTGTTTGTTTGTTTGTGGTTTTTTGTTTTTTTTTTGTTTGTTTGTTTGTTTATTTGTTTGGTTTTTTTTCAGGTGCCATTAGAAGATGCATCTCCTGCCTGAGAAAGCCAGGAGTTTCCTAAAATCATAAAAAAGAAGGAAGAGATCCCCAAGCTTGAGACAAATCAAAATACTTTTTTGGGCAGAGACAAAAGTTTGTGAGTTGTTTGCGTTGATTCTCACCTGGAAGTTTTGTGTCTGGAAGTTTTGAAGGTTTGGGGGAGAATTGAAGTACGTCAGTGAAGGTGGGTTTGGTTTCCTCATGGGAATTTTGGACTGAGTAGTTGCTATGACCTGAGGCATTCTCAGACACCTGATGGGGCTTTGAGCAACCTGATGTGACGAGTGGCATCCCTGCCCATGGCAGGGGCTTGGAATGAGATGATCTTTAAGGTCTCTTCCAACACAAACCATTCTGTGATTCTATGACTCTATGAAGCAGTGTACTGACCGCAGCTCAGATATGAGGCCTTTGGAATTCCTGGCTCTGGAGCCCTTTCCATTGCACCGCAGGGGCATTTTGTTTCCAAACCCGTAATGATGAGACTCGTGTAAAGAAGTGCTAATTTGCTCTACTTTGAGTACACAAGCTGAAGTCTCCACATGCAGGGAGACCTCAATATCAATGTCAAGATGTGAAGGTAGAAGTAGTTTTTTGTTAATGTTTCATTCCTGTATGCAACTTTTTGAGTAACAATTAAATGAGAGCTCTGGGATGAGCTGAATAATGGTGAAACAAAAGTCCCCTCAGCGTGCTCCCTGCTTCCCTGTTGTCTCAGAGCAGCGTCTGCTGTAGCTGCTGGGTAGTGTGGCAGGGAAATCTCCTCCTCATTTCCATTTCAAACTCTGCCTCTTCTGAGACGAGTATAATCAGTCCCTCACTGCAGTTGTGCACTGCAGCTTCTTCACTCCCGCTCCCTCTCCCGGGGCTTGCTCCCGTGCTTGCCCAGCTGTTTGTGGCACTCTGCTTCCCAGCTGACTCCGAGGCACTGGAGCTCCGACAGCTCTGTGGGAGCACTCCAGCACGCTCTTATTCAGAGGCACTTATGCGGCTTTTCTGCTCAGACATCTGTGTTTAAGGAATGGAAATTAATATCCCTTGCATATAGATCTCTTTCAGCGTGTCTCTTTGTGAGGAGGGGTTTGCAGAGAAGCGTTTGTGCATCGATGCTCTGGGTACAGACACACGTCGTTATGCCCTTTCTGTGCAAGTCGAGGGTGTTCCCAAAGCTCAGGGTGTTAATCACACCAACAGCAAGCTCTTCAACCCAACTGAGCATCCTGCCTGTCTTTGGCAAGTATTTTTGCTCAATGCAGGGAGGAATCTGTACTGGAGTTGGAACTAACCCCCATCTCTCACATCCTGCTTGGTACCCGAACTGCAAGCCCGCAACTGTGGCTTTATCCAATCGACATGTGAACTTGGAAGATTTTCTATCAAACTCCTCCCTCCAAAACCAGGCAAGAAGACATCAGGAAGAAAACTGCTGGGGCCTCGAAGTCAGAGACACCATAATTTAACACCAGAAGGATGCAGGGCTTGAGATTTGACCTATATTTTTGCCAAGAGTTGTATTCCTCACAGAGATGTGGTGGGTGGGAGCATATTGGTCTGACAGACTGCACGTTCAGTGCTGTTTTGTAGGTTTGGTTCCTCCTCCCATCCTCACCCAACCCCCAGAAAAGAGAGAGAATGGAAGGAACTCAACATAAGAAGTGCAATAAGGGTACATCTCAATCACATAATCAATAGGGTGTTTGACAGCTTTATTCATCTTTTATCACCCGTGATTTAAGATAACAAAATGTCTGAGGCAGCCATTGCCAAACAGCCCCAGGTTTGCATCACAGAAGCCCATTAAGCAGGAAGAGCTGTTACTCCTGTAATAAATATGTGACACGGGAGAGCAGGTAAGAGATTGGGGCCAGGGAAGGTGGTTTAGTCAAATGTGTCAGGTCACACTGACAAAAGGTTAACACCCTGTCACGTGGCACATGCCCGTAGTCACCAAATTTCACAACTATCAACACCCCCAGCAAGGCTCCCTCTCCCATGAGGTACAGTAACCACAGATGCCCTAATGATCTTACATATGAAGGAATATGTAAAGCAGCTTAAGTCTCATTCTCTATCTATTACAAGCTTGATCTCCTAGAATTAGACAAACTTTAATCGCTGTCTCACTGCTGTGGTTTGCGAGCTCACACATGAATTTCTTCCTTGCCAGGGATTAATTTTGCTGTTTGGTGACATCCCATTGAAGGAGTGGACAAGAAGAGCAAGAAATATATCTGTGCACAGGCGGTGCTTCTCCTTCCTGAGCACTGCCCAGTAGGCCAGTCCCTATCGACGGAACTGGGTCAGGCCAGAGCTTCCCAGAGAAACCCTCAACATCCACCTGTGAACAGCAAGGGAAGTTGGATCTATCGTGGCTACAAGCTGTCACTCAAAAGTATTTCTGCCTTCAAAGTCCATTTCCAAGCAGCAAGAGCAGACACCTTCCTGCACAGGGGAGACAGCAGCCAGGAAAGAAACCTCTTGTGGGACAACCAGGCAGAATCCCAAGGAAAAGAAGTCAGCATGGGAAGGAAGGGCGATGCCACATCCCACTGGGCCCAGAATGCCTCTTGGTGTCTACACTGGATCTGAGCGACCAACCTCCGCTGCCCAACCGCATGTGAATCTTTCCAGCTGCTGCCTGTTGCCTGCTCACAGCTGGAGAGGGATGGTGCTGGGCGAGGGCTCGGGGGTCCCACGCCCCAAGGGCAGCTTTTGGCTGCAGCCCTCTTTGCCACGGAGCCGGGAGTGATGGCCAGCGCAGCCCTGCTACCACCCCCCCCCTGCGCTGGGAGGACTTTCTTCAGCCGTCTCCCGAAGGAAGGAAGGGCAGAAGGAAGAGCCGGCAGCCGGGAGCGGTGAGAGGAGCCACGAGAGAGGTGCCGCCGGGGGTCGGTGGGGTTTGGGGAGAGCGCGGGCAGGCAGCGGGTTGGGAGCCGCGTCCCCGAGCACGGAGCGAGCGGAGGAGGAAGGAGGGAGACAGAAGGAGTTCGGGACCGGCGCTGCTGCCCGGGGGGGCCGGGGCTGCCGGAGGGGGGGGGTCCCGGCGGGCACCGCCCCCTGCCCGCGGGCCGGGCGGGGCGGGGGGGCTCCCGCTCCCCGCGATTGGGGGGATGCGGTAGTGAGGGGGCTGCAGGGGACCGGGGCTGCAGGCGACCGGCGCCGCCACCGCGGGCCCGGAGCCGCCTCCGCCCGCGCAGGCTCCGCGCCAGCAGCGCGGCGCAGCCAGCCAGGGAGCGGGGCGCGCAGCCCGCCCGCCGCTTCGGGAGCAGCAGCAGGAGGAGGAGGAGGAGGAGGATGAGCGGGGCGCTGCGGGGAGCGGCGCCGGCTGCAGGTAGGAGGAGGCGGCGGGATCCGCGGGGGGAGCCGCCCGCCCGCCGCCACCGCCGTGCGCGGAGCGGGTCCCGGCAGCGCCCCGCGGAGCCGAGCGGAGTTGGGCGCAAAGTTTGTCCGCCGGGAGGGAGGCGCTGGCGCGGCGGAGCCGGCGAGGAGGCGGGGAGGGATGCCCGGGCAGCGCGGGGCCGCCTCGCTGCCGGCCGGGACGGGCGGGCGGGGATGCGAGCGGCAGGAACCGCGGTGCGGGGCCGTGCGGGAGGATTTAACACTTGCAGAGCCGCGCACAGCCAACTTAGAGCCGTACTGAGCATCTCCGTGCTGCGAATGAACGTGAGACACCGCTTCCTTTCTTATTTCTGTGTGTGTGTGACTCGATCAGGGTTTTCTCGCCATCCACCTCTGCGTGCCAGCCGGGAAGGAGCAACTTGAACCAGCTGTCCCTTCTTGGTTTAATATTTGCAGCCCGAAAAAATATTTGGTTGCCCTTCTGCTTTTTTCTCAACGCCGCCTTGTAGTGGAGATGATTAATCAGTGAGGTTAGTGGCCAATTAGGCATAACCTTGTAGGAAAATAATTATGCCAGGATATATGGGTTTGATTACTGATGTGTTACAGAATACACCCAGATCTTGGTAGCTGTTTCCCCATGTGTGCAAATTCAGGGTGTTCTCGATTTTGAGTGAAAAATCAAAGTGTAATGACAAATACGATTTTACTTGCAGTGGAAGACTATTATTTTCCTTGCCAGTGAAATGTATAGCAGCTTTAAAGTAAAATGTGTGTGTGTAGATACAGAGAGGAGCTCTTTTTTTCCTGGTCAGTCACAAAATGTTTTTCTCCCTTTTTAAATATGGTCTTTCCAGTGCTGCTGGTTGCTTTGACTGTTTGGTTTGCAGACATGAATTTCTTTTTGGTGCCCTCGGAGTCTCGTGAGAAGAAGTGCACTGCTGTGCCTTGTGAGGCTGGTCGTTTTAACTGATCTTGTTAAATAATGCTATTATTAAATGATGGCAAATGGAAGCAAATGTGTTTTTCATTGCCCACAAGTTGTGTTTCTGAGCTAAATTTCTTTTTATGGCTGAAGAGGCTCTTGCACTGCAGTATTACAATACAGCCATATTAAAAAGGTCCTTGGAGCAAATAACCCTCTAATGCTGCAGCTACATTTTCAGTAGACTTCAGTAGTTTTTTGGGAAGTAATTGTGTTGGATTTAAGGAATCTGGGCTGAATTGATTGTGCTTTTTTTAATTGTGATGTTAAACTGCTTGTAGATATTCATGTAGGTGATAAATCTAACCCCAAAATCTAAAGAAGCAAAGCTCCAAACCCAAGGCTTTATTTTTAATGCAATCATTTGTCTTCCCCCCCCCCCCCAACAGGTTCTTCTGGTATTTTTTCTGTCTTTTTTTTTTCTTTTTACTTCCTTCCTTCTTCCTTTAATTGACAGGGAGGTCTCCAACTAGAATATCTTTTCTTAATGAAGTAGAGTGCAGTAGTACCTGATACCATCATTCTCTTCCATGTATGGTTTACTCTCTCTCTGATGCTGCAAGGAATGAAGGCAAGGAAAACTAGAGATAAAAGGGAAGGAAGATTCCTGAGGCCAATGATATTGGCAAATTGAGAGATTAAGGTTTATTCTGAGGAACCTCACCAGGTTTTACGTGGTTTCTTAGGGATGTAATGCTGAAAGTGTAGGTCAGCGTGTCTCCTTCAGTGATCCCGGTGTGTACTTGGGAGGTGTGAAAAGCAGACATGGAACTAAGCTGCTTACCTCCTAATGTCAATATTTGGTGCTAAAAGTTTAATTTTGAGCCAAAGACAAGCAGGTTCGTTCTTCTCTCTAACTGCAGCTCTTAATTACTGGTTTTGGTTTGCTCTAGTAGACAAACACATAGCTCTTAAAATTGAATTAAATGTATAAACTGCTTGAACCAGAACCGGGAGAGAGAATAATTGTGTTTGTTTTAAATAATAAATAAAAAATTAGGCTATCGCCCCAATGACTGGCTGATTACAGTCTTGCCCTGATCACTCAAGCAGTGCTCCAAGCACCTCTCCAAGCAAGCTCTCTGTTTCCAGCACCCTTTTCCTGGATTGGAGGCTGGAAGTGCTTGGGGTGACGTGTGGGCTGACGCCTGTTTGACTGACAGACACCTATTGCAGAGTGGCACCCAGTGCTCTGTGATCCTGCCCCTATAATGATTTCCTCCAGAAAACTGACAGAGAATTAAAATGTTTACAGCCAGGTCTTGGAAGGGTTCTTTAAGATGCAGAGAGAAGGGTAGGGAAATCCATCCATTTTTAGATCACCCTAATCCCAAGCTTCTTTTCCTGTACTCATGCTAATTTTTTATCGATTCAGAAAACATTTCCACTCCACATAGAGTAGTCTTACAAAGAAATTAAAGTGGGGAGGAAGGAGTGACTGAAGAGGCAATACTCCAGTCTTTTTTTCAGGTTGTTCATGAAACTGAGGCCATTGATGAACAGTTGTGTGCTTTGAAATTAGATTTCAGTGAGAGGACTAAGCTTTCCATCCTGTGCTTGCTCTAAGTGCCAGGTTATCTGGAACACTACTTATTGTAAAGATGCAACATCAGTGTTCTCCTGGTCAAGCCCATTTCTCCATTGGAGCAAAACCCATGGGAATCATTTCCCATGTAGATGTGAGGTACTGTGTGCAAAAGGAGCTGAGCTGGAGTCAAGACTGGTACCCAGAATGGCAGTACATGAGCAGCAGGGAATGTGAGTCAATCACTTCTGAAGTTCAGCTCTCCCCTTACTGAACTTGTGTGTGTGCTGCAGATCAGGAACATGGTTTGTGCTTCTCTAACCATCTGACTCTGACATAAAATCCCTTTGCAGATCCATCTGTGCTCATCAGATGAGCCAAAGTCATGCTTGTGCCTGGTATTCACGGTCTGGTACCAACCTTTAATTTTACCACTCAATTCCGTACCCAAGCACTAGGAGTGTTTGCTGTTGAAGTAGGATGCTGTTGGAGGTCTTCCATCACCCTGTTTCACACTTTGTGTAGGGAAGTAAGCATGATGTTGCAGCCAGCCCAGCCTGGAGCTGGCAGATAGGGATGCTTTCACAGTGACACCTCTCTACGAGGGGCAAAGGAGGAGGGTTCTGATACTGAGAAAGTACCAAAATGGATATATTCCCTGTGCTCCCCATTTATCTGCCTATAACTCCTCTTTTGGATTTAAAGGATATCTTTCTGCTATCAGAACTCTAAAGAAGGAAGCAAGTGGCATGTTTGTGATTTTATGCTTTACCAGAGATGCAAAAGCAGGCTGGAGGTGAAAACAAGCTGATATTAACTGCTGCTAAGAGCTCTTGGAAGAGGGAATGAGAAGTATTGTTTTGAGTAACCTGAATAGCAGGTGGAAATGACCCTATACACAGTGTCTATAAAACAGCATGTTGGATAAAATGGTCCTATTACAAGAAGTGCAGAGGGCAAAAATCCTAAACAGTCTTGACAATCGTTTTGGGATTGTTCTGCAAGAAAATCAAAGGCTTGTCAGTTTTTGCTTTTATGCACATAAATCACCTTTGCTCCTCCCGTTTCAAAAAATGCACTGGGTCAGGACTTTTCAGTTTGCCTCCACAATATTGTGAATACTTACAGTAGAATACACCTAACAAACAACAGGAGATTCCTATTTCACAGCACTTTCATTTTTCATCAGTATGCCAAGTTAAAAAACCTCCAACTTCCCTTTAAAATAGCATGAAGATTGTGCAAGCCAGTTAAAAGGGAGGAGAATACATTCCGATATTCCTCTTTTATATCCCCAGATTGATGCATTCAACAGCCAACTCCTTTGATTCTTCCAACATTTAAACATGAGTGACTTAGTGGAAAAACACTATGTGAATATTTACTCCTGTTTTAATGAAGCAGGGTTCTATTGAAGTCAAAGCAACTGCAGCTGTTTCCTTAGGCTGAGGATATGGCCCAGTAAAGACTTTTCTAATTGGCAGGAGGCTGGTTTGGTACCATTCCTTGCAGGGCAATATTTTAGAGAAAAAAATAAATCTGCCTAACATCAGAGGGATTTCTCATTTGAAAAGTTAAATGCTCCTCAGTGAGAGGTGAAGGTATTACTCCAGCTCAGAGAGTGTTTTGCCTGACTAATATATCCAAAATGTATGTTGGGATTGCCCAGCACTGATAATTCACGCACCTCTGGAGTGGAATACAGCAGCCATTCCGGGATGGAAACATTATGCAGGAGGGGTTTAGGGAAGAGAAATGAAGAAAAATTAATCCAATTGAAACTGCAAGGGGGATTTAGGAAGCAGAATGCAATTATCCGAGTTGGATATTGGCCAGGACATGTTAGTTAACATTTTTACTCTTGCAGGAATTATCATGGGATCTTTAATGACAATGAATGGTCAGGGCTGTATTTTACATCTCATTTGAAAGCCTGAGCTTTCATTTCTTCATGAGGATGAAGTGAATGCTTTGCCTTCCTTCAGGATGAGTTGCTTTAGTCAATCTGCTTTCCTCCCACAGGCTCAAGGCTCTCCAGGAACACCTGCCTTGCAATTCCACATGTCCAAGGGTTTTCTTTACCCTGAGCTGCTGAATTGGAAGGAAATCCAGACACTCAGCATTGCACATCAAAGCCCAGTTCCAATTTACATGGGCTTCATATGGAGAAGTTCCCCTACAGTTTGAGCTGGTCATGGCATAGAATCACGGAATGGTTTGGGTTGGAAGGGGCCTTAAAGATCACCTGGTTCCAGTCCCACTGCCATGGGCATATTTACCTCCTTCCCTAAGCGGTAGTGTGCTGGTTTTCTCCCCTCTTTTATGAGGACTAATGGATGAAAGCATTATCTGTCAGCAGTAAACAGATGATAAAACTTACTGGAACTGGTGTTTCTGAAGAAAGGAGTTGATGCATAAAATACTTTCTTCTCTATATTCCCAATTTTCCTTGTAGCAATCTGAACTTGAATCTTTTCTGAAACAAACTAACAAATGAGCATTTCTTCACTGTAAAAAAGTCATTGTCTCGTTACAAATGTGTTTTTATATCAGTGCTTTTGGTATTCAGGCAAGGAAAGCTGTGGGATGGCAGTGTGCTTCTCTAGGGGAAAAGAGGCTTCAGGTTCCTTTGGAGGTTTAGGGATGGTGTGTTTGTTGTGGTTGTGGGAACTTGGAGGATTGCTCTGTGTCTGCTGAGTTACTTTTTAATCTGTTTATCAAAGTGCTTGCAGACTGTCTTAGAGGTCATGAAGCAGTAGCAGATGCTGGGAGATAAAATTAGATATACATCCAGACTTCACTCTTTAATTTTATTAACAAAAAGGACGAGGTAGTAGTAGATACTTTATTTTTCTTTCCTACTGGAAGACCTGTCCTGAGATTTTGGTTTCCTGCAAGCTCAAACATAAGTAGACTGTACTTCTAACCCACATACGCCAGTGATACTCATGTGCAACACAGATAATTAAAAGATAACAGGGTTAATACTCTCCTTGTAGCAAAGATTTTTGCTATTTATATAGTAATTTTCCCCAAAACTCTCATGGTAACATCAGTGTCATTAATTTAAAATACCATTTCAAAATCACTCAAAATACACATAATGTATAAAGTGATACATTTTGTATCCAGGGACTTTCTTTCTATGTTTTCATGTATTTGTGGACAGTTTGGATTGTTGTGTGGTTTGTGGGAGGATGGATGAAGCCAATATCTACATCCATGTGTCCTGAATTTCTGGTTAAAAGTAAAGAACTGACCACTCCAACTTGTTACACAGTGTGATGGTGCTGTTTGTATGAAATTTGTGGGGTGTCACAGGGGCAACTTTGAGTGCTGGGTAGAGTCTCATCGTTCTATTACTGTCAGGTTTACCTCAACATACAGGTGGATTTTAACTATGCTCATCTCCTCTTAGCGTGTGAATCAAAATCCCGACTCCGAGCTTTCTAAGGTGTTCACAATATGTGGAATATAATGTTAAGGGTCAAAAGGAATCGTCATTGCCATCCAAAAGCCTCAGAGGAAACCACTCTTCCTCATCTTTGTAAAATAACAGTGGTTTTGGTCCAAGGCTTCTTAGATGTGTAAGGCTGGATTTTGTCCCTCATAAATAAAGTGAATGGGCTTAGGGACTTCCCATGTAAATAAAGTGCCCATTCCATCTGCCTCTGTGTGGCTTGACCCACAAAATAACAACAAATGCTTCCACTGCTTGAAAGAATTTGATGAATATATTATGCTGGCCAGGTGTAAAGCTGTGATCTGTGACATTTCATGCCTCATGTGGGCATTGTGCTGTCATGTGGCACAGTGGGCTGCATTAATAGAGTCTTTGGGGATAAAGAGAGAGAGAATATGGACAGAAGCTGTTGTTAGGCAAAATAAATTATAGAGTAGCTCATCCAGTGTGAGAAGGATTGAGAGTGATGTAGTTTCAAACATCATTTTTTCAGTAATTGTGCTGTTTGAGTTGTGACCTACTTTAATAACATTCTATCTTTTTTAATATTTCTTTATTCATTACATTTTATACACACTCAGGTGGTTTACTGCATACTGTGGAAATTACAACGAAGGTCAAGTGCTCTTTGTGAGGATAACTTATTACTGAAAATATTAACTGTTGTCATTACTGTTTTCCAACATGAAATTTTATTTGTCTGGTGAATGAAGAGATGATGTTGGGCTTGTGTTAAAGTGTGTGATTACTGTCAATAGACCAAAGTCCCTCCAGTCATAGGTCTAAGATGTACATGATCACTGAACAAGTCTCACTTTCAATTGATTTATTTTTCCCTGCACTGCTAAGCTGGTAGAGGCCCTTATCAGAAACATCTTTCAGATTAGGACTGGTTTATATAGATTTAACATTTAAATGCCTTCAGTAAGCTGAAGCTAAACTGAGAATTGCAACTTTGGTATTGGAATAACCATGCTTACACTTGGCTTTGCAGCCTTTCAAATGAGCTTAAATTCATGCTTTAAATTATATTAGTTCAGTATTTTTCATGTGGAAAAGGCTTTGGTCCACAGGAGGTCTGTGCAGAGTTGGAGCAGAGCCTTAGTTAGGGTACAGAGCAGGCTCTCTATGGCTCATGATGGTGTCAGTTAAATCACAAATGCTCCACAGTGGTTTTCCATACAAACAAATTTCCAACAGTGGCCCTGTGGTTAGTAGACATGTAATTGTGAATTGTGAGAGTTTGGAAAAATTTGTCCTGGGATCTGGACATCACCTTAAATCATAATTCTGCTTTGGTAGAGCATGTTTAGGACTTGGCTTAAAACTGTGGAAATCCATACTGTTGGGAAAAAAAGGAAAGCCTTGCAGCATCCCTGCTATCTTTACAAAGCCTAACAGGCGTGTTGGATACTAATGCATAATTTTTTACACATTATTGAAATAGAATAATTTTAGGTAAAGGTCAGCTGTTCATAGTGTCTAACACGTTTCAGTTTTTATTATGCATATTTGAGGTTCCTTGAGGAATCAAGTCTAGAAAGTGTAGAAAGAAAACAGAAGGGTTGCAGTGAATATTCACCCCTTTGGCGGTTGCAGCAGGTCAGGGGTTGAAGCATTTCCAGCTTTCTCATTGTGTTATCAAAATTCTCCCTTGCTGTTTGATGTGGTGGACCTAAAGGTTTCCTGATCCAAAGCCAGAGAGATCTCAATTTAGGAGTCATGGGTATCTAATTTTCCTTCTGAACTATGTAATTTGAATTCTGTATGGTCGTGTCTTCCAAGTGTAATCTGGAAGAAAACTGGATTAATTAGGTAAGTATCCTGCTTTTAAAGGTTCTGGACTCCTCTGCTTAGGTTTGGATTAGACAAGTAGGTTAGGAAGGCAAGAACTGTTTTATAGATACAAAAATGAGAGATTTTTAGCTGTCTGTTTGCTGAGTGTCATAGAGCTACATTAGACAAAGCTTTCGTGTCACCCCAGCATAGGAATAGTGGAACAGGAGAAGGTTAGCTCAGAAAAGAAAGCACTTCTGCTAAAGACTTCGTGAAACCACATGGAGAACTGAATAAGGAATTGTCTTTTCCATTTAATTAAGTGAAGGGTGTCATACAAAACAAGCAGGCAGCAGGCACAACAAGAGCTTCACACAGGTTGTGTTCTGCAGGTGCCTTGGGATGCTGAGGGTCCTAAAAGCTAACACAGAACAAACAATCTTCTGGAAAACTTTGTGGTGGGACTGAGGACCCAGACAAGGGGTGGTGCTGCTTCTGGTGCAGACGCGCCAGGCTCGCAAATGTCTGGAGGCTGGAAATGTGTTGTGGTGAGTTATCACAATATGTGTCTGCTCTCGGGGACTGCCAAGGAGTCAAGGTTACTGCACACAGGGCCAGCTGGCCCTTTGCTGAGCCAGAAGGGCTTTCTTACACGGAGGTAAGAACTCAGCCAAAAGCCAGTGTAGTTCAGCATCTCCTCTCCCCTGCTGTCATCTGGGTTTCTCTTGAGTTAAAGCTATTTGAGGATGGGAGATGGTAAAAGTTGTTTCTAAGAGACAGGCAGCAGTGCTGGAGAAAAGATGTTTTGTTCTGGCAAGGCACCCAGTGTGCAAAGGTGTAGAAAACTGAAGTAATCCGTTGTGCGGATGATTTTGCTGTATTTTTAACCAGTGACTTTGGCTTAAGCCTGTTATTTCACTTGGAGATCCGTGCTCTGCCCTTGGTGTTTGACAGTGTAATGATCTGTCTGCTGGAGCTGCTTGTTCTTCTTCAGTAGTTATGTTGGATATATCTGTACCTGGCTCCACAGCTGTACAAAGCTTGCAAAGGGACCCAGCAGAGTTTTAAATGCGTGTATTAAAAAAAATGGTTTAGAAACCATTACATTGCATGTAGGTCATGTTTAAAGCTTTGTTCCAAGCTCATGGCATGAAAACTCCGTTTTTATTGAAAGTGGAGAATCTTGGGTAATTGCTTGACTTGAGGAATTAGGGCTCAAGAAGAATGCTAAATATCATGAGACTTGTGATAAAATCTTAAGCACTGTCTAAGCCACTGAAGGGCTGTCAGATTGTAATTAGGTTTGATCATTATCAGCTTGAGCCAGATTTGCACACAGGTTACTGAGACATGGAATGCCAGTGCACCATTACCAATTCCTCCAGCAACTCAGTCCCCAGTGGAACCCTTCCTTCATGATGGTGATATGGACTGATCAGGCATTTTTCTTCTTTCCTTTGTATTTATTTCTCTATCCTTTAGAGGTTTGTACGAGCTCAAGTTATCTAGTCCCTAGTCACAGGAGGCCATGTGGAGGAATGATCTTGGCTGAACATCACTGGTGGTCCTGTGGTTTATGGTTTGCCCAATTGTTTCTAATTCTGGAGATCAAGGAACTACTTTTGATTCTAAATGGTTGTCTTTGAAATAGATTGTTTTTCTGTGGAAATGCTTGGTTTTTTTCTGTAAATTTCTGTATACAATTTTTGAAGAAATAAAATAATAATCTGGCAGTAAGTGTCACCTTATGCAGGGTCTTGGGGTACAATGACACTTGTTAGTGGGAGGACCCAGAGTAAGTTTATTAATAATTCTGAATATTAGAGACTGTTGCCTTCAGATTATCACTTCAAGTGCAAATACACAATGGAGATCACACATGGCAACATTTAAAAAGCCAAGTTCAGATGCTGTAATTGCACAATAGAGCCACTTGGAATTATTTAATGAAAGAGCTGCACAAAAAGGTTCCTCGTTCTAATTTCATTAATAATGTATTTTGCAGTTGGCTGGAGACATTTGGCTGGCGGCTTTTCTTCCAGTGTGTTGTGGAACAAACCAGTAACCAACTAAGATTTCCTTATTGGAGCTATGTTGTATGTCCTGGCTGCTGAGAATTTCACATTGGCAAGGAAATCATAGAGCCCAGAAGTGCAAACTAGGGAATGGAATAGCGTTTTTTACCTGTCAGCAGGTGTTAACAGATTGGAACAGAGATGGCAGCAGTTGTGCTTTTCGAAGGAAAATGCCATGTCCATTGAAGCTAGTTAATGTGATGTGTATCCTGATTTATTTTCCCCCTTTATTGAAGAAGCAGAATGGACACACTCTCACTGGCTTGACAGACTTTCCCAAGAGCAGTTTATGCAGCACCAGCCTCTTCTGCCAGTGAGATTTCTCTTCCTACCTCTACCTATTAGTTGCAAACATCATATTTTACCTTGCAAATGTCGTGTGCTGGCTCTGTGGTTCTGTTCACCTTTGTGTCCCCTGCAGCTCCCACACCTGATTGGGCTCCCAGCTCTGCAGTTGCTTGGATAACTCACTTTCTGCCTCATTTACTCCCCAATGGCTGCTGAACAACATTCCCTGAATTCAGGGCCAGCCCAACTTCATGACTGGCTGCTGAGGATGCTGCAGTAGCACTGTGTTTAGTGACTTCTCTTTAAAGATGTTATAGCCTTGAGTCTCTGGAATTGTAAAGCTGAATTTCACTGGCTTCACTGGAAGGAGGGAATGAGCACTGGGGAGAAAATACACCACTGAGGGTAATGTGAGGAATTCCAGGTAAGTGATTCAGCAGAGTGGAGCTGGTGCCAGGGGTGGTAAGTGTTGGGATATCACTCTGTGCTTTACTGAAGTAAAGCAGAAAGTTATGGTTACCTGACCCATCCTGAACATCTCTTACCAGACAAAGCCATGTGTTGAGTCACTTGTGTTGTTGGTACTTTGCACTTGAAGAAGTGTATGCCCGCATTTTGGAGAGGTTTACATTTCTTTCACTGAGCTTAAGACCTCCTCTAGAGACCTAAAACAACTTGAGACCACTGTCTGAGTTCTGACCTCTTTTCAGCATGATGCTCTCAGTAACATGGAACATGAGTCAGGGCTGTGAGCTGTTCCCCAGCAGTTGTTTTTCCCTGTGCAATACTGTGTATTCAGTCCTTAGTGGCTCAGAAGAGAGAGTCTTTAACTGATTCCCTTCTCACAGGTACATCTGCACCTTTGTGGGTCCTCACTGATTTGGTGATCACTGGCTTCAAGCCTGTGGGGAGATAAGCAAGTGTGTGTGTGTGATTTTTTTCATTTCTTTTGTTGATGTTCTGGTCAGTCAGAGCTGAGCCTTTTTCACTGGAGGCTTGTATGGGCAGATTGTGGCTTTTTTCCCCATGTGTTTATTTCTAATATCTTTTTTCCATCCTATTTAAGGCCCTTTTTAAAACCCTGGGTGTGTAGTTCCTGACTCTTTTGCAGTTCAGGGACAGCACTGTGACTGCCTACCTTGTGCCTTGCCTTAACCAAAAAACCCTTTTCATGTGCATATCTTACCTATTTTTTTATCAATTTTCCCACCTAACTAAAAGTTCTTGGTTTGGTTTCAGAATCCCAGTGTCTTAAGCATTGGAAAGTAGCTGGTATTTTTACCTGAAACATCCTATAAATACCATGCTAACAACAAAGGAGCAAAATGCTACCTAAACTCAAGTAATTCTGACTTAATTCCTAAGCTAATTGGGATAGCTAATAGAGTAAAATTGGGGCTGAGATGTGGCATTCGTGTGCTTTGTTGTATTCAGGTGATCATCTGATTTATAATTGTAATGTTGGTTATCTTATAGGTGACATGTTATTTTAGATTGCAGTGGTGAAGTTGGATGGCTGCTTGTAATTGTGTTGGAGGATGGGAGAGACAGCAGAACTAGACAGTGATCCCGTTTTCTTGGTGTTTTTCTCTTGGAGGAGGCTGAATCTGCCTGCCTTGGCAGCGCTCCATAGCAGAGGAGCTTGCAGTGATGCTGCAGTTTTGTTGGTGCCACTGCAGACACAAAGGCTAAAACAAATCAAACTGAGCTGAGAGGAGCAGATGGGGCAAGTGAGAAGTTGGGAAATCATTCAAAGTGTTAGACACCGAACGATTTCAATTTTCCCGAGACAAGTGGGTGCTGTGGCACAACATGGCTCTTCCTGACACTCAACACACGTGTGACAATTTTGGAATAAAAGCTGCATCAGGTGTTCTCTTTCCAAATTTCCCTGCTGGAGGGAGAGGGTTTGCATTTGGCAAGGATAACTGTACAGGGGGTGGGGCAGTGGGAACAAGATTATCATGAATCCTTTCAGGTGTTTTGTTGACCACTCTGAGCGGGATGTGTGTAACAAATGAGCCAAGTTCCTCCTTTGGAGGCAAAATTGGAATTTTTAGGGATATCACAAAGCTAATAGAGTAAAAGAAATCGGACAGAGATACTACTTTCTTTTAAAAATGTTGTTTTGATTTTAATGTTCTCCTTAAAGGATACAGTTTCCCCCAGAGGGTGGGAATAACCAAAAGAATAAACCCCTCACTTTGATAAATATGAATGTTGGAAATTTAGCTGTCTTCCTGAGTGCAAAACCCAAGTAACAGCCTTGAAGATGGGAAAAAGTCTCCCAGCCTTTTCAGTCCTTAGGATGGTTCTACCTCGTCCTAGGAGTGGTTATTTTGGGTGCTGCATTAATAGAATCTCAGGTAAGGCTGTCACTGTGGCCTGAGCTTAGTGTTTCCCCTGCTTATATTGTTTATAAAACTTCAGTACTAAAAGGTGTAGAATGTGGGGAAACTTGTAATTTTGAGGTGGAATGCCAAGATCTGAACTTGCATGAGCTGGTAGGATCAGCTGGGCTGTACTCCATCAGTAATAAATCCACAGGAATTCCTTGGAATGTGTGACCTGTATTCCTCTGTAACATTGTTCTTTTAAGATTCCCGTCTAAGGGGTTTGTTTTTTTTAAAGGCAGCGAAATGAGATACAAAGAATTTTGTTCCCACCCGGTTATTGCAGCTTAGACACGATTTTGCAGTATATTTTGTTTGTAACTGCATAAATAGCCTGTAGGTAATTCCTGCTTTAAATGCTGTGGGGCACTGAAAAGTTGAGCTTAGGAAAAATGTGTATGATAAGGCATAGTTCCAGCAGAAAGAAAAGGAACTTAAAAAGCATTTGAATTCTTTCTATCCACCCTACAAAGAAGAAAATTGGTTTGCAGGAAATACAGGTCGTGGTGCTGTTCTGGCATCTTGATGTTGCTGTTTTGTAAGTACACTGGATTGCTGGCAGCACAATTTGGGACTCCCATTATTACTGCTCTTTGCTGTCAGACCTAAAGGCCAGTTAATATCCCATATCTGATCTAATGCTCCTCACACAAGAAAATTTAAAAGGTCCTGTGAGTTTGGTGGATTTTTTTTTGTTTGTTTGTTTGTTTTTAAATAAGTTACTGAAAGCCAGATTGGAGACTCTTCCTGCTGTTGCATCCAGAAGTCAGTAACTTCAGTAAGGACCCAAGGATCAGGGATTCTCCATGAATGGGGCAGTGAAGTGAAATTCTTCTCTTCTTCCCTCTCCATGGTTTAAACACAAAAGAAAAGGAAACCTTGTGTTACTGTTCCATGGGTTTTACAGACACAAGTTTATTATTGGAGAAAAGCCTTGGTTTTTTGAACATGGCCTTTGATTATGAGATTAATCTAATTTATTTGTGTTTGAAAAAGTATTAAAGGCAGCTGTAGTCTGTGATCTAGGTTGTCTGGTTTGGGTTTTTTATCAATATAATACTTTGTGGATTAGTCTAACTTCACTATTTTCTATTCCAATGGGAATGTGGGGTCCATTGAAGTACATGTCACTGGGACACAAGCGTTTGACCAGTTGCTATTTGAGTCAACTGACTTGGATGACATCTAGAAGACCAAAGGTAGATGCCTGAGTTCCTGGGAATCATAGGTAGGGAATAAAGAGAATATAGTTTTGTGGGAAAGGCACTGCATAGGATCCACAATGAAGATGTATTGAAGACATCCCACAGGGAGTGCTTTCAAGCAACTGTCATTAAAATCCTATGTTCTGATAGATATCACATTTTTGAGGGTGTGTGAGCATCATGAGGATAGTAAAGATATTCTTTTTCAGATTTACAAAAAGCCAAAAGTAATATCTTTAAAAATGCGTTTATTTTTATTATTTTTTTGTATAAACATGCAAACCTGAGCAAGCAGAAAGCCTTAGGAGTTGTGTGTATCTGATTGAAATGCATGGATTCTTATATGTAAATTATTATTGCATGCAGTTGCATGAAAAAATGGAAGAGCTGGGTTTAGGACCCCTTGAAAATAATCTATTTCTGTTAGACATGCATATAATTTAGATATATGCTTGTCTACGCAGTGTATAATTTTTCAGTGGCTCTTTCAGAGGTAATTGTGGAAGGCGAAATGTGCTGTGTGAATGTGGTACTTCACATTGTAGAATGCTGCCATGAGAAAATATATGATTAGTCTGCAAATAATCTCTTCAAAGGCCCCATTACAATCCTGAACTCTCAGATGGCTTGGGTAGTCTTTGCTATCACTTTGGAGGGACAGAGAATGTTAAAACCATTTACATGTATTGTCACAAAATAATTTTATGGGGTTGATCCTGCCTGACACGGAGCTTCACGCCATGATGGAAAATTCTTAAATGTTTGCTTCAATTTGATGCTGAAGAAGCACTTAAAAGCGCTCATTTCTGTAAGAGTTATCTTCTCTCTTTATATCCAATTCATAGATTATGGTCAAGTGTTCATTTTTATGATATTTACAAGAAATCAGCAGTGCCAGCTTGCTCATAACACCCTCCCTCTCCCCCCACTCGCTGCCCAGATTCCTCCTTGCAGCCTCAGGGAACAAAGGGAGCTGAGATTCTGAGCCATGCTCGGATCTGATTTAATAATGCATTTTCCTATAGGACACTTGTGAGAGGCTGAGTTGTTTGAAGTCAGAGTCTAAGGTTATGTCCATTATGCTAAAGACAAGAGTGGTGGTTAAAAAGTTTTTGAGCTGTCTAAATATTTTAATTTGGGATGAAGTTCTCAGTCTTGTATTTGCCAGCCATGTGTGTCCATGTCCTTCCCTCTGCTCAGCCCACAGATCCCTAGGGATGGTCTTCACTCGGATTTCTCATTCCCTTAGTGGTAAAGCATCCCACCTTTCTCTTTGCATGGACTGGGAGTTTATCAGGCAGTCTGCTCTGGGCATTGCACTCTTGGAAGAAGCTTGGATTCATGTGGAAATCTCTCTATTCATCAATTCATCAAACAGAGTTGAGCTGTCCCTTAAAGCATTAGCTGCAAAATCTGTTTGTGGAAAAGTATGCTGTTGGATCCTGGATTAACTGCAGGTGTAGTGGGGGGAATGAAACCTGTTCAGGGTTTGTGTAGAAAATACCCAAGTCTAGATAAAACATAGATCAATAACATGCCAGTATGTGTGTCCTGTCAAAACTGAAACATGATCTCATGCTTCCAGACTGGAGATGACTCCTAAACATGTCACAATACTAGTGATGCTTCAGGATTAACGTGGAATTGCTGGAATTGGATCAGGAGTGTTCTGTACTGAGTAACTTGACTTTCCTAATTGGTCATGTGTGATTATTCTGGATAACAGCATGTAATGTTGGTATGGTGGGTAAGTATTTGGAAAAGAGATCGCTGTCTGAGACTGGCCCCAACTCCTAATATGGGATGTCAGCTTTGCTTTTCCTTAGAGAATTTGTCTGTGGCTTCCCTCCAAAATGGAATTGGGGGTTTACAGTTGCCCTTTAGGAAGGATATTCCACTTTAGTTGGCTGTTTTGGTCTACCATCACTAGTAAGGCTTTTTTTTTACAGATCACTTAGGATTACATGACAGATTAGGTGAGAAAGAAAACATGTGTGGGGTGTTGGTGGCCTAGTCCTGAATCCAGACTGACAAACCATGTGTTCTGAATTGAGCTAATTGGGAATCCAAAGCACCTGTTTGTCCACTTGCAGTTAGAAGAATCACTCTTGTTTTATTCCTGCTTTTGTTGCCTTGGGTGAGCAATGGTGACTTGCTCTCATGTGGTGTGTTCTCCTTTGTAAGAGATATTTTAGTGACTTTGGAAGTGGGAGGAAGACCAGCTGGCTGTAAAAGAGGTATGTAGGATTCAGTCTCTTCCTATAGTTGATTTTGGTATTGGTTATGCTTGCTCAGGTAACACATTTGTTTTATTCTGCTGTTTTGTGGCTTGGCCTTTGTGTTCTCCATGAAGGAATCGTGCAGCTTGGGCAGCACAGGGCACACACCAGTGCTGGTTATATCCCAAATGCTCCGTGCTGAGGGAAGGTAATAGGAAAGGTTGTGGTGAGGGAGCTCTGAGGAGCAAAGCATGTCACACGTCATCAGACTGCAGAGGTGTGGAGATGACACGTTGATTCTGTTACTCAGTGCCCTCTGGGTGCCTGTGACCAGCTGATGACACTGATTTTTCACAGAACTTCAGTTGCCTTTCACAAGTTCACAATAATTTATCAGCCTACAGTGCACCTACAGTGAGTGGTTCTTTTTGAACCTCAGTTTGTGTTCTGTGGAATTAACGGTTTAAAAGGTGTGTCCACAATGCATTAAATAGCTAGATTGGTTTGGGAATTCAAATTTCCTTCAGACTGTTTGGTTACCATAGCAAGCATAGCAGGAAATGTTTGCTGAATATTGGGATTTTGTTTGTTGAGATACACTAGAAATGCTCATAATCTGAGTTAGTCTACAATAGAATTAATGGAGCCAGCAGAACAACCTTAAGCAAGATTTACCAGTGCCCCCTGTTTTCAGGTAGTGGTCGGAAGAGTCTTATTCTTTGAAATAATAAGTCTGCTTATTTCTGTTTAGAGTAATAGGTAATTTCCTTGGACAAACCAATGGAAGCAAACAGTGTGTTTGAGGGGACACAGGCAGTGAGCAGGAATGATTTCAGCTGAGGAGCCTGTTGAGTTCCTGAGGCAGCTTTCAGCTGGTGTATCGGCTACAACCACCATTTTCTGAATCTTGTAATGTTTTTCTAGTGTGAATTTGTATGTTGGATTAAAAACCTGTTAATAAGTGAAAAAAAGAGTAAATATAAAAGAGGTGGGAAGGATCCTGTATAAAGAAGATTCCCTTTCTGTCCTGGGAGTCTGACTGATGGCAGGCAGTGCCAGGAAAAAACGATTCAGGGATCCTCGAGATAAATGAACCTGCTGGACAAAGTCTGGGCAGGGACATCAAGCCCTAGGTAAGTGTATCTATGAAACCTGTTGTTGTTTGTTTTCCAGTGATGTTTCCTCACCAATTTTTACTCCTCATACAGAAACTAGTTTTGGTCAACAGACCCCTGTTCATTCTTGCCTGTCATTGTAGCCAGGGCTTGTGACCACACCTGAGCCCCCTGTTGAGCCCCCTGAGTTGTGCTCTGTGTGCTTCAAGCTCACAGGAATCACTGTGTAGTAAACATGCACTGAGCTCCTCTATATCTGTCCCCACGCTGAGGCTGGGCTGGGATGTGCTGACCTTTCCAGGAAGCCCTGGGCTCCCCTGGAGGTGCCTCCCTGCCACCCAAGATCAGTTCTATGCACAGTTTGTGGCTGGTATTTTTGGCAAGGTTGTATTTTATTACTTTTTGAACCTTCCTCTGGTCAGACTTGCTGTTCTGAGGTGAACAATATCTGCTATTATTGCATTAAAGCTGTGTTTGGTGTATTTCTGACTCACAGAAAGGCTCCTGCAGCTCAGAGTAGTCACACTTTAAAATGTGTATTTATAAATTTAAAATTACAAACACTTTTTTGCTGGGGTGTTTTAATTGTTTGGTTTGGTTTGTATTTTTTCTCCACATAAGCCCCATAACAAGCTGATCCTTTGACTCGCCTACAGATAAGATATTTCCAGTGAGAGAGGCTGTATTATGGGATTCATTTTGGAAGCTATCAGGGAAATTACTGTAGGCTTTTTGAACAAATTAGTCAGCATGTGGAAGGACCACAAAAAGGCTTTTTCCCTTAAGATTTTAAGTAAGATCTTATGAAGGGAAGGAAAAAACCCAATGCCTGGTAATTAAAGAATTTTTTAAATAATGAAATAAAATTATGCAAACTCTGGTTTTGGACTTGGGCAAGTTCTTAGCTGCTTCTGCTAGTGAAAGTTTTATTTTAAATTAGGGAAAAGGAAATTACTTAATCACTGCTTCAAATGTGTGTGTATATATGGGGGCGTGTGTGTATCTGCAAGATGTTAAAGAGTTTGGATTTAGGATGATGTTAAAAAATTTAATGTACAACTTGTAGGTGTGAAATGATCAAGGCGACTAATCTGCTGGGCTGTGGGAACCTCAGGAGCTCAGCCAGTGATGAATATGATCAGCTGAGTTCACCTGAAGTGCTTATCCTGGGGAAAAAACCAGGAAATCAAATCTCTAGGTCTTTCACAGGGACTTTTTGATTATTTGAATTGGAGAGGGGCATTTCTTGGTGCTTGAATTAGGTTAATGTTTTGTGGGTATACTGCAGAGACAGGAAGGACCCAGGGCATGGGGGAACTGGGGAAACTTTTCATGGACTTTTCCTGTTGAATAAAATGATGTCATTGATTCCTAATGACACAGGTTATAAAAGGAAAGAGTCATATTGTTGGAATAACTTAATCTGATTCTTGTAAATGTCTGACACATGGACAGTGGGATGTTGAACTCCAGTGAGGGTGTAGGAGAAGAGCAGGTGTGGCTCTGGAGGATCCCAGCAGTAACCTGTGAAACTTTACACTAAATAGCAAAGAACTTGGAAATGTGCCTCATCTGTGCATGGGGCTAATTGACTTCTGTGCCATTTGGTCTGTAGGCTTGTTTGTATTCAATGTACTCTTTGGATTCGCTCTCTCTCTCCTGTTCCTTTGTGCATCACAGACCTTGAGATCAGACAACAGTCACACTGAAACCAGAAACCAGTCAAGTAATTTTTTGGCACACTTTCACATCAAAGGACGGATACTGTGTGTGTGCATCTTGCATAATCTGGGATATATGAAACCTGAGACCATCTTCTTGTAAATACGTCTCTAAATATTTTTTTTAAGTTTTCCTCATTGGGTGTAAGGAGAGTCTCGGGTTCTCTGTGTGGTTTCACCATCTCCATCAGTGTCCATGTGTGGGGTGTTAGTGCTGCTGTTACTTCGTTAGATGCTCAAGGTGGATTGTAAGGGAAGTCAAGGGAGTTGTGTGAGAACCCCCTGCTACTTTACATCCTTCTTTGTGTGCCAACACCTGTGATGATTTAAGTTTCACAAATTCCCTGCTTGAACTCCATCCCATTTTTGGGTGACACAAACATCTGCATGGGATGTGTGGTTTCTCTCTCCTCCTCTTGCCTCTTCTCCCCAGTGTTATTTTCTGGGTGGGGGTTGCACATTAAAAATAACAAAAAAACCCAAACAAAAAAATTCCCACCTGGAATGACTGAATTTGTCACAATAATTAAGTATGGTAGCTACTGCTCTGGATGAGTTTCACCTGCTAAGAGCTACTGCAGTCAGCACCATATGGTGGCCTTTTTTTTCCCTTTTTAATAGACTTGGAGCAGCAATTTGTCTCACCGGTGAGGCAGCACCACAGCATGCATTGCTTAACAGAAACAATGTCAGACTGGTGAGCTTTTCATTTTAAGTTTCCAGGAGCATTTAGCTGAGTTTCAGAGCCTGGTTTTTGGCACTGTCTATTTGCATTGGAACTCTTTGACCTATAAAAGTGAGGGGCTGAAGGACAGAAGGGCTTGATTTTCTGACCAGAGACTCCTCAGTACTTCAGCCTTAATGTTAGCAAATAATATGCTAATATTTACCTGTTTCTCAGATTTATTGCCAAGCTCCTGTCAATGTCTGTATGTCACTTTGAGATTGTGGAAAGAAAATTATTGAAGATATGGAAAATATAATTGTATTTGATGAGTGGACTGAAAGTGCAGGTGGAGTTATGGGTATGCGTGTGCTGTGAAAGAGGGCCTGGTGCGAGATCCCTGATCCTCTTCCAAAACACAGAGCAGGGTTACAGCACCTTGATGCTGTCCTTGAAGGCCTTATCCCTATCAGTGCTGTGGTGATGTGTTGGTACTACTTGAACCTTTTTTTTTTTTCTTTCAGTTCCCAGAGGTACTCACATTTTCAACAACTCACTGCACTGTGCCCTATAAACTTATTTAGTTACTGCAAATCCACAAGTAGTTCAGGATCCTCCTTATCTTAAAGCTTTGCTTTTGTGATTGACAGACACAATGAATACAAAATATGAATTTTTGCATACTTAAGCTTCCTTAAAACTTGGGCAAGGCTGCTACAGTTGTGCAGTACCTTATTAGCCTGGAATGACAACTCTAGAGTGAAACAGTGACCTGGTAGCGCAGCAAGTTAACTTGCAATGCACAGGGCTTGTGTTTAATTCCCCCTTCCATTACTGACTCTGTGCAGTGCCAGGTAAATTGTTTGGGTTAGGGAGGCAGCAGGATTCCCAGCCTCAAAGGGCCATGGGAATACACCTGCAGAGCACAGTGGGTCTCACATCCTGTGCTATGGGAGGCTGTAAATAGCCCATTTCAGACCCTGGCAGCTCCCCAGGCAAAAGTCGATTAGGGTTGTGCTGAGTCCTCATTCAGATGCAAGAGCTGTGGTCCTGGTGTCTCACATCCCTCCTCCCTGTCCCCTAATTGGGCCTGGGATCTTTCAGTGTGTGATGGCCATCTAATTCTGGATCAATATCTGGGGTTACTTTTGTTATATGATAGTGTTGATAACCCCATTCTGCAAGTCGCTCGTTTGGCGATAACCGAGTCCTCTGCTTAATTAGGAATATCTTCTCAAAAATAAGATCTGTATCTGGGTGAAATGCAGGTAACAAATGGTTGCAATTAAACCTTATGTAGCACATTTCCTACATCTGTCCTGTTGTGTTTCTTTTCTCTTTCTTTAAAGGATAAGAATGCAACATTTCTAGAGAGTACAGGTGTTGAAGTTCAAGATCATCTAAAGTGAGATGAGTTTGAACTGTCACACACCCAGCCTTGTTCCTGTCTTGCATCCTTGTGTTTTTTAACTGGAATAAAATGCACTTTTAATTTCATGGAGCTTTAGGAACAATGGGGAGCTCTGAGTGTTTTTTCTTTTTAAATTAACCAACTTATTTGGAAATAAGATGGGACTTTTTGTGTGGGCAATGCCCCACCTGTGGACCAGGCAGTTGCAGGATGGAGCATCCTCCAAAATGTGGGACTTTGCAATTCCAAAGGCAAACTTCTCTTTAATTTTGCATCGAGAGTACTTGCTCTGCACAGGAGATCTTTTAATCTGAGTTTTGATAGGAGTGGGATAGAAAGAGCTATGTCTGGGTGTTCTCTAATGTGATGGGAGAAGCAGGAGCATAGGGAGGGTGGTGCAGTGCCCAAGAGCTTTTTTTTCTTCACAGTCTTTTAATTTCATGTATCTTTGCCACTTGCTAGTGCTCAAGTACTGTTCAAATGGGTTTCGTTTGCAAATTTAAATGAGCTTGCTAATGTTCTCATTTTAGCAATGCTATGTAGAAATACTGATTAAAAATGTCACCCAGTGGTTTTAATCCGTGAGGAATAGGCAGTTCTTGAAAAGAACATCTACTTTTTTCTCAGTACACCTCCACCTCAGCAAAAATGGTGCTGGTAATGTTCCTTTGCCTGAAAGGCATGTGTTTGGCTGGCTTTGGAAAAAGTAGGAATTTGCTCTCTATTTCTGAAGTACCCATAAAATTCAATTTCTTCAACCAGCTCTGGGTTTGAAGTTGAAAGTTGTGGTCTGAGGGGAATCTGGCCCACCTTGCAGTTACTGGGGGATTGCCTTGAGCCAGCCTGCACTGCAGAGCTTCCCCAGGGCCCAGCACCTGTGGAAGCCTTTGGTGAGGTGTTGTAAACTCATCAAACAGGGGTTGTTTGTCCAAAACCTCTTTCTGTCAGAAATTTTCTGCTCAGCTGTTGGATCTGCTGATATTTGCAACACAAAGGATGTTTGTGAGGACACTACTGTCAGGGTCCTGTTTTTTAGTAGTCAAGAGAATGTGTCCTGCAGTAGGAGGTATTTCAGAGAGCAGATGTGTGTCTTGGACAGCCTTACTGGGTTCACTTAGGATTGTTGAGGTTGGAAAAAACATTTTAAGATCATCAAGTCCAATTTCTGCAAGTCAGAGATTCCAGTTAGGAAAGAGAAAGAGGGACTCACAGTGCAAGTGGATTCTACTCTCTGGAGCAAACAGGTGTGCAGTATCAATTAGCACATACCTGAGGGCACCTTGAGGAGTTAAATAAAGGAAGGACAAGACCAAGACATCACCTTATGATTTACAAGAAGGGTGGGTTGTGTAATAACCTTAGAGCAGGATCATAAAATATTTTGTTATTCCTAAAATTCTTTGAGGAAAAAGAAACTGGAGGATATGAACACCCAGGGCATGGAACCCTTAGACAGGAAAGCAAAACAAAGTAAAAGGGGGGAAAAAAGAATATAACCCATTCAGTTTCTCAGTTTCAGTGATTTTAGTGTCTTCTATTTTAAACAAAGATGGAGGAGGTGAGAATCAGTTAACATAAGCCAACACTAGTATTAGACATGTTCTTTCATATATGAAATTATCCCATAATTGAGACAAATTGCTTGAAGCATTAAAACATCCCAGAAATGCTGATGTGGAAAAGACCTTGGGAGATAAGTCAGTACGTTGCCAGGCTCTGAGGCGAGATCAGGTGTACCTGTCTCACCTCCAGAAGCTGACAGTCTGCCTAACCTCTTCTTAAACCTTGGATATTGATTTCACATCTTCCCTAGACAGCCTACTCTGGGTCTTTACCACTCTTACTGTTAACAAGACTTTCATTTTTCTAATACCTAATTCTTTCTACCACTTGTCCTCCTGTCAGCTGTGGGAGAAGAACTGATGGATGTCCTCTTCTGCCACTGCCTTGTTGGATACTTGTGGATGATGCTTAGCACCTCCTTAAATTAATCTCAGCTTTGTTTCGCAGGAAAAGAAGAAGAAAGGAAAAGAAATTTTGGTTCTTGTTGACCGTGCCTGTGAAATCACTGAGTTGTTTGTGGTGGGGTTGTTTTTTGGTGGCCTGTTTTATTTTCTCCCCCTCCAAATGACCTTTCCCTGTATTTTAAGGAGTAGCACTGAAAATGAGATATCTACTGAGATAGCCAATGTCTTCATGGTGCAACAGGAAAAGAAGAATAAACTCCTTGGTCTCGGCATATCATGTTTCTGTCACACTTCTCTGATATTTCTGGTTTTCCAATAATACTGTATTTTTTACTTACATTCATTGTAAGTGGCTGAAGTACAGATACTTGACCTTTTATTATCTCATGCTTTGACCACATGAATTTTAGAAGGAAGAATAAAATGAACAAATAGAAAGTGCTCCACTGTGTCAGGTTTAAGCTCTTGGATATTGTATCCAAGTCTCCAACTTGTTGGTATGTTCTTTCACTGCTGATTCTGCTTGCGTTTCTTAGCTCAGTGTCATCTACAGCTGTTCAAATGTTCTTGCTGTTTAGTCCTGAAAGAGCAATGGCATCTCTGATATTGCTGCTGATGGAGCCCTTTCAGAGATCATTTATCAGGAAAGCATTGGTGACTTCAGGCCTTGAGCCACTTGAGCTTCATCTGAGCCTCTGAATGTCCAACCTTCTAAAGATTACAAAGAATTTCTAGATTTAGGTCTTGACATCATTGCTTTTGCAAAATTCGTATATCTTGATTTACATTTTAGAGTGGTTTAGAGCTGATCTCCTGCATGCTGTTGGTGATTTTAGATTTTTAGAACCCTCTGAAATTGAAAGAAGATTTTACATATTATTTTTATAATATTCTATTAGAATTATTTCTTTCTGTGTGTTGATGTGATTGTCATATGGTCATTGTTTGGATCTGGTAATACCTCATAATCCTCCAGTGAAGAGGAACAAAAACAATTGTTAAAAGATCTATTCCGCCTCCTTGAAAAAAGCTACCAGAGTTGTCAGGCAGGTCAGGTGATTTTCAGGAAGAACTTATAAAAATCCCATAAAGATGAATAGCAAAGATCAAATCCCATAAAGATGAAATTATTTGCAATATGTAGTTACAGTGTATTTATAAAGCACTCTGAGGTTCTTGAGTCTTAAAATACAGTTAATAAATGCTTTCAGACATAAGGTGATGCCAGTGCATTTCATTGAAGCAGTTGGTATTTCAGGTTAATTTTACACCCAAACTGAAATAAGGAAATAAGGAAAGCACTTTATGAAATGTTTGGAGGCATTGCTATGTTGTCTAAAATTACTTGGGGAAACAAATAAAACTCCTCCCACATGCTGAAACATGAGTATCTAAAAGGTCTCATTTTATTTAGGAGGAAAATGATCAGGAAAAAAATGCAGAGCATTTTTACAGTAAGTATATTTATTATGCACCTTCCGTGAGTGTTTACAATGATGTTTTTCATCGATGCACTCTGTGATAATGATTCACATACCACTTTGAAAATAGGTACTGGGTACCATGTAATGCAACTTGGTTATCACTCTCTTTGGAAGAATTTAGATTCTCTGGAATTTTCTAATACTCCTCTGAGTTTCTTGCCTAATGGTCCACTGCTCCTCCATAACTCCTGGCTTTCTTAGAGCTTGTTCTGTCTTTCTCCTCCCTTTTTTCCACTCTTGCTGCTTTTGGATGCTGTTTGAAAATCCTTTACCCCTTCTGCTCTTTGTTCTGTGATGCTTCAGTGATGCTTCCAGCACTGCCATTCTGCTCTTTGCTTTTCCTTTGCTCTCATGCACTTTCCTACCCCAGGAAGCAAATTTTCTCCCCTTGTGTGCTTCAGTTTTCCTCTTCTCCTTGTGCTGGAGACAATATTCCTTCGTTGCTCACTCCCTCCTGTCTCCCTCCTGTGCCCATCACCCTTGTCCCTGCCTCCCTGCAGCCCATGGCAGCCCCTTTCCACCCGTGTTTCCAGCTGCATTCCCACTGATATACCTCCTTCCCCCCTTCCCCCATGGTTTTCCTGACACTGCTCTGCTTGCCTGCTCTGTCTGATTAGCTGGCTCCAGGCTGTGAGTTAAATGTCAGTATAATTTTTTCTTTCTTCTAGTCTTAAAGAAGTGCCATGAAATGGAATTTGAACACAAAAAAAAATTCGCTTTTGCTGGGAAAGGCTTAACCTGCAGTGTCCAAGTAAGCACTGAATCCCCACAAGGTTTGCTTGCATTTCTTGTTAGAATCCATCCTCATCAACAGTTGCATAGTCTGAAATGCTGGAAATAAAAATGGTGTGGTCAGTGAAGTAATGCCACTGAGTGTAGTCTCTTTGTTCTCCCATCTTGAGTGGTTGTAGTTTCTCTCCTCTCAGGCTATGACACTGTCCTCGATAACAGTGATAGTGAGGGGGTGGTTGTGGGTGCACTTCACATCTTCGCTAGGCAGCTACTGCTTAGTTTTTATTTATTTAATACAATAGTTTTCAATAAGAAGACAAAAGATCATAATCAAGTTTTTATCTGAGCTTCATGGAGGTTATTAAAAAAAAAATAATACTTTCTGGCTGTGGCCAGCAGCCAGTAGGTGTGTCTGACCAACTGTGACCAAGAAAATAGGACGAGCAAGACAGTGAAACAGGCTCTGTGCTACAAATCAATCCACTGATGACAGGCAGGACCAGGGTCAGGGTGCAGTGGTTTTGTTCTGAGCACTGGGAAAAAGGTCAGGAAAGATGAACAGCTCATCAGCAAGAGGGATTCTGGAATTTGTTTTTGCCTCTTGCTGAACTTTCAGCAGTGAAGAGGTGGAGGTAGGCGTGGGCTGGCCAGGCAGATGCCTCTGGGTAGGGGCTGTGCTGGGCATCATAACTTGCAGAAGTAGCCACTGGGCCACTGCTGGCCCTTTTCCCAGCAAGGGCTGGTATCCATAATTGACCTGCTGTGCCAAACTGGTGGTAGGGATGTGGCAGATGAGCATCAGGCATGGAGGGCTTGACCCTTGACCCGTGCTTTTGGCATCCCCATGGCACGTGGGAATCGTGGGTGAAGAGCTGATGGTGAACTCAAGGGCTTGGCTGGGTTGGGACCAGGAGAGCCTTCCATGGCCAGGCGCCAGTAGCTTGTGCTTTTGATCAAAACTGAGTCTGTCTGGTTTATCTACAGGGGAAAAGTGCTCTTATTACATCACTGATGCCCCTCTCTCAATTTAAAGCTCTTCTGTATTGCTCTCAACTATTCACAGATACTTTATATTAAGATAAGGATCCTTGTTTGGGTTTTAGAGAGATTTAAAGTAGCCTGAGGGAAAGCAGTGCACTGGCAAGGGCAGTTACTGTTCAGTGGAAAAGACATTGCTACAATAAACACAGCAAACAAACCCAGGGCAGGAGCAGAGAGATGACATTTTGGGAATTAAGTCCTGCCTTGCTGTGCTGTCATTCAGGTCAGTATTTTCTGTCAAGTGACATCCAGGAGCCACAGTCTGCGTGGTCCCTTTTCCCTGAAGGGGGAGGCTGTGTCCAAGGTGCAAATGGAGATACCACAGACAACCACTCTGGAAGGATATCACTGGCTTTTTATCTACTTAACATGCAGCAGCAGATGAAATTAGAGTTGGCTGTTGTAAATATATAGGTGATTATAACTGGAATTGGGCTGTGCAGGGTGTTCTTCCCTGTGGATTGGGCTAATGACATGATGGAGGGGAAACAGAGAATTTTGCTAATTAATGTGTGTTTGATTTCCAAAGATAAAAAATGGAATAAGTTAATATTTTACAACCAGTTCCTTTTGCTTTCTTCATGAGGAACAGGGAGTCTCTCAGAGAATAAACCCTTGATGAGTGGAAAGATGAGGAGGAAATCTGGTTTTAAGAAGGAATGAGAAAATTTATTTGTACATGGCACATTTTGCTTGCTCTTTTCCCCATGCTCGTGGGAACTTTTTGATGAAAATCTAGTAAAAAATAAATTAGACATTGATATAAAACCGAAAATTCACCTACTTTTTACTTGAAAAGTAAACATTTCTCCTAAGCCAAAATGTATCTTTTAAAAAAGAGAAGTTAAATTGGAGTGAAGTTGGGTGCAGGGTTTTAGCTTCATCTATTAATGGCTTTTTTATGATGGTGCATCTGGAAGATCTTTAGGAATCTGACTTCTAAGTGCTCTGCGTATTTCTTAAGAGAGTCTTTCTGTTGTGTCGTGTTCTTGGCTGGCTTTTAGACCTAAACACAGGAGACACCGAATTGGGATCTCTAGATTTGTTTACATATGAGACCTTGAGAAGGACTCTTGAACGGAGGTTTCATGTGTTGACACTTTAATCCTGTCGTATCTGAAGCTCCATGGGGAAATAATTTAAAAAAGATAAATATGTTTCTATCAGACCAATTTACGTTTTTCTCCCTTTTCACAAAATCTCACCCTCCCTAAGATCTGTGATTATCCAACCTCAGCTGGATAATCCTCGCTCCCTCCTTTTCTTCCAACAGAAAGGGAGACTTGAACGGTTGGCAAAAAACAAGCACGTTTGCCTTCAGTAAGAAGCTTAAGCCTGACAATAAAAGACAAACTTTTGCTTCTTTTGAAATGTCAGTGGGCAGAAGAGCTGCCCTGGGAGAACAGATGCCTTTTTAGTGTTCTCTTTATCACCTGTACACCTCTCAGACGAGCTGTCTGCTTTTGTGGCGCTTGGGGTCAGAAGGTTAGACACCTAGAGTGGCATCAAGAGTGTGGGCAATAATGGTCTGTTAATAGACATTACAGCGATTAACAGCTTTTAAAAGCATTGTTACATTAAGGCGGGTTTTTCAGTCAGACTGCTGAGATCAACTGAGAAGTCAGTGTTGGAGAGAAACACGTTGGTGCTTGGACCAGCAGAAGAGAGCTGTGAGGACACAACAATGCAGGAGAGAGATGCTGCTGTTTTAGTTAAAGTTGGGTGATAGCCTTACCTTGGGAGTCCTGCCCTCCCCTTTATTCTTCATTAAGCCTTTTACAGCTGGACAGTGGCTTTTGACTTCTGATTTTTCACAGCTACTGCTGCTTATGGTGATGTGCAGGAAACATGCCTTCGTGCTGAGCAGCTCAGCTTTGGCATCTTGCCATTTCAGGCTTTCTGCAAAGCTCCCTGTGTGAGAAACACGAGTTGCTGGCGAGCTGGAGCACTTGTTAGCACACTGGGTTTTGTACCCTGCAATCCTACAGCTTATTTGTCTTGCTATCATGCATAAGAACCTTCACTGTGGAACAGGAGTTTGTTGTGCTTGTAAATAAATATTGAAAGAAAAGAAAGTCTCCCCCCACTGAGAGTCTGGGAATATGAGAGACATTTTCTGCACTGCTATGGACACGTGTGGAAAAAAAAAGGGTGAAAATGAATCACTCTGAGAAGGGGTGATCTCAGCATGACCACTGCTCCTGCATGCCCCTTCCACAAAGTCTTTTGTAAGGCATTGCAGTGAAGGGCTTAAAAGAGATAAGGAGATTTTGTACAAGTTGGTGGAAGCTCATGGGAAGGGCCCACATCAGCTGTAGATAAAATCTGAAGGTTGCTGTTTGAAACTGTAACCTGTAAGGAGTATTTATTGACTAAAGATAGCATCAGTTCTCAGTGTAGCCATTGAGAAATGAGAGGTAAGGTTGGAAAAAAGATCTAGTGAGAGGTTGTTTTGCCTGAAGATAAGTCACATTGATATGTCAGAGATTGAGGACTTTTGTGGGGTTTTGGGGGTCTGTCTGTTCACCACTCACCAATGCACAATGCAATTTGCAGTACTGACATTTCTCTCATTCAGACTCCTCATTTGTCTGTTCATTTACCTTGGGCTTTATGGATTAACATGCAAATCGTAGCCCATGTTGATATTTATTTTTCTGTTGTGTGTTTGGCTTATCTGTGTATTTCCCAGAGCACTCACTTCTTTCTGTGTTGTTAAGGTCAGTGGTTCTCAGTTGGATCTATCCATCTCATGGTAAGCCCGGGCAGGCTGAAGTGAAGCTATTTGTTTAACCATTTCAGCATCTCTGTCACCCTCTTGCTGGTGATTGAGTCTGCTGCAGAGACACACATCTACAGAGCCACACTTGATTTGTTGCAGGTCATTTTTCCCCCTCCACATTCAATTCTCCCTTGTCATCCGTCAACTGCTTCATCTTCGCGCCGCTCTCCTCCTTCAGCCTGCGTGCCGACCTCCGCCGTTGCCAGCCACACCAGATGGAAGCAAAGTTGTGTGCCCATCATGCCACTGAGCACATCCAGGCTCAGGACACAGCGTGCCAGCTGGCTTTGGAGGTATCATTTTGTGTGTCCTCCAGTTGCCATTGGTTTGGAGGGTAATTTGGCGTGTTGATTTTGGTCAGAAGAGTTATCTGTGCATCTGTGGCAAGCCATCTGCTTCGTGTGCAGTCAGGGACATGAGGAGTGGGATGGTCAGTGCACCTGACCCTTCCTGCCCTGTCATGGTTGATAACTCCTGGCTGCTGCATGTTGACATTGGTGTCTGGTTGGCTCAGAGTGTCAGTGGAACGCTCTGTCCTAATGTGGTTTTCAGGGCAGGTGTCCAGTTGCCTTTTCAATTACACCTACTCGCCTTTGTTTTTCCAGTATCCTTTGAGATAGTGGCCAAGAGCTTTGCCCACAGTTTCCAGTCGCACACAGGTGGTAGATGCAGTTTTCTTTAGGGTGTTTTGCATGCATAGAGCCTTGTATCCTCCTGTGTGTGTGTGTTCCTGTGGCAGTGAAACGCACTGCTACTGGTGCCTTTCCTGCCCGTGTTGTTATCGGTAGTGGGCGAAGACAGACTGATGATGTCTTTGAAAATACATTCCTACACATCTCTCTCTTGCCTCTTGGCCCAGCCTGTGCTACTTCTTTGGGAACAAAGCCAGAATGTAGCCCTAATTTTGCATTAAGCAGCCATCAGCTTGAAAATGCTGAACCAATTAACCATGGGCTCCCTCAAAGTGCCGGGACTGTCTGTGCAGGTGTTGGGGTGTGCTGTGCCATAGGTTAGCGCACTTCTCTCAGGAACAAGAACATGTCATTATGAGTGACCAGATTTCTAGTCATGATGTTTGCAATGCTAGTTAATGACACATGGTAAATGCTGATTTTAGCTTCTCCTTACCTCTCTAAGTAAAGTGAAGCTGGGAATATTTCCATGCTTTGAATTTGCTGCTGCATGGGAACATATTTCCAAATGGGAGGTTCAGACTTCTAAAATGTGAAATTCGGTGCTTGTGTCTCAGCAATTTCTTGCTCATCAACATGCTCAAGTCATTCTGCATTTGAATGGGTGAAGTAAGGTATAATTAATGTTCCTATTGTTTCCAGTTGTTAGGAGAAGCAGACTGAGCCAAAAATCACCTGACTCTATTCTTGAACAACAGGAGTTAGATGAAATATATTCCTAAACAATCAGACTAAATTACATGTGTACTTTGGCAGACTCCAAATGAATGACACTGAATCCTTAACACTGTGACCATTAAATCAAGCACCAGCTTTGATACCATTAATGAAGAAATAATGTTTTGACGTTCATACCGTCATAAATTCTGACACTTCCAATTGCCCTCAGGTGCCAAAATACCATTGTCATCTGCAATAATGTGCTCTTCAAAAATTTTGCCTGAACTGTGTAAAGCTGGATGCTTTATGTTAGGAAAAGACAAGCATTTCTTGTTTGTGCTTTTATTTCCTTTCCTTGGTGACTGCAGGTCCTGCTGTTGGAGCCCTCAGCTGTGCTTCAAGGTCTTGTGCAGTGACTGTCGTGTGAGTCAATAAGGCTTGAGCTGAGCCTCCAGACCTAAATGGTGTGTTGGGCACTGACTTACATATTGATGTATGACTGCTTCCTTTTCCATCCTCAGAAGAGGCTTTAATGCTGCTCTTTCTTTTGTTGATATTGCCTTTTGTTCCCATTACATGGAGGACAATCCAGTTTGAGAAAGATAAATTTCACAATTTGTCTTGTCAGGCTCCGCGATGGAGTTTTCGGTTCCGCTGGCCGGGCAGAGGAGCAGCGGGGCTCGTTCCGTGGGTGGCTGTGCGGGGACCTCTCGCTGTTGTGTTGGGGTCTGTGTACTTGCCTCCCACACAGCAACCTGAAAATGCACCTCAGGAACTCACACCTCCTTGGCTTGCTCTCTTCTTACCATTGACAGGGCTCAACAGTGCTGCCTTGGGATGTAAAACCACTCAGTACCCTGCTTGGAAAGTCATCAATTATTAACGTGCAATACCTACTCTGTGCACTTGCACTGCTTAAGGATTCATTATGTTGCCTTTTGGTTGACCTGACAAAGCTGTTCAGTGCCTTTCCTCCCAGTGCAAAGTCCTAGATTCAACTTTGCTCCTGGGACCACATACTCCAGCTCTGGCCGACCTTTCACGGGAAGGCAGGAGCAGAACACAACTGAGAAATTAATTTCTGCAGCGAGTTAAAAAAAAAGTATAAAAAAAAATTTGCTTGCTGAGAAGGGAAAAACAGCAGTGATCATGCTAAAGGTAATAGGAATTTGGTTCACATTGCTCACTGCCCTTTACTGCAGCAGTTAGATGTGTGGTGAAGAAATCCTCTCACTATGCAGTTGTTATTGTTGACCCATTTTCCCAACAGTTAATGGCTGAGACTGAATACATATTAAGACCATTGTAATTGTTAAATTTTGCCTGGCTGCACCGGGAATTCTGTGAATATTGTGAGTCTGGCCCAGAGCTCTTTGCTAATCAAACACAAATTAAAACCAACTCAACTGACTGCTGTAAAAATATTGGTACACTGGTAGATTTACAGCCTCATGTACTGAGAGAGCTTGAGACCCTCTCTTAAAATACATGGCCATATCTCCATTTTACAGAGAATGGAAATGAGATGCACTAAGGCCTTTAACTTGCTACCACACAGCAGATGAGAATTGGCTGCTCCTAGTTTGAGGCCTGGAACTCTACCTTTGGTAAAGAGGTAGACGTTAGCCAGATTTACTTCAAGTTTTCTGTATGTAAGAAGTGATTTGTAGTCTTGGTATTGCATTTCCTGCTTCAATAAATAGCTGTTTTCTGAATGCTGTATATTGGTGTGGTGCCAAAAAAGGCCATTATAGGTTTTACTGAGATAAAATCCAGCAAAGAAATATATATTAAACCCATTTTTTTCTAGTTTACCTTTAAGAACACCAACCAAAATAGTGCAGTTCTGAGGCAGGAATAAAGGGAGCTATCCTGCATTTTCCTGGAAATGCACATTGCATGCTGTCGATTGCCATTTTCCTTGTGCCGCTCTCAGCGTGGCATCCTATAGCACAATGTAAACAAAATTATAATCTTATCAAGCAGGCTGCTCCTACAGTGATGACAGCTACTTAGATTGCCAGAAGCAGGGCCAGAAAAACAGAGACCATTTGAAAGCAGCTGACAAATTTTTTTAGCAGTGTGGGTTGAAAATGAATTATAATAAAGATTTCATTACATGCTATTCCGAAGGGTCAACACAGTGAGTTTCCAGCAGACCTCAAGCTGGGAACGCAGATGGGGTCAGTGACCTGACACAGCAATATCCTGGGTGTTGGGATGAGCTTGGAAAGACTCATGGGGTCTAATTCTTCTTGCGTATTAGGTGCACCGGGGTTATTGCATCGTCCAATTGATGGGATGGAGTCACACTCTGCTTAGTCCAAAGCCAACCAGACAGCTTTGGGCTGACTTAGGACTCAAGGGGAAGGTCCTCAACTGTTTTGCTAAGTAAGGTATGTCCTTAACTCACCTACGTGTTGAACTGGCTCTCAAAATACTACTTTTTAGCATTATGATTAGGGCTTCTGGTTTTACTCTCTGCAGAAAGATTTGCCACACCAGGTCCCTGGCGAGAACGTGACATTTAAAATTTCACCCATTTTAGAGGTGTTTATGGGAATAATGACCCTGCCCTAGGACTCGAGATCTTTAACATATCCCAAAAGGTGCAACGTCCCACAAAAAACTTGCTGCCCCATTCCATGTCCATTGTGTTGTTGACCAGCACATCTTAAAAAAACCCTGGAGGCATGGAGTGAAATAGTGCTCCAGGGATGGCAACATCAGTTTTAGTAGGAGCTCAGGAGAACTGCTCCATCACGTGCTCACTTTTAAATATTCCATGAAAGGTCATGGCCCCAGTGCATTTTGTTTCCCTGACACAAAGGAAGTACATTTGAAGTTGGCTACGGAACTGTCTCTCTTGCTTGTAAAATGTTGTCTCTCTCATATATTTTCAGCTATTCCTGAAGTGTATTGCATATATAATTAAAACATTAATAAAAATAACAGCAGGAAGAGTTCATCAGCAATTCAAATACAAATATTTGTGAAAATCTGTCTTCTCCAACATGTTCCTTTCCCCTCTGACTGTTTTTTTTATTTTGGGTAAAAATATCATAAGCAACATTGCTTAATCCATTTTCACAGCTCCAGTGTCTCTGTAGGATAGTAAATTTATTTAGCAATTGAATTAATTTACCATAGATTGTGCAAGCTCATTATTGTTGAGCACTTCAGGACACATTTCATGCATATTCAGGGCAGGGAAGGCTCCTATGTGGCGTGTGTCCATTCCCACTCCAGCACTGGGAGTTCACCCATGGATTTGGGGGAATCCTGACCCTCTCCACTGCAGCTTGGCACTCACAGAGAGCACCGGGCACCTTTGTCATGTTCTTCTTTCTGAAAGGTGCCTTTGGCTGCTCTTTGGAGTAAGAAACTTAACCACAGCTGCCAGAGTTGGGTTGCATTTGGGAAGGTAACCACAACATCCCACCTGCTATTTCCCATGATTTTGTTGGGATTTGTGTACTTCCCTTACATTGAAATCCTCAGTATGTGGATTCATCTTTGTAAGGATCTTAAAAACCTTGCAGCATGTGTCTACTTCCTGAGCTCATAGTATCTGTTTTTAAAGAAGTGCTGTCAAATGAGTTAGACTTTTCTAATTCTGGGTTATTGAATTTCCTCAGGATAGAATCTAAACTGTACTTTGCCCCTTATTGCTGTGATCTGTTGTGTGTCTGTGGCACGTGCTGTATTCCTAAGGAAAACATTTGGACAGTGTGCAGCATTAGTATGTTGTTTTGAGTAAGGATCACAGAATCCAGCCAACAAATATGTCCAATGCATTGGTTGGAAATAGGTTCCCTTTCCAACAGATGGATTAAAAAAAAAAAAGAAGAAAAAATGAAAAAGAGAAAAGTGGCTGATATGGAGAGCACTGTTCACTTCGTTAATTAAAAGGTCTCCTTTATTTGAGGTAGTTTTTTCTGTTTTACTAGTTTACTTTTCAGTTTTTTGTCAGTGATGAGTCCATGGCCCTGGAGAGAAAGGAATCACTTTCTGGAGAGAGCTTATCCATGGCCTTGCTGTGGTTTCTCTGCATTTCTTGACTGATCTAACATTTCACTGAGTTGTATCTTTGAAGTACTCAGCTGTGAGGAGGATCTTTGTTTCAAGAATAGAAAGAGAGGATTTAAAAACCCAACTGCTGTGGGGTGCTGAGCTCTAGTGCTGGCAATCCCTCTTTTGGGTTATCTCTTATGGAAGGAGCACTGGATACAGCTGGACTCTTCACCCCTTGCATTTCACTCCCAAGCCACCCAGGTCATATGAAAAGACTTTGCAATGAATCCCATGCTTTAAGTGTTTAAAAAGCCACTGTTTACTTCCAGAACAGGAAGCATGGGATCTCCCTTCAGAGCAGCCAGGCTGGCTCTGTGGAACCAGATACTGATTCAGTCCCTCCGTAAGAAGGCAGTTCTGCTGTTACTCTGTGTGTTGATTGACGTTAATCCCATAATTGAAGCATCCAGTTTTAGGATTAAGCTGATATTTATCAGCAAAACCCTGCTAAAAAAGCGCAGATTTGTGGTAAATGGTGATTTAGACTAACCCTGCCTGCTCCTCCAACACACATCAAACTTTTCCGTATTTCTCACTTCTTTACATCTCCGGGAGTTCCCTGAACTCAACTGCTGCTCGTGTTGGTGGGAAACTGCTCCAGTCAGCTCTGTAGGATGGGACTGGATCAGCTTGAGCAGGTACAGACTCAGAGCGTGAAAGAAAATAGTCTCTGAAATCTATAAGCAAATAAATGCCACCAACCAGAAATTCAATTTGTAGTAGTAACACAGTCCCTTCCAGGAACAGAGAGGAAGTTTTTGCTACCAGAACATGTGACTGTTGTGTCAAGTAGAAATTCCCTGGGCAGGAGCTTGATCTGAAGAGGGTGATGGTTACAGAGCCAGAAGAGCAGTGCCTTTGCCGTTGGGTTTGTAAGTGAATTCAGCTTGTTCATAAGACCAGCTGGCACCAGGAACATGAGAGGTTCCAGCAGCCCAGCAGGAGGCAGCCACCCCTTTTATTGCAGTGAAAACAAAATAAGGTTGACAGTATTTTATCAGAAGCTACCTGGATTTATATCCTTAACTGTGTTTCTTGTTGTGACAGGGAATGTCAAACTGCTTATCTCTGACAAAACGTTTTCTTCCATTCCTTACAAATATCTTTAATTTAGTGTGTGATGCTTCAGTACATTTCAAATGCCTTGTCTTTATGTTTTCATAAAAGTGACTTTTCCCTTTGTTTTCATTTAATTTCTGTTACTTTCTGATGCTCACAATATTTCCTTTCTAGCTTCAAAGGGGAGCTAACTAGTTATAGTGAATTATATCACAAAATGGAAAAGAAATGTTAGCCAAGAGATGTATTGCTTTTTTTTTTTCTTCTGGATACAAGCCATTATCTTGTAGCACTGCAAGAATGTGAATGCTTCAAAAACATTGAGTGAAGCTCTATAAAACTCCTTTAAAAAAGAACTCACAAACATGCTTTTCATAAGAGTTGAATATTGTTATGTGTTTCTTGGATATGGGTAACACTTTCTGGAGATTTGTTGCTCTAGAACCCCTCTAACAAACAGCAGGATTTGTGCTGAGAAAGGAGTGTCATCCGTTCAAAACTGCCTTCAGTTTTGTTTTGGGTTAGGGGTTTTTTTTGGGTGTTCTTTTTGTTGTTGTCTGTATTGTTTTATCTGTTTTTTGCAGGCAAAGCTTAGGATTGCTGTAGGTTAAAAAACGTGGAAAGAAAGAGAAAGTAAATAAACCTTTGCTTTTTGATTTATTATGTTCATTTCACAGCTGTTTTGGTACATTCTGTTTTGCTCTTTTAGGTAGTCAGTTGGAAAAACAAATCTGGAAATTAGGCAAATGTGATTATAAAATGACACTCAACTGAGAAACTAAAGCCTGAGGAGCAGGTGAACTGCCTGAAACAACTTACTCGAGAGTATTTTTGGCTAATTTCTTAGTCTGACTCACTAAGACAATGTCATGTCCTGTGATTGAGTTTTAACTGAGGATGTCTGTCTCTCTCTCTTTTTTCTTTTTTTTTTTTTTTAATTTTTTTAAGTGTATTTAATGTTTCTGAATGTGCTCCAGGGCTTCTCAAACCTGACTGAGGTGGAGTCTTGACCTCAGAGACAACCTTGTAAAGATAAAGGCAGCATTAAAGTCTCAATATAAAGCAAATATTGACTGATTTATGAGGGATCCTTGTGTCTTTAAATCATCCTTTCAAAACATGTTATGTCAGCATGAAATTTCATGGTAGGAGTAGTCAGTTTTAACCCCTTTTAGCTTTTCAAATCTCCAATAAATCACTTCTGAATTCTATGTGACTTGTGAAATACAAGTGTCAGGCAAGTTACACTCCAGTACTGCTAATGTTATGGTTTGTGGTGATTCTCATTGTTTATGCCCTGAAATAAATGAAAAAATGAAAGGTAACAGTCGCCAGTTATAGCAGAGGCCATCTGGAGTGAGGAACAGGTGATTCAAATAATTCCCATCTTGGATTTATGTTTTTAAATGAGAAATATTTCGTGGAGTTTTGTGAGGGGGAGGAGAAAAGAGAGGCAAAGTTGAGCAGAAATCCCAATAGATGCACTGAATAAGCAAGAAAATACAAAATGTGAAGTGGAATATCCATGCTCTCCTAGACAAAAACTGTTCTTGGAAGGAAAAAAAAAGGGGTTTTCGTCTGTTTTTATTGATGTTGTTGTTTTGCTTTTCTTTCCATATCCGAAACAAATATGACTTAGAGATGCAGCAATATGTGGTTTCAGGGCCTTCAGGGATGAGTAAAGGTTGTGCAGGTGTGAAGCAAACATGAGCTGATGGGACGTGGTCATTGCCTGTTGCTCTGGAGCACATTGTGGGTCTTAAGTCTCAAATTCCTTGGCAAGGACCATGAAGAGCATCAGTGTCCCCATCCTGCCTGGATAATATCACTCCTTGCTCATAGTTCTGGGGATAGCTGTGTGTCCATGGGATAATTAGGCAAAGACCTACTGACCTGAGCTAAACCCCTGATTTACGTGGGTCAGGTACACACAGAGTGTTGCTGCTGCACAGAGGAATGTGACAAATGTGACACTGCTCAGCAGTTATGAAGGTGCTGTGAAAAACTGGGAATGGACCAAAGGCCTTGGTAGGAGCCCACAGAACAGCAGCGCTACCAGAGCAGTGAAATCCCAGGTAACACTGGGATTAGGGAACCAGGAAAGCTGGAGCAGCCTCACTGGGCAGTTGCCAGAAGTGCTGACTAGAGATCAGTCACCTTACTGGGCTGTATTTTTTCCTTTGCAATAGTTTTTCTATCACAGCCAGTGTTGTATTTCATTAAGATTTATTGTGTAATAACAATTCTTGAGAAGCTGTGAAATCGAAGTCCCCATTCTGATACACAGTTGATAGACTTATCATTTGGAATAAGTCTCATATTAGAGGAATGAAATGCCAGTGTTGCAAAAAGCTAAATAAAAAACCACTGAGATTTATTAGATTCCAGTATTTAATTGTTGATAATGAATGGTGTGGGGTTTTGTTTTTTGTTTGTCTTAAATTAACTGTCCTCAGAACACAAATGTGCATGAAGAGGTATTGCATGTTTCTGGACTCTGAAAGACTCCCTGCTGCCAACCTCTTGTCTCTGCGTGGAGACACTGGATGTCTGAGGGGATGTGGAGTACAAGCTGCTTATTCTATTTCATGGCATCTCTCAAAGATATAAAACATGCTTTCATTCCAGAATTCAATAAAACCAAAATCATTTTAGCTCAAATTCAATTGTTACCACGTCTGTTGCTGAATCATGTGAAATGGGTGCGACTGGCAGAGGCACTGCTGGATTTCCAGTGGAATTCTTCATCCTGCATCACGTTGACTGATGCTGAGCCATTCCCAGACCTAAGCTCCAGCCACCAGCCTACAGCTTGTGTTAGAAAACATCTACTTGATTCCCCTGCACTGAAACACATCTATAAAAGTGCTAGAACATTTTGGCTGTCAGGCAGCAAGAACTTGGACAGAAATCCCTTTAACTGAATGTGCTCCCCTTGGCTGCTGTAGGCGATTTATGGGATTCTCTGTGATCAGTGGTTTCCAGAGTCACTGTGGATCATCTAACTCAGGATGCAGACACCCATCATGGCTGCACAGGGAGTAAGCCCAGATTGGGGATGACTCTTCTGTCCAAATATGTTCCACCTCATCTCCTTTATCAGAGTCACTATAAGCTAATTTTTCTCTTTATTCTGTCTAGTTTCTCTGGTTTTTTTTCTTTATATTTTTCAATTCCTCTCTCTGGAAAAGCCTGATACAAAAAGGAGAGATGGTAGAGAGACTGAGGAAAAGACCTCAGGGAAAATTGAAAGTGGGGGAAAAGGTGTAGTCAGCTGCTTGTTTTTTCCAATCTGGGTGAAAATGTAGGGAAGAAAAAAGCCATGGACTTCTCCAAATTAAGAAATCACGTTCTGTCCAAAGTATTTTCATTTAAATATTTTTATTTGCCTTATTGTGGTGCATTAACTATCGTTTAGTGTTAGTAAATTCTACCTAATCATCCCTAAGGGCCCAAGGGCTGTCGAATTGAACCTGAATTTGTTTCATGGGGAGCAGAGCTTGAGAGCTGCGTCTCTGGGCCAGCCCTACATTTCTGCTCTTACAGATTTCAGGAGCATGCTAATAGGATTAGGTACTACAAAGCTGTCTTGCGTTCAGAATTAATATCAGAGGGGAGTGTGCCATGGAACAGAATTTCCTGCAAAGAGTGCTGATAGCAGGAGCACAAACTCACCGTGAGATTCAACTATCAAATTACCACTTACTGCTCTGAGCTCTCTCTTCCATCCCTTTGGATTGCTGCTATTCTAAACCCTCCTCCTTTTCACATGGCTCCTTGGCTTCCTCCAGAAGATGCCCTTCAGATGGACATTCTTGACCACACACAGATACCCTCATGTCGGGGTGTTGTACATGTGGCCGCGTCGTGGGCTATGATGCCTGAGGAGGAGGAACTGGAGTGGTTGTGTAAACAGCATGTACTCAGTTTCTGAAAATACCCTTAGCTGGTGTTTTTACAAAAGTCTTGGTCAGCTTTGTCTCAGGCCAGTGTGTTTCTTACAATGAGCAGTATCTTTACTCTGCTGCTCCCCCCCATTTTCTTTATATTCATTTTGCAAATTTCCACAGCAGTCGAACCAGAAATGTGAAATTATCAATTAACATATGCTGGGTTAAAAATAGAAGAAAAATCAAATTCCTTGTAAGGAGACAAAGCCGAGCTTCAGATAATTGTGCTAATTCCTATTTACAGGGTCCAGCCCAGCATTCCATCTCCAGCAGTATCTGTGGGCTGGAGGAGTATGAACAGGGCAGGCACATGTGATGTGTCTCCTGTGATGCTTCCCTGGCTCCAGCTGTTTTCAGCTCAGGGACTTTGTGCCAGGAGTGATTTCTGTGTAGATAGTAAGCATGAATAGATTTTTCTTCTATGAACTTAATCTTCTCTAGCCTTAAGCCAGTGTAGGCTTGTGACATCCACAGCTTCTCTTGTTAGGTACAAAAATCACCTTTGTTTGTTTGTGTTGGACGTGGTTCCAGTTTGGTTTAAGGGGTCTTTGTGTCAGCACTGGAAAATTCCAAGAGCAAGCTGTCGCCATCCACGCTGCCCACGCTCCATGTGTCCTTTCCCCCTAATGATTCTTAGCATTTGATCTGCTGTCTTTTTTCCTTTGCCTTTTGGTGGCTCTGGGCTGACATTTCCGTGAGGCTATCCATTGTAAATCCAGGATTTCGCTCCCATGCAGTTGCGGTTGGCTCAGAGTCCATCATTTTATATGTGAGGTTAGGATTGTTTTTCCCACATGCATATTTGACATTTATCTCTATTGAATTTCATCTGCCATCTCATATGTCATATCATTTCATAAGGTCCTTCTGCAGTTCCTCACAGTCAGCCTTTGTCCTCATTACCCTGAATAAATTGATACCAGCAAACCTCCTCCCACTGCTTTCCAAAAGTATGTTGGAGAGTGTAGATCCCTAATTTGACCAGTGCAGGTGACGGGCTTTCAGTCCTGCCAGTCTGTGCATCTCCCTTGGTTAATTTTATTCAGTTTTGTGTTGATAAATTCAGTATGCTGGGAAATGAATCGTTTGTGTCCTGCTTGCTCCTCCAGTGGGTATCATTTACAAGAACAAACTGTGGGAAGATGACTGCTAACATTTCAGCTCACAGGGTGTTGGTGAGTGTTCTGTTTGCAGGTGTTGGATGTTGCAGAAATCCAGGTTAATCAAGACATTTTATTACTCTTCTTTCTCTTGAAGAGGAACCTGGTAGCTGATGAGAACCCTCTGAAGTACAAAATCTCTTTTTGAGAGTGTTTTTGACAACCTACTGTAATGAGCTTGGCTATTTCTGTTCATTGGGTAACAGGTTCTAGGTGTGTATTTAGAAAGGCAGTAAAGTGTATTAACTGAGTTGGAGGAACCTCCTCAAAAAGTTTGCTGGTTATAGTCGTAGAATAATTGCACAGTTGCAGAATAATTAAAGTTGGAAAAGCCCTCTAAGATCATCAAGCCCAACCATTCCCCCAGCACTGCCATGCCCGCCACTAACCCATGTCCCTTAGTGCCACATCCACTCTAAGTCCCTTCAGGGATGGTGACTCCATCACTTCCCTGAACAGCCTGGGCCAGGACTTTTTCCTGATATTAAGTCTAAACTTCCCCTGCAGAACTTAAGGTTGTTACCTCTTGTCTACGAAGAGCAGAGATCTGTTTTGGAGATCTGTGGTATTTGAGACATTTCGAACTCAGAGTTCTCTTCCCTGCCCAAATCCCATGTCTGTTCCACTAAAACCAGGAAATTCTCTCAGAAAGATTCTTTGTCGAATCTAAAGGTGAAATTGTTTATGGTGATGTTCACTGGGGGGGGGGAAGGGGGAGGGTGCAGATCCGAGTCCCTGAATTGGGGAGTGGGAGAGAAGAGGCAGCAAAGAAGGATCACATAAAAATTTCCCTGAACTGTTCACAGTTTAATTTCTGTGGATGACATGAAAGGCACCAATAAAGCCTAGAAAACAAGTGGAATGCCTCTTCTGATGATTGTGATGTAGATGACTTGGAAGAAATTTGCCATTGGTATTACACTGCTTTTCAAAATGGGCACAGTTGAAGTTGTAGCAGAAAGGCAAAGACCAAAGAGGGTTTGATCAGGTACATGAATGCACAGACAGGAGTGGGAGCACAGTCCTGTGAAGCTCCTTTGTATTTCTCTCTTCTGCAGCAGTAGCTTTTATTTCAGCTAACACAGAGCTTTAGTGGTTTTTGGCAGTATTTCAGGCAAATCTTCACATAGGGATGAACTGTTCTTGAACCAAATCTCCAAAGGGTTTGGCACAAGTGTGCTCTCCCGCAATATGAAATGCAGATTTTTGTTCAGTATTTATATTTGAATAGACATTAATGAATGCCTAAAGAAAATCACCATCTCTACTTTTTCTCTTGCTGTTTGATTTCCCTTTGTCAGCTCAATGCTTATGCAGATTGTACATATCATACTGGGAAATCCTACCTGTTGGGGTTGGGAGGTGTGAAAGGGAAGATTTGACTCTCATGTAACTGTGACAAAACATTTGCTGATCAAGAGTATCAGTTTCAGTACTGACTGTCTGATGATGATGCCATACTGGAGGAAAATCCCTCCCTTAATTTGTTGTTTTTATTCATAATCTTTTCTGAGTCTGCTACGAAATACCACAGTGTGTGAAGTTGTTCTGCAGGTACCGTTTGGAGGAGATAAGTATCATAGAATGGTTTGGGTAGGAAGGGACCTTAAAGATTACCCAGTTCCGCTCCCTGCCATGAGCAGGGACACTTTCCATTACCCCAGGTTGCTCCAAGCCCTGTCCAACCTGGCCTTGAATATTTGCAGGGATGGGGCAGCCACAACTTGTAGAATCATGTCAGCAAAGCAGATGACATCACAGGATGCCTAAATACTTGTGACCCTTCTTGGCTTTGCTGAGTCAATAGATTTGTTGCTTCTGTGTATTCTGTAAGGATGGTTTTTATACACCACGTGTCAAATTGTACGTCCTTGGAGCAGATTAGCCCTGCAGAAGGGATGCCCCAAGTTTCCTCTAGAATTTCTGCATCACACTGAGTAATGATTCTTTATTAATGAAAAATTGAGTTCGTTTCATTCCCTGTCACGTTTGAAGCACAGGGATATTTTTTCTTCCCTAGGACTGGTTACATTTTAATGCATGTATTCAAAATTCAAGTCCAATCTGAAATGACCTGTATCAGCTATGATATAGTCGGGGGAAAGCATCAAAACATGATGCATTGAGCATATTTTACATTCCTAGGCTAACAGCATCCTTGAGTTGATTTTATGCAATACATATATCCAATATTTGATTTTGATGAGAGGGTCTGTAGATGCAGATGTACTTCTCTGTGAATATATTTTGGCAGTGGTAACACATACATTGCTTTAATTTTGGATGCAGAAATCACATTGATGATTTTTTTAAGCTGTGATTAGGAAAACACAGCTGAAAGGGTCAGGGAAACTGTCAGTAATTACTTTTTAGAGTTTAATAGAGAAGAAAAAATATGTTATTATAAAGCAGACATGGCATGGTAGGTTTAAAAATATTTCAGTGAGTCTGGTAGGTTCTTTATTGTTTATTAATAATAAACAAGTTGTTTATTAATAGACAAATCTTTTATTAATCTCTTTATGCAGTTGGACTGTCAGATATGTAAAAATATTTTTTTTGCAATTAACTGTATCTGAGTTTTGTGTCTCAGAAGGTGGTGCAAATATCGTCATAGGCTGTTATTTAGGCCTGAAGTGAAAAACAAAATAACATGCAAAAAGGGGGTAATTAGGAGCTGCCTGTTTGCTTCCAAATTTGTAATCAGATTCGTAACTCCTGTTCCAAATGGATGGAAAAGGGTTTTTTTGTGCAAAAGTAAAAAATAAATATTTATCATATCAAAACTATTCCAATATTTCCCTGAGCACACCAGGATTAAAAGACAGAGCTTTGTAGCTAAAATGAGTCCCTCAATGGCTTCCTGAGCAGAAAAGAGATACAAAATGATCTCAAAGCAAAAGTTATAAAGAAAATTTCGTACATCACACCTTATTAACATGCAGACTTCAAAAGGGATGTTTGAGGATAACTTGAGACATCTGTAAACTCTAGGGCACACTGTGAGCCCTTGGAAACCTTGTAACGAGATTATTTTAGTGCAAACCACATTTTGTGGCACTAACAGAGATTTGATGGAGAATTTTAAAACTTTCCGAAACCAAGAAAAATGTCAACTCGAGAATAACTCGGGAGTGTTAAGCCCTGGGCATGAGGTCTCCTGGTCCCCTGACCCATTCCCCCTGACCCATTCCCATTTCCCAGAGAAATCGACTGCCTAGGAACTGGGAATTGACTGGGGACTTTCTCTCCCTTGTCCCTGGCTCATCCTTTATCTGCTTCTGAATGGCAGAGCCTCTCGCCATTGGAAATCCAATTACAGTTAAACAAAGATTCACCTCAGTGCCTCGTGGAAAGCTTTGAAAAATGTTTTCCTTAAAGACAGTTCTGCCCACATCTGTCTGGGTAGGGAGCCGAGACTTTCTGAAGGTTTTAATGCTGTGTCTCACCCTCTCCTGAAGCAGGATATTGGCTAATCCCGACATTAGTGTTCATCTAGACCAGTCCCTTTATAGCTCCAGGGGCCATGTAGGTCACACTCTTAATGCCTATTTCCTCATGAGATTGGCTTAGAAAGTTGACTTCATTAAAATGAAATGTTTTCTCTTTCCCTTTAGTTTTTTGGTCTGGTTTTCTCATTGTGTCATTTCAGCCCCTCTGTAGTCCGCATTTTCTCTTCCTTCCACGCACCCCTCTTTTAAAACCCAGAAGGTAGAAAATCACTTTGACTAAAGCTGAGATTCTCACATTAGAAGCTGAGATTGTCCAGCTTTTCAAAGTAAGTGATTATATAAAGTATCAAATACTATGAGAACTGGATTAAAAACCCACGAGAGCCGATAGGGAGACAAATGATAATGAACAGTGGGAAAAGACAGTGAGTACAAATACAGTAATGGATAGCAAATGTCAAGAGTTCAGCATTCAATTTTATTTCCCTGTTTTTATGAGCTGATTTTTTATTATATATGTCATGGGGATTGTGTGTGTGTGGCTAAGGGAATAGCTTAAAAGGTAGATAGAGGAAAGAGGTTAAGGGTCAGGATAATCAGAGAAATTTGGGATGAAGACTGAGATGAAGCCAGGGGAGTGAGCACCAATAAGACAAACGGGATCAGAGTGTCAGGCTCTTTGGGATGATACAGCATTTCTCCAAATTAGTGTTTGGCAGCTCCGTCAGTAATTACAGAAAGTTAGTACTTTGTCACCAGGAATATTGCTTCAGCATATACTAGAGGTGGATCCAAAACTATTATCCTCCCATGGCCACAGTTTCTCAGCATCTTCCTTCAAAACCAGAAGAAATCCTTACCTTTGTGTCCACACAGCTCCTCCTTTCCTCCTTGGGGAGCTGGCTGGCAATTTTAGGGGTGAGAGCTGATTGTGATGACTGGGGCTGAAGCACAGTAAAGATTTTCAGCGTAATGCAGCAAAGAGAAATGTTTTCCCAATTGAGAAGAGTGTCAGGAAAGCAAAGATGTTCCCCAGCATCCTGCTAAGCTGTAGACTCCACCAGTGAAAAGAATTCCAAAATTTCACGTGGGACACTTTCTAATGCTGTGTTCATGAGCCGCTTTTGCCGCTCGTGCATCCCAGTAGTATGAGGGCTGTTTCCAACTGGGTGTGGACACTATCGAGTGCTCCAGTTGTACTGTGGGCAACTGCAGTCAGGTACACGGTGTTCTCTCCTGACTTGGTGATTCAATTTTGCCCTTTTTGTGTATTTAAAGTTCATTCTGCCTTTTCCTTAGTTCTTCTCATCTTATTTCTCATTAATGACTGCCAGCGTGCCCATGTGTTGCTGTACAGCCTGTCCTTGATCCATTTGCCTGAAGAGGATGAGTCATGAACAGCAGAGCTCCTGCAGTACGGATTGACCCATAAACCCTGGGCTGGTTTTAGGATTAAAACCAGCTTCTGACAAGATTGTGCTTCTGCAGCTTCTCTTGGCCACTTCTCCTCAGCCTCCTGCCCTCTGTTTGGCAACTTCTGAAGCGCTGCTGCCTTGTGCCTGATTTAGGATTAAAAATGTGTCATTTCTGGCCTTTCCTTATCCTCTGCTCTGGCTTATATGGGATGGAAATGACCTATGGCTTGTTGGAAAGTAGGCTTTTAGAAGGGGGATGGCTGTGACATGCTCTGTCAAAGTGATTGCAGATATTTAGCAGGGAATATTTACTCTGGAGTTCATACATAGAGAGGCCAATGGGGAGAGCGCCTTCCTCAGGTTTGAGACTGGGCTGATTTGACATCATGGGTTCATGGACCCCTGGGCAGTTGCTGTGAGAGTATTCCCAAGCACACCCGTACCAGGGCTCTGCAAAGGGTGGTTGTGCTGTGAGATGGGAGACTCTCCTCCGTTACATCTCGGGGCTCGTTCCTGCTCCTGCAGTGACCTCCTTGTCAAATGCCGTCCATTTAAAGAGTCACAATGAGATTTGGCTTAACTGCCAGCTTTGCAACAGCAACCTGCTCTCCAAGAAATCAAGCTGTGTGCTGTCTGCTCCATCAATCACTACCAGCCCGTGCTGACGGGGAGGATTCAGGACGGAGACTTGGCTGGAGATCAGGCGGCTAAAACACGGAAGAGGGCACAGCACTGCCCTGTGCCAGCACAGCAGAATGGGCTCTGCCCTGCAAATCATGGGGGAGAGGAATTTCTGCTCTTTATTAAGAAGGTCAACCTGTGGCTTTGTACAGGCATTAATTTTCCCCGTTTTTGGACTATCCTGTCTTTAAAATTAGTATTTGATAACAGCAGCAACATTTGGTTGTTGTTGTTTTTTTTTATATTTGGGAGGACAAAGTTTTGGAACTGACAGCTTTGTCAGCACTACTGTGGGGCAGCATTGTGTCTTCATCAACAGCTCATGGACGACTTTACCAGAACAACACATGTCATCGTGTCTGCTTTCCCCTCTGCTGTACAGGCACTGTTTACCACATGCATTCCATGTTGCAGCATTACACAGCAGTTATGAGACTTCCAACAGTTTGGAGCCATCCTATATGGCCGGCAGCTCAGTGAATTAAAGGCTTGTCCAAACTCTCAGTGGTTGCTTTGAAAAGTCAGAGTGTGACATGGTGTTACACGTTCTCGCTGCCGAGACGCGCTGTGTGTGTCACACGCACAAAAGAGCTGCTGTCCCCTTGCACATTCTGTTTGCTTTCACACATGACTGGCTGAAAGAGGAAAGGGTGAAAATGCATCATCATCAACCGATCTTCATAGCCGGGTGAGAAACATTTCTTCAGTCATACATTTTACAGGCTTCATAAAAGTTCCTGCTTTTGGAATCAGGATCGATGACAACACTGGAGAGTGGAGAAGTCAGAGCAGCCTTTCAGAGTGGAGAACAAGAACCACCACCCAACAGCAGTAGTTGATACATTAATGTCTATCATGGGAGGCAGGGCTTGGATCAGGTAGACCTGAGACTTTGCAGGGAAAAGCCGTCAAAGCAGACAGTTATTCCCATTTTTGCAGGCTGTCAAAAAAAGCAAAATCAGTGGCATTAAGATCTGCAATAATTTTGCAAAATTGTTTCCTCTTCTAAAGTGAAAATGAATTAAGTCATACTGTGAGCAGTATCATGGTCAGTGCCTCGTAATGGAAAAACAACAAATAAAAATTACTCCTCCAGCAATGATGTGTTAATGTCTTTTTAGTACCAAATAAAATTTAGATAGTTATCACTGATGTATTTTTTTTAATAATTGACTGGGATGCTCAATAATGCTATGTATAATTTAGGAATCCAATTTATTGACAAAGCTAGGAAGAAACCACCAAAATAAATAGACACAAAAATCAGTTTAATACAATTCATGGGGAGGCATCGTAACTTCACAGCAGGCAAAATACAATAAGCACTAATGTAACCTTTTAAAATAAGGATTAAGCACAAAACCTCCCAGCCTGTCCAGAGTGGAGCATGAGATGGTGTGGAGGCTTAGATGCCTTGGTTCACAGCCTGGGATCTGTCTGTCCATCCAGAAGAGCTCTGGTTTGTTGACCACTGTTTTTTCACTTTTCACTTGAGCTGCCCTCAGTTCCCGTCTTAAAATCTCTTTCCTTCTGTGTACTCTTCACAGTATTTTGAGAAAGCTCTTCCACAGTGACAGGGCTTCTTTCAATCCTGTTCCTCTTCAGCAGCCGAGTCTGTTTAGTGAGTTTATTAATTACCGTGTTGGGCTCATTGAAGTGAATACCTCATTTGGAGAAACCTCCTGGGGACTCCAGCAAACACACACGTACTCATTAGACTGAATGATTTCCACTTGTAGATCAGCATTTTGATAATAAACACTTCATAATCTTAAGGAAAATGGTGCAAGTTGAAAGTTAGAATTTAGTTGAGGGTAGGTTTTTTGAGTTTTTTTTTCCCCCCACGGGCATCAATATGGTTATTAGATCTATAGCTATGGGTCATCAAACAACCAGGAAAATAATTTCTCACATGATTTCTGCGCTGTGGTTAAAGAAATTCACCTCTTCTGTCTTGCTGGTTCATGCAGCTCATTATATGACACTTGGCTTGGCTGTTGGCAAGTCAAAATATAAAGGGCCGTGCAATTAAATGTAGCTCTGAATTTCCCCACCTTACAGCAAGGGCACAGTAACAGTACCTGAGGTGGTTTAGCAGCAGAGCTGTGCAGTTTAACCCAGCACACATGGAAGATTCAAAGTCAAATAAAACTCTGAATTGGGTAACCTATAACTGGCTTTAAAGTTGGGATTAACGAGGTGACAATCACGTATGTTGGTGTGTTGGCTGTGGCGCCCAGGAGGGCTGAATGTGGAAAGATTTTGCAGATCCTTCTGATGCAGTGATTGGTCAGATAAAAACCTGGAAGCATTTTAATTCAGTCAGTTAAAATGCCTCTGTCTTGGGCTGTGCCTGTGTTATGGACTGCAGCAGGCACAGGCAGGTTGGCTCATTTGCAGCAGGTCTGCGGTGGGACTGAGGCTGCAAGATCCAGCTTCCCTCCTGCCTCTGGGTGAGCTGTCTGTCACAGTCCTTGACTGCTGAGATGCTGTAGCAGTTTGGTTAATCCCTTGCAGGGAAATCTACTGCAACAAATCTACTGCAACTTCCTTGCTTACTGCTGGAGAGAACAGTCCCAGATGTTTTTGTCTGAGATGAGGATATTTGTTCAGACTGTTGGAGCAGTAATTTCTCTCCCTAGGGATGAGCAGAACTATAGGACTGAATCCCAGGTCACAACATGGATCAGCCTCCAACCTCCCACTCTGGATTTTAAAAGCCAGAGAAGGGAGCCTATAAACCAGCTGGGTAGCTGGAGGCTGGGAACCCTCCTCTCCTCTTGTAAGAGGAGACTTGACACCTCTATTGAGTTTCTCTGGGGGCACTTAAGGCAGAGTTTATTTACTGTGTAACATGGTAGTTACTGTGATTCCGGCTTCCTTCCTAATTAGTTCCACTAATTTATTTGGAACAACACTTCCTCCCTTTCTGTTGAATAACTGGATGTGGGTTCTGGGAGCACCTCTACTCCCTCATTTAGCTGTTGTACACTTGCAGGATGCTGTGCTTGCTCTCTCAGGCCCATGTTGGAATAACTATTACCTTTATAAGCACTTTACCTTAGCAATACCCAAAGGCCCTTTTGGAATAATTGCTGCAGACTTTGTGTATACAGAAGATGTTGCCCTGATCCTTTTGGAAGCTGTGTATTCCTATGGAGCTCTGGTGTAGGGCAGTCGTTGGAGTGCAGGGGTTCCTGGGAGCCTGACCTTCAGGGAGATGGTGACGAGGGGTAAAATGAACAGCCTGACCCTTGGAGAGTTGACAGCAGAGCAGTGGACATGCCCAACTTCTAATTTCAACAAGTGCACAGACACACCAGTGCACTGGCAGGTCCTGGGACAAGATGATATCTTGAACTTTTCCTGTTTTTCTGTGTTTTTAATGACTGCATCAACCACTGGGAATAATTGGGTTTGGTCACTGTTTCTATGTTGGTTTTTTGCCAATGTGACCATTAACTACCCTTGACAAACATATATATCTGCATTTCACTGAATATACCCCAACTGGCTCCAAGGTTGTGTTGGGAGCATCCTGGGATTCAGGCAGACCAAATTCCCTTTGTGCCTGTGCATTCAGCTGCCTTCAGTGTCCATACCTGCACTGTGTGAAGCAATACAGATGAGTCTGTAGATAATTCCAGCAATTGCATTCATTCATTTTATTTCTCATACTTCACTAATTAAATTGTGCCTGATATAATTTAATCTATTTATTGGCCTTAATTCAATAAGAATATTCAGTAAGATAGAATCAGAAAATTTTTGTATACTTTAACTGTCTTCTGCTCCATATCCAGCTGCCTGCCGACCTGTTCTCTCTTCCCTGCCCCTTCCCAACCTTGCTTACTCTCTGCTTATTTATCACCTTGAAAAATTATGTAATTAATTCTATAACATATGCACAGTTGTAGCTAAAACTCTTTAGCTTGAGAGCAATTTGTACAGAAGCAGACTTGGTACTGAATATTCCTGTGCAAGTGCTGCTTGTCTGGTCTTTTCCATGGATGGCTGGCTGTAACCTTTGGGATTTTGGTACGTGGAGTGGAGTGCAAGACAGGGATCACACAGGGACAGGTATTGCTGTGCAGCAGTTGCCTCTTAGCAAGGTGCACATGTGCTTGTTCTTGAGGTTAGAACTCAGCACCAGTTGCTCAGGGAGCCAGAACTGACCTCATGAATCAAGTAATTCCTTTGTCAGAGTCACTTCCTTCACTTTGCCATCACCATGGGTGTGTTCAGAGCAAAGAGAGCCCACGAACACTTCACCAGCTTCACGTCCCCATTCCATATGAATACACACCTGTACTGTGCCACACAGGTGTCTTTGGCTCAGACACCCACACAGATGTCTTTAACCTGTTGCAACTTCTCAAAGTGTCACAATAGAATATACTATATTATGGAACAGTTTTCTAGTGAAAATGGTATTTTCATTTGGTCTTTTTCCTTTTGGCAAAGGAGACATTCCCCCCTTCCCCTGGCTGTGGAGCTGGAGGGCACTGCAGGCTGCTCTGCCAGAGGTGCTGCCTGTGTGAGAGCAGACATGAGGTAATCGAGCTGGCACAACAGTGGGCTGTTATTTATGAAGGCAGCCCTTTTCTAACTTTTCCTTTGTTTATGCAGTGTGATTTCAATGTCATAAATACTGAAAGGTTTACCACTGAGAGATGAGAACTTCCTTCATTCATCTCTGCAATTAAACTTCTGCCCACGGTGGCTTTTCCTTTTAACTACCTTTTAGGATGAAGTCCAGGATTTTAAGAGGTTTCACTGACTGAATTTTTTTAATGAGGTTGAAGAGCTTTTGAGAGCATTTTGAATAGTATTCAATTTTCTATTTTCTTTACAGGTTTAGGCTTTGTTTTTCAGCACAGTCCTTGGGTTCCTGAGTGACTTCAAACAAACTCTTTTTCTGTGTCAGACTTTTCACCGCATCTGTACCAGGATAAACCTTGTTATTGCTTTTAACTGTCTTCAAAGTGTCCAGTGTTGTATGTGAGCTACCCTAGAGCTGGATACACTCCCTGTAACTGCTCAGCTGCTCTCTTTCTTTCTGGCACAGTCTCTGCAGCCTCTGGGCTTGTCTTGGAAATGTGTCACATAATGACAAATATTTTAAGGAAAGGAATCCTGATTGAGTTTTTCTGCAAAGAATGGGAAAAGTTACTGCATGATAAACCCAAGAAATACTGTGTGGTGCTTCTATGAGCTACAGGACAGAAGGTGCTTTAGTTCCATTGACAGACCTCTATTAATTGGAGTTGCTTCAAACCTGGACTAGTGTATGCTGGGGAGAAGGATATAGAGCAGTGAATTTCAGACTTCCCTAGAAGAAGCAGGGTTTTCTGCAGAAGGGCTGGCACTTATATTCCTTTTATCTGCCCAGCCTTTGGTACTCTCTGTATTTCAGTAAAGTGGATATGATGTTACCTGCCAGAGCCAGCCATGGTGTCCTAAATGAGACTTATGCACAGGAGAATCCCGGGATGCTCCTGGCTGTAGAGCCCTCCAAGCTTTTTTCTAGTTACAGTGGAGGGCACAGTTCAGCCCTGCACCCAGGCACTAATGTGGGCAGTTCCTTGGCAGGGACTGAAAAAGAAAGATTGAGGTGTTTGAGTGACGCTTCCACGGCTCTTTCCAGACATGGTGTCTTTATCTGCAGACCCCACAGTCACAGAATGGTTTGGGTTGGAATGGACTTTAGAGTTCATCTAATTCCACCCCCTGTTATTGGCAGGGACACCTTTCACTAGTTCAGGTTGCTCCAAGCCCTGTCCAACCTGGCCTTGAACACTTCCAGGGATGGAGCAGCCACAGTTTCTCTGGGCAACTTGTACCAGGGCCTCACCACCCTCACAGAGAGGAACTGGGATTCTAAAGATTTGTGATAAAAAAACCACCCAAGTAAGCTGTCTTTGGGCTCTCAAGTAACTGAATTGTTCCTTTCAGTAGCAGTCACAGATTTTGTGGGTGAATTTTATTGTGAAGAAGAACATAAAGAAAATCCGTGGTCACTGTAGAGCTTTAATTGTTTTAAGCTGTAAGTATGATGTTGCAATAGCAAGAGAAGCTGGCATGAATCAACCTACTCTCATTTCAAACAGCTGTTTAATGAGAACTTCTTGTAAGATCCCCTGTTAAGAATAGGCCATAATGAGTATGATGAAACCACCTCATCCTTGAAAACAAATTCCTTTTCGTGGCTTAATTAAAAGTGCTCCTAGTACTTCTGTGAGCATACATGATAGCTTAAGAAAGCCTCTGTTTTAATTCATATAAAGAAGTCTCAATTAAGAAGCAAAATAGATAATGTGCTGCTTTAATATTATATAGTAAAAACTAATCTTATTTCTGAACTACTGTTATCTTTCAGTCAAATACTGTGTATGTCTTAACAGTGTACCAGATTTCCCTGATAGACGAGCGTGACAGCCACATCCTGTCTTACTGGGAGGGAAAAAATAGGTGAAACCAGAGAAACTGGCTTGGGCATGTTTATTGGTGAGTTTGGTGGGGGAGAGATTTACAGATGATGGAGCCTTGTGAACTATTTAGGCCCAGCTTTCCTAGGAACAGGCAGCACTAGTTACAGCTGAGCAACAGTGCAATTTGGCCAGAATACAACAGCAGTGAAATGAGCTGCAGGGTGGGTTTGTGTTAGGTAACAAGAAGCTGGATCACCAGCAGCTAGTGTGGACAGAGCAGCTCAGACCTGCAGCTGGGCTGCTTTGGTGAGCTATCCCTGCTGCCCCAGTGCACGTAAATCCAGGTGTAGGAGAAAAATCCCTGCTCTGCACTGCTGGCAATTCCTGTGCCTGTTCTTCATGTTCTATATTTGTCACAGTGAAACATCATTGTCTGTTAATAGTTTTTCTATGAAAGATGCTAATTAAAGAAAGAAATGTTGGTTTGAGAGAAAACTACCAAAATGGGTATTGTAAAAAAGCAACTGTTCCTTTTTGCATTTATCTGGAATTGCTGTGCCCTTGGGAAAAGCATAAAGATACGAGTCCCTCGTGCAGAGATATCCTGGCTGTGATACCTGAGGAGGAAGGGAAAGGAAAACAGATGGTTTCCATACTGTTTCCTTTGTGGGACTCTATCCTGACATACTGAAAAATCAATGAATAAGTGGCCCCGAAGTGTCTGTGTGCCAGTGGAACACAGTGGTTCATCACATGAAGGCACAAGAGACTCAAACCTCGAAGTCCAGTGGTGACTTGGTCCATATTGCAAAGCCCTGACCTCTGGCACTGAGACACCAAAATAGATATTGAGACAACTAAGCAATTGGCACACCAAATTAACAATTTTTGTTAGCAAAAGGATTGTTAAAATATTTAACTACTAAGAAGTCTTTTTTTTCATATTAATTTTTTGTTTACCTTCCAAGGCTGACACCTTCATGGCTGACCCTCTGCTCTTTAGGACCTGCAGTTTAGGACCCTGCTACAACCTGATCATCTTCTCTCAGTTCCACTAATACTGCACTCTAATTTTTGCCGATTTTTTGTTTTCCTTACAAATCTGCCATTCACACTAAACAATTTAGGTGTGATCTGCCTTTCTCAAGCTCTCCTTCACACACAGCTGCCTCCCTGTCTTTTCTTGGTGGGTTGTTGCAGATGGATTTGCTTTCATGCTAGATGGGAGATACTTTAGCAGAAACTGCCCCTGGTAGCATTGTTTGCAAGTTTTATTAATTGCTCATTGATGGTGCCTTGGTTTGCTATTAGTCTGTTGTTTCCTCTAAAGAGAGGTATATTTGCTGAATGGAGTGATGTTCATAATTGCCCCCCTACTTTGCCAAAATGCTACTTGTGAGAGACTAAGAGATTGCAAATGTCAAGCGTGGGACCCAGGAGGACAATCTACCAGTCAATGCTGAAATGATTTGAACTAGTGAACTCTTGTTAAAACTGTTAATTGCTTTTTTAAAAACACTTAATGGAAATTGCCACATTTAAGTAGTCCATAAAACTGTGATGACACCAGCCTTAATCAGGTGTCACAAAAGCATGTACATTATAAGCTACCTGACCTGATAACTTTGGTGATGGAAATCAGTCATGACAGGATGGTGTTTACAGTTCTGGATCTCTCTGGAAGAGAAGAATAATTTATTTGTTTTACTTATGAAGAGACTCTTCTCTGAACTGCACCTTTATGTGCAATAAAGCTTATTGGAGAGAATGACCCCAGGAAACTCAGAAGTCTGTAGGGTGAAGCTGTGCTGCCTGGTTTTGAATATTTCATACTGGAATATGCTGATTTGTATGGTGACCTTGCTGCAGACTCAAAATAATCAGGGAGAGCTGAATGAAAACCACTGTATTGTGTTTTTCCTGGTCTGTTTGATTGATTCCAAAAGGCAAAATGCTGCAGGAAGGGAACTGATGCTAAGCAGTGAAGTCCTGTGTATTTCAGGTAATAAAGTTATTGGGGACCAGATTTTACAGAATAACACATGTTTATGGGACATGTATGTTTTAAAATGTTAACTGCAAATCCCATGGAAAGCTCAGATGGGCACTTTATTTATGTGGATACTGGAGATGTGTATTTGCCTTTCAAGCTGCCTGCAGAGTCTGATAGAGAAGGGTGTAGTGGGAGTAACCACACTTCTTACCTGGATTGTGTATCAACACATGACCCACAGAAAAAGATCTCTGGAAAGAGGAAAAGATAGGAGCAAGCTTTAAGTGAAGGTGTTCATGTGGGAGAGGAACCTTTACGTTCCATGTATCCAGGTCAAACTCAAACTCTGGCCTGCAGCTGCTTGGAGGCTGGTGGCCTCACTCCCCACCCCCATGCAAGGGTGTTCCTCTCCTCAAACCTTCCAAAAAAGGTGTCATTAATTTCTGTGCTCATCAGCAGTCTCAGAAGAGGCCTAAAAACAGAAGTGGCCCAATGAAGTGACACACTTTCTAGCCCATTGCAATGGGCTGTTTTAGGACACAGCAGCTTAGTAGGGCACTGCATCAAACCTTAGAAACCTGTTCTGTTGTTCAGGGTGTTGTTTGCTATCCATCCCCTTGCTCCTTTCCTTCACATATCATAGCCACATATTTTGTTATACATTTAAAAAAATAAATATCTGTAATCACTACTGACTTGTTTTCTCTCTTGACACTAAGAGGTAATTTCAGCAGAGCTGTGGTAGCAGCAGGATTGCCAGAATGGGCTATTTTAAGTAGGGTGTTGGTGGCAACATTGATATAAAAATGCTACAAATCATCCACTGCAGCATTTCCACCTTCATGTCATGTGGAATTTCTCTAGTACTATGATGATGTTTCTTTTTTTCATACTTCTTAAAGTTTTATATTGGCGCTTGCCACAAGTTATTTGAGGTAACTTAAGGATATAACCTTGAATTTCAGTGATCTCCCTGAAAGAAACTCTTCCACTTCTTTTGGAGTAAAAGTTCACTTTATTAAACCAATTTAATTTAATGACAGTGCTTATTCTGAGCAGAGCTTTGGAGGCAGAAGGGGGTGCAGGTGGTCCAGCTCTCTAATGATAGGATGTTTTTCAAGAAACAAAGTCATACTGAACTTGCTGAAGTTAAATGTCTACATTAATGGGATCTCAGGAGGTTTATTTCATAGAGAAGATTTCTTTGACTGCCGGTGCTGTCTCAATTTGAAATTGTCCTGGGTCAGAATACTTAGTTACTTTTAGATTAATGGTGTATCCAGCTTCACACAGAGAAGTGGGACTCTGTTCACTCTTTGAGTTGGCAAAATATGTGAATAAAACCAGTAGAAACTTAGGATTTTAAAAAATGGTTTTTTGAGTTCAAAACTGCATTTTAGAAAGCTCAAAGAGGAAGAAATTCTTCCCTGTGAGGGTGGTGAGGTTCTGGCACAGGTTGACCAGAGAAACTGTGGCTGCCCCATCCCTGGAAGTGTTCCAGGCCAGTTTGGACGGGACTTGGAGCAACCTGGGATAGCGGAAGGTGCCCCTGCCCATGGCAGGGGGTAGAACTGTGTTATCTTCAAGGTCCCTTCCAATCCTAACAATTCTAGGATTCTGTGACTCACTCTGTGAAAGTCTGTGTTTGTTCATCTCCATGAGAAAATTATTTTCCATTTCTTATAATTTGTCTTTGCCTTTTATTGAGGGGATTTTGCCTTTTATTGAGGGCATGAAAAAGGGCTAATGGTGCTGATGCTGCAAAATATTTCATGGGCTGTCAGAGAGAGGTGTGCACTGAAATGACTTGTGCTGGAGCAGGTTTGGAGATGATATGAGTTACCACCTTATGTTGATTTGTACCTTTGCTGCCAGTATCCTGAGCTGCTGTGCAGTAACTCTTTGCCTCTTTGAATCTATGAAAGCACAAAAATGTAAGTAAATATGAAATAAGAAATAATAGGTCTTTATTACACTCATGATATTTTGTAAAACCTTATTTATCTGTGATCCTGGCATTTTCTACTATTATTACTTTTTAAAATATAAACTTTAAATAGTGCAGACAGATTACCAGCAGAGCTAAAGGTAATTTGGGACTTGAAAATCCCTTTTTTTTTGAGGCAGCTGTTCTAAATGATATGTTCTTAGTTTTCGTTCTGCAAAGAGAAATTTTGTCTCTTCCAGTCAGGGCAATAAATAAAGGTGAAAGAACCACCAAGAAAACATCCTTGAATTATTAATTTTCTAGAAACACTCTCTCAGAAGAAAAAGCCTCTTCAGGGTAGTATAGAAATGTAAAATACTCATTATTCACCAAACACATAAGGATCTGCACAGATAAGTGATGCAGCTTGACCCACAAACCTGAGATCAGGGACAGACTGGAACCCGGTTTTGAAGGCTACACTAATGATTTTAAAAAATAAAATATATCTAGATCAAGGTGTGCCTTCGTTGTAAGTCAAATGGGGAATACCTGTGTTATGAAATCAAGCTACTGTAGGTGTAATGATGTATATGCTTTCTTTTTCATATGAACAGGAAAAAGCTTCTATTGTAATGCTTGCCCCAAAGATTAAGGCTGCAATCAGGAATGTAACACAAGCCTTAGGAGTCCCAGTCCCTGCTTCTGCAACCACATATCCTTTAACTGTGGGTATCTTTAAAAATTAAAGGTACTGAAGAGAGGTGAAATATTAACACTGGATCGTTTACTATATCCCAACAGTTCAATCATCAGTGCTGGAAAGTCAATATTATATTAACTTTAAAGTAGTCTCTACTGAAGTTCTCCAAAATGATGGAAATTCAGAGGTCCTAGTTTCTAGCTGTGCATTTGGCTGCCTATGAAATGTCATATAAAAATGATGTTTTGGTAAGAAATCATTCCCATTATTCTCCCAAAGGCAGCAACTCTGTGTTACATCAGGGTTGCTTTCGGAATAGAGTTTACTACAAAGGGTGGTGTATAAATTAAAATAGTATTGACATAGGGTGGTCAGGTAGGAAACAGGGCTCCAGGATTCCAATTAGAAATTCTTTGAATATTTCTCAAATTGAATGTCAGCAATAACTTCTGAATATCTGTCAACAGATGACTTCCCAGAAGGTGTTTGGTTTTTGTCCCGACTGTAGTGGAAGATCATTACCAGAGATACAGATTGTTTCATCTGTATTCTTCCTGCTGCTGCCTGATTGGCAGCTATAGAGTGTTTTAACACCTGGATTAGCAAAGGCCTTTGTCTTCTATTTATAGAAGATAAAAAAGGATTTGAGCTTTTATAAACTAAATGTATTTTACAGGATGGTAATAGATGAAACTGCTTTCTATTATATAAAATACAGTCAGTTTTCACTAAGAGCTTCAGGGGCTTCCCTCCAGCCCTCAGTCACCTCCTGTTAATCAGCCTGGGAGTTTGCCAAGGGAGCTGGAAAATCTGAAAGAATTTGGTCCCCAAACTGCTGAACCCCAAACCAATGAAATAATTGTGTAGAAATACTGCAGTACATCAGCCTGTATGTGCCTACGTGGCAGGTTTGTATGTGGTGACTTCATTTAAATGCTGTGGGTTCTCGTTGGGGTATGTGTGTGATTCCCAATCTGCATTTCTGAAGGCTGGTGTCTTGCTAATGTCTGATTCCAGTACTTGTACAGTTCACAGGAATCCTTCAAGGGTTTATTTGCTCTATGTTCATCTGGGATGGAGTGAGTGTACCATGTAAAATAATATGTCAGCTCATAAACTGCATGTACAGCGATGAGATGTGAGCTTGTTTCACTTTTATCACAGGACCTTGAATCAGGCTTGTGCTGCTGCCAAGTCCCCGAACGCCTCCTTGCAATGTGCCTGGAATTCACTTCTCTAGAGTTGTTGGTGTTTTTTCGCACTTGTGCAGGGGACTGATATTGGTTCCCAGATGAGAGCTAGGAGGAACGCAACCAGGAATGCTTTTCCATTTTGGGGCCTTCCTGAGGAGCTCAGAGCAGGACACAAAGTCATCTGGGCTTTGTGGGTCACACTGGGCTGTTTGGGCTTCCTCTGCCCACTCTCATGTTTGCTGCCATGTGGCACATTGTTTTTTGTGCATTTCCTCGGCAGCGTGGAGGCTCCGTCCTCCTCTGTGCCACAAGAAGTGCCGTGCCGTGTCCTTCTGGCTGGACACCAAGCAGCAGCAGACTTTGGTGGGATACGGTACCTCAGAGTGGAGAGAAGAGATGCCAACAGTGTTCCTACTCTTCCTGCTCAGCTGCTGAGCTCTCTAGGCAGAAGAATGGCTTCTTCCAGCCTCTGTTTCAGGGAACTGGTTTTAATGAGCACTGTGCTCCTTTGTGCACAATGTGAGGGTGCCTCAGGAGTGTGTGCTGAAGAGGTTTAGGGAATTTATGAACTTGACACACCCACAGTGGACTTAGTGGAGAATGTAATTCCTTTTGTTGTTACTGTTCACAAAACAATTGCTTAAATCCCAGCATTTTCTTAAACCTCGAAGCACCGTCTGTTAGTCCCATTGTCTTGCTCGTGGCAGCTGCAGTGTTGGACAGCACTGTTGCTGCAAACTGGTTTTATTTTTCATCTTCTCTCACCATCTCTCTGGTAACTGATCTGCTGTGACTATGAAGACTTTTGGACTCTCCTATGCCTCTTGTTTCCTTGGCAGAGTGATACTTATCTACTCATAGGTTGCTCTTTGTGAGACGGTTTGAATCATGCTTTGAAATGAACTGTCATGTTGTCTCGTGCTCTAGAGGAGCTACTTGTTATTTGTGCTCTTCATATCCTTGTGACAGCTTGTCAGAGAAGAGAAGTTTTCCTTTATTTTCTTTTCCTTTCATCATTGTTGACTAATTAGTAGCCAAACTGACAGCATTTGTTTCTGTTATCAAACTACTGGTAATTTAAGTGTTGGGTGCAACCCAAGGCTCTAGAACCAAATAATGAACTTTGGCTGTGGTCAGATGAAGATGTAACTTGGGGTGCTGGCTGGGTGTATCCAAAGTGGGACCTGAGTGGACAATTTTAGTCCATGCTGAAGGTTTCTGAATTCTGTACTCAAAACATAGTTAGTTCTGAAGTGCCATTTTAACAGTTTAGGATTGACTGTTCAAGCTGTCACACTTGAGAATCAGGGAGGATTGGACTAAAGGGAAATTTTGGACTTGACTGTGGTCTCCTTTATTTGTTTCAAGGAGAAGTAACTGGCGAAGGGGGCTATTCATCCAACATCCTCTGTAAACGGGGATCAGAACTGAAGCCCCTCAGTACAGGTTTTGTCTCCTGAATGGTTGTCAGACAGTGCCTTTAAGCTCCGTGGGTGACAGATGACTCGTGTACTTTGTGTGTTTATTTGTCCCTGGCTATGAACGGGAAGGCCATTCTCAACCAAGGGACCTGTTTGTGTGAAGGAGTTAAACAGCCATGTGTTTGTGTCATTTGGAGAGCAACCAGTGCCCTGTCTTTTTCAGCCAGATGATTAATTGCATGGAACAATAGGTGACATGCAGCCATTTTTCATACCTAATCCATTCTGGAAGGGGAGACACGTGGAACTCCCCACCCTGCACCTCCCAAAGCCGGGATGGAGAGCAGACCTTGCTGGCAGCTTTCCTGATCCACCTCACCTCATGCGAGGAGACTCCATCACCTTCCCACAGTGGGACCAGATGTCCCAACACACAGTGTAATATTGCAAAGAGGGGAAAAATATTAGGTAAAAAGCTCTGAGAACTAATCTCTGTTTTGTCGAACAGTTGGAGAGCTCCTGGCCATGGCATCCCAAACCTGACAAAATTACCCCTAAGTCACTGATTTTACATTCCATTTGGCAGTAGAAAAATCTTTCAAAGCATTTGAATTCTGCTTTCCTTTATCAGCTCCATTGGAAGGTGAAATAATTCAGAGTAAGGGATTTCTGTGTTTCATTCAAACCTAGTAATGATTAGCCATTTTTCCACAAAATTCTTTTTTAAAAGTTTTTCTTGTCTTGCTTCCTCCTGACTGTGTTTGCACAGCACTGGCACATGTCCACTCTAGTTTGATGAAGACAAACCATCTTCAGGAGGCTGGTTTAGGGTCAGACCTTTGCTATATGATTCTCATTAATGTTAAGAGAAAAGTAGTTGGCAATTTCATCTCGTTGAGCTGATTATCCATCCCAGGCTGCTCCTTGGTGACAGGCTCAGACTTTGCAGCCTTACTGTGCATGTGTATCAAACACGGCTCTCCCACAAGGTAGCAAGCAAAGTGTATGTTTCCTATGCATTATTTATGGGACTGAAAATGCATTCTCTTAAAAATTGTTGTGGACTGTGCACTTCTTCACATTGCAGCTGGAAACATGGGGATCCCTGATGTTTGGAAGGGCCTGGGACTGGCACCCTCCCATCCTTGCACCCTGCACGGCCTTTGTTATGCACGGGGAGAGTCCATGAAGCCCTTTGAGGAGCTTAAGATAAACAATTAATAGTTGGTGTATTGGAGTTTATGTTTCAGTAAGGGAAGATTAAAAATAGCTGGGCAAAAATACATGTATGGCACAGCAATTCTAGAAAGGTGTTTTGTTTACAACCAAAATATCATATTTTTTTTCTAGTCTTTTTCATGATGAGATGTACAAATTGTTCGTGCAGATGTGAGGAACAAATTGTTCTTGCAAATTTGCCAGGCAGGGTGTGTTTATTGTGGTCACTAGACTTTGCTCAGAGGTGCAAATTTGCCCTTAGAACCACGTTGTCCCCACAGGGTAATTGGAGCACAGAGGTGGGACCCCGTGCAACAGGGAATTTCACTGCTCCTAATGCTCTTTCCCAAAAGTCTCCATCCACCCTTTATCATTTGTACACATCCAAAAGCCAGAATCAGGTGGACATTTTTTTTTTAACTTTTGAGGAAATTTTGGCTCATCCAAGCAGACTGTTGTTTCCAGTATGGATGGGCAGTCATCAGTATCCCCCTCGCCGCTCTCACCTGTGCAGAGTGAGGTGAATTATGATGCCTTATGCCATCTCTGCAGTGAGGAACTATTAGTGCTTGGACTGTGCTGTCTTCTTGATTAGCCTGAAAATGTTGCCTGAGAGCCAAGCTTTAGGCTGTATGTATGATTAAGCTCAACTGAAGACAGATTTATATTTGTACTAGCACATTTAGGGCCTGTTCCATGCCTCTTGTAGCCATCAGGAGTAGTTTTGGGTGTTGGTCTACAGGCAAATATATTTGCTCATTAATGATATGCATCACCTATAAGGCAGGAGAATGAATTATATAAATTGCTGGCAATCTCCAGCCAGCATTTCTATGTGGATTTAAAAGTCTTATTTCACCCTGGATATTTTATCCCTACCTACCAAGAGGCATGCCTGGAGTGTGCCAGGGATAGCCTACATGCAGATAATGTACACAACAGCTTTATTATTTCCAGGTAATAAAGAGGAATGCATCAGCACATTGCAGGCATTAAAATGTATGGTTTCTCTGTGGCCTTTAATGAGGGTTTGCAGGAGTTCCAGTGCTCTACAAAAAATACTGGATTTTTCTCCTACTTTCTTGCAGGGTCCAAAGGGAAAGGAGGAATTTGCTGCATATGTGTTTAGAGGAGAACGTATTTAGGGTAATCATGTTTTTTCACTAGTTTCCCACACACCCCTAAACCTGGAGCTGGGTAAGCTGTTTAGCCACGCATCATTCCTGTGCTCCTGAAAGAGATTGAAGTCCCTGTGTCTGTGTTTAGCAGTTGGAATCAGATGTGCTTTCCAAAGGCAGCCACTCTACCTGAGTTTGGTTTGGTTCCCAGGACTGTGTAAGCTTGCTCAAATGTTCTTTTAGATATGACAGTAAATCAGCTTTAGTTGTTTATTTTCTTTTTGTATTTGTTATCTATAAATGTACTAGCCAATGGGTTTTCTGGCTGCAGTTAGCACTGAGATAGGAGGATTGAAAAATATTTCCAGAAGGAGCATTTGGGATGGGTACTTGTGACTGTTCACCCTGGAAATCTGACTCTGAGCTTGTCTTTTCCAGTCAAGGAACAGATACACTGTGTGACTTAGGTCTTACCAGATCCACACTGGTATCTTACACAATCAAATACTTGGAAGCTTGTCACAGACTAGAGCGTATTCACACAAGGTATTTAGTGGCTGATCTCAGGTAATATTCACTGTCTGCTGTGATAAAGTCAGGACACTCATGAATTGTTCACAGACAATTTACAGAAAAAAAAGGGGCTGATGTAAATTAGATATTCCTCACCCCCACTTGGCTTGAGCTGGAGGCAAGTCTGGGATAGTATCACAGAATCACAGGATGGGTCAGATTGGAAGGGGTCACTGCAGGTTATTTGGTCCAGCCTCTGTGCTCTAGCAGGGCCATCCTAGAGCCCATGGATTGCATCCAAACTGTTCTGGAATATCTCCAGTAAGGGAGACTCCATACCCTCTCTGGGCAACCTGTTCTAGTACCCACTGCACAGGAAAGAAGTTCTTCCTCATGTCTCAGTGGAAGTTCCTGTGCATCAGTTCCTGCCTGTTGCCTCTTGTCCTATTGCTCAGCACCACCAGGAGATGGATTTCTCCATGTATTGCCCTTTGTTCTCACATCACCAAGGTCTAATGGACTAATGTGGCATGCACACCTCTACAGTTCCTCTCTTATTGGGTAGGGTACCACTGTATCTTCCAAAAAGGGTGCTTGATCAGGCTTTAATCCCCTGAGAAGAGGCAGCTCTGAGCTGCTCACCTGACTTTCACGTTCCCCCTCCAGCAGGACTATTTGTTTTGGGACATCTGCTCCCCTGTGGGAAGGTGGCAGCAGGTGACAAGAGGAGATCAGTCAGTGATTCTGAGTAGGTTCAGGCAATCTGCCAGTCTGAGCACTCAGCCCTTCTTCTTTTTTTATAAACTTGTCAGAAATTCAAAGTAAAAATATTGCAGGGAAGAGGCTCATCTAGAAAAGCATCACGTTAATTATGGAAGGCAGTTTCTTGGCTATCAGTTGCTGTCCTGCACAGAATAACTTGGAGATGTGTATTTTTACTGTGGGAAGACCTTTAAGGCTGGAGCTGCTGACTTTGGTTCTTGTGCTTTGTTACCCCTTCTGCCATTCATGAAATCTCTGACCAAGATTTTTTGGAGCCTATAGACTAGAACCCCAGCTTTTTCCATATTTTTTGTCCATTTCTCCAATTATTTGTCCATCAGATAAAGTTTCACTCCATCAGGTCAAATTTTCAAATGTTATCAGAGAATTTTGTGTCCTAATATCTAGTAGGTTTTATAAGTAGCTACAAGTGCCAATGGCTGGAAGCAAGGCATCCCTGTCATGGGATTGATGTTTTATAGAGCAGGAGAACTGACAGCATTTCAGAAATAAGGCCAACATTTATAGGTTATATGCCAAGATGTGTTAAAAATATGCAAATCTGTAGAAAAGGATAATTCAGGAGGTTTAAAAATGGAGTCCTTTGTATGAATTATCATGATAGCAATGGATCCGCATTTGCTGAGGAAAAGACTTTGTGTGACCCAGGGTTCCGTACATAGGGCATCTATCTCAGCCCTTGGGCAAGTTTTAATGCCCTGAAATTAAGGATTCAAGTGGAAACCATGATGGGGGGAGTGGGGCAAAGGGGCTGATGTTTTTTGGACTTCAGTGTGACTTTGATCGGTTTGTTGCATCTTTTTAAGCCTCAAAGTCAATTCAATCAGCAAAATAACAAATCCTCCTTCACTCCGAGACAACCCTTTCCCAAATACTACAAGTGGAGGGTTTTACCCTGAAAAAGGGAAGAGGAGACCCTGCAACGACCCCAAAAATAAAAGTGTCTACTCTCAATTATACTCGAAAAGAGCTCGGGGATTCCAGTGATAGATGACAGTATACAAATTTCAAGTAGCTTTGCTTAGTGTGTTTTGTGATATGATATAGGAGAGATAATTCTTACCCAGTGTCTTTTAAAGGAAATCCTGAGGGTGAATCAATTACCTTCCTTTTCTGAATCAATAGAGTTGGGATGTATTGCAGTTACTTTATGCTTTCACGAGTGCTCGGGCACAAAGGATGGCTGTTGATAATAACCATTGCAAAGAATGCTGTGCCATTTTTTTCTCTTTCTTCTTTTAAGGACACTACAATCCCCTCAGTTCTCACACTTTATCATTCCTAGTCACAATCTTTTCTCAACAAAGATTTAAGAGCAGGAGGAGGAAGTAAGCTCTCAAAACGTACAAAGTACACATTGAAACATGGCTTGTAGTCCTAATGACAGCACTTCCCATTCCCAGGACTCTCCAAACCCTCGACACTTGTGAATTTTGCCCCGAAGAACATTCAGATTTAGGAGATGGAGTAAAGGGAAATGGGATATGAGCTGACACTGTTGTGCTAGCAAAGGTTAAATCAAGTTGTTGAGGCTCAGCCAAGGATAAAAAGACAGATTTCTTGTACCTCTGAAAGCAAATACCTTTATGTGTTTTGCAAGATGCTTCTGTGTATCCCCCCAGGTACACTTTTGTTCAAAAAAAGATAAAATACTGCTGTGGTCAGACCTCGTATTTTTAAATTATGTCTGATAACTTATTGCCTTTATAAACATCATCATTATATTGTCAGAAAAGTATTAATATGTATGTATAATATGATTTAGCAAGAGTCTATTGTAAGAGCTTCCTGAGTGCAACCCATAAGGTAATCTGAGAGTAGTTAAATGGTAGTAACACAAAATGCCACACGGTCTGTGGCTCAAGTTCTCATAAAAGGTGTCTTAAGACAAGTGAGATCACACTTCCTTTTTTTCCATTTGGATCTGTCCAAAGATTCAGATATATCTGAGAGGTCTGTATAGGTCACTCTAGTTATCTGTGTTGTCAGACTGCTGTCTGAAGAATATGGGGAGACAGGAAAATGGTAACTAGATGAAAAAGGAAGGCTTCTTAAGCTCCTGCCTTTCTTGCGTGATGCCAAGGTCCCAGGAGGGCTAAGGCAGAACTACAGTGGGCTTTTCTCTCTGGTTGCCTTGACCAGGAACCACATTCCTGTTCAGAAGCTGAGAGGAAGCTAAAGACACTACGAAGACAGTGTACGAGGTTTGACCGCACACTGGCTCTGTGGACTGCTGGCTCTCAAATGGAGGAATGCTGTGTCTAAATGCAGAAATGGATTTACTTGTAAGAGAGGGTTCTGTTCTCTTGCAGGCATTGCTTTGCATTTTGTGGCTTGCATAGCAAAGAACTGAAAAGGAAAAGGAAGCAAGTTAAAAAGGAAGAAAATTTGAAAATGTCTTTCTCAATAGGGAAGAAGTAGAAGTTGAAGGCTAGGCAGGGACAGGTTAGAAGTGTGGGCAGGAGACTTTGACATGGCTTCACCTTTGTTCCTGTGGAAGCAGTAGTTGGTATGGCACCACCTGAGGGCTCAGCAGAAGCGATACGTGGTGAACAGTATGAAAAGAGGAGTTACAGAGGACACCAGGGAAAAGTGATCTTCAAACCATGGAAGTGCTGATTGGGAGGGAGGACTGGAGGTTTTGAGTCAAACCTGCTTGGAGCAGGAAGATCACAAACGCTAACCTGGTCAGCTGTGACCTGGTCAAGGCAAGCCTTCAAATCCTCAGGGGATGGAGATTTCACAGCCTCTCTTGCAATGGGTGCCTGTGCTGCTTTCTCCAATGGCCAGTCTGAACATTCCTCTCTGGACTGTTGCCCCTGTGTATCCCCCACTTCAGCACCATCCCCACTCGGATGAGGATCCATGACCCATAATGAGTTTTATGCAGATATTAGTGAGCAGGACATTATGATGCCAGTGACATTTGTCTGGAAGACAGAGAGGTAATATTTCCTCTGTGCAAAAAGCCTTTTTCTGCCTTGGAAAATAGTATTTATCTACAGGTAGTTCAATAATAGCAACAGGTTAACAAATTAGGTGGAATTCAAGAAAGAAAGATGATTGTGTCTGAAAGGGAATTTTCTGGGTGAATAACAAAATAGTTTTGATATATTTCATTTTGATGGAAGACCAATCAGCTTAAAAGGGGCAACTATCAAAAGAAATGTTTCAAGGATATTTAAGGTACAGGAAGGGCTTTTTAGAAAAGTTATGTACGTGTATAAAGTACCAACAGGGATATAAATGAACCCTGTCTGGAAAAGCTGGATCCTAAAAGTGCTGTGAACACTGAGGGAAGTAGCCACAGATACATTTGTACCACAGGGGTATTTGTGAGTTCGAGCTGAACCACAAGAGTGCCAGAGCCACTTCTAAAACCTGAATAGTACCTTAATCACTTAAGGTAAAAAATAAATCTGTACTGTGGCTCCATGCACTTTCCGAGGTGATGGAAATGCATTTCTCCCAGGGTATTTCTCTCTTTTGCTGGGAGGGATCCCTTTAGAGAGGAGATCCTGCCAGCTTTCTTTCATGTAGCTTTCCACTGAGTTATTCCCCTTGGTTTCTTCTTGCATTCTTGGAGGAGAGAGAAGCCGCTTTCATACCTTCAGGGCGTAAAATCTGGCTCTGTTGGGGTGAATGGAAATTCTTCTTTGACTTAAAGGCAATCAGAGTTTCCTCCTTAGAGCCCGCTTAGGAAAACCAGACAGTTTAATCTGAAGCATCTCACGTTAAGATGATCATACATAAAAGAACAACATTAACCTCAGTGCCACACACAGAATTATTTTTGAGTGGAAATGAACAAAATTTTATAGAGTAATATTATTTGCGAGGCCTCTTCAGTAAGAGAAAATATTACAGATGATGAAGAGAACTAAGAATTACAGCTTCAACTACCGAAAACCTCTTTTTGACACTGTCTCTTTAATTAGAAAAAATGAGCCTAACCAAGATGTATATCATCATTGATTTTTATAATAAGCTTTTAAAGCAAACATACGTGGTGTCACCGTGCTATTTTATAACATACACTGCTAACCATTTATTCTGTCATATAACAGTTCACCAGCAGACATACTTTATTATTTTTTCTGTGTAATAAAAAAAGATAAAATCAATACCTATTATATGGCATATCTTCAAGGTTAAAAAGTACTAAATCCTGATGCTAACATCTTTCCTTGTATGCATTAATTTAGGAGCAATATAAATTCAATACAAATACATTTTCTAGCTATATGATTAAATCTGGATCCTAAGTATAACAAAGGATTCGGACACTGGGAAACTTAACATCAAGATGCTGTCACTGGACAGTGTATTCATGTAGATTGTTGAACTTTCCAGGAAATCTGACTATGGAAACCTGAAAAAGCTTGGGCCAGATAAGACTGGAAGGAAAGGTGCTGTGATTTTACATATTGAGATGTAATTTTTGGTCCAGCAGAAACTCATCTGGCCCGACCACTGCATGCCAGTTAAATGGCTTTATAAGGTCCACACAAAACTAGAGTGCTTTTCCCTGACTCTGTGGCTGGCAGTCATTTTACAACAATTACAGAGTGCACTTAATTTAATGATGAGAACCTTCAAAACTGAGAAAGTGAAAATGGAAGTGTCAAAGCCATCAGCAGACTTGTCTTTGCTGGGTTGTAGCTGTTACTGGAGTGCCGAAGTGGGAAGCAATAGGATAACGTTTCAGCCCATTACTGTGCACTTTGCCACTGCTTCAAGCCAACATCAAAAAAACAAGCTCCAGCACTTATCTGTGCTTATTAGGAGTTAGTTCAAGATCTAATGTGATTGTGTTGGTAGTAAATGAAGAAGGACATGCTATCTCTGCTTTTTATTAAGCAACTAAAGCTTTTTGATTTCTGATGCAACAATGAGTGTGTGGCAGGTGTGAAGCCAAGGATGCTCGCTGGTGATGTAACACACACAGTGTGAGCTTTATATGGATTTTGTTCTGTATTTAAGTAGAAATCTTTTCTATTCATTACTGCTTTTTCACCACTCAGCAATTAATTGTGTGTTGAGATACTTATGAATATGCAATGACTGTTCCATGCCTATGAGCAGTCTTCTTCTGTCTGTCTGCCTAGGAAACACTTGCATAGAGTTAACGAAGCAATAGCTGAGACTCCTTGTTCATAATAACATCCTTAACATGTGAAATGCAGATGATGCTGGAAATGCTAATGAATGGATTCATATTTATGGGACAAAATTCTGCCCTTGGGTTGTGACTGCTGGCGGGTAGGAGGTTTACCTGGGTGAGGAACATCACCCCTTGTGTTGTGATGTTTATGGTGAATGAAATAAACTTCCAGTGCTGAAGACAAAAAGAAACAGCTAACACTGAATTCATCTTATCCTAAGACTCTTCTGTTCCTCTTTGCAGAAGGATAATAGGCAGCATAAAATTGTTCAATGTGGGGGGTTTTTCCCCACTTGGCTTTAAAGCTGCTCTCAGCAACCTCAGATAACAACTGAGGTCTGAAAATATCCTTTCCTTTACTTTCAGTAACAGTCTGAAACTGTTACTCCAGAACTTCCTAGAGCAGACTAGCCCATGTTTCCCAAAGTGTTTGTAGACCCAGAAGTGTGGGTGAACTTTTGTGAATCAGATGAATTGATGAATGCTGAATATTTTTTCAATTTCTTGGACATTACAGAGGAATTCCCTATTGTGGGATGAGAAAATTTCTTTGGGATATATCCATTATCAGTTATCAAATCATCACCCATCTCTGGATTCCTTCAAAATACGCACTTACCATTAACTATGTCTCTTTCTACTGACAGAATTCGGAGGAAAAATTCCATGGGCAACTTAATATTTGTATTCTTGGGGTTTTGTTTGTTTGTTTGTGTTTTTGTTTGTTTGTTTTGGGGTGTTTGGGGTTTTTTTTACATTATACATTTACTGGCTTTTAGTTTTAGACAGATGTTTTACAGGTAAAACAGCTCTTTTTGGCCTTGGTTTAAAACATCTTGAGGTAATTCAGTTTGCTTCTTGCAAAATTTGCAGCCAATGTTAATAATAAAATACAATTTATGAAGATATACATGGGTTTGGGTATTTTTTAAAAAATAATTTGGTGAGGAAATAAAAGGCTTAGATTAATGTCTTACATGCTAAGTGTAAGTTGGAGAGACATTTCACTGGCAAGCTGTAAGCTTCTGGATGCAGAGGATTATAGGGAAATGCTCACACAACCTTAGCAGCATTACAAACAGCAATGCCACAATGAACAGAACAGCCTCATTGCAGTGATCTAAAGCCACTGCTGTTTTCTTTAAGGCAAACATTGTTTTTATGCCCTACAGATAAATCCCATTTTAAGCTTTGATCAAAGCAAATACACTCACTTTGAGGCTTTGGGCAGATGTAAATTGCTTTGTTATACACATGCATTTGCATACATTTGCAAGGAGACTGAGTCTACATGTAATGGTGCCTTTTATTTTTGAGGGAGCGCTGAAATTCAAACAACCAGTGGTTTCCTGCCACTGAGAAGGCAAAAGTTTCTCTGGAAAGGAAATAACACAAGTGGAGCAGTGGTGAGGTGTGCACAGAGCTCTGTCATTGCCAGAGAAGGGGCTACGCAGGGCCCTGAACATCAAGAATTGTTTTATTTATTTTGATGTTTTGTGTGGTGAACCAATGTAAATGAAATAGTTCCTAGAGAGGGACATTTCTCTTGTTTGGCCACTTCTGGAACGACTGTGCCAGCAGTGTATGAAATGTGCAGGTTGCCAAAATGTTGGGTATCTGTCTTTGTTACAGACTTCCATTTGTTTTCTCATATTTCTCTACTTAGTTTCCTGAATTAAATTGGATTAACTTCCTCCCTCTCCCAATTAATGCTGTTAACAGTAATAACAACCATAATGTGTGAACATCTGGCATTTTAGTACACAGTAAGCTTTTAGAAATACCAGATATGAATCTAGTGAAATCTGTCTCTATAGTGATTTTCCCAGCGTTTTGTGGCTTAGATGACGATTTCTTCTTTCCTCACTGCTTTCCTTTCATTATCAAGGTTTGTTAATTCTTTAGATGCCAGGGTTAGATAATTAAATACCCCTTTGTAATTACCGTGGTGCCTGTGGGTTTGAGACCTCCAGCTCATTAGGCAGTGTGCTGTCCTTCTAAGATATTGGAGGGAAACACTTTCATACTCATCAAAGATCTCTGTGGCAAATTAAGGTCAGGGCTGGCTCTGACAGGATGAAGGCGAAGGTTTTATTTTTAATTCATTAGTTACCACCAGGGCAGTTCATATCAGAAACAGCTTTCTGAATCCAAATATTGAACAGCCAGTTCTTCAAATCTTCTGTGCTCTCAGTAGCAAACATGTTGCCCTTATAAATTACCAGTGATGATTTTGTTATAGTGAACAGAGAGATTTTGTGGGTCTGCTGCACTTTCATACTCTAAGGTGAGGATTGGCCTTTCAATATCTTTTATTTCTGCCCTGTCACAGCTCTTGACTGGTCTCCATAGTTTTTTTTATTATGGCTGAAGAAAGAATTGGAGCAAACCTCCAATTATTTCCCCTTGTAATTTTGAGAAATTGCCAGGTGTCAACCGCAGGTGAGGAGGCTGAAACTCACACTGGGGTTACCCTTCACTCCATTTTGTGTCCCAGAGATTTGTGTTGATTTTTTGTTGCCTGTTTTGATGTCTTTTCATACCCATCTTTACTTCCTTCTGGTAGTTCTGGTGAATGTGAGCAGTCTGGGCTTGCTAATGAGAGTTTGGGTTACAATGTGTGAATTCCTCATTCAGTCCTTTGTTGCACTTCTGTTCAGTAAAGCCTTGTGTGAATTGGTGTCTCTTCACTAGAACAGGAAGGAAAATCCTTCCTGTTATAGAAGGCTCATAAAGAAATTGAATAATAAAATGGTGAATGATGCAGCACTGCTTGCTTAATGGAAAACAAGCAAATGGAACCAATGGACTCTAACATGAAAACCCTGCAGAGACACTAAGAAGAGAAAATGGGAGATGGATGTGGCTTATTTAGGAAATAAACCTATTTTTAGTCTGGAGAACAGATGAAAATGAGAAAAAATTCCTTTCCAAACAGTAGGAAATAAAAATAGTAGGATGGGGTGATAGGAGTGCAGGTGTACCAGACAAGATGGGGTGATTGCAGACAAAATGGGGTGATTGCAGACAAAATGGGATGATTGCGTATCCCCATCCCCACCCATGGTAGATTGACTCCTCTGCAATCCCTGGAAAGAACAGGGAAAGTAAACTGGGACATGAGCAGACCTGAGGCATCCAGAGAAAAACCTGGGTTGAAGCTTGTTTAGAAAGCCTTACTGAGCCACAGTTAATTTTTGTGTGAGGCAGAAGCCTCACACAGAAGCTCATGAGCAGCAGAATGTGCTCGGAAGGGAGCCCCAAGATGTTTTTCCCTACTGGAAAATTAATAAGGAGTAGCAGGCTGCTCTTCTGCTGGCTCGAGGCAAGTGATGGGAGGAAGGGCATCCCGGAGCCGGCCGTCACAAGCCTACCAGCACAGAGGGGGGGAAGGGTGTCACCACCAATCTGCCAGATGGAGCATGTTAAAGGGCAGCCCGCTGAGCAGGGAAGGCAACAAGCCTGAAAAGCAAAGCACATTGACGAGTGCACCATCTCCCCTAGGAAAAAACAGAACTGCAGCCAGCGCTTGCAGTTGCATCACACTGATTCAGATAGGCAGAGTTGAGGGTGCAGGTATAACTTTGATTTATTGGGTTGTATTAGTAAACAAGTGCACCTGGTGGGTGGCTCAAAATGGAATTCCAGCTCCCCAGCTTCAGGGCTGGGCATGGCTCTGAGCTGGAGCCTGGCCAGTGAAGCTGACACCGAAATTCCCATCGGCTGAGGTGGAGCTGAGATTGGAGTGGTTACATTGCAGCAGAGAAGTCCCACGGAGCGCTCCAGCACCCAGGAATGAGGGCTACAGAGGTTGAGCAGTACCTGAAGAGCAAAGCAAATGCCACTGGGCAAAGCTAAATCCAACTACAAATCTCAAGAAGAACATTATAGTCTCTTGAGAATTTTTTGTCTCTGTGGTTGTTATTTTTTACCACCTGTTACTCCAATAACAAGCATCAGATTAAAAACCCAACTGTTTGTCATCTGTTAGAAATGTGTTGTGCCTCACGTGGTCATCTCTGGTTCTGGGCATGACCAACTTTTGTTTCCAAGAATTTTAACTCTACAGGTATGATGGCTTTTGCTGACACGAACATTGAAGGCCATAAATGACACTCTAATTTGCAAAGTTTTCAGTTTATGATTCTCCAGTGCATGGAGCTATGAAGCAGGTTTTCATAAATCTTCTCTTTTTATCTCATCTGATGGTTTCTTTTTAGACCTTCTCCTGCCAGCAATTTTCCACTTTGCTGGACAAATGAATGCACGTAGGCAGAACATCCATGGCAGTTGAAAGGTTAATGGAAGAAAAATGTAGTGACATCAAAGTAAGTTTTATTAAGCGAAGCTTTGATTTTCTCCATTGGGCTCTTTTGTATGAATAAACGTTCATTTTGTGTAAAGCACACAAGCACAGACTACTCAGGAGCAGAAAGCAGGAGAGTACAGCAAAGAATGTTAATTTGTTGTTTTTCTATAGCTCCTTGCAGCTGAAGGTCACAGTGATGCATTACATCTCAAGCCTCTCTACTCTTACACTGTGTTAAATATTACCAGTTTCTTATTATAAATAAATAAGAAACTGAAGCAGAGACTTGCATATTTAAAGATGAGAATAAATGTCTAAGGCAGCCCTAGGAGGGAATGTCGGATATTTCGATTCCCAGTTTTGGCCCTTCTCTAAATGAGACTTTTTTCTTTTTAAGGCTGTTGCTGTGCAGATTCTGGGCACAGGCTCTGTCAGCACTAAAGAGATAAATAATAATAATCCAACAGATTCACAGTTGCACCTGACATAAAATAAATTCTCAAATTTATTTGAGAAAAGTTCTACTACTGGCAAACACCGATTCCATGCCTGCATGCATGGCATAAGTACCTTTTGTGAAGTAGAGAAAAGCCTATTGTTTTAAGGGGTTTTCAGAAAATTATACACCTGAAAGAGGTCACTTTCCATTACACTTGAACAATTTTAGTTCTCTTAAAAAAACCTGCACATAAAAAAGAAAAAAAGATCCTGTAATTTTCTAAATTGCAAAAAAGATTTCTTCTCTTTCTGGTGTCCTTTCCACCAGGGGTGGCTGCTGTGTTATTAGTGCTGCAGGAGCTGAGGGCTGTGAAATGCAGGGGCAGGTTTCAATTTTAGGTGGAGCTGTGCAGAACTCGCGTAGTTTCTCCTTCATGTGACGTGTGGGTTCATCTCGCACACCTGTGGTGGTCAAGGTTTCTTGGGGACGCGAAGATGAAGAGCAGAGGAAGGATAAAATAAAAAAAGGGAAGATTTCTAAATGTCGAAAGGGTGACTCCCTTTTTCAAGGGCTGAAGATTGGTGAGAGCTATGAAGAAATGTTTAAGGGGGAGAAAGCAGGAACTTTGCTTGTGTTACAAGTATAGATTATTTTTGTGTGTTTTTAGAGAAACACTTTATCCTTTTGTCAATAACTTTATTGAGAGATTTAATCTTTTTGGCATAGAATAATATGAAAACAGAAAATCATGGTTGGCACTCAGAGTATTTAACAAAATTTTAAGCAATGTTTTCCATAAACTTTTTCAGTTAACAGTAGGTTATGTATCCATTTCCAACCCTGATGTAGGAATATTCTGGGAGGAAACCTCACTATTTTCTCCTATCTCCAGTGATAGCACATGGTGCTTGAGTGATGGGATTTCCTGTAAATGCAGATTTTGTGAAGATGTACTGGTCCTTTATGGGTCACATTCCTTTCACCCTCTGTGCTATGGCGCTTCCACTGCAGATCAAATCCATAACTTGGCCTATATGGGATTTATACACACAGCCTGTATCTTGTCCTCTGTGGAAATCCATAGTGTCAATACAAGTGTGTATACAGCTGATCCCATACGATGTTATTCCACTTTAACTAAACCAGTAGGATTAAAAAAAGGGTGATGCAGGGAGGAAAAAAAAATGGGAGACAAAATAAATAAAAGGAGACAAAACCACAAGGATCCAAAATCCCATTGATAGTCAATAAAGCTTTAGCACAGGAGTTATTTATATCCTTTTGTAAATGTTATCCACCTTTTCTGGGTGCAAAGTGCAGATTCCCAGTGGAAGTCTGGCTGAACACACAAAGCTTGAGGAGGAGGATGGGAAGAAGATAACAAGGCCACTGGGGAAGGACACAAGGCAATGAAAATTGCCTCAGACATAGCAGAGTGGTGGGTAAAGAGGCATGAAAGAGGAGGTGTGAGAAGGGTAAGCACAGAGGAGGGGGAGAATGAGCGAGAGGGCTTAGGGGGAAAGTAAGAATTGTCATGCACTTGGGAATGCTGGCTGGGGAGGATTAGCTGGCCTGGCTGCCCTTCGCTGGCAACTGGGTCTCAGGAATAACCCGGCTCGTTCTGCTCACACCGCTGTATTTCACAGCCTTTTAAAGTCAAGGTTTTAAGGTAGCTGGTATGAGCAGTTTCTAAGCTGCCTTGTCCACCAGGTAACTCCATGGCAGTTTTCCTTGCAAATGAAAGCCAACCCAGTGAATCCTTCTGGGAAGGGCTGTTGTAGTGCACAGTTCAGGCCGTGGCACACACTGGGTGGGGGGATCCCTGAACTGGAGGGCCCTGGGGGTCCCTGCTTCATCAGCCAAGGCTGTGTGGGACAGCTCTGCTGGGCTTTCTCCCACCTGCATTCAGGTAATATTTTTACATGGAGGAAGGTGGGAGAGGAAACCTTGTCAGTGTTTATCAGTGTCTGAGGGAGGTGTCAGAGGATGCTCAGGCTCTGCTCAGTGCTACCGAGCAGTAGGACAAGAGGAAATGGGCAGAAACTGATGCCCAGGAAATTCCACCTGAATATGAGGAAGAACAACTTTCCTGTGCAGTGACCACATGTTGGAACAGATTGCCCAGAGAGGGTGTGGAGTCTCCCTCATTGGAAATATTCAAGAACCATCTGGGCTCAATCTTGTGCCTGGAATAACCCTACTTGAGCAGATGACCCGCTGCAGTCCCTTCTAACCCGACCCATTCTGTGATTCTGTGAAGATATATATATAAATTGGCAAAAATTGCCTCCTTGTCTGTTATTTTATAAAAAGTACTTTTTATATGTCCGTTCTTAGTCCTTTGGAGCAAAGAATTCAGCCAGGGATTTTATTCTTGAATTAAACCCCCCACCATCACTGAATTTCATTTCACTGTAACTGATGACTTGTTTTAGGGCTGCACAGAGTTTCATGGTCAAAATGGAAATGAGTTGAAGAAAGCACAGCATAATTGAGAATTTGGCAATTTTACGTATCAGTTCCCCTATGATAATTGGCCTGCAAGATGAAATATTTAAAAACACAATCATACTCTGCCTGTGTACATGGGGCTATGTTTGTGTATCTGTGTGTTAGCACTGCACCATGTATTAGTTGCTTGGAACTAATTAGTTGCTCGCTACTCACAGCATCTGTATTTCAGATCCCGTGGGACTCTAAGGAATGTGACCTTATTTTAATGCTTTTCTGTGCTTTGAGAATCCCTCCTTTGTAACTGCTCCTAGGACGTGTTTTGTTGCTTTAATAACAGTAATACTTAGCACTCGTTTTAGATTTAGATCCCAAGGACATCTACAAAAGTAGACAAACATTATCTCTGTGATAAAATCACATTCCTATTTTAGAGCTGGCCACTTAAAACCAGAGCAGACTGTTTAATGATTGGGTGTTGCTGGTGCAGGGATTACAATAAGCTGTGCTGGAAGAGCCGAAGATGGGTCCTAGCTATACAGTTCCAGGGCCTTCCCTTGACTCCTTTTGCTCCTCCAGTAGCTTCTCTACACAGACCCGTGGGGGTATCTGCCCCAAAGGAATGGGCTGCTGTAATAAGGGAGTGCTGTGCTCCATCAGAAACAGTAATGGGAAAGCAGCTGCTTGGAGAACATCCATGTATGCATGCAGTGGTGACTTGCAATAAAGATGGTGGTACCTGTCCACACAAGGAGAGAAGAGAAACTCTGTTTCTAAACAAGTGACACGTATTTCTAGGGGTGTCTGAGTGCATAAAAATCATATGAGATACTGGGGTGTTGCTCTGCTTTCCCTGCTGCACTTCTGTCTGCAAGGCTGGAGAGATATTTGAGCCCACTAGAACAGATTTATTTCCCCAATAAAGAGTCATGTTGATGTTCTTGATGCCCAGGGAGGTTTGATTAAAGAGGTTCATTAAACTTTGTCTAGAATTTGGTGTAATGCTTGGTGTGTAGTGCTTAAACAAGCTGAAGTTTGCCAAATCAGTACTTAGCTTGTATTTTTATGAGGATGTTGTTTGTGTTTAGTAGATGATGCAAGATTTTTCTATTTTTATTCAGCATTAGAGCTACATTAAAATTGGATCTTGTTCAGTGGCTATTTTCTCTCTGGAAAGGCCATATTTTATAGGATGTGACACTCTGGGATCTTGCCACTTGTGTTCATGGCACTTCTGGTAGGAACTAGGTGGCTGGACCTCATGTCCTGGCTTGTGCTCCAGTTTGCACTGGCCAAAATCCAGTATGAGTAATTATGTTCTACATGCCTTAATTCCCCCAGTAATTTCAATTAGAGTTAGTATTGTTCTTCGTGCCTGATCCTCAAATGTTGTGTGGTGTTGCTGTGTGATTAAACTGTTGTGACATTCCATCCCAGAGGTAGGTAAAATGATCTTGGCTTCACAATTTGTAAAGCGTTTCCTCGGAATAAATGGGAAAAATAAGCGTAAAAGATTATTACTCTTTATCTGAGAAATATTGATGAGAAGGTTTTCTGCTTGTTTGTTAGTCTTTTTTTTATACACTAAAGCAAGGAGTGTTTGAAACTTAAGACATGATGAAGAAAGTATAATTAGGCTGGCTGCTCAAGGTGTTTTAAAGGTTTTAAACCAAATGAAGATAATGTACCTTAATTGCATTTGCATAATGGACAGAGTTGAAATCAGATCCCTTTTTTGGTGTCTGTGACTTCCTCAGCAATGTACAAGACAGACAACTTTCTACCTGTGGCAAAAAGGCAAATTGAAGCTAAATCTGGATGGAGATTAGTATGTGAGCAGAGTTCAGATGGAGATGTAGCTGTGCTTGGTTTGCAGGGAGGCAGCCAGCCTTATTCAGTGGTCACATTTGGGATTTACCAAGTCCTTGATCTTTGAGATACTGAGTGAGCTCATTCCACCCAACTGCACACTGAAATCAAGCCTGAATTGCAGAAGACAAGACCCACTGCAGTGTGCAGGCATGGTTGGTTTTTTTTACCTGACTATTCACCTGGCCCCAAGATCTCACACCTAAGCTGGATTAAAAAAAGCTTTGATGACTAAGAAGCATAAATAATATTACAGCAGTCTCCTGGAGTCAGGGGAGTCACTGAACAAGGGCACGTCATGTGTGTATTAGTTCCTGAGCAGGGAACTAACCCTGGGGAGCTGAGAGTACAGACAAGTTACCTCCATGTGCTGTCCCATATCAGCAGAACTGGCATTCTGCCTTTTCAGCCTGCAAACCCAACTCCTTCCTGCAAGTAATGTAGATCCTCGGGGGGGAAAAAACAATCTTCCTTGCTCCAGAAATTGTCCTTGGTATCAGATGTCAGTAGCTCCCCCTCAAGCAATCCCAGCAAGGCTGAGACAATCGACAGCCATGCATGAGCACATTAAAATGTCACAGAAAACACTGTTAACTACAAGAAAATTTGTGGGTGTTGGGTGATACTTTAGAGGAAGAGTTTGCCTTCCTCGGCTGATATCACAATGGTTCCCTTGAGCTGGTGACTTTAGGGGTTTGTAAAAATCTTTAAGAGCAGTGATTTGGGCGAAGTGTCTCTTCTTCCTCTTTTATAATTTCAAAAGCTTTGTAAAACCCTCCTGAGCTGTGATTTCTCAGCTTTGAATAATTCAAGACTGAAACCAGTTGTCCTTACCATGGCAAAGCTCTTAACTGAAGTATTTTTTTCTTCAGTGGGTCAGACTTGACTCTGAAATAAAACCTAAGATACTTGATAGGAAACAAGCTTTTTAAAAACACTCAACACTTAAGATACTAGTTAAAACTATTCTTTTAATAAACATTCAAGTGTCTTTTTAAGAAGGGCAAAATCACAGTAGCTCATGTAGCACTCAGATGTGTCTGTTCCTTCAATGTCCAGTGTATTTTGAAGATGAGCAGAATTTCAGAATGAGAAATCAGGTTCCTGGTGCAATAGTATTTAAGGGTTTTTACTGAGTGGGGCAGGAGCTTGGCAGAATCCAACCAACAGTCCTGGGGGTCTCCCATAGCTGCTCACAATAAACAGATTATCTGAAGAATGGAGCACTTTCCTATTTGGGGAATATCTGTCAGGGGCTGATTGTATTTTTGTTGTTACAAGTGCCGATGTGTTGGCCATGGCTGATGAAATTCCTTCAGCCGGTGTCACCTGCTGTGCCCTGACTGAGCTGGGCTGCAGTTGGGTGACTCACTCAGAGACCTTTCTTCTTGTCTGTGGGCTGTGACTCACTGTTTGAGAACAAACAGTGAGTCACAGCCCACAGACAAGAAGAAAGGTCTCTGAGTGAGTTTGGGATCTTCCCTGCAGGCATTTCACTGTTCACTTGGTGCTCATCGAGGGTCAGCGGCTCCCCAGTCCCATGATACTCCTTGTACATCAAGCCTTAAGGGATGAAAGCAGGGAGCTCTCCCTGGGAAGTGAGACTTTGGAAACCATATGAATTACTTGTTTTACGGTGTCAGAATAAGGGCTTATATGAAGAATTCCCTTTTGGCAAAATCTCAGCTGCGCTCTCAAAATGCAGATAGAATGATAACATGGATAAAGTAAAAATCATTATCACAGTGATGTTTCTCACAACTGATCTTAGTTAACAGAAGCCACACTTGTAAGTGTTGCCAAAATGTGGTGTATCCTAGGGGAGGCTGCTCCTGCAGAAGAGAACTGTGCATGGATCAATGACATTCTGAACATTTGTGTATGTATTTGTATGAGATTTAAATTTCATCTTACCTAAATTTTAGATCCTGTGTTTGTTTATTTGAAGAGGAGAAACACATTTTGGATAAAGGAGGTTTAGATTTTATGCCTTCTTTTGATTTTTGGTCTACTCCCCAGAGCCTTTTTGGAGGGTGGTCTTTAGTAAATTGCGTTGTTCGTGTTCTGCAGTAGCACATGGTCGAAGGATGTTATCCCAGGAAAGATTAATGTGGAGCATTGTCTGTTCTAATGGACAGTTGTGACAACTTTATTTTCAGAAGTGACTTATGCAGAGGGCACGCTGTGATTTGCTGCTGGGTAAGTAATCTGCAGTATTGATTCTTAAAATGTCTGTATGTTTCTTAAAGAAAATAATCATTACTGTAGTTGAAAGTACAGCTGTAAAATGCAAGATTTCTTCTTGGGTAGTTCAGTAGATGCTGAACATGCTTAGTCTCGAGCTCTTAAGTAGAAAGTAATATGATGATAGTGAATCTATTTCAGAAAGCATCTTTAAAAAACTCCACACTGCTGATAACTATTTCTGGTGCGTATCTCATTTGCCTGGTTTATACCATCTGCTTTCTTTCCAAGTTTAGTGTAATTATATTAGTTATCCATCACACTTGGAAAGTTTGAACACTGCCTTGGAAGTGTGTGAAGAAAGTTGAAGTAATTGTTGTCTTCGGCTTTGAATTCCACAGTTTCTGAGTATTGTGTGTCAAAATAGCTGCTTGAAGAAAAAACCCACAACTACCACCTTGAAAAGTAAATGGAGTTAATAATGGTATAGATAATAATCTGACTTCTGTATGCTGTAGATGTGAATTGTCAGAGGAGAAAGAAGATAAAGCAGTGTATCATCAATAGAACTAGATCTTAGATGATTTTTTTACATAATTTGCATAGTAATGAAAGACAATTATACTCTTAGGCTTCATTGTAAGCTCATATGAATCACCTTCAAAATAATTTATAGTACATGTATGGAAAGAGAACCTGTATAGTTTTACTGATGTTTCATCTTGGCCGTGTCAGCTTGACCTTCAGTCACTGTCAATTGTTCCATTCAGAGCAATCAATGGGAACGTCGTTAGTACCAGTCAGTGATCGCTTATGACAAATCAGTGCAATGTGATTAAATTGTCAGTGCAAACACACGTGATTGGGGCTGCAGGCGTAGGGAAGGAATACAGAAACCTGTCCTGTACACTCAGGCCTGTGGGTATCTCCAAAAACATTTGTGTGGAAAGGGTAGTAAATGAACACCAGAGATGAGTAGATGGTTTGTTGAAAAAGCTGCACATGAAATTTGAATGGTAAAGAGAGCAGCAATAGCAACATGTGCTCACTGAGAGTGGTGTCTTTAGTTTCTACTCCAAACTAAATTCAGATCTACGTCATTCCATTAACTGCACGTTCCACTGCTGCAATGCAGTTACCTTCATGGAGAAGCTTATTCTTGAATCTGTACCCAGGCTTTGAGCAACGCACTGGTGGAAACCTCTCTATGCCCTCATCTGTCCTAGAGGAGGGACAGAGCCTTTGACTGAGCTGTGAGGAGTCCGTGCTGCTGTGCAATGTGAACTCTTGCTGAAAGGTTTGGGCAGGGTCTGTGTTTCCCAGGTACCTTCTCTGAATAGTCATCAGCCTGAATCCAGCTGGAAAATGGGACTGGAGACTGTCCAGTGTGACAGGTGCATCTGTGATGGGCAGTGCCAAATGAAGTCTTTGGGTTTTTTCTGACTTTTAGGAAGTGACAGCAACCCTAAATCTGACTCTCCCTGAATTCTTTCTTTTCAGGACCAAATAAATGTCTACTGCACTTCCAGGTTGCAGGTGTCATGCTGGTTTTTCTGGACCACATCTGTCTTGTCCGCAGTTTTCAGTGTCAAATCCAGTTCCCTTTAGGACACTCCATCTTTCTTTCTTCCAGACTTTCTCGTCTCCTTTCCCTGTTGGTCAGTTAGGTCTTCTGCTTTCTGTGAGAAGCCCAGGTCACTTGAAGGGTAACAAACTACTCCAAGAAATCTTCAGAAAAAGAGGTATTTTTTTCATCTGCTGACAAAGTAAAACCACTTTTAGCAAGTGCTGTGTGGTGCTTACATGCTCCTTGGCTGGAAAAGGGTTGCAGAGAAGAGAAGCCAGTGGATCCAGAGAAAAGGTCAAAGGAGAGGAAAGAGAAAGGAGAGTGCCTGGTGTTTCTTTTTGTGCACATGTATGGTAGAGTGGTAAATGTGGGAAACAATTGTGTAGGGAGGGGAAAACTATAAAAATAGCTGGAAATTTCATTTAAAACCTACTTTGTTTTTGATTGAGCTCTCATAGGCAGTCTGGATCCAACTGAGGATCTATTTTGGTTCCTTCTTGTGAACAAATACTATTTCTGGAGTTTGTCTTGATCAGGATGCGTGCCAGCCCTCCTGCTGTTCAGCTTCTCACACTGTTGAGCTGTGGAGTATTGCTCATCCCTGGGAAGGGTCATGGGTGATACTTAACCCTCCTACACTTGTAAGACGAGATGCCAACCCCCTCCATTGCCATCTTGTTAATTAAGAGCTGGAATAACTGTAGGCCCCTTCCCAAAACTTGGAATGGCCCAGGGCTAGCAGAAACATGCTGTGCAAAGTAAGGGTTTCCAAGGGATTGATGCACCAAACTGAATAATTACAGCACTGATGAGTTGGGACCGTATTTTGGGGTCAACCAGGAGAAACAGCAGCAGTAAAACCCAAGGGGCTGTGGTGAGAAAAGAGCTAACACAAAATACTTGTTTTAAATGCTGGCTGGCAGAAGAGCAATAAGGTGGTCTTGAGTTTCATTACCTCTGTGCCATAAAAATGGGGCTTGAAAATGTATAGGATGTGTTAAGGGCACTTTGGGTTCCTTATGAGATCATCTTTCTTGTTGAAATTCCTCCTGAGATGATTTGATTCAAAAGGGATAATATTACTCTTTGGCACTAGCAAATGACAAGTGCAAGGCTCCTCACACGTTAACTAATCTGTTCCAACAGCACCTCGTTTCTCATTCCCAGGGTCTGAGGTATTTCCAGGAATGTGCTTTACCAAAGTGCCACAGATCCATCTCAAGTTCCTGAGCCCTGGTTCAAGTCTTCTGCCTGTGCTTTTCCAGCCTCAGACAACAGACCCCCCAGTTACACTACCAGCTGCCTTTCTTCCGGCGGTGTAGGTGTCTGACAGAAATGCAGGTGTCAATCTTTGGGCAATATCAGCTTTATTTTCATGATAAACAAACTCCCTCTCACTCAGCCTAGCTGTAAGTTTGATAAAAACCATTCTCACTCCCACACTTCATTTGTATTTGCCCAGGGTTTTCCAAGTGGTACAAAGATTCAGTATCATTTACCTTGATTTCTGAGGGTTGTGGAAAGGGAAAGTCAATACAAGCACCCAGCTGTGCTACAAACTACAGCTCGTATCAAAGAGATGACCAGTATATAGGTTACATATGTTCAAGCTGAAACTTTGCAGTAAATTGTGCAAAATTGAGTGAGACAAACCACTAGGTTAGAGATGGCGTTTCACACCAGATCAGATCAAGCCAAGAATTAATATACCAAGATGGGAGATTACTTTATAGTTAAAGCACTAGCTGCTTTATTAAATATATTCAAACAGGTTAAAGTCAGCCCCAAGGTCCCAGATATCCTGCACAAATAGTCAAAAATGAGTTATTCACAGGCCCTTCTTCCCTACAAGCAGCAAGGCTCCCGGTAGCTGTAATACTTCCAAGATCTCAAAGCTGAAAAATCAGTTTAAGAGAGAAGTACCTTTTTCTTATAAACTTCTTTCAAGTCCTGCCTTATCCCACCAAATGCAGAATATATTAATTAGTAAAACTGGATTTTCACCTTCCTTCGCCTTTCCCTCCTTTATATCTGATTCCCCTCTCCATCATCCATGTGCAATTGAGAGGGGTTGGCCTGCAGGGTTAAAAGGTCCTCTCCAGAATTTGGTCCAAAGCCACAGCTGACCTTTGCTCCCATGTTTCATGCACTGTCCAGGCTCCCCTCTGCTTTCTTACAGATCTTGCTTCCTGCCATTACCTTCCTTTTTACTACTTGAAACAAAACCAAACCACTTCCCCTCCCCAGAGCCCCAGGTCTCGGCAGCAGGTATCCTTCTCTGTTCCCCTCTCTTTGCTATGTTTCACTCCAATTACACAGCAAGTGGGGTTTCCCTTTGAAGTTTCCTTGTTGCTTGGCTCTGTATTGACTGCCCCCCATCCTGGTGTATCATCTGCAGATCTGACAAGTTCACAGCTGGTTTCTCCCCTGTAGTTGCTGCTGATTAGAAACAAAAAAGGTATTTATTGAACCTTCCCCCTCTACTCACCTGCTTACCCTCTTCCACAGCCTGTGTTCTCATTCGTGATTTGTTTTTTAATAGGTTTGGGTTATCTCCTGCCCAAAAATAAGTGAGAGAAGAGAGATTACAGCCCAATTTTGTGGGCACACACCCTTACATGCACCCCCTGCCCCTCTTATTTTGACAGTTCTGGTAGGACAGAGAGCCCACCCCCTCCATCCTTCAGGGTGCTGGGAGCTACAGATCTGCAGGTCCTGGAAGAAATTGGGGATGCTGCTGTGTGGTAGAGAGCTGGAGTGCACAAGGCATCTTGGAGTTAGGGGAATATGCTCATTTTTTGCTTTGGAAATAATCAGGGTAATTGCAGCTCTGTAGGATCTTTGAGGAAGGTGCTGTGTCCTGGTGGCTGTGCCTGCTTGCATCATCCTCTGCTTGGCAGATAACACTTAGCACGGGCAATAGAAATGCCTTAATCTCTGAACAGCTCAGGATGAGAGGATTTATTAATTTTTGGTATTGTTTAGGTTTTAGTTCCTTTGCTGAAAGTGTCCACAAGGGGCCAGTCTGTTGATTATTTGGGGATGCAAACACTTATCCACAGGGAGCTGGAATGAGCCCCTCCAAACTCTGGGCGTATGGACGGGTCAGCCTTTCAGCTGGTACCCGAAAAGCATCAGCTCCTTGCCTGAGACACACCAGAGTGAAAGGTTCTCTAAACCGTTTTTTTAAAGCCACCAGTCTCCCATACCATCCAGTCCTTTCCTTATTGTGTAGCTACTTCATGGTTTTAATTAATATTATGATTATACAGCAGACATGCTTCTATAGCGTCTGTTGCTGTGGCAGCTAGACACTTTAATTACGGAGATTAAAACACAAATCAAGGACAATACAGAGTCGTTATGGTGATAATTAGCAGATTGGAATATTTGTAGAGAACTGGCCACTTGAGCCACTGAGGTTAATGTACAAACACGTGCTTCTGGGGACCTGTGTTCAGGTGGGTGGCTGGGACAGGGCAGGGAGAGCGTGGAGGGCCCTGTCTTGCTGTCACCTTCCTGAAGTGTTCCAGTTGTTGGAAGAATCAAGAGATAAACCTCTTTTAACCTGCTGGGTGACAAATTTGCTCATGCAGGGTCAATACCCTAATCTAGGGCTTCAGAAGTTTTATTCTGCTATTTATTATAAAATATTTTTTGTTTAATCCTAAAGGAAACATTTTCTCAATTGTTACTACAGTGAAAATGCTGGAGGAAGGATTTTTAGTGTTCAGTGCAGGAAACCTTGGAAGTTCATTTCATGTTTAAAAATTGGAAATATTAAACTAAGAATTTTTGCTTTTTTAGATCATGAACTGTTTGGTGAGTAGAAACAGTTTCATGTTTAATACAAATTTCTGAATATTCTGGTCCATCTCTGGTTGCATTTCAAATTTTGGGGGTGGGGAGGAAGATTGCTTGAAATAATTAATCTGGCTTTAAAATCACCATGTAATTTAGGCTTGCAGATCCAGCCCAGAAAGCTTTCATAAGGCTTAAGAATACTTACCAGCCTCAAAATATGGTTATTTGTCTTCAGTCTTTTTATTTTACAAAAAGAAATCTGTAGTTTAAGAATCTTTGTACATTGCTCTCATGAGCTTGTAAATGCCTTCTTTCTTGATACATGAGTTCTTTCCACTGAATTTTCTGCTTGCTTGCTTGGGTGTTCACTTACTTTTTAAATAGAAAGAACAGAATATATCTCCCTTTAATTTTTGGCCCAGAGGTCTGTAACAAATCTGTTGTTATCTGGCAGTTTGTAGTTATCAGATGCTCGTGCAGTGGTCACTGGGAAATGTAAATGCTGCTCCTTTGGATGCAAAGGACCCTGATACTTTGGTCGAATGCTCCCTGATTTTGCCACCCTGCATCCTCCTGCATCATTGCCAAGTCCCACTTGTCTCATGCTGTCACATTGGCAGGGAACTGAGAGTCTAATCATATTAGGAACATGGCAGGTTAAACTCAGAGAGGAAAACTCCAAAGGGTCTCTCCAGAAGGATTTCTGACTGTTGGAAAATCTCCAGGCCATCTACTGCCAGCGTTGGGAGACACCTGGGATTGTCCCCCTCTGTGCAGGAAAGGAAAACATTTCTTTTTTGAAAGAATGCACCACTGATTCTTCCTTAACTAGACAGAAATCAGGGGCTACCAGCAGGAGCTGACTGTAAACCTACAGAGTGACAGATAAACCAAACCCAAGCCATGGAGAGAGTGTGTGGTCATGCACTGCTCATCTCCCTGGAGAGCTGTAGGGATGCTGTGTGGGAAGGTGGAAGCAGCAGCATGTCACTGCCTTCCCTTTCCTGTCACCCTCCCTTGATCTAAAGTAACACTCCTGATTTGAGGCAAAGCTCAAATAAAGCACAGAAAGTGCTTCCCAGCTATATTCCCTTCCTCTGCTCATTTCTCATATGTGGAAGGAAGCCACATCTCTAATTGTTGCTGTGTCCCTATGGATCCTCTTAGGGAAACAAGCTGTTTCCCATGGGGATTTTCCCTACGTGTTTTCAGGAGTGGGTTTTTCCTTACAAATGAAGGGAGACTTTAAGGGACTCAACTGAATGTTTGTACTGTGGTCTCTCCAGGGAAGTGGGTATGTACCTACTTAGGGCAGGTGAAAAAAGAGCTCTTCAGGCCATGCAATGCAGCTTTATTTCATATGGGTTATTTAATTTGCTGGTGTCTCCAGCCACACTGCAGAATTACACAGTAAAAAGCATGTGGTGTAAATGAAGAACTTTACATACAGAGTTTTCCAAAACAATGTTACAGAAAGAACTTTCTTTATTCCTTACATGAGTTTTCTGCAACATAGCTTCTTCTATATTGGCAGCATGGAGCTGTTGGCATCCCAGTCTCCTTAGCTCTGGGACTTTTGACAATGTTTTCCATTTGCTGAGAGGACATACAGGAGCTGGTAATAAACAGCTCCTGAGGAATTGTTCCTTAGATTGTCCATGCAGTGTCTTGGTTTCTAAATGTGATGGATCACTAATCATACTGGCGGCATTAAAACAATTAAGAATAGAAAAGCCAATAAAATATTGCATTCCCCTGAACTTAATAGAGGCTTTGTCAAATACTTAAGTAGTGCAGGGATTTCATCCTGATTATTTAAACATTTAGAACATATGAATTGCAGTTTAAAATTGTGTTAGTTAAATGCTTAACTAATCCAAACATGTAAGATAGCAGGTGTATGTGTGTGCACACATACACTGCCTGTGGATGCACACTGTAAATACCTGTAGTTCCATGGCATGGATGTATGTCCTTCCTCCTTGGGGGGAAGACTCCTCACACTCTTCCCCTGCTCCAGCTTGGGGTCCCACCTGCGAAAGACAGTCCTCCACAAACTACTCCAAAGTGAGTCCTTCCCCTGGGCTGCAGTTCTTCCCGAACAGCTCCAGTGTGGGTCCTTCCATAGGGTGCATTCCTTCAGGAACAGGCTGCTCCAGTGTGGGTCCTCCACAGAGTCACAGGTCCTACTGACATAGACTCCTCTCTCCAGGGTCCTCCCAGGGGCCTACTCCAGTGCGGGCTTCCCAGGGGGTCCCAGGCTCCTTTGGGCATCCCCCTGCTCCAGGATGGGGTCTTCTATGGACTGCAGGTGGATATCTGGTCCCCCACAGACCTCCACAGGCTGCAGATGGATCTCTGCTCCCCCGTGGACCTCCATCATGGGTCTCCATGGGCTGCAGACTCACATCCATGAGGAAGACCTCATGGGATGCAGGGGAATTTTTGCTCCAGTGCCTGGAGCGCCTCCTCCTCCCCTTCCTTCTGCACTGACTCTGTGGTTTGCAGGGCTGTTGCTTTCACTTTCTCCTTCCTCTCTTCTCTGCTTGCAGTTGCTCCTGAACAATAACTTTTTCCCGTTCTTAAACATGTTGTCCCACCCCCACTGTCACTGATGGGCTTGGCCTTGGCCAGTGACACTCTTGGAGCTGCTGGTGTTGACTCCATCAGATATGAAGGAAACTTCTGGCAGCTTCTCACAGCATCCACCCCTGTGGCCCCCCTGCTCCCAAACCCTTGCCGTGCAAACCCAATACGCTTTGTTACCGCTCCAGATTCACTTGTCAGATCCCAGTGGACAAGTTACTTCAGAGCCTTAACAGTAGTTTCTTTTCATTAACAGTCCTGTTAATTTGGGATGCAGTAAACAACAGCATTGTGTCTCAAGTTTTAGAGAAGTTCTGGGTGTTTTGAGATGCCCAACTCAGCCTTAACCTTTTGGTACTGCTGTGCCACTGAGCACTGCATGTCCACAGCTGGATCGATCCCTTCTTTTAAAGACTGTGTTAAGAGGGAACCCACCTGCCCTCCCCAGGAGCTGCCAAAATGCTTCTTCATGCTGCTTTCTCTTGTATCATGGCATATATAAAATCGAGTAATTCTGAACCTCGCCAGCCTTCAAGATTCTTTGTTTCAAGAATGCCCAGACTGACACGTGCTGCTGAGGTTTAACTCCACAAAATCAATTCTGCCACTAGTGCAGTGCCCACATCCACTGCATGTGTATAGGGAGAGGAAGGTAAATTTTTCAGTCCAGATGTACATCCTGCTTTAGCTGACATCTGTGATCCAACAGACACGGCATATGCCTCTATTTCATTCAGCTCCCCTCAGCCCTTTAACAGCGTGAGTCCTAATTTCACTAAAAGTATGTCATTTCTTTAGTGTTTTGGGGGTTTGAATCTAGGACAAGAGTATCAACTGAGAGGAGCAGGTACAGATATTCAGCCTGTATATCTTATCAGATATTCAAGAATGCAGTAAGAAATGTCAGAGAGAGCTTTCTATGAAATATTTAATTAACAGCAACAGCTACAGAAATGAAAAACAACATCCAGGCAATTACAGTGTTCAATAAAGCAGCTCTCAGAGGATGGAGCAGCAACGAATTAGTGACTGACTGGCATTTAAATATGTTATCAACCAGTTAGGGAGACTGAAGTAAATTTACTCCCCTGGGGATCAAGCCAGTAGAAGTATTATAACTATATTATTGTTTCTCAGGGCAATCAATTGAATTATATGGTGCAGTAGTCTGGGCCACTTGGCTCTTACTCCAGCAGCTGGTTACGTGAGTTGTTTCCCAGAATCATGGAATGGGTGAGATTGAAAGGAACCACACTGGGCCATCTGCTTCAAAATGGACATTCATTCCACTGGACATTAATCCAGTGCACTGGGTGAGAGACCCCTGTCAGTTTGCAAACAGCATTTTCTTGTTTAAAATCAACAATACATACATTTCACTTTTGGATTTTAAATGCAGAGTGTGCTGGGAACTCTATAATTTATAAAAGGGGTGGAATATGATAATCTTTGGATGTTAAATTAGAGCACAATGAAGAATTTGTGTTATCATTACCTCCAGGGCCACATATATACTGAGGGGCCATAACTTGTCTACCCCCTGTAACACCTTCTTACGGTCATTTAAAAGTGTGGATGGTTTCACTGACTGGGGGTTTTTGCTGTTATAGATTTTACATAAAACAACGAAAAAAAAAGGAAGTCCTGGAATAAATAACTGTGCTTTTAGTATGATGGATGAGATAAAATTCCATGAACTGCAGCCATACTTCATTGTGAGCTAATGCATTCACTTTTTACACATACATGCAGACTTGATGATGCAAATCCTCATTCCATGATTAAGCTGTACAGCAGAGGCACAGTGTACCTGCCAGGGTACACAGGTACATCTGTAGGTGAAGTTCTAATTGCATCTGGTGGTTGAGTCTTTTACTTCTCTCTGTAGAGTACAGGGATGCAAAGGAGCTGGTAGGGAGGTAGCAGTTTGCAACGTTGGACCTAATAAATAGTATTTTGTATTGATCTATGTTTCCTGCTGACCAATTTGGCAAGAAAATTAAAATCAAACAGCATCCCTTCAATAAACAACTGGTCCAAACCCCACAGTGTAGGAGCCAAAGGACAGGCAGACAAAGTGTTTTGGTAAGGATCTACATTTCTTTGATATTGTTCGTTTGTTCTTTATAGCAGCAAGGTTCCTGGGATTGCCTCTGCAGCCAATATTGTAACAGGCTCTTTTTCATAAGGAGACACAGAACAGCAGAGAACAGCTTGTTTGGGGTTTTTTTCTCCCTCCCACTGCATTCCTATGTATTATTTTCTCCCACAGCTCCTTTCCTCTCAATTTCTCTTCCAAAATTAAGAGCAACCTTTAAGCTCTGAGGACACTGGGAGCCAATGTAATGGTCCGAGAGAGAGCAGCTACTAACAGTCACCACTGTGACTGTGACTGATTTCCTTCACTCTAAGTGCATGTTATTGATGGTTGGAAGTGAGGAAGAGCCCTGAATAAGTCAATCTGTTGAAAACCCAGGTGTCTAGAAGTCCCCTGGAATAACTAAACCACTTTCCATTAGTGGCAGGCTTCTTCATGGTAGAAGAAAAGACTGCTGTTAAAAACACACAGGAGGCTAAGTACCTTCAATACAGTTAAAATTATTAATTTAAAGACTGTGAACCTCAGAACAGTACAGTCAACAAAACAATACACCAACATGAACACATTTATATTCATGACCAGACGGGAAGACAATTACACACAAGCACATGGTGCTACTAAAGCCCACCTTGAATGCTGAGTGGTATAAATCACAAGTGTACCTGATGCTGATTATATCCAAGGCAGGTAAATTAAGTGGGATGGTCTCGTCCACGTGGTGGGAGAGGTACTAAAGTTCATCCTGTTGCTTACTGCTGACCAACTGGTTGTGAAGAATCAAGAGGTGTCCTGTGTTGCCTTATCTTGCAGATGCCAAGATATAAAATAAGTCACTGAGTGAGAAATCCTTCACTAAAAATGGACTGTGTGCCACCTTTTGTACCTGAGGAATGGCCAATGAAGAAAAAAATGGGACCAGCTGCCCTGAGATGTTGCTGGTGGAATGAAATTTGGGATGAGATAAAGTGCAGACTGAAGAAAATGCGTTTTTCATCTCTGTTCCTGTTGCACTAAGTGCTGGGATGTTTTGAGGGTTCCCAAGCACCCCTCAGCAGTCTCTGGTAATTCTGTATCACAGCAAGGAGATAAAGGCAGTGCCCAGGCACATGAGAAACTCACGGGAAAACTTTCTACCCCACTTGGTCTGCACAGTCCCCAGTGGCAGGATATAGGGGCAGTGTGGGTTCACTCCTGTGTCTTACAAAGACACCTTGGAGAAAACTTATGGTGGAGCAAATTCCTGCTGTGGAAGTCATGAAGTGACCCTCTAAAGTTAAATATTGAGAGTCAAGTTGCTTATAGGTCGTGTGGTTTTCCCCATTACCCGGTAATGCTGGGAAGTGAGGGAAGAAAAACAAGAACAAGTAAGATGTTCCGAGTAACAGAAGTCTGAAGTTAATTAGTGCTCAGAAAGTGGATTGAAGATGAAAAGCACTGCTGCTAAGTGTTATTAATAGTGGAATAACCCTGCTGTTAATTATAAATAACAATAATGCTACGGAGCAGGCTACATGCAAAGATCTCAAAATGCTTTTGAAATATGAATCACTGATTTATTCTGATATTCAAAGTGGGAAGAATGAGGCGTGGAGGCATGTAACAACTTGTTCCATTATAGTGTTAAATACAGAAGTAGAGAAGTCCAAGGCTGCAACCCAGACCTCAGACTTGCATTTTACAAGTGTAACTCCTGTGGGCTGTTCCTGAGCTGTGCAACCCTGGGAAGCACAGTCCAACCTCTGACTTCTCTACAGTTACACAGGGGTATCTGACTGTGCAGAGTATCACCCGTGAACTGAAAAGATCTGCATGTCTGATTTATCTTCTCTAATGTTAGGAAGTGCAATGAATCCTGGCAAGGAGTCTGAAGCTATATAAAACAGAGTTATCCAGCTCCGATGCTGTAATTCCCGTGAAAGCGTCCCTGGGATTCCAGTCTTGCAGTCCACATAAACATAAAGACATTCAGTATTGCTCCTCCCTGCCACTGCTTTGTTTCAGCATGGAATGGTACTCGGCTGATCTCTCACACAGAGGTTTCCCAACTCAGAGCCTGTCACTTATTCCTAGAACTCTGAAAAATGAAGTCTGCAGATGAAGTGACTCAATCAAGGCTGAGCAAACAGTGACTGAATTTCAATCAGAGATACCAAGCACACCCAAGGACCCTCTTAGTTTTAGAGAATAACAATGTGAAAGTAAAATGAAAAGAACCAGCTCCTGGCATGAAAAGAGCATCTCATGTGGGCCTTGCACTCTCTCTCATTCTCCTGGTTAATAGAGTTCGCTGTTATATTAGTTAGGCTCTCATCAACCCCTTTTTACATGGGATTTTTTAGTTCTCCAACTAATCTTTTCCTATGAAGGAGGGTTCATTTGTATGCTGTTATTGTCATTAACAGTGTAATCTTCAGTCATAATGTTAGTGTGTCTATTCTGTGCTTCCTTAGGGTAGCTGTGAAGTACTTCTCCACTAACCCATGAGTGCTTCTGTTTTCACATCTTACTGAGGACTATTGTGTATTGTGATCATCTGCTAATAGAGGAGATTAGCTGAATCACAGCAGTCTCCAAGCAAGAGATATGACACTTTTTTTTTTGCTTTTTCCTCTTCAGTTGATGTTATATGCTTGTCTTTTTATAATGGCAGTAATCACTTTGTGTTGTGCTTTTATTATTGCCATTTCTGTTCCAAGACTTTGAACTTCAGAGTCCTAAAGCGCTTCCTTGTTTCATCTTCATGGCCATTCAGAGTGTTTAATGGGCTTACAAGCAATCAAGACTTCCATCTTCCTTGAATGGAGCTTTTGTTGGAGTCAATCTGCTTGCACAACTGGGATCACAGGTGTATGCAACCTTTCAAGCAGTGGTTCTTATACTCTAGACCAAATTTACCCAGATGTTATTTCGAGAGCAATCAGAATTATTAACATATAGTTCAGCAAAATGTTGACAGAATACAAAGCATAAAACACCTTGCGCTGAAACTCCAAACCCAATTAAATGGGCTAATTCACCTACTGCTTAATTGGCTGGAAGCCATATGAGTAATTACGCCACTGACATCTTCCAAAATTATATTCTTAATTGTTACATTTATTTGCATCACAATGAAATACCCACATCTCAGCTCAGCACACTCAGCTCCTCTCGCAGCACCAGCCTCACCGGCGGAAGGGATGAGGCAGTTTTGCATTTCACAGGGTTGCCTTCGTGAAAACGTCGATTGGCAAAGCAGCAAAGCAGGGCCTCTGGGAGCTGGGGAAGGAAAATGCAAACTTGGTCTGTTTATTCCTGAACATATGTAGCTTGTTATTGTGGTACGTGGTGGCTTTTATTGTAGCACGCTGCGGAGACGCCTCTCTTTTCTTTTTTCCCCTCTCTGTTATTGTTCACTGAAACGCATGAACGTGGCAGGGCGATGTGATATCGGTTGTGCTTGCAAACTGCAATATAATATCACACTCCAGAGATGCAGTGTTTCTATTTGCTATCATAAATTTATTTCGTATTTTCTTTCCTTCATAAAATATCCCCCTACTTCTTTATACAAATAATGTCATTCCAAGGAAAATGTATGCAGAACCACTTTACAGAAACCCTCTATAAGCACTGTTTGGTCTTGCTGTGTAGATCTACTCTCTAATTGCTTTGAATTTACTTTATTGCAAGGCTGGGGATTGCTTTGAAGTGATTACGAAAGAATAAGCAGGCTTCTGCAAAGGGAATTTAGGAAAGAAAAAGCTTTTAAGAAATCCTATTTTGAAGTTCCAGTTCCAGTGGGTCCCTGGTTACTGAAATGTAATGCCAACACATTCCCTTCCCTTCGTTCTCTTTAACGGCAAACTCTTCGTCATTAATAAGACTTACACTGGCATGAAAATTGTTTCTTGAGATCATTTTCCAGCCGTGTCATTTTGTTGTAGGGGCCCACAATATTACTGTATTTATAGCTTTTTGAAAGTCCTTTATATGCATTCAGGAATATTTTTATCCCTCTCACAAGAGCTTTACCCAATTCTAACCCTCTTCCGAAACACAATAGACACATGATGGGTTTGCTGGCTGCCTGGTATCTTCTTTCTGGAGTACATGGCTTAGATACAAAGTTCATCCGAGTGTCTGTTTGACCAAAAGGAGTGGAATGATGAAAATAAGGACTTAGATGAAGCAGGTTAATGTTATTTAAAAAAAAAAAAAAAGAAAATGGAATAATAAAAAAAAAGTGAAGATTTGGACTAGAATTTGTTATATTTTTTTATATTTATGAGCAGTCCAGAGACCCATGTAAATACTCTCTGTCCTAGAAAGTCCGATGACTTTCTAGGACAGAAAAATGAGGGAGGGGTGTTGTATTTCTCAATGTATAATTGGTTAGAGATTTATATAAAAACCCCAAACCAGATCTATCAGTCTTTCTATCTATCCCAGCCTGAACATTTGGGGATGACAAAAAAGGAAGGAAAATAAGACCCATGTTGTTTTCTTCAGGCCTTAGGAACAGCCAGCATTCCCAGTTAGAAACTCTCTACTGCAGTCATTTATGAATTGCTTCTTTATCACCAAATTCAGAATTTCTGTCCATGCATAGAAGACATGTTGGTTTTCTGATGCAAGACTAATAACATCTGCTCTTAATTAAACATTAATAGTAACAAATGGCAGCCTGTCAGGTTTTTATCCGCTGTCAATCTGAACATCTTCTGGAAGGTGGATTTCTCACCCTGCCTCACTTAGGGCCCCCTGAACCCCAATGATCACAAAAACTTCACCATTACAGGCCTGTCCAGGACTGTCTGGTTCAAATGTGGGTGCTGGACACTCGGAAAATAAGTCACCCACATTATTTATAGGAATCAGGAAACAGAGAGAGAAACTCAGTGCCTTGTGGTGCCTCACGCAGGACTCACGCTGAGGAAGGTGTGCTCAGGGACGTGCTGGAATGTAACTGATTGACATTGATTTGGGTCTCCCATGCTGAAGTTTAAATTAATAATGCTGAGCTTCAGATTAGTTTTTGTGAAATGGATGTTTGGAATACATGTATCAGGGAAAAATGGGTTTACTAGTAAAAAAGGAGCAGGCATGGCTGACAGTCCCACAAGAGATAACTAAAACGAATAAAGCTGCGGGCACAGAAGGAAGTGAAGAATTTTTGTAGTACATAAGCATTAAATTTGTGATAAGTCATAGTTTCTTTGGGAAAAATGTGTTCCTATTCAGGCAGCCTGTGGAAAAGTTGAAATGTGTTTTAAGTGGTTTATAAGCTGCACAGCAGCTTCTGCCACGGTGGGTGAAATTTGGCTCCTCCAACACCATTCGGGCTGTCACCTCCCATGTGAACTCTCCTTGACTGGTTCTCTATCGATTTTTTCCCTGCACAAAGACCAGGCACCTTTTCCCCTTTTCATTTACAGTCTGTCTCCACTAAAGTCAATCAAATGGTCTTACCTATAACTCACTTCAAACACTAACTTCAAAACCACCAGTTCAAGGAATTTTGGTTTATTTGCTGGTTTTGCAGCAGTTACAGCCTAAATAATTAGCTAATACTTTTTAAATATGTGTTTTAAAGATTATGGTTTAAATCCCCAAACTGTGTCATCATTTGGAAACAAGTCTCCTTAAAATTGCAGAGCCAGCAGAAAGCACAGGAGAGCTCCAGATGGTCCAGTAGTCTGTGGTTTATTTACAGTAAACCAGATCCTTCCCCTCAGCCTTTTATCTCAGAAAATACAGGCGGTTTGCAAAAGGAGAGGGGCTTTCTGTGAGCTCTCTGAGGTGTCTGAGTTCTTTTACCAACCCACAAGTGAAAAAGCCAATTCTGGTGCCCTAAAACCAGCTGGGAAAGTCCAAGAAGTGCTGAGCTCTCGCCCACACAGGTGCCCCAGGCAGTGTCACTGCCCGACGCAGCTGAGCACATCTGTGTCGCATCTGCCAAGGGCAGAGCTGCTGGGGGGGTGTTGGTAAGACACTTCTGAATTTATTTTTCATTTTTTGCCCTTCATTGTTTGTTTTGAGGATCTTGACAACAGCGTTATTATTTTACGATCTGTGACTTTGAAAGTAGAACTACAAAAGAGATTTGACTGAAATATTTGGGGTATTTGTAACGCTCACATCTCTACCGTGGCTCAGCTCTGTTTTCATATCTCTCACAAAGAATCACAGTTTTCATCCATCAGATGTTGCCCTAAATCAGAAGAAAGCCCTGTTGTCCATCTCTGCTGGGATCTATAGAGAACATATTTTTGGGTCTCCCAGTACATTTTTTGTCAACTGTGTTTTCCTTGTATGCTTGTTTGTGCTCCAGCTGGGCCTTCTGTGCCTTGTACAGAGAAGCAAACCCTGCCAGCACATTACATTATTTATAAGACAGAGATGCTATCAGATCTCACTCAGGTTGGAAGAGGCTCCGCTTTCAAATAATTATAGAATTTACATTTATGTATTGCCTCTTGGGGAGACCCTGGAGCGCTGTGTACAGTGTCAGTATGGAGAGTTTAGGTGGAAGATACAGCTGTCTAAATTGGAACTTCAGTAAGAGACCAGGCCTGGAAAGAGTGCTGGACTCATATGTGACCAGTGTGGACAGGGGCCTGGTTTTATTTTTCATCTGAAAGAGTTAATAATTGCTGCTTAGTTCCTTATGCAAAGCAAACGGGGGCTTCAGTCCAGCCTACAAGGCAGTGATGTGGTTTTGACAGAGAGCAGGGCTGGACGTGGCGTGGGGTGAATTCAGGGGGCACCTATGAGTTAATCACAGCTGCTCATGGCTGGGCTGTTTCACATCCCGTCTATTAATGGAGTTTTCCAGTTTTAGCCATGACTTGGCATGTTTCTGGCTTCTCAGCAGGGACAGGCGCAAGCTGCAGCTTCCTCCAAAGTTCATTTTATCAGAATGTTTGTAACATATGCCTGTCTCTAGGAACGTGTTTGTTGGAAGGAGGGCGTTCTGGAAGGATGCAAAAGATCCATATTTTAAGCACAAAGCCTAGTGAAGAACTTAATTTTAGTGCATTTGCAAGTGGAAGAAGAGCTCTACTTGTTCTTGCCTTGGCACAATGCAACACATCAGTTAAGCAGTTTGGAAAAGTAGATTAACTTGGTGGAGAAGTCCCAAGTCACACGCTTTGTTCTTTGGAAAATCAGTTTTATAGAGGACGCTTTAAAATAAAAAAAAAGGAGAGGGGGGAAAGGCCCAGGAATACCAGGAATGGGATGTCAAGACAGCTCTGATTTGAGATAAACTGGATTCTTGCTGGAAAGGCTGCTCCAGTGCTGCCACAGTTCTTTCTCTTGGGATATCTGAGCAGGAGTGTCTTCACCTGATGTAGTCGAAATGCATTTGGGTTCTGTTTGTTGAAGACTCATATTGTGGCTGATATAAAAGGTCCTGATTTAAGATCATGAGAGACCTGTGTGTTTGGTTCAGCACAAACAAACAGGAAGAACAGTTTGAGGAGATAACAGAGTCTGGGGCTTCAGGCTGAGAAGATGCAATTTCTAAAAAGCAGGCTGAATGAGCCATGATATTTTTGTTGGTAATTTCTAGTTAGATTTATAACTAGTTCCTTTTAAAAGCATACAGAACTTCTAAATACTGGAAATTAATATTGTACTGATGGACCTGCTTGAACAAACATACTAAAAAATGTGCTCTCTGTCACGGCAATATGAAAAAGCAGATGGCAGTCGGAAGCTGAGCAGCATACAGAAGTTTGAAATTTTAAATTAAATCAATTTGAAGCTTTGTTTGTGCCTAAGGCAAGCTTTCCCCTCAGATGAAGGAGAGTGGCTAGCTGAACTCTTTTACATGGGCTCTGGTTTGGAAAAGACTGCTGGAAGATTTGAAATCCTCTATGATTTACACCACTGTATTAGTCTGGGTTAACAGTGGAGTAGAAATACCACATTCGGGTTAGTCCCGCACAGGAAGCCTTTCCAAAATTGTAAACCCCTGTAATGAGATGGGTACAGAAGAGGGGCTTCTGCTTTTCCACAGCGTGCCATAAATATTCAGATTGTGTCGTATGTTTCCTGTGCTCTAAGGAGATGTAAAAAGATGACTGTGGTAAGAAAGAATCCTGAAGCAGACGTACACACTGTGTTGTTCTGCTACAGTAAATCAGCTTGTGCCTTGATTTAAACATCATGAACTGTTTTGACTTTCCTGTGAGCTCACAGGAGATTGTGGAGCAGAGCAAGGAAGCGGCTCCCTGGGCAAAATTTTGTTCTCTCTATCTGAGAGTAAGATAGGATAGGCTGGACCCTGAGGTTCTTATTTTTACTTACTCAGTATTCTCCCAGATTTTAATGAGAGCTTTACCTGAATAAAAATTACATTTTATCCCAGGCCAGTAAAAGATTGCTGTCTCCTGCAGAATCATAAGCCTTTTTTTGCTGTCTTCTTTTTGCTTTTTGATAATTGTGCATTCTTTGTAGCTAACCAGCTTCATGGGGGGACTCTTGGAGCAGGTCTTGGGCTTGTGCTGCTTGGCCACCAATTGCTACATTAGTTCAGTGGTGAAAAGTTACTTTATTTCTGCTTCTTCATTTTTTGGCCTCTGCTTTTTGAAAACCATCCCAATTAATTGCAGCTGTACTCATGTGTTGCTCTACAAACCTGCTGCTGATAGTTTGTGTGATTCCTACCCTGATCAGCAGTGTTAAAACCACATTCCCAGAGATTTTGTTAGCCCCTGAACCCTCAGACCTGCTCCGAGGCTGTGGGTGTGCAGCTGGGTTTTGAGAGGATGCATAATGCACAGAAGGGAAATACTAATTTCAGCAAAGCACAAGAAGTCAAGAGACATTAAAAGGAAATCAGTTTAATGGCTTCAAATTTTGCAGAGAGAAAAAAATAATAGCAGGATTCTCAAATGATGGCTGAATTCTCAGCCAGCCGTTTAAATCCATGAGCCAGTCATTTCCTGGCTCCTTCGTTAGGGATGCTGGTCTGCTGCTCATCCATTTGGTCAGGATGAGTGGCTGGTGCTGCAATAAGTGTTCACCTGAAATCCGTTATCAGGATACACTGGCCAGGAATGTAGGTGTTGAAATCACTAAAAATGTGGGAGACTCAACTATACTGAAATACCAGCTCTAATTACTGCAGTTCTGCTGAGCAGAGGTATAAAGGAGAGGAGTGTAACGCCCAAGCTACTGCTGCAGTAGACTGTGGGACAGGTCAGGGTGGAAAATCAGGGTGACTCTGGGATGAAGAGAAGTGTGGGCTGTCCAAAGGAAGGACCACCATCAGGCACCCAGGCTAGACAAGGTGCTGCTTTGCCTCTTGAGGAAGGAGCCTGTGACCTTGCTGTGGCTGTAGATGGAGCCTGTGCTGACCTCAGCATTGTGTCACTGAACATTTGCTGCACAGGGCTTAGAAAGGGAGACAGGTGGGTTACAGGCTTGATTTGACTTTTCCCCAAATTTTATCTCTGCGTTAAACACACCAGATTTTGCAACAAATTTGTACACAGAATTGCTGGAACCTGCAGCTCTGTGAGTCAGGTTGTGGTATTCCCCCTGCACGGGAGAGGAGTTGGGATGTCAGTGCTGGGATGGGTGATTCCTGAGCTCCGGTGGGACTCAGCAAGTTCCTGGTAGGTTCATTCCCCGCTGTGGAGCTGTGGCAGCGCCACACCATGACCTTGGAGCTGTGCACAGCCTGTGGTCCCTGGCAGTCACACACAGCTGCCTCCTCCAGCGCTGGGTTTGGTGGTCTCTGATTTACGCTGCACACCCCATAGGTCACTGCTGCCATTAACATTTTTCTAGTGCTTAACCACTCCCTGTTCTTGATGTGCAGCTTCCTTTGCGTCCTGTGGGTCGGAGTGCACAGAACGAGGAGCACTGGGCCCAGTGCTCAGTGTCACTGGTGTATTCAGGACATGCTTCCCTGAGCACTGATTATTATCCTGCCTAATCCCAGGGCTCCACTGTAGCGAAGCACTTGGCATCACTGCCAGCTGCACTAACTACCAACCAGCTGGCTAAGGACAGGGAAAGGGAACTGAGAGAGGGAGAGAGACCACACAAGCAAAAAAGGATATTTTAGACCCAAGTACATTCTTTTTGACAGTCCAGCTCCAGAGAGATCAGTATGGCTTTTTAGTAATAATAAAGAAATACAGCTCATGGACAAAGCAGTGGCTGGGTTTGCCTTTCCCTTCGTCAATAAATTCCAGTGACTCAATTTGGCTTTAACAGTCTTACTCTTTTTGAGAGCTCTTTATAAAAATGACAATTAAAAACAGGCAGAGGAAGAAAATTGTCCTCTTGCTACTTTTATTCTACTCTCCTCCTCTCTCTCAATATGCTTTGCAGTTGGAAGAACTGCTGCACACTGATGTGTGCCATAGGCCCCATTCAGCTGTGGGGTACCCCAAGCTGTCGGAGAACTGGGAAGGCCACGGCCTGGGGACCTGCTGCTCTTTTGGGAATTTCTTCTGCTGTTCCAGCTTTTTGGTCGATTTCAACATATTTTCCTTCTGTAGTCCCACATGATTTTTTAAAATCTTTTTGCCTGGAAACTATGGAAGGAAGAGGCTGGACAAAACTGTCTGTTGTTTTCAGTGTTGAGCATCCGGAAGAGGGTTTGGGCTGAGAGTCATGTCCTGAACTCCTGGGGTTTAATCTTCTTGCACAGACCATTGTAAACTTAAAGCCTGAGCATGAAGCAGATATATGGGATGCAGAGTTCAATTCACCAAAAATGGATGTAAAGTCATAGGCTCCTGAGCCAGTGTTCTTGATCTGCCTTCTAGTATAAGCTGGGAAGTTTATAAGAAGAACTGGGGTATCCTCTCAGATATCACTTGCCATATACATAGACACGGACTTTTCTTGGCTTCTCTTCTTTTCTCAGCCTCTCTCCTTTCTCTGATAGACCACCACCACCAGGTTCCAATCCAGCTGGGAGGCCTCACTCTAGTCCAACAGAGCAGTACATGGGTATCAACTGTGAGTGTAACAAACTGAATTCCAGTGGGAGGGAGACCGGCTGATGTAAAATTACTCCTTGGGCTGTATATCTCACCTCAGCTGAAGATCTATATCATTTTGTAATGGCTTTGGCTTCTCCAAAGGCTCTTACACCCATCTTGGATTTAGGTCTATCTGCAGATCTTTGATTTAGATATATCTTGAATGTGAAGAATCAGAAGTTAGCTCTGGCTTTAGGCTGGATGTTGCATCGCCGCGTTTGTGTGATGAATTAACCTGGCTAATGTAGCTCCACTGCAATGCTGTCTTACAGCCTTTATAGGTATAAACACACTCAGAAATGTAGCAGCCAACTGCATAAATCTTCAGATGTGTTTGCATCTGGCTACCCTTGGATATCCAGATCTAATTATCTTCAGATAATTGAAAATAATACATCAATACACTGCAGTATGAATAAAAAGGACAGGGGTTTGGGAAGCCTCAAACCCATCTATTGTGTTGTGAAAGATGCACGTACTGTGTGTTCATGTGTAATCTGGACAAGCTCTGCATCCCTGGGGAATGATGTATCAAGTTTCCCATGGAACAGCTCCCCTGCCCCAAAAATGGTAGCTATGTCTTCTTTCTTTTGTGTGTCAGGAATATGTGATTTTGTTGTCAGCACATTTTTTGTAATGAAAAGCAAATGGTATCCAATATGTCTTGGAGAAAACGTGCAAACAACAGCAAAATTATATGTTGTTAAAAAAAAATCTGTAACTTGTTTGCTGTCAATACAGTTCTTAATGACAGGGTACAAGGGAAATGCACCCAGAGATCACTGCCTGTGTGCAGTGATACATCTGGGACTGCAATCTATATGTGTGTTTAAAAACTGTACCATGAAAAATTAAGTTGCAAATATTGGATCTGCATCTGCAGCATTTCATAGAGTCAAAGCGTGCATGTGGACCTGGTGACCAAGGACTTGGGTCTGTAAAAGATGGGTACGTTGAAAATCCTCAGCTGGTGTCTTCAGAGAGAAGCCACAGACAGTCCTCTGAATTACTGCTCTGCAATTTGCTGTAATTTTAAGTTCAGACATGGAGGGTAATGTCCTAAATCACAAGTCTGAACAGGAAAAAAGTCAAAGTCAAACAAAAAAATTGGTGTGTTAGTGTGTGTGTCTGTGTGTGTAGAATAGGTCCAGGAAGAGCCTTCCCTGTTTTTTTGCAGTATTCCATTAACTTTGTCTGAGCAAGTAGCCACTGTATAGAATTTCTCCTCAGGTTGGAGTTGGTTTTAAGTGCCCATGTTATTCAATGTAACTTGGAAAATGGATTTTGTTTCAAAAGCTGTCTCATTCTATGAAAGATTATGAATGCTTTGCTATTCCTATTGTCAGTGGAATTGATTGTTCTTGCTTTGAAATCAGCTGAAAGACATCTGGAGGGAAATTTCAGTGTATCTGAAATCCACAGCAACACTCCCATTCACTTCACAAATGTCCAATTCTTCACAAACATGAAAACTTACTTGCATCCAGTGTACATATTTTAGATGGAGGTCTAGTCATGCTAAACCTTGCTCATGCAATGAATTTTTGCAAGGAGTAAATAAAAAAGGGAATGAATACTTGAACGGAAGCTCATGGACCTTGATTGAATGACTGTCCATAAATATTTGATGCCAATATTTGTCCTTCTCTTGCAGAGGCTCTTAAACAGTTTTTCCTGTGATCTTTACTTGACTATTCTGTTCTCCTATTCTCCCCATCTGCTCATCTCTGTTCCGGGTGTGAAAACGTACATTTCCAAAGTGGAGCGTCCCTTAAAAATGGTGATAGTTTAAAAAAAATAATAATTAAGAATCTGTAGACTGTTCATAGGACCATGTTTTCAATAAAAAGCTATTAAATTCTGTGTGTACCCTCCACAGCCTTGTGTACATGATGCTAATACTTCTCAGTAAAGCCAAGTTTCCAATAATTACCCCCAAAACTGTCCACATCTCACACACATCTACAAGTTCCTTGATGTTGTATTGATTCCTTGCTTATAAAAACATTGGGAGTGTGAAGATTTCTTTCCTCATTCCTGCTGGAAGCCAAGACATCACTCCCAGGATGAATTCTGCTGAGAGGGTCCAGTCCAGCTCCTCCCACATTCACTTGGGGCTTCTGCTGCTTTCTGAGGCTCTCTTTGTGACCTCTGTTTCTGATGGTGCCTCACAGCTCCCATTAAGCTAAAAGATGCACCCATAAAGGCCTGTGCCCTGGAATTAGCAGGATGCAGGAGGGAATCTGGATGCAGTGATTTTTAAATTATTTTAACTTGGTATATTTATCTAAATAGCTTTTGACATCAAAGTTTTGTTGTTGCACATATTTCTGGGGAAGTCAGGGCTTTTTCGTGAGAACAGCTCACGTGAAATGTTGAAGTGTTTAATGTTTTTAGCAGGATGTTGTTACAGTTGGTGGCCTTCCCAATCAAGAGTGACATTAACGAGGGAACTGGTCTTAAGGATGTGTGCCACTTCCCAGTGAACTGAGTGACATCCATGCACATACGCATTTGAAATGTACAAATGCAAAAATGTGAAAATTAATTCTGAATATCTTTGTGATCATTTTTGAATAATTAAAAACTCTGTCAGAGGCTCTTTGATTTCTTGATTCCACCCCTATGACCACTTTCTTTTCCACGGTAAATTGTAGAGCGACCTTAATCTGTGGTACTGAAAGAATAGACTTTTAAATCAAAATAAGCGTAAGGGGGGGGAAAAAAGGGAGCATATTAATTGCTCCTTCTTCCTACACAGTTTTTTTCTTTCTCTTTCCTTCAGGCATTCCTTGCATAAAAATATCCATTCACCAACTGTTCACCAACTGTTCCTCTGCTCATTGCCCTACCTTAGATTTCATTTTAAGACACCAGTGAATATTTGCTCTTCAGCCTCACCGTCTTTGAAGTTTTCCGCAGGTTTTTAAAGGTAGCAATTTGAGGATACACCAAGAAGCGACAGTGAGTTAATGAGCACTTCCTGGAAGGGGTTGAGGTGTTATTAAACTTAGGCTTTTATGAAGCTGTTACTAGAAACATCGCACCGATTAACCAAAGTGCCGGCAGCGCGTTCCTCACCTCAGCATCTCTCAGTGGCTTAATTTCTCTCACCGCTATCCTTCAACTTTGGGCACTTTCCAGCCACATCCTTCATCATCATAAGATCAAGTGGTGACTTTGCAGACTTGGGATTGGATTTTGGGAGGGGAGTGCGAGTGAGATGGGAGGAGAGGAGACCCTACTTTGACACTGTCACAGTGGCACATTCACCTCATGGTTTTCAGCGGTGTTTCTTTTGTCACAGAAATCGTGGAATGGTTTGTGTTGGAAGGGACCTTAAAGACCGTCTTGTTCCAACTCCCTGCCGTGGGCAGGAATGCCACACGCTAGATCAGGTTGCTCACAGTCCCATCCGACCTTGTCAGTGGTGAAGAGACAAGAGGGGGTTTGTGGGCTTTCTGTGGAGCTCTGGCTATATCTGGGTCTCTGCACATGCCAGGGATGTGCTGGAACTGCAGCAGTGGTCATGGCAGGCAGCACATCCACTTCATCTGCTTGAGGCAGGATTGGGACAGGACACAGGGCAGTGACCAGAGGTAGAAGGCAGGAGCTTGCAGTGGGAAGAAACTCCAAATCCCACCCTGTGCCCCGTTATTTATATCCCGGTTTTCCGAGAGATATTTACATTGTTTTCGCCTTCGGAAATAGAGAAGCAGATTGAAAACTCAGAGTGTATCTATAACCATTAAAGTAGATGTTCAGCCTCTAACAATGAACTCGTGCAACTACCTACTAAATTATGCACAAACACACCAATTCCTTGAAGGCTGTGGACAAGTGTAATAAATATCCTCTGTTACCAGCCAGGGGGGTTGACTCTGTAGTTTCTTTTCTCATTTCCACATGGTGGGCCAGGTGGTCTCTCCTGGAAGGTAGCTGAGATGAACAAGGCACTAGGGAGGCAGAATTAGTTATGTTTTCAGAGCTTTCTATTAAACTTCTAGGGAAAATAGTTATCAAAGTGAAATACACTGTACACAAACCTGTTTTTTTTTCCTGGGAGTGGGGCTAGAGTCCCAGCCTGGAGAACTATGAAGCCATGCAAAATGTTAGAGCTGTGCTTGGAAAAGGAGGGGAAGAAGAGCAGATGCTGATCGAACTGCCTGCTGCATCATTCCTGGTTTTCTGCCCTTTCATTTTTAGGGGCTCCATCATCATTTAGATGCCTATGACAGCTTGTCTTCTAATACCAATATAGGCACAGGAATTGAGTGAGACCCAAGGTCCATTTATTCCAGTATTTTGTATCTGACAATATTCGTTACAGTCTTTTTGGGGAAAAAGTCTAAAGAGCCATACAGGAGGGAGATACGGAATAATGTGATTTCCTGTGTGGTCTCTTTGGATCTATAGTACTTAGAAGCTGACCTAACCCCTGAGGCACTGGGGATTTTTTGCTGTCATTAATTATGACAGTGCTGGACATAAGGGTGGACATGTTTGTTCTTTCTGTGGATTTTCTCCTCTTACCATCCCTGAAGACACGTGATCTTGTATCTTGTTTGTCTGAGCAGAGCAGGATGTGCTCCTGACAAACCAGTGAATTACAATGAAGGGACATTGCAAAAGGGCTGAAGTGCCCTCTGCTCATTATTCTTTATATCTGATTATAAATGACCCAGGTTTTATGATGGAGCCCAGGAGAACTTGCAGAGCAGATATTTGAATATTTTGTTGTGTCTTTTAGCTCTGTGGATTAGTTTGGCCCATTTCAATATATTTCCTTATCTCTCTAATGTAGGGGCTTTTATAGAGCCCCTCAAAGGAACATTAATATGCTCCACACAGAGATTATTTTATGTGAAGAATGAAATCCCTCGCCCCTCTACTTTTTCATCCATTGTTTTTAAAGCCTCGATATACGGTGGTAATTTTGGAAAGCTCTTAAAAGAATAGGTGAGATTTGCTCATAAATCAGCTGTGCTTTGATCTGTCTGTTTGGTCCTTAAGGCTCTCTAAAAGGTGATAATATTTCCATATTTTTTATTTTCCCCAGCATTCCACTTTCACAAATGGCATAGGTGTGTAAGAATCCTTAGGTTTTTTAGGCTCAGTTCCTCTTCCAGTGTTTGGTTTCACCTTTTGAGTAGCAATGCTGAGGTTTTGGATGCACCCCATTATAGAGCCACATTCTCTGCCAGTGACTTACTACAGTCACTTATGTCCTCCATGCTAAAGTGTGTAAGTGGCAAATGCAGACTCTGTAATGAAATACAGAAAATATTGCTGTAATATTTGAGATGCTTCAATTTGGAGAACAAGCAGACAGGGTATGGAATTTTGGTTTTATTTATTGTGTTGCTCTTTTTGCTTGTGCTGTGAGTCTGTAACAATATACTGTACTGTGCCACTTTGATTTAGAAGAAGCTTTACTTCAGGAGTGTAATTGCCCTTTCATTACCATTAGTTCATTCCCAGCACGTGAGGAACTGTTCCCATATTTTTTCCTTTGTCCTTGTTCGTTCATTCTTATGTGACATTCTCTCCACTCGTATGATCTCTGACCCCAGTGATGCACAAGTCGCTCCTGAGTCAAACTACAGATGAACCCTGCTCACAACAGCTGCAAAAAATATTACTTGCTTCAGGAGCTGTTTGATGCCAAACTCCCCAGGGAAAGACGTTTATTTTCCAAAACAAGAAAAAAACCTTGCTGCGAACAAAAGAGATAAAATATTAAGTATCATTTTACCACTGACAAAGAATAAAAATAATTTAAGTCTCTACACGAATGACTTTAGCAGAGCACAGATTATTTTCAGGTGGAGTGTGCACTCTGCAATTCAGAACACAGCTGAACATTCAGGCCCTTTTTTTTTCATCATTTCAAAATGCATCGAACGTATTTTTTATTTTTTTTTTAACCAAGAAACATGCTTAACAGTACATTTTCTAAGGCTGTTGTTAGCTTCTAATGGCGAGTCAGTTTGTCCTTTATCAGAATAGCAACACATGGCTGAACTAACATAAACTCCGTCGACTGTCTTGGGCACGTGGTCAGGCTGCGAGCGTTTGTGTTGAATTGCAGGGAGGTGATAAGGATGCAGCCACCGTTTCATCCAGGTTTCCATTACGGAGCTGGATTTCAGCAACATCCCTCCCTGCCTGCACTATTCCCTTGTAACCTAAAAGTAAAAAAAAAACCCACAAATTCGTATTTCAAGTCTGACTGGCTGGATCCTTGCTGGCAAGGAGTCTCCTTACAGATAACCTCAGCAAACCCAAGCGGGTTCTTTGGAGATATAAAGCCTCCACATTGGTGCTTTAATTGGTACTTTTCACATGTTATTTCATGTTTCTATTCCCCTTCTTGCAGCCCATCCAGTTACTGAGTTATATCACGTACGGCTCACAAGCCGATGATGGGTCCTGCCATTCCAATGGTGTCTTCCAGGTCTAGATGCAGACACAGTGCGAACATCCCCCCAGGGAACGTAAGATGCTCCCGATTCATCGCGGAGCTCTGGGATGCCATCTGCAGTTCCCAACACTCCTTGCCCTTTCAGGGCAGCCACACTTCCCAGCATGGAAAGTTAATCATATCTGTCTCAAACTTTTCTTTCCTGAGTCAGGAATTCATCACCGTGGCCCACAGGGTTCAGCATTTTGGCTCAAAGCTCCTTTGATAAGTTAGTTACGGACTTTCTTTCGTAGTTGTTTGAAAACTAAGGAAGTTTTGTGCCAAGTGGGGAGATTTCAGTGCAGCAGATATTTGACAAGATGCATGAGGACTTAATGCAAATATGGATTATGCTTTCTCTGGCTGGCGACGTTGCCTTGAAATTGTGATTCTTCTTGATTTTTAATTCTTTTTAGAAGCTGCATTGATGTGAAATTCACTTGATTAAATTTCACTGCAGCTTGCGTGTTTTGAAAGTTTTATTACGAGCCAGCACTGATGTTCAGATGCCTCTTGAGTTATCTGCCATCAGCTTCTTTCTGGCCAGTCCAGAGGGGGACGTGCCGGGTCACCACATCTATTTAATTACAGCGTTAGGGCATCAGTTTAGCTAATTTCTGGGTTTGCTCTTCATTTCCCTCCCAATTCTGTTAATATTCACTTTCATGAATACCACACAAAACCAGACAGTCATCTCGGGGTCCTTTTTGTCATCGTAATGAAAACGAAACTCTAACGGTGATACTCTTGCAGCTCAAGGTGATTTGAGTGCAGTAGGGTGGGCAATTACTGTTGCATTAACATACCCACATCACATTAATGACAGAGTACCAGCCCTGTTATCAGGAGGCTCTGGTTTACTTTTGTCTTGCGTGCAGGAAGGGATCATTAGACTTCCATGAATAATAGAAATCAGAGAAGAAAAGAAAACCCTGTTAAGGTATTTTATCTATCTTCCTACCAATATAAAATTCCTTTTTTCCAGTACATATTCTACAGTTGTGCTCTTTTTACTGACAAAATGTCTGCGTTAGGATTCCTGAATAACTCTCTGTGGGAACCGTGATCTGAGCGCTGTTAGGATCAGTGGCAGGACTCCCGCTGATTTCAGCGGCAGTCGAATCAGGACTGTAAGAACTTGGAACACGTCTTGGTAGGTAGCTTCTTCCAGGCAGGGTTTTAATCTTTAAATCAGTAGGAGATGGACAGGTCTCTCTGTTCATGTGCTGTAGCTGAGGAGCATTTGCAGGACTGCAGGAGTTGCTGGATTTAGGCAGCGAGAAGGCAGATGGGATGCGAATGATTCCACCCACGTTGCCTATTGATAATTCATTATTCTTTCACCTTCAGAAAATATTTTCTGATCTATTCTGGTAAAAAAAGATAGATATTTATTTTAAAATGCCTTTCTGCATGAGTTACAGCTTTACTCCGCAGATGCTGTTTTGTTTTTTACTGTGAAGCAAAGGCATCATGCAAAGAAAAGTATCCAGGATGCAGACAACCTTATCAAGTGCTGCTGCTCTGTCAGCAACATCCCAAAGTTGTGAAAAAGTATCATAATTTCTGCAATATCCAGAGGAAAAGTTTCTGAAAGTGGTATGATTATTATTTTTCATCTGTGTAACCTTTGGGGAAAGCGTGTGTGTTTTTGTTATTAGTATTGCTCTTTGGACCTACTGATCCAGGCCAGGACAGAGAATGGTAGAAATGGACTCCTTTCAGATAGCTCAAGGAAGACTGGAATGAATTGGGGTGTTTTCCAGCAGAAAAACCTGTTCACTGCAGGGGACAACACTGGGCTGTCCATCCTGCATGGAAAAAGCCACCTGTGAAAGCTGAAGCATGTGAGAGCTGCAGCAGATGTCTGTGATTTAGAGATCCGAATAACTCCTGTACTTGCCAATAGCTCCTATGTACAGATAAAGATATGGTTTATAAAATGTGGAATATAGAGAAAATGGGCTAACCTTAAGCAGAGCTACAACTCCTGAGACAGGAGACAAGAGATGGTTTCTTTGTTTGACTCTCCAACCCTGTCTATTAGATCTGTGCTCACTTATTTCTCCAAGTCCGGCCTGACTGCGAATCAGCTGCAGAAATAAAACATCCCCTGACTTTGAAAATATTCCACATGGTGAGTGGTTCCTGGTTTTGCCATTCCAGGTGGCAATTCTGCCCCCCAACGTGCACGGCTGGCGTGGGGGGTGTATGTGTGGTAGTAATTTTGACTAAGGTGATAAATAATGGATAGATGCACAAACAGGATCTTCACGCTTGTCAGATGTAAAACATTACGGGCTATAATATTGCTATTAGGCTTTTTGGCTGAGATCAAGTGTAGTGTCAGCTTTGGTTTATGTATCTTCCAAAGCAGCCTCGCAACAGATTCAGATGTTGTGAAAACATGCTCTTGGGTTGGTGTTTTGCTTTGTTCTTTTGAATGGCTTTATCAGAAAATGTAGTTATTGAAGTATAGGAGTTTATCCTTCATATGCTAATGAATTGACATTTACAAACAAGAAACATATGTGTCAGTAACCTGATCAGGAACTGTAAAATAATTTCTATTTATCTCATCTACTGATATCACTCAAAGAAGGCCTGAGGGTTCCAGACAGCAATAACATAAATACCAGTTTAAGAGATCTGGTCAATAAAGTGCTCTGCACACACACTCCAAACGTAATTAGTTACTCCGTTCTGTTCCCATTGCATTACCTATGGATTACCTCTATGGATTAGGCCTTCCAGAAATGTTTTTCTGCTGCTGTTTTCCCCTTGCTATAAATCAAGGAGGTCAGGATGTAGCTCCCATCTTTGGGTGGGAATTGTTTGCCTTTTTGTAGGCAAACGTTTATGTAGGGTGGTGACGCCCTGGCACAGGTTGCCCAGAGAAGCTGTGGCTGCCCCATCCCCAGAAGTGTTGAAGGCCAGGTTGGACAGGGCTTGGAACAACCTGCTCCTGTGGAAGGTGTCCCTATCCGTGGCAAGGGGTTGGAACTGGTTGATCTTTGAAGTCCCTTCCACCCCCAAACCAGTTTATAAAATGTACTTTCTTGGTCGGGCACTGCCACCCCTAGTGTAGGGAATTCCCCTTGGGAAAATGCAAAAAAATTCAGTGCACATTAATACTTACCTGAGAACTCAGAAGAGGGATGTGGATATCCCAATACGATAACATGCAAAAACTGGAGTCCTATCAGGATTACTTCATAATTCTTATTCCTTTTGAAAAATATAGGAACCAATTTCTAATGATGTTTCTTACATGTCAGAGCTGCAGGTGGATGGAGAGCACCCGCCTGGCTTTGGAGTTTGCTGATGGAGAATGTTAAACTCCTCCTTCTCCACCTTCAGACTCGGGACTAATTATCAACAGGGGTCCATGTTGCATTTCTTTCCAAAGCAGATTTTAAGACCATGAACTCTGATGTAGTGAGGAGCTGAACCTTAAAGAAGAGGGGAAAAAAAAAAAAAAGATGAAAAGAAACTGTAGCATAAGTTTGATTTAGCAGAAATAGGTCTTTCAAGTTTTGTTTGCTTACCTTAGCAGACATGTATGAGCCAAAAATACACAGCAGACTGCAAAAATAATGAGCTGGGACACAATACACCATTGAGGGGAGTGAATAGATAGAATGAGAATGACAATCTCCCTTTTCTGAGCTTGGATACTGGGACATACTGGTATACCAGTATATGTCTAGTGGAATATTCCCTGCCCATGGCAGTGGGGTTGGAAATAGATGGTCTTTAAGGTCTCTTCCAACCCAAGCCATTCTAGGATTCCGTGATTTTACTGCGTAAGTTTAATCTTTGTAACTGGAAAGCTGTAAAACTTGTGTTACTGTGCTAGCTCAAATCTTCTAGGACAGCTTAACTAATTTTCAAGTAAATTTAATTGCAGAAGTTTTGACAATACCCTGATGAGACCTGCATTTGCATTAGAATAGAAATATTTTGTGAAATTAGTTGAATTTGACATTATTTAGTTTAAGAAAAATCTAGGGAAAGATGTTATGATGTCTAAATATCTCGAAGTTTTTGGAGCAGAAGGTCTTGACTTTCATGTGCAGTTGTACTTTCATTTAGAATTCATTTACTTTCATTAGAATAGTTTTCTAATTTTGTGCACTTGGATGACTCTGATGTGGAGCGTTTTGCTGATTATACAAAACAATTTCTGCAGCAGTTTCCTGCACTAAAAATTTCAGTCTGGGGAAGATTTCCCCTTAGCTGGGATGAAGCTGATTTTCCAAATTTGTTGTTTATCCGAACATGGATCTTCTGCAAAACTCAATTTGTAATGTAAAACAAAAGTGTGTGGTGACTATACCTCACTGTGCTGTTAGTCAGCATCAGGTGGAATTTTAAAGGAATAAAAATAGTTGGAAGGTATGATTTGTTTCCCTATGGATCAGAGGGATGGGTGGGTGACAAGCAGTGGTCTGAGGCTGCACACCCTGCGGAGCAGTGCCTGTGGGCTGGTTCTGAGGGTGCCATAAATCCAACGAAATTAGATATAGATGTAACAGACACAGTCATCTGCTGTACAGCTCTTGCTGTCTCATACCCCAGGCTCTGCCCACCCACTCTGGAAATGCCCAAAGCTTGAGGACTTCCATTTGACTTTTTTTAGACTGTTTCTCAACCAAATGGCTCCATAACAGAGCAGTTAGTCCTGGCATTCTGGAAATGCCTCTGCTTGCTTGCTTTCATTTTCCTACATGTCACCCTAAATATTAGGATGGTTTACAGGCTGGTTTCCAAAGAGAGAGACTTAGATGATAATTTTTTAATTGGTAGGATGCACTTCATGATTCTGCCTAGATAGAAGATGCTTAGGAGGGGATCTGCAATGGATGGTGTAGTTCCAGATGGTGGAAATAGCTTCCAAAGAGTTGGAAGTTAGTATGGAAATGCTGGGTATTTACAGGGAATGGTTTCTGATCCAGACCAACAATCCAGCAATAACTCTACAGGGCATGAGTAATATAGTTCCATCCTCAGCTGTGCTTTATACAATCCTTCTGTGAAGTGCTTGAGCCCCCAAACCCAGGAGGTCTTTCCATGGCAGTCCTGCTGCACCTGAAGCTGCAGAAAGCTCTTGCTTTTTTTTTTCCTTTAAGGGCAGCTTTGCCCCTGTATGACCTTCCTAGAGATCCTTCCATTCCCCAGTAGGTTTTAAAAAGTTAATCAGTGCCTTGTACAGCTCTCAGTGGTAGAAAGTGCTACAACACAGGCTATTTGTTCCTAAATCTCCACTTGATACAAGAAGCAGCAAGCAATACACACACACACACACACACACACACACACACACACACACACACACACTCTCACTCTTACACCTTCTTTGGCTGACCTGGTTATTCCTGTGTTCCCATTAGCCTGCTAGGCTGTTCAGTTTAACCAGCTGCATGCACTAAATAATAGAAACATTTAATGTTTTGCCGCTTGAATGGTCCCCAACAACAGTTTGGAACAATCTCGTCCCAGCGGATTGTGACTGCGGAGCGGCTGGATGACAGCCCTGCTTCCTTCCAGCCATTTGCGGGGCTTTGGCTCTGCCACGACTGCAGCGAGGTGGAAGTGAGGGAAGGAACATGTGCTATTTTCTGAACACTCTGGGTGCAAACAGGAGCAGGGTGTGTGTATGTGTGTGTGTGTGTGTGTGAGTGTGTTTACACTTCATGCAAATTCAGATGTTCCTATAGCTGTACAAACCTCTTGCTGCTGCTGGAGGAGCCCTCAGAAGTTGTTTTCCTCTGTTGTTAAATTTGATTTCAATGTTTTACTGTGTCACAGAATGTGTTCTCTGCCTTCCTGCTGGGGAAGACCTTCCTGTGCAGCCTGGCTGGCTGCAGGCATCCCAGGGGGAGAGCAGAGCTGCAAATCAGCCGTGGATCCTCTGACAGATTTTATGAAGAGAGCGCGAGTCTCGTTCCCTCCACCCCCCTCTCTCTTCTTCCCCTCTCCTTGGACAATGCGCTTGCTTTCCAAATGGAGATGCTCTCCCTTGATTTATCCCTGAGCCTAAAGGCCCACATGGTCAAGTTCTTAAAATATCTGAAATATCCAACCAAAGAATGTGGCAAACCCCTGTGAATTCCTGCCCCTGGCAGCAGGATTGTTGCAGCAGGAGTTGGACAGTGGGCTGGTGAGGTCAGTGCTGGGAGCTGAGTCCTGCAGACCAGTGATCCAGCCGTTCCAACCAAGCTTTGTTTGTTTAATGCACCAGTCAGCCCTTGTTGGGCAGACCCAGCCTCTTAGAAAGTAGTTCAGGGTGACCCAGGTGTGCTGAAGGGCTCTGCACAGCAGAGGGTGCCTCCATAATCAGCTGGCAGCCTGCTGAGATCCTGTAGCACCAGGACTTCGCTGGAAAGGGGTTGCCAGCCCTATGGAGGGATTGGTGGCCTCAGTTTGCCCCAGGAGGGCTTAGAGCTGCCACTGTCTGTGGGACAGTTTCACAGATTTGGAGTGACTGCAGGAAGCAGAACCAGTGAATTGCTGCAGGTGGAAGGGGTGTGGAGGTGGGATGCTCCTAAAGAACTCTCAGTCTGAAGTGCTGCCACCAAATGAAGCCAACCACTGACCCGTGTCAGCTGAGACTGAGGGACGAGATCTCCCAGCTCGGTGGGTGCTCCCTCCAAATGAAGTGTTTTCTACACTTTGTCCAGAGAGAAAATTGGAAAATGCCAGCTTTGTTTTCTGATGAAAATTCATTGTCTGCCAGCTTCCCTGAAAGCCTTTGGTAGTGCCTATCCCCAGCCTGCATCCACAGGAGTCCTAAAGTACAGCAAGTGGCAAAGGGAAGTGGTAAAAATTAGGTTGCTCTTCTCGTAGGTGCATTACTCTTCCTCCCCTCCCCCCTCCCTCCATGAGTGCCTGGTGTGAGTGTGGCAGCTTCTCTTGATAAAGAAGGCTGTTTTCCTGAAAGAAGAGGAATTTATTATTTTTACTAGATTGGGAACCTGACATCTGACAAGTATTTCCCTCTCCCAACCTCTGTTTTCCTTTTCTGTACATAAATACAGTCCCTGTGCCCTTCCAAATGCCCCAGCTTTTCTGAAAACCCCCGTGTTGTAGCCATCAAATTGGCCCATGCATTTTTAATGCAGTCTTATTGACTGGATTCGGGAAGCATAAGGATAAAACAAATCGCTGTACTATGAAGGAAAAAGCCATTTGGCCAAGTGCATCTGCTCACCTTTGATTTATTTCAGCAACTTTCTCCTATATTTTCAGTCTATTCCCTCCCCTTAAAAATAATCTATTAGTCTTCTAGTATTTTGGCATTTGCATCTGCATTCTGCTTCTCAGCCTATTCCATATTCACATTCCTTTGATATATACATGCGAAATAATGACCCAGAGCTGAAATACTAGCTAAACCTGGTTTCTGATATAATCCCCGTGGTATTTAATTTTACTTTCTTTGGCATCTAAAATGATGGCTTGTGTGATTGCTATCTAAATATACAGTAGTGTATCTTCCAGGAGCTAAACATCGTGTCCGAGCTGGGAGCGTGAAACCGGGCTGAACAAAGCCCCTCCAGATAAATGAGCTGTGTGCTGTTTGCTCAGCAGTGTGGATAACCTCAGCCTTGCAAATTCTGCCTTGGATAAATGCTGCAGTGGGACTGTAGAAATCCATTCAAATTGGAATGCAGAATTCCAATTCAAAACCTTGGCTGCCTCCTGAACTCATCCAGACTGTTCCTTCAGCCACCAGCTTCAGGTGTGCAACCTCTCATCTGGGCTGTGGGATGTGTGGGAGAAAAAGGAAACTCTGAAGAGGGGGTTTGTGTGTGGGTTTTGTGAGGGATTTGGGAAGAGGACTTGTTTTTTAAATAAGAAATAGTCTCTGACCTATTCAATCAGGATTCATTAGGATGTGATGGAGTATGGTCCTGAGAGCAGCAGGGTGAAGGTACCATCCAGAGGCACTTCTGGATGAGCTTAAACTTCTGAGATGCCTTTTGAAACGTGGACTGGTGTGATTTCTTTCCATGTATTGCTGTTCTGTACTGCATGGCCAGTCCATGTCTTCCAGGAGCAAAAGTATCAGAGTCACAGAATACCAGGTTGGAAGGGACCTCAAGGGTCATCTGCTCCAACTCTTCTTGGCAAAAGCACTGTCTAGACAAGGTGGCCCGGACTCTGTCCAGCTGAATCTTGAAGTGTCCAATTGTGGGGAATCCACCACTTCACTGGAGAGATTACTCCAATGATGATTATTCCAATTCTGAAAAATTTTCCTCTTGTGTCCAAGAGGAATCTCCCCAAGAGTAATTTATACTCACTGCCCCTCATCTTGTAAAAAGGGACCCTCCCCTCCCTCTTCTTTGTAGCCATCCTTTAAATGCTGGAACATGGTCATAAGGGTCTCTCCTCAGCCTTCTTTTCTCATGGCTGAACAAACCCAGGTCACTGAGCCTTTCCTCATATGACGGCTTCCCAGGCCTTGGATCATCTTTGTAGCCCTTCTCTGGACCCTCTCCAGCCTGTCCACATTTTTTTGCATAGCAGTGACCAAAACTGAGCAGAGCATTCCAGGTGTGGCCTGACAAGTGCCACATACAGTGGGATAATGACTTTGTTATCTCTGCTGGTGATGCCCTTGTTGGTGCAGCCATCCTGTTGGCTCTTTTGGCTGCAGCAGCACCCTGGTTACTCACACTGAGCTTGTTGTCCAAAGATAGACAAAAATGAGATGAAAAGGAAAAAGAAGAGAGAAAAGAATGATCTTATACAAGTTCAGGTGCCCTGACAGCAGTTAGATCCTGGTCTTTTCTGTCCTGTCCCAATGACCCTGAACCAAACAAAAACAAGCTTCATGCCTGTGTTCTGTCTAAAATACACCCTCTTGTGCTTTCTGCATTGTGTTGCTGCTGTGAGGCTTGTGCTCACAAGTCTGTGAGGCTTGTGCTCCACATCCAGATATAAATGACTATCAGCAGCATAATAAAGAGTGATACACAGCACCGTGTCAGCTCTCTCAGGCAGCAAGCTTTTATGTTGCTTGTTTAAATCCACCAACAATATTGCTGCAACTTCACAAGATATTGGTGCTTTTTAGTCTAATGGGAATGATATAGCTTGTTTCCATCTGCCTTTAGGAGCAAGTATCAGTGTTGTGGAATTGGAAAATATCCTCTCAGCATCACAGGGGTGGTGCTGACCTGGGGACTTAGGGTGGGTCCTTCAACAGGAGCAGTCGGACAGATCAGGGCACTGGGGCAGGGCTGTCAGTGAAAATAACCTAAAACTGGTTGTAGAGGGAGGGTATCATCATGCTTTTGCAGTTTACAGTTATGTGCAGTGTGGGAAAGGATAGCTTGTGAAAAGACAGAAAATAATTCAGTGGAATATAAATCCGTCTTCATTAGGATGCATTTTCCCTAAAGCATCCCTTAACCAAATGGGCTGTGAGGTTCCTTTTGTCTCAGGCGGTATTTTAGCCATTCTGTTTAAGTGATAGATGTATAATTCTGTGACATGTCCTTAAAGAAACACATTGTGTCTGTGTTCAGCATTGACCCAAAGTCAATAGAGAGGAAGGTTTTTGCAGATTTTTGTGTGCAGTATCTTAAGGAATAATGCTCCTTAAAATATTTCCTATAATAAGCTTAAGTGGAGAAAATTGAAAAACATCATTCATACTTTGATGTCCTAAAGTATGAAATCAGAATAGCTTACTAGAAACTAAATTCTATCCCTTGACCATAGAAAAAGGCAAGATTTAGAAACATCTTAAGATCAAATAAAATAGGGTCAGCTTTGTGGTGTAGTGGCTGTGGGATTCACTGGCATATGGGAGTCATGGGTTCAAGCTCTGAGCTCAGTATTTCTCTTACAACTGACATTCCCACCGAGGGCTGCAGGGATGATATTTTAAACACAGTCCTTGAAAAAGGCTCTGGACCAGCTGCATGGGGAGGCCAGTGGTTAGAAAATGTCCCTAGGACATGGGATACCTCTCTTTGAATCCCTCAAACTACAGCTTTCTCTGAGATTTTGACTAAGGTACTTCTGTAAAGCAGAAATACAAGCACTTCTGTGTCTCAGTATGGTGTTTTGAGCATTAAAGACACCCCAGACTGGAGTTTAAAAGGCGTTTGGATACCTGATGATTCAGTTAAGCAATTTGGAAAATCACTCAGGTGCCTAACCTGTTGGCTTTGCTGAGGGTTTCATCAGCCAGTATTGACTGATAGACCCAGATAAATGGACCTGGAGAGATTTTCACTTCACGGCATGATTTTTAGAGGTGGATTTAAAGACTCTTCATCTACCATGGGAAAAGATTTGGGAAATAGCTGTAAAACATGGCTAGATCCCTACTAGTTTATTAGTACTCTTTATGCAAATCCACATGGAAAGGTTGCTGTGAAGATACCTGCTCAGGAATTGAAATATTGACCAGCTTGCCATAGACTGCAGAAAACTGGACATACAAAATCTCTTGCCTGACCTTTGAATAACCCCAGTACTGAAATACCAGTTTGTTGTACTCAGTCTGCTTTAATTCATGTTACAAGGAAACCTGTGTACCCCAGAGCAAGGAACATGGCCAGGTGTGAAGGGCTGCAGCTGATGTGTGTCATCACCTCCCCAGCTGAACTCCAAAAATCTGTGATTAAAGTAAACTTCAGCAGCTTCTTTCCAAAATCAACTGACTGAGAGGTTGGCTGTGAAGCGTTTGGGATTTTGTATGTTTGTGTGTATTTGCAGGAAGCTTTTTCTGAATCAGGCAGAACTGAGATGGTATCAGGGATGCTCTAAAGCCTTATGGATGTGGAAGATTTGGCCACAGCTTTATCTTGATGCTACTACTACTATATGTACTACCTTATGCTAAAAAAATGTAGTCATCTTTTACCAGCATGAATAAGTTAACAATGATAGTGTGTTAGGTTTACCTTCAGCTTCTTTAGGAGGGTGTAAAAGAGGCTTATTTTGGCAACTGTATTTTGTTAGACTCTTAAAACCTTTCTGGTTATTGACTGGAAATAATCTGGTCTTTATTTGGAACAGGTTGCCCAGAGAAGCTGTGGCTGCCCCATCCCTGGAAGCGTCCAAGGCCAGATTGGATGGTGCTTGGAGCAACCTAGTCTGGTGGCAGGTGTCCCTGCCCATGGCAGGGGATGGAACAAAATGATTGTGAAGGTCCCTTTCTATGATTCTATGATTTATACCCAAACTTCTCATAAGTCTTGCTTGACCTCCTTCTCCAGAAATATTTGGAGGATGACAGTACAACTCTCTTCTTGGGGAGGGAGGAGGTGGATTCAACCCATAACTGAACACATCACCTGCCAAGGCATTTAAGGAGGAATATACTTGGCCAAATTTCACCTACAGATTTTGAAGAGGAGTAGACACCCCAAGGATTCTGTGGATGTATCATTGTTCTTTCTGCTTTGAGTAGGGAGGACTGAGCTCCCACCTTTCAGGCCTCATTCAAGTGCATTACATTGGGAGGCATGAACTGAGGCCATGGATGTGGAGGGAATGGTCATCTTTTGACTTTATTACAAGTTGCCTGTGCTTCCTTAATTGCCTTGGCTGCAGTAGCTGTAGCAGTAAGGGCATGGAACATCAGGCTTTACCGCAGGCTGTAAAGGCATTCTCAGCATCCCTGGATGCATTTTTATGTACCTTAATAAGCCCATGTACCTGTGTTTTTATTGCTGCAGGATTCTGCTGTTAGAACAGTGCTTTACTTGTGCTTTTATGCATCACCCATTGCATCTGCTTTTGGAGTGTCTCTGAAGAAACAAACCTACAGAGATGTGTGCAGAACATAGCACTGAACCTCTCCCCCAGAAACCTGGAGGAGCTAAGTAGTGGGTCACCCTTCTCCTTACAGATGTTATTATATAATTTTCCTGGATTTGTGGAAATGGCTGCAGAGAAGAGAAGTGACTTCTCTGATTCCCCTCTGAAGCTGGCCTGTTCTGTAACCCACAGCCATCCCTCCTCAGAGCCCACACAGCACACAAATATTAATGCGTCCTCTGTTCTTTATGGCTTTAATTATTGTGTGTGCTGGGCACGATGATAAGTGGATATCTCTGTGTTAAGCAGCTAATTAATATTTGGAACTTAACTCTTTTGTTTATTGTAGGGTTTTGCAGGAAACTATTCTCAGCTGTAATAGAGTTCATGAAAAATGAACTGTAGATCTCAAATGTTAGAGACAAAAAGATGAGGTGCTGCTAAGGGCCATCAGTGCACATTGACTTCTTTTGGCCCCTCGTACATCAGAAAAATGAAGTGAAACCTGCTGCTGGAGGACTGATTGCAGCTGAAGCACCTTGTTTAATCTCACACGTGCAGGATGCCTTGTGAGCCAGGAAGGCTATCAAGATACAGTTTTAATTAACATTTGCTTTTTAGATAATGTGCACAGTTTATTTTGGCAAGAGTTCATTGAATATGAAATTTCCGTAATTAAGATACTTAAACCTGCAATATTTTGTTTTCTGCAGTATCTTTTCCAAAATGGCATAAATTCTGTGGCATTTATTACCCAGTAGACAACTACTACAAGAAAGAGCAATTTCTTCACCTGCTTTTTAAAAAAATCTGGTTTTAACCTCTTATTTTTGGTGCCTTGTTAGGCAGCATCTTCTTTTCACAAATGTGTTTGAGCAAATCACAGAATAAAAATAAATAGAGAAGGTATTAAAGTACCTATTCCTGAGATAACCAAATATCAATCTTCTATTAATTTCTTTTAATGTGCACATCTGAATGAACTGTGTCATCCGAACACCCTACAAAACTATGTAAATCAGCAGTATTTCTCTTCTGTCCTTTGGAAGGAGCCAGACTCTTAAGACAATATGTTTTACATATTTAGAGGTATTAAATGCTCCTTTCAGAGATATTATCAACCTCCTGTTGAAAGAGGAATAAGAGAATAGGTGTAAGAAAGCATCCTTGGTGTAGATGGTGAGCCAAAGGAATTCATGGTTCTTGTATGTTCTTTTTTTTAGTGGTGCCTAAAAAGAATTTGCTGAAAGGACTTAGTTGTGCTGTATATTTTTCATCGATATTTAGGATGAGGCTAGAAAGCTCTAAAACCAAACTAAAGTTACTGATGAACAATGAGACACTGTAGCTCAGTATAGTCTCAATAGATTTTCACAAGAGAAAATGTTGTTTAAAAGTGTCAAAATAAAAGGGAGAAAACTGCTCCCATTCTCATTGTATTGTGAGGGGTTAGGAGAGAAGGAAAAAAATGCTATTCAGAGTGATTACTGGGAAAAAATGAGATTCCTCAGAGCACTCAGTGCCTTTGATAGGGGAGTGAACATGCAGATTGTTGTGGCACTGTGAGTTTATTATTTATTGAGGGACGTCCAGATGAGCACAGGAGGAATGTGAAATTGAAGAACAAATTAAGGGTAAAAGGTTATTTATTTTCTAGCTAAATTCTCCTTCTTTTGAATATTACTAGCAATTCAGTTGTTAGCTACAAAGTAACCCACTCTGAGAAACCCTCAGGAATCCAGTGCACCAGGTGTGGGGGTCCCACCTCCTCCCTGCGTTCTCTGCACGTTGGTGTTGATGTAAGAGTTTGCAGACCAGGAGGAGAACAACTCACTCATAAAAATACAGATGTTTCTGAACTGCTTAAGTTAATTCTCTGCTGTCCAAAGAGTAACTGTGAGGAAAGTTGAAGTCACACCAACCTCCCTGTATGCTATGAAAGTGAGAGCTTAAATCACACTGCTGGGTAACTTCTGCTTCCCCTGGGCTGGCAAATAGCTCCAGATCCTGGTACCTGGAAGAAATTTATCTGCACTTGGTGTCTGCACCCAAAATTTAGTGTGGGTATGACTTATTTTTTCACAGCTAAACCCTTACGTGTAGCTGTGAAGTAGGTAAATGTTGGGAGTCGGTCTCTTCTCCCTTGTAACAAGCGATGGGACAAGAGGAAATGGCCTCAAGTTGTTCCAGGGGAAGTTTAGATTGGATATTAGGGAAAATTTCTTCACCAAAAGGTTATCAAGCCCTGGCACAGGCTGTCCAGTGGTGGAGTCCCCATCCCTGGAGGAATTTAAGACAGGCAGATGTGGCACTTGGGGACATGGGTTAGTGGTGGGCTTGGCAGTGCTGGGGAAGGGGTTGGACTGAATGACCTTGGAATTCTTTTCCAACCTTAACAATAATAAATGTGGTCAGTCCAGCAGTGCCTGTCAGAGCATTATTAGAGTACCTGGAGGTCCTGCACCTCCAAGTGTCAGCTTGGAGGAAGGTCCATGTGGGACCTTGGCCCCCACCTGCTGAGCTGGTCTGAGCTGTGCCCTGGGGAGTAATCCCTGCCATGAATCAGAGGTTTGCTGAGCAGAGGTGCTGGTTGGAGGAATGTGGCATTGATTGCATCCTCAGGATCTCAAGGAGCCTAAATGCTAATTAGTATCAGGGATTGCTGCAGGGCAGGATGGTGCCCAGGACTTGGAGGGATGCCCTTTCAGAGCAATAAATCTATATTGGTTAAACTGCCTGTGTTGGAGTGTTTGTGGAATCAAAAACTGTGTCTGCAAATTCGTGTGAAGTTAATAGTCTCTTTTAGCACATCATCACAGAGATGGGTGACCCCACTCAAGCAGCTACTATGGATACTAAAACATTGAGAAGATGGAATTGCATCCTTTGAGCTTGGAGGATGCGAGGAACAGGCTTTACTCATGGATGGAAAGCACTGCAGGGAATGGGCAGAAGGAGGGCTGTGAGTATTGAAACTAATGCCAAAATTTGCATGAGGATCCACAAATGCAAATCTAAGCTGCCCACTAGAAGGATACAGGAATTATTCCTCTACTGTTGGAAAGACAGCTAACAAGACCATAACCAGCTGCAGAATATACATGGCTTTAAATGACCATCATCTCTTATCCTCAGAAAATAATGTAATCTCTTCAGAGCTTCCATATCCCTAAAGTATGTGCTAGTTATGATGTACATAACCATCCTTTCATTTTGAGGCCTTTTCTTCATTCATTTTCTTCACTGTACAATAGAGAAGATCTGAAACTACAGACTAGTCTAGCCCAAACAAAAATTGCTACTGAGAATAAAAGAAAATCAATAATTTTGTATGCTGCTTAGGAAAACAGGTGGTACAAATCCTTGATGCCTCAGCCAGCTACTTCTGTAATTCTGGCCTTTGTACTTCTGTTTTACTCATATTTTCACATTTCCACTTGGTTCTTTAATCTGTATTAAATATGTTTACATTAAATTCCACTACAGGCTTTTAACGAGTTTGATGGGGTTTTCAATGCTACATGAAAAGGAGGCATATGCTTCATCCCAGTTGTCCATCTAAAAGTGGGGTGAGCAGGCAGGCAAGACTCAGAGGAAGGAGAAGGTGGATGGGTTATAAACTAATGGGTTAATAATGAGGATGGGCTGGGCTGTGTCTCTGTCCCATTCAGCGCCTTTGTAGCTCCAGCTGGCAAATTGTATAAGATGGGTTTGCTCAGCCACAAACACTCTGGCACAATGGAGCTGAAAATGAAAACCCAGGATAAAAGGAGCAATGTATTAGTTCACAGAAAGCTGCAATACAAAGGTTTCAGGAAACCATATTTTGAAGAATTGAGAAAGTTTTAGGAGGTAAAGTGGGATGGCTGGAAGGGATATATGGAACAATCAGTGATGCTGTGCCTTAAAGAGGGGCTTCTCAGAGACTGAGACTGAAAGTGTATGTTGAAAGCCCAGAGTAGTGAAAGAGGAATACAGAGCTGAGTTAAATGCAAAAGAACAAAGATAAGCTGGAGTTGGAGTCAGCAAAAAGAAAAAAAAGAAACTCCCTTAGAAATAATCTATAAAGGAGAAGGAAGTTCAAGGTGGAGAGCAGGCCTATAACAAATTACAAGAAGAGTCTATTTAATAGTAATTCAAATGGCTACGGTGCTAAAAAACTTTTTGAACATTTCTATAGTGAAGAGAAAGATTAGTTTCTGGCTCCAGGGAATTAGTATTGATCGTCATTTGTTTTTGATGGGGCCATATTTTGCCCAATAGTTCTGGAAGGTTATTATGTGTGTTATCTCTGACGTCCAGGAATATCGTAGGAAGGCTGGAGGCAATAAACGTGGATGTAGGTGATGAAAGGTGGGGAGGAGCACCTTTGCAGCTAAGGAAGGCCAGATACTGTGGTGTTCCAGGGCCCAAGGAGTTAAACTGGTGACTCAGCACTGGAAGAGCTGATGGGTTTGACTAACATTTAGAGGTGCAATGTTACAAGCCTTGATGTAATTAGCACCTTCTGAAGCAGGAGCGGGGCAAACCATGGGATGTCTGTGTGGCTGAAGCTTGGAGAGAGTACAGTGGGGTGCTAAAAGTGTGACAATATGTCTAAATTGGCATTAAGTGGGATTTTCAGCTGAAGGGTGTAAGGCAGCATCCCTGGGGTGGGTCCTCTGGCAGCAGGACATGTGCCTAGGACAGCCTTACACCCTCCAGTGACTGCACCTCCTCTTGTTTCTTCTTTAATGTAGAAAGCAATCCTTTTCTGCCATTTGAAACACAGCTTTAAAGATAAACACAGAGATGTTGGTCTGCTGTAGAAGAATGAACTTTACCTGCCAGGATTTAATTAGCAGTCTCTGGGTAAACAAAACGGGCAAATTATAGTAAAGGGGAGCTGATAAAATTGGAGGAATCATGGGTTACCTGGTGAAAAGCTAATAGACTATCAGTTTGAAAACAGTATGCAAAGTGATTCTGGCAGTTCCATTTGAAAAGTATCTTCTATCATCAGTAAAATAAATGGAGCTAAAATCACTGATGTTAGAAGGCTAATGAAACCGAGTGCAGCAAGGAATACTAGTTTATAAAGAGTAAATCCCACTAAGAAAGTGTACTGTGGCTTAAAACAGAATCACTGCCTCTTTTGGCAGCGGGTCATGTAATTAATGTCATAAATTTGGATTTTTCCAAAGCATTGGGTATCGCATTTCAAGAAATCTATTTGACAAATTAGTTTAGTGAGGGTTGTGATGTGAAGCACAGCCAAGAGACCAGGCAGCAGAAGCTGAATGATGGATAGCCAAGGATTGCAGGCAGGAGAGGTACCTAATGGGGTTTTCTGGGAAAGGTGTTAGGTCTGGTTTTAGTTAACCTCTTCATTAATGAGCTGGGAGAGGGAGTAAGTGCGCAAATTAATGATCTTGGTTTGAGAAGATTTGCAGATAATAAAGAAGAGGGAAATAAGGTACATGGGCAAAAAGATAAACTGCCTTCACCTTGAAAATACAAATACAGGTGTATATGTAGCTCCTTGGGAACACACGGCTGGTACTGGGAGAATAGACCAAGAGGGCAATAGTAGGAAACAAATTAGATGTAAGTTTGCAATGAAGTGTGCCAATATGAAAAATAAATATAAATTTGGGGTGTATTTGACAGCAATTCATCATAGTGAAGAGGATGTAGCAGTGTGAATCACACCTCTCAGGACATCAGATAGTCAGATGGGAGGAACCATTAAAATAAATACACACTGTGAAGAATAATCTTATAGTGGCAGGTGGATGGCTGGAATGATATACTGGTCTTTTACCAATACTCTGTACTTCTCTGAAGTCAAGGAACAAGTAGTTTTAGCCTGGATTTGTTATGCCATAAAGCTACACAAAATGCAAACTGGGAGGTAAATCACGCAAATGACAAAAGGGCTGAAAACGAAGTGCAAAGCCTGATGCTTAGCACGTGCAGATTCCAGCTCTTGTGAGTGAATTTTTCTCCTGGTAGAGAGTTTATTCATATGTGATCTGCTCTTTCTGTGGGGCTTCTCAGCTGATGAGCACTGTGATGTGACATCTGAAGGATTTGGGAATGAGAAAAAAACCTCACAAACAACAATAGGGAAAAAACACTTAAAAAAATAGAGATCAAATGCAGAGTAACAATATTTTGGGGTTATTTCAATCAGGTTGCAAAACCCTCTTTGTGTGATTGCAGAGGGTGCAGACTGTTCTGTGAAACAGGTGCCTCATTAAATTAGGCTTATGTTCAGGAAAGCTAGAGAGTGAATTTTTTTGGAAGGAGTAGAGATAAATGGAAATAACAGTTCTGGGCAATTGTTAGTTCAGAGCAACCATCAAAGCCCCCAAAATGTTATTTTTAGTTGCAGATGGCTGTTGAGAGAGAACTGAGGGAGCTCCTCTTGTTCTGTGCGGAGGGGCCGGGTGCTAATGAACACACGGGATGGAGAAACACCAGCTCACCCTCAACTGGCTTTGTACTCCCCCAGCTCTGCTCATCAACGGGTTGGCAGTGTTTATCCAGGTACTTCATTAAGTGGAATGATCTGCTGAGCAGGGAGAGTGCTTTCAAGTCAGCTGTCACCTTTGATAAGAACACCAGAAAACCAACAGAACTGAATCCCAACGAAGGTTTTTTAACCACGAGGTGAAGACTAACAAATTCAACCCGGGTTTTCTCTGGGAGAATGTGTAATTGTTCTTGCAGAGTTACTATAATTTCAAGTTATCCATATTTTCCTTAAGGATAAATTACCTTTCCAGTGCCTGAAGGGAGCCTACAAGAAAGATGGAAAGAGACTAATTACAAGAGCATGTAGTGACAGGGAATGACTTCAAACTGAGACCAGGTATAGATTAGATATTAGGAGAAAATACTGTGAGGGTTTAGAGGCTCTGGCACAGGTTGCCCAGAGAAACTTTGGATACTCCATCCCTGGAAGTGTTCAAGGCCAGGTTGGACAGGGCTTGGAGCAACCTGCGATAGTGGAAGGTGTCTCTGCCCATGGGAGGGGTTTGGAAGGAGATGGTACTCTAAGGTACCTTCCAACCCAGGCAGTTCTGTGATTCTACTCAAATTCATATATAAACTCTCCTTACTGGTTTCAGTCTGACACATGCAGCTGAGACTTTATGAGAATTTGAGACTGCATTTATTATTTCCCTGAATTTGGCAAAGGACACAGGTCTGCTTTGCTCTGTAAGTGCTGCTGAATTGTTCGCTCTTTGTAATTTATGACGTGCAAATTGCTCCTTAAGGCTCCTGGCATTGCTCCTGTCCTCTCCTTGGAGGGCTGGAGTTTTCCTGAGTTTGAGTGGCTTTTTAAGGCAGGACATGTAGCCTGCAATAATTTCCAAGCAATTTGAGGCATTTGTCACTGACCCAGGCTTGTTGCAATGGTGCTTTGCAGATTTTATTTGCTGTTAGGCTGTGCTGGTGTCCACCATGACTTAGAGATTTTCCCATGCCAAGGAAAGCGTGGAACTTGTGCTGTAGTTACAGGGGAAAAGTGTGCTGGTGGAAGGTAGGGCTGAGAATGGTCAGGGCTGTTCCCACAGTCCCACTGTGGTAATTCCTGCCTCATTCTGCTGCTGCCACTTTTTCCTGGGGGACAGCAGCCGTGGCACTGCTGCTTCTTCCGACTCACACATCCATCATGCTCCTCTGTGTCCTGCACCATGGGCCATCCCTAAGGAAACAGCATCAATAATGGGGTACATTCCTGTAAGACTTTCTTCATCAGCTCTCTGCCATCACATTTCTCCTGTTTTCACTGTTTCCTTACAGAGAAAGAAAAGTCCTTTCAAAACACGATGGAAGTGAAAAGTGAAAGATAACATTTTGGAATACCTCTTGGGAAGAGGGCAATGGGAGCTCATGGGAGGAGAGATGATATTTGCTTTCTCAGCATTATTTTTATGGCTGCCAGGGGAAAATGTGCAAAATGCTCTGTTTCCTGGCGTAGGCTGCGGAGCACAGAGTGCTGAGATGCATTTTCTCCAGCTCCTGTTTGATCTTTTTTCTTTTCAAGTCCAACCTGCTACTGCATTCACTTATCATAATCTGGTGTCATGTACTCATTCACATAGGCTGGTTTTGTCCTGCCATTTATATACCTGCAGCCCTCTCTATAGGCATCATTAGCGTATGAATGCAGAATCAGCCCTTATATGATGCATCATGATTAGGTTCAAGTGTTCAGTGTGTGATAAACCTGTATCCAGGAGATGCATTAGAGAATTCTTTGTTACATATGAATCACTTACCTGAGCAACTCATGCAAAATACTTTTAAATCAAAGAACACGAATGGAACTTTTCCCAGTGCCTTTTTCCATAAATAAGACTGTTTTGTACATATGTGCTACAGAGCAGGAAACCAAAGGAAATATTTATGAGTAGTAATAGTTAATTCTTTTAAGCACTATAAACCCATGTGCTCCAGGTCACATGGCAAGACTTAGCTGATATAAAATCAGAAGGATCAGTCTGTTATGGACAAGATATTCTGTGTAAGTCAAGGGATTTGTGCATCCTCCAGAGTGTCGGAACCTGTCTGCTTATGGATGGGCCGTTGTCCTATTGTGGCAAGGCAGCTGCTGTCTCCTGGATGTGTAGTTGCTTTACTATTTCTATTTAGTAAAGGCCATAAAATGTTGGTATTTATGGCCTGGAAAAGAAAAGGCTTCAGGGTCACATAATTGTGGCCTTTCCAGTGCCTGAAGGGAGCCAACAAGAAAGATGGAGAGAGACTATTTACAAGGGCCTGAAGTGACAGGACAAGGGAGAATGGCTTCAAACTGACAGAGAGCAGGTTTAGATTAGCTATTAGGAAGAAATTCACTCTGGGGGGGTGGAGAGACCCTGGCACAGGTTACCCAGAGAAGCTGTGGCTGCCCCATCCCTGGAAGTGTCCAAGGCCAGGTTGGACGGGGCTTGGAGCAACCTGGTCTCATGAAAGGTGTCCTGACAGGGAGTTGAGACTAGTAGATATTTGAGATCCCTTCGACCTAAACTATTCTGGGATTCTGTTCTATGGTTCTGTGATTTTGTTTTTCATGGTCTATCGCAGTTTCCATTCAGCTGAGCACATTGTGGGGAGGACAAGAAGTGGCTCCTCTGTTCAAAGCCGTGTCACACAGACAAGCCCAAGCTGTCTCGCTGCTGGGCTACCCAGAGACCTGCATGTGATTTGCCCCGGCCCAGGGAGCTCTGATCCTTTTGCAGTTGGATACGCTTTGTGTTACTAAACTGAAGATTGTGTGAAATCAATTGGGAGGGGGAAAAAATCAATGCCTGGTTTTTCAGGATGAAAAGGCAAGATAGCCACACAATTAAGCACTGGAACACATTTTCCACACTCTTCCTGTCATGTTCTCCTGATTCTGTGTCTTGGCTGTTCATCAGAAATAATTAAACTCTCTCCCATGGGCAACAATTACTTGCTTAAAATATTTGAGTAAAAAGAAAGCATTTATAATTACCTACCCTTTTTGAAGGTAAAAATGGAGATTATCTTTTGATGAAATAAATGTATGTGGGGAGACTTCCCAACTACGTGAGCACCTCCCCCTATGGCAATGGGAATGATGTTCAGGACTGGATGCAATGTGCTCCATGGCACGTCCCAGCCCTCTGGAATGTGTTAGCTCGAAAGAACCAAGGAAAAGATTGTGATTTCTGAATTAGGCCCAAGTCTGAGCCCCTGCCCTCAGTGTTCTGGCAAATCTGCGTATGGACTTGACATTTTTAAGCAGCAGGAATGAAGCAGGAAACATATCCAATTTGTACCTATCAAATATCGCCCTTTTATTTAGTCACACCGCGTCTTCTCTTTTCGTGCTAAGAGTTGTCTTTGTTCCCTTTGACTTCTACTCTCAAGGGAGTTGGTGCTTTGAAAGTGTTTTATGTTTCAGAGCAGCCTTTTTTCCCCCTCAGATTTGTTTACTGATCCATCCTTGGTAAGACCTTTTAGTGAATGTGATAGGAAGGTTATTAAAAATAAAATATTCATCAGCAGATCAGCCATAAACATGTGGGCTGGTTAAAATTCAATTCCTAATTCTTTCAACCTTGACATCATTCTGCTTTTTACTTAATATCTGTGTATACAAATTTCTGAGCTAATTTATTTTATCAACTTATGCTTATTTCAGTTGTTCCTACAACTCGCTCTTGTCTGCTTAATGGCATCAAATAACGTGACAATGGTAAAAATGACAATGACAAATGGAGGGTTGTGACAGATTGGCTGAATTTGAATGTCTCTTACTGAGAAAAATGTTTCAGGAGTGCCATTAATTGCTTTCACAGCAGTGAGTTATGTTTGTGCATCTTGTCTGTCACTTGGTGCCTGTTCCTGCTCTTCTCACTTGGAGAGGTGACAACTTCTTTCTTTCAGCTCCCTGGGACAATGGTGCGGGGAAACCAGGCCAGGGAGTGCAGGAGAGAGATACGGGAGGGAGAGCAGAGAAAGTTGGTCCTGGGCAGAGGTGGGAGCTGGATTATTAAATAACAGTGGAATGGAAGGTTGGTACTGCGCAGCCATCTCTGGGAAGCGGGATGACAGAGGTGGCGCTGAGTGGCTCCCCTGGGAGCTCTGGTGGGTCACACCATTTCCACCACACAAATCCCACTGAGGCTGAGCCCGTTGATAGTGCCCATTCTTGTGGTTGTGTTCTTCATTTCCTTGTTCAGTTCTCTTACTTGCTCCCACGGGCTTTTCCTCAACCCTTCTCTCCTTTCAGCATCCTTCTGTTTTCTCTGCTGCGGCTCTGAGTGCTCTCGCTGATGGGGTCGTTCACTCAGCCCTCGATCCTGTTGTGGAGGAGAATTGGTTATCCCCTCAAACACTCTTCTCCATTTCCCCTCTGAATTCAGATGTGTTGGCTGCCAGGCAGGGTAGACCCTTGCTCCATCTGCTCCCTCAGATGCAGATGGGCTGAGGGAATCATGCAAAAGCGCATGGCTCTCACTTATCCCAGCCCTGGGAAGCCTGTGCAGGACTGGAAGAGCCATCCCTGTCCCCTGTGCAGGCAGAGGGGCTGAATCTCAGTCCAGCCTTCAGTACTTTATTAGATTTACTTCTGGCTGTCACACTGGGGTTCAGTGGTGCACTGCCTGATTTGTCAGCTCCATTTTGAGGTGGTTTATGCATGGATTTTAAGCTTCTTTAAATTAGAGGAAAACATGCTTCAATCCGTTGAACATCTTGCTTTGCAAATCACTGACTGCAGCCAACAGTTGCCTTTCAGCTCCCAGGATGTGTGAGAATTGTAAAGGTCAGGTAGGAACCTGCATGAGCAGAGAGCCCCCAGCCTTCAGCGTGTCCTCAAAGCCCATGTGCTGCTGGCACGCGAGGGGAGGGACACGCGGCAGCTCAGGGAGGTGAGCCAGGGCTTGAGCAGTACCTGTGGAGTGTCACTGCTGCCCTGTGTCCCCACTACTTGCACAGCAAGGCTGTGCCTCCAGTGGTTCTACTGGGAGCCCCCATGGTCTCCACTGCTACAGGAGGGGAGGAAAGAGCCACCAGTGAATCCATCAGTGTGAGGAGCACTGCTAGGAGAGGAATGATCTAGGCATTTAATTTTAAGTTTCATTTTCAGAGTGATTCAGATCACTTCCTCAGGGCGACCAACTTATTTGGGAGCCTGAGGAACATTTTTAATCTTGGTAATGTTTATTTTATTAGAAAAGAAATAAGAGATGACCCTGAAAGAGTGGGAGTTGCACACAGGGTATTAATCTCTGAGCCTCTCCTGAAGCACTGTTCTTCAGAAACAGGAATTTCCCAATTTGATTTGTGACCCACGTGTGTCCCTTAGCCTTCTGTGAGAGTTTGGTGTGCCTAGGAATAAGAATATAATTATTCCTTTTTATTGCATGCAGGTTTTCTCTGACTTCTTTCCTTCAAATCTCCTGATTATTTAACCTGGCAAAGGGCAGGTTTTGAAATACATGCACTCAATTGCTCAGCCATTGGTCTTAGCTGAAATCATGATCATGCTTTAGAGCAGAAATTGATTTCCTTCCTTCGCTACGTTGTCTTTCAGCAGAGGAGAAGATGCTCACTGAGCCTGTGTAAACTCTTGCTCTCACCTTCAATAGAGGTGAGCACTTTTTAAGTGCCACAGATACTTGTTGGGTCATGAAAATCCATTCAGAGGCCTAAAGAGCCAAGACTTGGAGTAAAATCTCCTTTTTTATAAACCCACCTTTCCTCTCTTTTCCTTCAAAAGGTCAAAGATAATGATTTCCCCCATGGTTGGCTCAATGGGAAGTAAAGTGCACAGAATCAGAGTTTGGTTACAACTACTTTGGAAATTGATATGAGGAATAAACCTAAATAGGTTTCCTTGCAGGCTGATGCCTGGGGAATGGAAATCAGGGAGCAATTTGCTAGTCTTAGTATATTTGTGAATGTGCATTTCTGCTTGATGGCAAATGTTAAATCAGCCTTGGAGTCAGTCACCTGCCATAAACTTTCCCCATCCTGATATACACAGAGATGCGTTTGTGTCCCAGTAGAGAATGGATTTTGAATTCTCCTTAACCAGGCAGTGTCTCAGTTTTGCTCATGATCTGCAAAAAGAGAGAGAGAACAGTTGGGAAGTGGATATTATGAAATTTGATAGACAATGAGTGATTGAAATGTGAGGCTAGTAATGGATTTGCTTTCCCACTTACCTGTAATAGAAGTATGGTGAAAGCAAAGATTTTCTTGTTCCTTTTGACTTAAATGGGGGCATTTCTCATTTATCTTTTCATGCTGTGGAAAATTGTTTTTTTTACCATTAAAATATAAATGTGTATTTCTCCTTTACAGATGCTTCCTTCTGAAACAGGCTGTTTTAAAATCTAACAATTCAGGGATGGAAATATGTTAACAGCTAATATTATTTTTTCTGATTTGTATAGGTTTTTTTCCCATCAGAGCTGGTTTTGGAGTAGAAATTCTTAAAAATTGAGTGTTTGAATGAGGTTATCCAAGAGAGTTTAAATCGTAGCATCTGGACCCTGGAAAATGTATGGACAGGGGATGTTTGTCTCTTAAAAGAGTGAAGCCACTTTTTTGGCTGAAAAAAAATCAGGGCTTTCCTTCTGATGCAGAAGAAGGTTGTCTTTGTTTCTCAGATCAAAGTGTGATCCTGCCGTTGAGCCTGTAAAATGCCCAGTGCCTCCCCCTCCTTCCCTGGACCCTGTAATGCATTGATTCATCAAAATCAATCGCACTTTCATGAATTAGTCATTGGGTTCCTCGCTGCATCTGGACAAATTATGTCCCTCTTCCTGAGCGCCGATATCTCGGCCCTGGTCTCCGAAGCAAATGACGCCAACGGGCTTGTTAATGGGCCAGGCTGCTTCTGGTACAGAACTGGCTGACAGCAAATAAACAATGATTTTGTGGGATTTCGTTTGGTCACCTGCAAGGGTCACCCAAACATCCGTGGTGAAGGGACTTGTTGCCTTCCAGTAGTGCCGGCAGAGCGAGGAGTGTTCACAGGCGTGAATTCTGCGTTCTCTCTGGCAATGTTATCACAGTGCAGAGCACAGGGATGTGCCCGTCAGTGTGGCAGGTGGGCCCAGGGGCCAGCCCAGGAGCCACAGCCCTGCAAGGCACAGCCAAACCCTCCTGCCTCTTGGAGACTTCTTGCTCAAAAGATGCTTGGCTGATGGCAAGCTGCCCATAGAGACTGGCTCGTTACCTGTGCCCACCAGTGTTATTTGTGATTGTGTCTCATGCTGGGAGACAGTTCAAAAGCAGCAGGAGTGCAGGATGTGCCCCATGGAGCAGGCCATGGAGGGGAGACAGCCTGACTGATGTAGGGTGGCAGTTTGAGGCAGGACTTCTGTAGCCCACTCTCTCCAAATGCCTTACTGTGCCATAAGCCCCAAAATGTCCCACCATTTTCAGTGTTAGGAAAATGGGATGTAACTGTAAGGATCTTTCACTGATAATTCACTTTCTTGCCGATGCTGCTTTCTGGGCACAGAGTAAGTTGTTGGTGTGGAGCACGGGGGTCACGTCTGGGCAGAGGTACCTGCAGCCACCGCTAACTCATCTTGCCAACAAGCTCAGTGAGGGTTGTGGGCATCCGGCCCGACTCCTGTTGTTTCATGCTTTGGAGCATGAAATGTAATCATCATTACCTTATTGCTCTCTTATCTCCCTTGGGTGCTGTGCCCTCCATCCCAGCTGCGGGAATCATTGCTTACAGATTTCCTCTTGCCTCTTTAAAAACTAGCTGGAGTGTTTTATTTGATGGCCTTCCGTGATAAGAAATTCCTCAGGCTGGCTGTGTGAACAAGTATTTCCTTTTATTTGTTCCAAATTTACTGGCAATTATCGACTGACCCTTTTGCTCTTGCGTTGTGGGATGGTAGGAAAAGAGAGGGATTGATCAATCTTCAGTACACTGCCCTGCAGAGTTAACGATATTTTATTTTCCTGTATTACAGGAGAGAGAAAGACATCCTTTTTCATTACAAGTCTGATCAATTCCTAAGTTTTTCAGGGCATTCAAGTTTCTGAACTTTACAGGTACTAAAGAATAAGGTGAAAAGGCATAAAGTTGTTCAGGAATAAATTGTTGAAGGAGATGAAGAAAAATCAACGGTTGTTCATTTCTGTGTATTGCTTTGTGCCTAAATAAATTAGAATCAAAATTGTCCAGTGAAGGAAATGCAGGCCTCTGCTCTCTCTGCTGCATAAGATCTTCAGGCAACATTTATGGAGTTCGAAAATAATGTTTCTGGTAATAAATGGCAGAAATATTCTGTTTTCTGCATCAGCAGATATGAGGATTAAAGGATTTGACCATATTAAACAATTTTGCACAGCTTTGGCTCCCAGGGCTTGCAGGCTACATTATCAGAGTTCATCTCACGGCATTTCCAGACCTGATTTAAGAAGGGAATATATTCCTGCTTTGCAAGTTGTCACTCCCTAATTTAGGCCATCTCTGACAGAATTAAAAAACCAAAGATAAAGAGATTATTTTTCTTCTCTTGGAAGGGGGCTGCTTTCCTAAGGCTCCCCCTACTCCAATTAGCCATTTGAAATGATGGAGATAATTGAATTGTATTGTTTCTCCCTGCTCCCCCAAGCTCTGCTTATGCTGGACTATCACATTGCTATGGAAACTTGAAAAAGATAGTAACTGATCTTTGTTTGGGTGAGCAAGAAGGTTTCCTCTGCCACTTGTCATCATAATCAAGCTGGACCTGGAATAAAACAGCCTGAGGCAGCCCTTCCCACTCTGGTTTTTTATTTTTTTATTTCTGAATTAAACCCTTGGACTAGTTTGTTGGTATTTTAGCTATCCAGCATGAAGGCACAGCTCACAAGAATGAGATGCCTTTAAGATAACAAGGTGTGGAATAAATCCTGAGCATCCTCCTACCTGCAGGGCTTGTATCAGACCAAAGAAGTTAGTAGCTGCTGTGCTCCGAAAGGGAAATGTTCCAGCTTTCATCTGCCAAGAATGGGATAAGACAGGTATGGGTTTAACTCAGTTAAACAATTATGTGTTCTTAAAATTGCTCTGAGAACAACCTCTTCCTGCAGGAAGCTGTTCTGGCTGGTACCTTGGTTAAAGCCATCTCACCTGCCTTAGTGTCAGCCCAGCACATCATTTTGCAGCGGGGAGTTGCCTGCTGTGGAAGCACCAGCCTTCCTTCCCCTGCTTTTGAAGAATCATTGCTTTGACACGGTTTCTGTGGATGTTTGACTTGCTTTACACGTTCTCCAGCTGGCTGTGCTGCTCTGGGTCCATGTATCAGGCACACTGCAGTCATACATCATCACCCCTTTGTATCACAGGTCTGCATTGAGGAGCTGTTTCTATGACTCAAAGAGCAAGTTTTTACATGTTATTGTTTTCACTTAATATGTTATTTTTCTGATACCACTCTTATAGATCCTGGGAGCCCCACAGACTAATTTAATTTTGGATTTTTTTTTTTCATTGAAAAATCAATAATTTTAGGGGAAATATTGCTTGGGTAGACTCACCAACTCTGTCTTGGGATATTCTTTCTCATCTTCTAGTTTCTTTTTCATAGAATCACAGAATGGTTTGGGTTGTAAGGAACCTTAAAGACCATGCAGTTCCATTCCCCTGTTGTGGGCAGGGACACCTTCCACTAGAGCAGGTTACTCTAAACCCTGTCCAAGCCTGGCCTTGAACACTTCCAGGGATTGGGCTTCTCTGGACAACCTGTGCCAGGGCCTCCCCACCCTCACAGGGAGGAATTTCTCCCTGATATCCCATCTAACCCTGCCCAGGCTCTAAGGTCTCCCAGGAACCTTCTCTCCTCCAGGTGAACACTCCCAGCTCTCCCAGCCAGTCTCCAGAGCAGAGGTGCTCCAGCCCTGGCCTCCTCTGGACTCCAGAGTTTTCTAAGAGGGGTTTCAAAGTTTTCTAACTCCAGGAAGTTTTCTAAAAGGAGTTTTCGGTCACACAAGAACTTTTTTTTTTATTATTTCCTAGTGAGCTATAGTGTCTACCACGGCATTAAAATTCTCTTCCAGTGCTGCATGTCACAAGCCATATTTTACAAAGCTTCTTTACCTTTATCAAAGAAAACTCTTCGAACTTTGAAGGTCCTGAATGCAGATATCTGCACACGTTGACTCTTGCTGTCAGCACAGGATTAATCAAGGCTGTCACACATCGAGCCATAAAACCTTTAATATTTTTAAAAGGTTTGAAGCTTCTCTATTTATCACATGCATCAGGGAGAATAAACTGTTTAACTGCTGTATCAGTAGGAAATAGTTTTAGTTGTTGCAGACTAAGGCAGAGCTAAGACCCAAATGCCAACCAACGAGGAAAAAAAACCCCTGTAAATGTTAGACTGAGATGCTGCTTTTTGAATCTTACACAAATATTTCCTCTCCCATACACACGTATGCAAATCACAGTGTATTTGGTGGAATTTGCACATGGAGTCTCGTGAAAACATTAATCAGTTCCTCTAAATAGGCAATAAAAAGGGTAGTGTGGCCTTTCATCTGCTGGTAAATACCTAATTTCTGAAGAAATCCCATTGTTGACTTTGTCACTCCAAGACATTAATTTCAACACACAGCTCCTGATATTATGCACATAACATCACCTCGCGTGTTTGTAGCAGCCTGTGTCCAATTCAAGTACGATGCAGAATTTTGTCATTTTATTTTAATACTTTTCTGGAATAGCCACATTTTCAGGCTTTTCACTTTCTCTCAGATTTCAGCCCAGAGGTGGAAAAGCTTCATCAGAATTTTTGCGTTGCATTTGGGTAATCACAGACACACACTCCCCCAAAATGATGATGGTTTTCAAACCTAATTTGAAATTCTTGAGGCTGCAAAGCTCAATTGGAAGTGCCACTGAGACAGATGTTGCTTTTTCCTGAATTCTGCACTTTTAGCTTTGCTGGAGATTTGAACAAAAGAGAAATGGTGGGGAAGAAATAAAAGTTAATGGCTCCCTTTCATCTTCTAAACACGTTTGACTGTGGGAAAAGTTTGAGTAAGTTTAGTTTCCCTGGTGTATATTTCTTTGTACACATATATGGGTATGTCCATGCTTGGAAATGTGTAACACACAGTAAGATACAGCACAAGGAAAATGCTTGTTATACACAAGCATTGATTATCTGTCCAGAGGATAAGCATGTGAGATCCCATATGGATCTGGATGGCCCTTATCATATACACTGATCCCTGCCCAAACATGCTCATGCCAGAGAGATGGGCTTTGTTCTGTTCAGCTTAAGATGTTTGGGAAGGCACAGACAGAATCTAACTAGGGAAGAGGTAGTGTTGGGGCTATACAAGGTTTTCTCAAATCTCCAGGAGGAATTCCGATCGTCCTGGTATAAATGGCAAGGTGTGTGCACTAATATTCAGCTACAGACTGTACTTTGATGTCCTTTTAATAAAACTGTCATAATTTTCAGTGTTTGGTGAGTTGTAAGGGGGCACATCCTGAGAGATCTTCAGCATCCCTGGATTGCTACTGAACCATGTAATTCCTTATGGCTGCTGTCAGAGCTGAGGCTGTTCCACACCGTGCGAGCCGAGCACCCACCTGATTATGCGTGGCTATGACACTTGCTTCCCAATTCTCCCATCTGCCTTTCTTACAGTCGAAGCATTGCAAAGGCTAAATTATCAAAAAAGGTGTCCAAATAATGATGGCAATTACATGATTAATTAGGCATGGAAGTGCAGTTGCTTAAAAATTTTCAACAGTTGGTGCTTAATAGCAAAGAAACCCCTGAGCAATGAAGTAACCCCCTCAAAATGATCAGGTGGATCTGGGGGCAGGTGAGTCCATTGAAGTCTGGAATTGCAGAGTCACTGTAATTAGTTACTTAATTGTGTGCCCAAACTTGTTTGATGCACTTAGTGTGCATGTATAATTAATGATGATTTATTGAAAAGCCCTCTTACTGTAAATGCTTTCCTTATCATTTCCTAAAAATCTAATTGCTGAAGGAAAGACAGGAATCTGATTTAATATATATGGATAGAATTAGAATTTCTTCTTGTGTTTTTTGCTAGCTTATAATAGATAAGTCTGGAAATTCTCTCTGTATAAAGTCCTCTGTAGGAATGGACCTAATTGAGTAAATGATTTGAGTAAAAGTTGAGCTGAGCACCGTCTGCTTTCTAGGTACAGAGATTAGTGTTGGGTTATGGGAGCATGAACTGGGTTTGCACTTCTTCATATAAGTCCGTGGTGTAGTAACAACAAGGGACCCTTGGAGTGCACATCCATGTTCCAGTGGTAACCACAATCCATACTCCTGCTCCTCGTGTTCCTTCTTTCCAGTGTTTCCTATTTCTGTGATGGGCAAATCTAATTTCTTGGATGTTTCAGACAGGTTCGAAAGCCAAATGATGGAAGAAAATTCATCATCGATTTCTTCAGGTTTCCTAATAATCTTTACACTATTACCTCTTTCCTTCCTATTTTTTACTTAACACAGATCTGTCATTGCTCCTTTTTCATCTCACTGTTTCCAGGCTTTGGTTTCCTGCCTTGCTTTTCCTGATGAGCTCAACGCTGCATCCCCTGATCTTCTGTTCATCTTTGTTTTCCCTGACACGCACAGATCCTGTATTCGTTCTGGCATTCAGATCTTTCCTCATTTCCTTTCTATCTTTTAACAGTCTTCTCTCATCTCTTCAGATATGACTTCCAAGCTGTCTGGCAGCTTCTTCTCCCAACTACCTCATAGTACAAGGGAAAATAACATGTCCAGCAAGGGAAAGCAGAGCAGATTTATATATAACAGAGATTGCTTGGAGTTTTTGGTTTTCAAATAATGGTTTAAATGAAAATGGACTTCATTGCTTGAAAATATACATAAAGAAATACTATAATCATCTGAAAAATACCATTCTGTGAATATAAATTAAGATATATCATGTGTAGTCTACTTGCTGCCTATTATTCTAATATTCTAACTCAATTTGCTATGTCTTATTCCTGCCAAATTTTTCTGAAAGTTATTTTAAAAGCTGTTTTTCTAGATATAAGCTGTGGAAGGCAAATTAAATTGTAAAGTATTACAAGGAATCTGGAAGATGACTTAGGTCCTCACTTTTCATCCTACAATATTTGGGTAAAAAGATCAAGAACATCATGGATTTCAGAACAGCTTCATGTGAAAGCACAAACATAGCAAGGCTGGTGCTTTAATCACCACTAGATTCCAAACAAGTCTGAAAAAGTAAGAATCGATTAGTTGTGTCCCTTATTTTTGGCTACACCAGGACAAACTGCAGTAAGTCTTTCCTTTTAGCCCAGGTAGGGCAGAACACAGGGATTTGGGCACAGTGGGTTGACTGGGTACATAAAAATTAGTGCAAAACATACCAGTAATAATCCTTCCCATCTCCAGAGCACTCCACAGACATTAACTGATGAATTGTCAGAGCCAGTGTATAGCACAGGCAAGTGTCTTGGTCCTCATTATAGAGATGGAGAAAGTAGGTGACAGGGATAAATCACTTGTCCTGGGCCCCTGAACAGTTGACAGCAGGAAAGGGTTTGTAAGGGAGGAATTTCTGGCCTAACATGAAGGAGGGCTGAGACTGTGCTTTGATGACTCTCTCTTGTACAAAAAATTGCCAAAGGTGGGTACATACCATCCCTTTCCCCCATCCTTTCCCTTCCTTTGACAAGTTTTATTGCACCTTGCTCTCAGGGCTGTGTCTAAAAGGTCTGTGTGCAATAAGTTGGGGATGAGTGTAAAGGTCAAAAATGGTATCTGGAAAATGGTATTTTTTTGAATTTCCCAGCCTGATGAGTCATTCATTGCTATGACATATTGTGTCTGCTTTTGTTAGTCATGTCATATTAGACTCAGTGAGCGAGAATGATCCTGCCTCTTCCAGGCTGGCTGATTTCCTGAAAAAACTTAAATTGAGAGTGACACTAAAGTGCAAAAGAGTGATCTGAGGGAATTCAGTTAGTTTGCTTCAGATCTTATTTCTTCTCTATGTTGGATTGACATGAATGTTTTTCTTCATAACCTGCAATTCACAACCAGCTGAGTTCTCTAAGATTATGCACTTTATGAAAGTGACACTATTTTATTGAATTAAGTAAACAATTTGTCACTGCTGAAACTCGGTGTTAGTAATTTATTACAAATTACATCATTATTTTACAATACAGGACAAGTGAGTCAGATGAAACACATCTAGCTAATTTTGAATTTCAGGATAACTGATGAAGCCTTTGTTAGATTAAAATATGATATATTATCTAAAGCCATTTAGTTGGGCCTGGCCTGAAATTTAAATATTTCTGTTATAACCTAACTCTTAATTTAAAAAACAAACACAGAGTTCCATTAGGACTTCCAGTGAGTATGTGTCATCATCTTCTGATGATCAAATCCTTGGAGAACATGTTTTATTCTGTGCTCTTCATCACAAGGCCTGGAATTGTTAAAAAAACCTGTGGATGTGGCATTTTAGGACGTGGTTTAGTGGTGGCCGTGGCAGCTCTGGGTTAGTGGTTGGACTCAATGATCCCAGAGATCTTTTCCAACCTAAACGACTGTAGAACAATTCTCAGATTACTCTGAGTTGACTTAAGTCAGGTCTATCATTACAAAAAGTTGGCATCAGTGTGGTTGTAAACTTATACCTGTGACCATAACCCCTACCTTGCTGTAGTTGTCTGCTATTAATGCATTATCTGCAAATCTGCATTTTGAAGTTTTAAAATTAGAAAACTGTAAGATCGTAGTGAGAAAGGAAATATTGTTTTTTCCAACCACAGAAAAAAAGTAGGAATTTTGAAAATGTTGCCATTTGAAAATGTGATCAAAAAGCTAAAGCCTAGAATGTTTTCATTAACTGATAAGGAAAATAAAATTTTAGAAAGAAAGAAGTCAACTGCAGAGTTTATGACATCACTGGGCTGATCGAGGGAGTTACCACCTTGGTGAGGAGATTGTGCATCAGATGAGCAAATAATCTGAGATTCATTTGTCAGAGGGGAGATGCATGACTTCCTGGTGACACTGCTTGTTGTCGCTCAGTAAACCTGAGTGACATCCTTCTTTGACATCCTGGTCACTTTGAGGTTTCTTCCCCTTGTAGTTCAACTAACAGCATGAGCTCCAGCTCAAGAAAAAAAAAATTATGAACTGTTTTATTTGAGATATTGCCCAAAGTTACTTTTGAAAATGGTTGTTAGTCACCTCTGTCACTTTCATGCTTTTCAAAATTGTATTTCCTGTCCAATTTCTTACTTTGTCAGACCGCAGTAATTAAGGTTTGGTGTGCAGAATTTAAACTAGAAAGGACTTACTGTGCAAAATCTGTATGTGGGCACTGGGGAGTAAATTTAGCAGCCTCCTAGTTGTAAATATTTTATCATTTTAAGTGTGAGATGATGACCTTGATAGGCAATGTGAGTTGGAGATGTGACTGAAGATGAAAATGTGGCCATGCACTGAAATGCAGTGATGGCTCTACTGAGCCACCAAACCTGGGAAATGAAGGGGAAGTTGTGATAATTCACTAGTTAAGGGGAAAAGATTCTCTTTGGAAAGACCCAGTGCTTTTCCTAGCATGGATTTTTCCTTTATCTCCCTCTCCTAAGGGGATAAGATGCGATGGCTTGGTTTGCAAAACACAGGGAGAAGGTTACAATGGCTCTGAGGATGAGCAGACAGCAGCCAACCCTATACCCCTCACCTGGTCTGTGGGCTGTTTATTGGCTGTGTGTGCTGTCAGGAACAGATCTGAGTGAACAATGGTCAAGAAATAACTCTTTGAAAGTCTTTTTTTCTGAATATTTTCCTGCTCTGAAGATGAGGCAAGGAGCAGATGCAGAAATTGTCCTGCAGAGCTGGGCTCACACTGGGCATCAACACTTCAGGTGGTTTCATCAGGTGCTCGGTCTGTCTTGTGGCCCAGGAGAAGTCATTGCTTACCAAAGCCTGTGCTGTGTTTGGGGTGCAAATTCTCTGCTGGGTAACTCCAACATTACTTAGGGAGCTGGAAAAAAGCAAAGGATTATGTATCTGGATTTCAGTGTGCTTATATAGATAAATCTCTAATTAAAGCCTGAGGATGGAAGCACTCCTTAGGAAGGTATTACACTGTTAATTCTGTTCCTTGTTCAGTTGCATGAGAGAGATGATAGATTGAGCTACCAGACAGTTTATACTTATGGCATATGGGTTGTTTGTTTTTTGCAGCTGAGCAGCGTGGCAGCTCTGGGCTTGCCGCTGTGCCGAGTGTTATAGATTGCATTCACGATTCCTCCATCATTCCCCATTTGCATGGACATTTTAGTGCCTCTGGACCTTTGCAGAATTATCTCCCAGGATTATTAATCAAGTCCCAAAACATTAACACATCCAATCAAGTTAATTGAAAGAGATAGGTTTTATTAAAAAGAAATCTAGCGAGGCTTGTAGCCTATATAATAAGAATGTTCTATAGGATCTCTACATCTGATGCAAAAGAAAAACCTCTTATCTGTGATACAAAGCAACTGGAGCAAGAAGAGCTGCTACAACAGAGATCTTGCTGTGTTTGGTCTAACCTGTGGCTTTACAGCAAATAGCAAGGAATGTCTTGAATAGTTTAATTTTCCCCTCATTTAAAGCATAAGTTCTGTGTACAATACAGGGTTATGTAATACCATCCTTAGGGCATGTTTCTAGCACTTTTCAGGGGCTTCACTTTTTATTTATACAGTTTGTGTATCTCCAACATGAACGGATGGTTGGGGCAGCTGCATTAATGAAACATAACATCTATCTCAGCGACTCAGTGAAAGCCAGTGAATTTATTCACCATAGATTTGCTAGTTGAAGTGTAGGTAATACAACTACATCTATTTCTCTTTCGATTCAGAGCAGTGAAGCCAGTGCCCTCATTGTCCCCCCTGATTGTGAGCTGATTCAATTCACAGCTCTGTTTTGCTCTGCACAAACTGCCCCGGGCAACGCGTCCCAACCTCTAATGGAGATAAAAGGTCTGAAACAGTGATAAGTTTTGAACCACACGCGTGGTGGGCATGTTTGGTTGAGGGGAGCAGATTAAATCTAATCCCCAGTGAATGCCTGAAATATATATAGTGTAGATGTAGGAGCCTCAGTACCGGATTGAATCTAATGATTTACTTCTGCTGTGTGAAATTACTTGCTAATGTAGATGTAGCGGTGAGACTACAATAAAGAAACTGTTTGAACTGGTGGCTGCGGATATAGTAACTAAGCTGTTGTCACCTGAAGTTTCTCAGCACATCTACAGTTGTATATTGTACTGAACTGGGGAATCATGGGCTCATTACATGCTGTGCCTGTGTATCTGGTTTCCTTTCTCCGAGTTTACCAAAGACATCACACTTTTGCCACAGTATAGCTTGAGGTAATTGTGTGGAAGATAGAGAGTAAAGCAGATAAAATGTGTGTTACTGCTCTATACTTGTTATATTCTACCAAGGAGACCCTGACCAGACCCTGACCAAACTTGTCATGTTCCAAAACCAATGTAAGATATATATAAAGATGTGAAGCACCAGTGTAGAAAACATCCCTACCTCTTTCTGCACCATCTTGCACTACTAATGTCAGGAGGATATTACCAGATGGTTTTATTTTTTACCCATGTGCTGTTTCCTGTTTGTCTTTCAGTCTGATTACTTAATTCATTGATTTCTCATTTATTAATGCCCTGTGCAGTGACTCTATCCAACAATGCAAAGAAATACTACATCTAAAGCTTTTTTTCCCGCTCACTTTGGCCACTTATTTCTGATCATTCCTTTGCCTTTAAAACTCACACTCAGAAATCTAAATTTTGGACCCAAATGGGCTGGAACTATACCTTTAAAAAGAAAAAAAGAAAGCTCCAAACCTTTATTAAAGTTACCCTGGCATTGCTGTGTCAGCATCAATGTGATTAACCTGCCATACAAGTGTGGGTGCTATAAAATGAACCTGCTCCAAGGCAGCTTTGATTTGCATGCTCAACACTTTCTAAGTGTTGCATTCATAAATCAGTAGGTTTTTTGTGTGTGTCTTTCCTGGGTAAGTGTTTTTCCTTCAGTCTGCCCTCCGTCCTGCAGCCTAACTTGTATATCATGGCCAGAGGAGACCTGACCAGCATGTAGATTTGGAGAGACTGATTTTTAATTCTTCAGTACAAGGGAAGACCTATTGCCCAAGCTTTCTAAAATAAATGCACAAAATATTAATACCTTGTGTAAAAAATAATATAAAAAAAAAAGGAGAGAGCGACCCTCCAGGTCATTATCAGGAAATGCAGTATTACAGCAGGTACCTGTTTCTGCCCATTGCAGTGTGTGGTATGAGCATCTAAGTTCATCTAGGCAGAACCACTGGAAGAATATGTCTGAATTCCCTTTTATTTGCAATTTTGCATTTCTTTCAGAGAATCTGAGCTGTTACCATTTCAAACAAACATTGTCCCAAGTCTTTAGCTTCCTTTTCTGCTGCCTTGGTAAGTTGCTGCATTTCTTAGCAAACATCCTTGTTGTTTGTGGTGGGAAGTATGGCTGGCTCTGCCCAAACATTATTGATACCAAGTTCATTTAAATTGCATGAAGTTAATTGACTCATTGTTGTGGAATGGGATTTTATCCTTCCCTTATCACAGTGCAATATCCTCATTTGATGATACTGATTAATAGATTTTCATTTCCTGCAAAAAAACTTTCTAAGCACAGTGGTGGCATCTTAAGAAGTGGAAGAAGCTATTTTGGGAGATGTGGAAGGCTAATCTGGAGCAATAGTGCATTTGCCTATACTTTACCTTTAAGAACATAGCACCCATAACAGGTAGTAGCTTCAACATCTCTTCTGGAAATTTAACATTAGTGTACCTGCCTAAGATATGAAGACTTATTCCTTCTTCCTTTCTTACACCTGGAATACTTACTTTTGTGACTCTTTTATCCCTGCCTTCTTCCCAGTCAGTCATTTAGGGACAACCCACAGTAATATTGTCTGCAAGTATAGGAACAAGTATAGGGACAGTATGGGAATACTGTCACAGTAATCTGGGTTCAGATTTCTCAGTAGAGGATCAAGAAGTTCCAGGTCGTAGGATCGGGAAAACAATATTTTATGGGCTCTGTGTCCTGCACTGACAGACTCTAAAGGTGGCTTCAAATTGAAGGATTTTGTTCTAGGATCTTCCCTCTAGGTTCTCACTTCCATCCTAGGAGATAATCCCAACAAATCCATCAAGATGAATGTGAGGCATTGTACGGAGCTCTAGGTCCAACCAGGGACCAGGCATGGGGGGAAAATGCCTGCAGTTGTTGCTTTCTATGCACCAGAGAGGGGAAGGATAATACTAATACTAATACTGATGCTAATTTCAAAGGACTTCCAATATTATTATTTCTTGAAATACTTACTCTCTCACTTAGAGCATTGTTTCAGAGCAGGCAGGAGAAAAGAAGCCTAATTAGGCTTGAAACAGAAAAAGGCGAATATGATTTTATTTTTGTTTTTTTTACTATTCACAGTTTTTTCTTGCTTTTGTTACCTTAATTTTTCACAACAAATGTTGCCCCACAGGATCTGCCACTCTGCATATCAATACAAAAAGCACTACATGGAAAATAGTCAAGTAGTGCCGATATTTATTACACCAAAGAAACAGATTTGCTTTGTTGGGTATTTTTTTTGTGGTTGTTCTTCTAATATCACTGACTTGTCTCCAGGCAAGAAAGCAATTCTCTCTTTGCCTCAGAAACATGTGGTATAACCTCATGTCTCACTGGCAGGGGATTTAAAACAGCCACTATAATTTACATGATAATTGTGTCATATTTTTTTACTTCCCATACAGGTTCCTCCTCGTTTGAGATTGTTCTGTCCTTTAGCAAATAGCGCACTTACCGTTGGCTCTGCAGGGAGCTCTTGGCAATCTTGAGTCAGAACTATAATGGAAAAATGGCTCACCTGATGATTTCAAGGGGATTACAGATTTAGGGAAAATAATCTGGTGGATGGGAAAGGGAGAAGAATTCCACCAAGCACTGCTGGAGCAGAACAAATATTGAACTCTCATCGTTGGCCTGCCTGTCTTCAGTGCATCTTTTTTTTGCAGTGCTGCAGAGGGTGAGAGGGAAGGAGGCTGGAGGGATGTTTAGGATGCACCTGGTGCATATGCAGTGGAGGTGTACAGACAAACCCAGGTATCTCCTCTGTGCTCAGCAGCAGCCAGCACTTCTTACATCACAAGTCCATCTTGCTCCGTGCTTTAAGGGGGATTGCCAGGCTAAGGAGAGTGTTCCCATACTGGCCTGAATGACATTTTTTCCAAATTCAGACCTGAGGAGGTGCTGCAGGAGTGACAGCAGTCCCATATTTATACCACACAGACTTGGTAAGAGCTGCACTGCTTGTCCTGGTTGCAGAGATCCATCACTCCGGCCTTTGCGCGGCTCCGCTCGCCGCCATCCGGCCTGTCCTCTTCGAAATACAAATGATAGGAATTAGTATATTAGCAGGAGACCGCAGGATGTAATTGTATGTTGACTGAAATGTTTCTGATGGATGGACCCAGCGAGGTGACGTCTCTTATTTATGGAGAGGAGAGCACAGGTAGGTGATAGATTTGACAAGAGCACAGGGGCAAAACAAAATAACACTAAGGCAGAATGAGAATGTATTTCCTAATGGCCTCCCTCGCAGCTGTATACACTGATTTAATCTCTCCAAAGCACTCTGTTGTTTATGAGGCCTGTGGGTACAATTTTATGCCTGACTGAAGAGGTTGCTAATAGCTGCCATATTTGTGTTTAAGGACCTGCGAAGGATTAAGCTAAGTATTTTAAATCAATGAGCCATAATAAAGTAATAATATATTGAAAATAATAAACAGCTTTTTATTCAATAATTGGCTGCAAAACTGGTGAACTTCAAATGACAAAAATACTAATTATAAATGCAGTTGCTAATCATATATTCATTGGGGAATACAAATTAAAACCATGGCATTAAGTCTCTATGGCAGAGACAACACGGCATGGAACAGGATGGCAGGTACCTTTAAAAAAACCATAAAACCCACACAAAACCCTTGGGAAAACAAAATATTCCTGTAGGAACAAATTGGGGCAATTACTCAGGTTGCTTTCTCAGTGACAAAGCTGTTGCATGAAGGGAGATCTGTTTTTCCTCAGTTGCCAAGGTGTGACATCCCATGTTGGGACATTTCATGTCTCAGAATGAAATAATCTCCAAACAATAATAAGCACTGGAGTGCTGGAGGTTGTCTTTTCCCGTTTTTGGAGACTGCTATCCCTCCATCCCAGTAATCTTATTCTCTTCCCTTCTTTAGGAACAACAGTTCTTGTGGTTGCCATCCTTCAAAGCACAGTAGCATAATCAGGGTTTCCTCTCTTCTTGAATGTTTTTTTTAATAGAGAGGGTCTGGTAGAGCCAATCTGAATAGATGATAAGAGGAGGAGGCTCCTGAAAGCCTCAGTGATGAGTTATTTTGTGCTTTTCTTACAAAAATGTGTCTGAAGTTTACTGGGGTCCAGACCTCATAGACTCACTGCCTCCTTCCTGTCTCGGTGTGGGGCAAGGTTGCAGATTAGAAGGCACTGTAGGAAATCCCTTTATAGACAGACTATTTATGGTTATGAATATATGTTATATTACTGAATCCAGTGTAACTCTAACAGAAGTAGATGCACAGAAATATAGGTCCAGAAGCTGTAAGAGAGGCTGTCTCAGCAGAGACCCTGCTGAAAAGAGTAGAACATTCCTAGAGCTGAGACTCACACACTGCAATACTGCTCGTATAGTAAATATTTCATACAGCCTATTGATAAAATCTTGGTCTGAACCAACCCCTCACTGCTAAATTGTAATTGGAGTTTTGCAAGTCAGGAGGTAACTTCAGGATCTGTGAACCAAGAAGGCATGAAGATGCTGAGGATAAGCCATGATCAGCATCCGCATGTTCAAGGCCAAAAGCCTCTCTCAGGCCACTTTAAGCCAGAAGTCATCACCTCTATGTCTGTGCCACCTGCCCAGCCCCAGCTTGATAACAGAGAGCAGGTGATATACTATTGATTGCAGTTCAGTGTTCTGCATGAAATAAGTTTGCTGGTCCTGACTAAACTGTTTGGGAAAATCCTGCTGCTTGCTAAAGCTGTGTGTGGTCATTTGCATGTAGTCAGAGAAGCTGCTGCTGGTTGCATGGCAGTTGGCTGGTGCAGGAGTGTCTCACCATGATTCCAGATGACATTAAAAGGAGACAGAGCAAGCTCTTCTGCTGCTGTTCCTTGTTGAAGGCTGTGCTGACTTCTCTGTGGGACTTGCACAATTGAAGGTGTTACAGAATAAAAATGTGGAAGCGTATCTGGATCTGAGTGTCCCCGAGCTATATTTGTCTCTGGCTTCCAGCAAAAGCTGTATACATGGCTGCACAGGCATATTACCCTTTCTTCATGAATGTATAAAATATATATGTCTATTAATTTGCTCTTAGGAGCCCTCAGGTTTCCATTAATGACTTGTATCCCTCAAGGACCTTCCAATACCAAGTTTTTGTAGAGATGCAGGTAATATCCTAAGGGACAAGCCAGCACATCCCATGGTTAATGCCCAGCAGGAAATCCTGTGGAGGGCTAATAACAATCCAAATGTCTTGTCAGGTCACTGAGTCAGCAGTGGCTCCTCCTGTGCAGCCCCAAGTGCAGCTTCTCCCAGTTCAGCAGCTAAGGAAGACGGATCTACCTGTAGTGACCCCCTCTTGGTGTTATGAGCTGTCAGTGTTGAGCTTCCTTGAAAAATGGATTAAGTACTTAGACACTTGCATTTAAATTTTGGGTCCTTACCTTAAATATCCACATCAGAAGAGGAAATTCCTTAAGAGGAAAAAACCATTTTCCAGGCAAGTCATAGTTGGAAATTATACTTTTTATTATGCTTACTATAGACTCTATGTTGATTTTATTTTCTTATTCTCTGGAATCACCAGGCTGGGTTACTTATGCCTTTGTAGCTAAAAAGTAATCAGTAGAAACCCAACCTATTTTAAATGTCGGACAACCTTCTAGAAAACATGGTCAGAAATCAGGACTGATGCAGAGGTTACTTCATGAGCTTTCAGCACAATTTAATGTAGGAGATTACATGAGGTGATGTGGAAATCTGTCTTGAAGATGTTTCCAGTGTGGCCCCTGTGTCCATGAGCAGGATTGTGAGGAGCCGAGGCTGTTGGCTCATCATGGTCCCTGTTGGAGGAAGGACTGGAACCAGATGGAGCTGTGGAGTCTGGCAGCCAGCAACACGGATTCAGAGTTGCACAAGGCTAATTTTTCAGTGACCACAGGAGAAACAAAATTTTCTTTTTTTTTTTTTTTTATTTGTTAGTGTTACAATTTAGCCTTCAGAGAACCGAACCAGGAACACAGATTTGTTTGGCTACAAAGCTCATTAGTGTAGCTCCACTGCACTCATCGCTTGAGAATTTCAGACCAAAACCAAGCAACTGAAGAAAAAGAAACAGTAAATCTATGAACATTGTAACTCATTAAAAGACAATTTATGGACAGGAAAGGGGCTGAAGTCGTTGAATAAATTATTATCATTGAAATTATTCAGCCCTCTTTAAATTATAAATGTTACTAGATTGTTGTCTGAAGTCATCGTGCATAGTTTATGTGCAGTGGTCTTCTGAGTCCTTCTGAGATCTCTTACATTAAGCTAAACCATTGACTGCATCTTTGTTAAGATTTTCAGTCTTTCCACAAAAACATCCTCTTACTGCAGCTTATGAGAAGGGTCTGTCTTCAAGTCACACAATGTGAAGGAATCAGTGGAAAGTTTAGTGGCTGTGGCTCAGCTGGGCTCTCCAGACCAGCTGGAGGAGGAGGTCTCTGGGTAGGGAAAAGCTTCTCTGGGCAGCACCTGGGCATTCTTGAGTGCTGGTTTGGGTCTGAGGAGTGATTCCTTGTAGGGATACAGCAACTATCAGTCTTGACCCTCTCCTCAGGGTCAAGTGTGGATGTCATTCCTTTAGCTCACCTCTTGGCACTGAAACAGCCCACTCACATTTAAAAATGCCATGAATGCAGCAGGGAGATTGGTCACAATGTTCCATCCTGACAAGGGATGTGTCAGGACAGGACTGACCTATGGATCCAGTGCATCCAAGGAGGGGCTGTGAAGGTGAAGGGTCTAGATGGGAAGCTGTCTTGGAGGGGTGGCTGAGGTCACTTGATTTGTTAAACCCAGGGAAGAGAAGACTGAGAGGAGACCTCATCGTGGTCTGCAGCGGAGGGGCTGGCACTAATCTGTTCTCTCCAGTGACCAGCAATAAGACATGAGGGAATGGCATGAAGCTCTGTCAGGGGAGGGTTAGGTCAGATATTAGGAAAAGGTTCTTCACCCAGAGAGTGGTTGAGCACTGTAACGGACTCACAAGGGAAGTACTCATGGCCCTAAGTCTGACAGAGTTCAAGAAACATTTGGACAGTGGTCTCAGACTCATGGTGGTATTCTTGGGGCCAGGGCCAGGAGTGGGATTGATGATCTGTGTGAGCCCCTTCCAACTTGGGATATTCTGTAATTCTCTGTGCATCTCCTTTAGTCTCTGTGCAGGAACAAACCCAGGATCTAGTCTTCTTCTCTGAGAGACAAACATTGCTTGGTCTGTGGCACCAGTGAAAAAGCCAGGTTTCCCTGGGATCCCAGGTAGTCAAAGGAGTTCAAGAGGACTCTGATGTTTCCTTAAAAAAGTCGCATTGAGTTACCTTCTTTAGGAACAAACCTGCTTTCCTGACCAGCAAGGGGATCAGAGCTCAGGGGATTATTTATTGGTTAAAGTGTAACAGGGAATAGTGTGGGTAAGAACACAGGTGATAACAATTGCACGTGGTTTGCAAACACAGCCTCCAGGCCATGTGCATGTGATAACCATCAGACTGCTGACTCATGGTGGGGCTGATGATCAGCTTTGTTCTGCGAGGGCTGTGGCTGCTGCAAGCCCTTGGTTACACCTGGGCAGCCCCTAATTCTTCTGAGAGTGCTCAGCTGGAGTAAGGGTCTCATTTGGGAAGAGGAGGGGCTTTTCCAGCCACCTGAAGTGCTGCCTGGTTTTGGGATGTGTGGGACAGAAAGAAGGTTGAGTTACTGTTGGAATATTTAGACTGGTGATAGATATTTTTTATTTTCTCTGGCTAAGTTACTGAGCAGTTTGAAGGCTGAGAGTGGGAGCAGCTCTGCAATGTATAAAGGTACTCTTTTTAAATTATGTGCTTTCTTGGAGTATAGTGATATAGAAATGTGTATGTCCTGTAAAACAAGAGCAGGCGTGTGATTCTGTTGATTTGAGAGCATTGTGGAGGTATTTGTATATAGACTTGTATGAATCAGCTTTGTGACAAAGGTATTTGTAAGCAGCAGTTCAGCTACTTTCTGGAGTTTTAAGATTTGAATCCCTAAATTTTAACTGATTTCCTCATCCCTGTGGTTAGAGCCAGGACTGAGAGTGAGCTGGGAGTACTTTCTTTTGCTGTAATGCACTAAGGTTGGGCTTGGCTACAGTGATGGGGAGAGTTGAATGTTGAAGATCAAATTCCTGTAAGTGGGATTAAAGCTGCTTTGTCTTTCTGTAATCTGTTCCACTCTGTTTTTTTCCTGTTCCAGATTATTCTTTATATTCAATGTGCATTAGGTCTCTCATTGTGTGCTCTCAAAGGAGAACGTGTGTTCATTGTATCTTTGGCCTTGGGGATCAGTGTGGGAAGTTTCTCTCTAGACTGATGGTTTTGTTGCTGCTGCTTCTGCTTAGCATCACCTCCCTATGTTGGCTTGGCATAGCTGAGGAAGTGGATGGGGATGTCACCAAGTTGTTCTGCTGCGCCGTTTAATTTTGCCATGTTTATTTTAGCGATACCTTTGCAAATTTACAGACAAAGGTGGTGGGAGTGTCACAGAAAAGGTGGATTTAATAAACACTTGTAGAGAAAACAGAAGCAAATCCAGTGATAGCCCTGGCAATTCCCACCTTGGTTATTGCTGACAGACGGCACAAGAATAAAAACAAGGCGGTTTCCGTGCACTGACACTAATGTACAACCCATGGTGATGTCCCCAAGGAAATGTCACCAATTAGCATGAAGGCTACTGCAGTTATCAACTTAGACAAGATTTGGCCGTGGAAAACACAAGGTTTTAAGATGAACCTATGACTCCTTCTCCCAAATGCTTTCCTATCCAAATATGTCGTGGATATTTGTGAGACAGCTCAAGTGAACAACTTGGTTGGCTTTTGTGGTTTGGTGAAGCACTTTCCTACGTGCCTGTCTTGCTTCCAGTGCTGGAAGCAGTTGGGGATGAGTTAGCACATCATTCTGGTTAAAACAAATATGTTTGCTTATATATATTTACATATACATAAAGTCTCATTATTTCTCACTTTATACAAAACGATATATACATTTTATACATAGTGAGAAATAGTGGGATTGCATGACAAAGTTCAGCATTGGAAAAGTCTTTAAAACAAAGGTGGAAACCCTGAGCTGAACGTTAGAGAGTTGGAGGAGAACAGGGAAAGGATTTGGGTTCCTTCACTTTGCATAAACTGCTCAGTACCCTGTGCTTAATCTGGAGCTGGACAGGAAAAAAGTAAGAGGGGGAAACTGCCACACCATCTGTAAAAACTGCCAGGACAATTTATGCAGCATTATAAACCTTTCCCTGAAGCTGTGCTTTAATAAGATTCCTAGTCAGAAGTCAAACTCTGCCTAGTAATTCATTCTAAACTCTCATAACGCATTTATTAGTGTGGAAATGGCAGAAGTGAAGTGACCATATTTGAGGTCCATGTTCAAAATTAGTAAAATTTACTGTCATTCTGAGTTAAAAAGGAAGCAAAATGAGTGCTGTAACACACACTGTGTAACACACAGTGATATCTTTTGCATTAGCAGGCAGCTAAATGGGCATTGTTTGAAATAACTTTTTTTTCAGGCTTCCTTAAAGCAGATGCTCAGTGTGATAAATTATTTTTTTATCTCAAGATAAAGTTATTGAAATGAGAAATGTTCCATTATAAAGGAATTTCTTGGAAGACAAGAATACACTTTATCATATTATGGCTCTTGCATCGTATTAGATGCTACTTATGTGTTTTATTGAAATCAAACCTCTTGCTTAGCATTTCTTTTCCAACAATACAAAAGCTTATGATTCACAGCCTCTTACATAATAGATATATTAATGAATTTCTGCATATTTTATTGCTTTGTATTATTCTAAAAGCCATTAATCTATTTTTCTTGATTATCAGTTATGACAAAAACATTATAATTTTTCTCTGAATTTCATTACTGCCAAGTTCAGGGCTTTCAGAACTAATTTCTTTAGGTACCTGTTGGACTCATTAAACCTGATTCTTTTCTTCTTCCTTTTTCCTGTTGAAAATTCTATCCAGCCAAAGACCCAGCATATTTTTATCAGAGTACAGGAGCATAAATTCTGCTTTGGGGTACTTGCACGTTCTTCCATTCAAGTAGATTAGAGTTGTGCGTGTGAAACTCAGGCCTTAATTATGTTTCTAATAATAGAAATTTCTTGCTATAAATACATGACTCATTGGAATGATTCTGGTGTGTTTAGACTGCAGACATGAGTCCTGCATCTTATTAACCTCCCAGTTCTCCACTAGAGATATGGAAATGCTTGATGATTAGCAGAGGTCATGGGGAGAAAAAGGTTATTTGTAACCTCTCTCAAGGGGAGTAAAGCCAAAATGACAAATTGTTGGAGCAAGTGGCAGTGGCTTCAAGCTGTTCTTGTGTCCTCTCTGTCATGGGGCAGCTTGGGGTGGAGCAGACCCTGCTGTAAGTCAGGAGAGATTTCCAGAAGAACTGGGGCCACCTCATGTGCTGCAGTTTTGACTCTACATAGTGCCTCATGCTTTATACTTTTTTATATTTTTCCCAGACTGAATTGGTTTATTGGCTGGAGGAGAATAGAAATTTCAACTTATTTTTCTATTTGCACTGTTAAATGAAGTCACATAGGCTAGATGTTTAAGTTACCTGGTTTCTAAATAATTTTTTGAAAACCTTGAAGTTTCACAGGGATCATAGGCACATAACAGGTAGTTTTACACTGTTAGTGCCAAGAACATGGTTTTACTAACAATTACTGCCTGCACTAGTCTGAACGGTGCTTTGTGTGAGTAGAAAAACTATCTATTGTATACACTGTGTGCTGTATTTTTGACAAGGCTACCTCATTATATTATTCCTATATGTTTTCTTTTCTCTTTCAATAGCTTTAGTTCCTATCAAAACAGGACATTGATGTGTAAATAAAAAGACCATCTTATCCATGGATGGCAAAAATATTTCCACTGTGCAGAAGCAAATACAGACTGTAGACCACTTAGTTCTCTGGACCAAGTTGAAATGGGATTTAGGTGATGCACAGATTTTGTGCTGTCCCCACTCCAAGGGTTCCTGTCACCCAAGGGTGGGGAAAAGATTGCTTTCTCTGTGAACTTAGGCCTTAATGGTGTGGGTTTGATTAACAAATCACTGAGTACAATATGGCAGATCAAACTCTGTGCAAGTAAATACTCACAGCTTACACAGCTGGATCAGCCTCCTGGTATCCCAGGATGCCCATAAAGGCTGCTTCACTCCCTGCCTGCCTTGCTGGGCTGGACAAACAAGCGTCATGAAGCATCACTTCTTCACCAGCGTGTCAAAACCAGCAAGAAAATCCCCACCCTGCTGCACCTGCTTTTAGTGTTGACTAGTTGGAATTATTTACCAATAGTGGATGAGCAGGTACTTGAACAATCTTTTTTTCCTTTCCCCCTTTCTGCGATTTGAAATACAATTAAAAGGAGATAAACGCAACTTGATTTTCAGTCAATCTGTGTGTGACCCAGCAAAGCACATCTTTTTAATTTCATGCATCAATGGGATGATACGTCATGCTTTGTACAGTGCGACAGCTTGCTACATTGCATAACTCACCACGCTGATGCAGCCAGGCATGCCAAATTAACCTGAGCATCAAACCAGGGCATTTAAGACAACAACATCCTCCTCTGCAGCTCGCCTTGTTCAACAACCCTCGTTATTCCCCGTCGTCCCTCCTATTCTTCTTCTGTACAAATGGGGAGAATGGAGTATTTTGAAAGCTGTGATTGGGTAATGGTTATGGAATGGGAGTAACTCCAGACTGGATTGGATGTGGTTTCTCTATCAGAGGCTACTCAAAAGGATGGGCATCTCTTTGGCTTTTGGGTTAGCGTGGGAAGGAGAGTGGCTTACTGTGCTGCCTGCAGGGCTGTGCCCAGCTTGCTTTTAGCAGTGGGAAGTTCCCACAGCTCCTTGTATTCCATTTGCCAGCTCTTAGGACTCCTCCAGTGCTGCAGAAAGGCTGTGGGTTCAACCAATCTTGTATGAATTTGCTTTTCTCCCTTCCAACACCACACACTGTGTAAGGCCAGCTGCCATCTGGCCTTTGGGGTTAACTTCTTTTGTGGCATGACAGGGAGAGGGGCATTGCTGCAGCTCTTCTGCTCCTCTGGCATCCTGTGAGGCACTCAGGTCATCTCACCTGCTTCTGTCCAGGGAACAGAGCAGGAATATTGCTTGGCAGATGTGGGGCTGCTCTGTGGGACCCTCTGCAGCCACCCCTGAAAGCTGCCAGCATCATATGCTCACTCCTGCTGTGCCTGAGTGGAGCATAACTGGACTTCAGGAAGAAGAAAAGGCTGATGCTGGACATGAATATCTTCGAGTCCAAGGCTGTGACATGCCACGTGTAAGCTTAAGCATCCAGTGCTTTGCTCGGGGCAAAATTTTTGCTTAATGTCTGACATCTGTCAGTGGCTCCTTGCATGTTCTTGTGTGAAGTAAAACAGATTCTTCAGGCACTTCTTGCGTGGCTGCAACAATGGGAAACCCTGAGGAACTGCTCTTGATGACCACACTTGAAAGTATGGAAAACAGGGAAGATTTTCTGTCCAGCATTACTTGTCTGCTTGTGCTCTTTGCCACAGCACCTGAGAGCAGCTTGGGGATGTCCCTGGCCACAGTGACGAGTAGAATGTGCTTACCTGAACAGTGAAAATCAAACCAAAATGGTGCTTGGTGGCATAAATAAGGATCAAGCTTGGTGTTGGGATTATTGCAGTGATTGGATTAGGGTTTGGTAGTGGTGACTGTGACATAGTTGTTTACCTGCAAATAAGAACAGCCAGGATGTGGGTTTGGATGTCTCTGGGTGACCAGAGCGATGTCCAGTTGTTGCTGTTCTGGCAGGAAGTTGTCCCTTTGGAGAAGGAGCTGCCATCTGTTTGTATAGCACCTGGAGTTCAGTTCTTTTGCCTATCCCTTTAATTTTCATGTATATTGAAAAGAGGGGAAAGTGAACTGCCTGAAATCTGTTTCTTACCTTAATCTCTGTATCAGCAAATGGGCTCCTTTAACAGGAGTTAATGTGTCTGGGAGAGGTACAAGAGGGCCATGACAGTTTGGAGTCTTTAGATATTGTTCTTGCTTGAGTTACTTTGCATTTTCTCCAAGTGTACAGTGCCCTGTGGCACAATATCCATCCACACTGCATTGCTAAGTGCTGAAACTTCACATCTTAATTCTATGTGAGTGGTTTTCTCTCGAGGCTGTGATGCCTCTGCGGAGGGGGAGCCTGATAGCAGCACTGAGAAGGTTACGCATTATGCAGAAAAAATGTTGATGGTGTATTAAAAAATATCTTCACTAATGTCTTCTTATTTTTGTTTTTTGTCTTGTACAATCATTTGAAGTACATCCACTTTGAGGTTCAGTGAGGAAGCGCCTGTTTATTTGAAGCCGATGGAGATACTTGAATGGAGGATAACTGGGATATAGGGCTCTGGGATAAATTACTCCACTTGTATTTTCTTTTTCTTTTAATCTGGGATGCACATAAGCCACACAGCAATATTATCATCACTTTGCACTTTCCTTAGGAAGTATCTTAATATTCTGTAATCCTCTTTGCTACAGAATGGGGACTGAACTAAGATGGAATTATATTTTAATGTAATTCCTCGTGAAACAAAAGGGGACCGTGTTCAGAAGCTGGCTAGATATATGGCAAATGGGAACTAGACAAGCTGTGTAACATCGTGACCAGTTTCTATGGCAACAAAAATGTCAGCTATCCTTTTGGCTCATTCTATTAATCTGTGGTAGAGGCACTGATACTGACACATTCAGAATTTATTTAAACAAGAAGGTGAAAAGATAACCTTATAAACAAGGGGGAAGTTAAGCCACTGCCATAATGCTCTCTGACATGGATATAACGGTGTAACAGGCAAGGGAGACATTTCCAAGGCAGCCACTCGGAATTTTCTCAGAAAAGTGATTAAGCTATTTACAGAGAGGACTTTATTCACTATTGTTTGATTTTTTGACAAAATTCCATCTTCCTCTCCAGGGCTGCCATAGCTGAAGGTGCTGGCCTGTGCTTGACCCTGTGTTGTGGAGCCAGCGGCCAGGTGGCAATAAACTCTCCAGGTGGGATAAAATCTGGGCATCTGGGACATCCTAAGCTAGTTGCCTGGGTTTGGGGTCTTCCCCCCAGAAGCTTGCTGGCTTCTGTCCTGGTTTTATCCATGTAGTCAGCGCAAAGTGGCTGCCTGATGGGGAAAACTGTAGTACTTGGTGATTAAAATACGTGGTCTGGCCACTAGAAAATGGAAAAATCAGTTGCAAGGAGACAAACTACATTCTGTATTCCCTCTATGTGGGTCAAATATTTTCCTAGGGATACTCGGAAATGATTGTGCTATGCTATTTCTCTTTGGTACTTTATCCTTTATTCTCTTGTTATTGAAATAGCTAAATGTTTTCCTACTTTCCAATGTACCATGACAATACAAACTGTACGGTGATGTAGGAGCACAAAATAAATATGGATGCAGATACTTGTCATTATGATAAAACAACATCTTTTCATCTTTATCTTGGAATTACAGGCTCCTCGGGAAGATGACAGTGTCTTGTTATGGAAAATGAATTTTCGGTAGTAGAAAGATATCTTTTAACTTATTCTTGAATTCTTCCTGTTTGCCAGAGGCATATAGAAAAATTAGCTTCTTCCCAATTCTTTTGCTGGTTTTATTAAAATTCATAGTACAAAAAGTGCCATATAAAAGTGCTTGGTGTGTGACTGAGAAAAAGGAGAGCTGGAAAATGCAGAGCTGAATTTATTAGAAGATTATTAGCTGGCTGCTGGCTGGATTTTTATTTTTTAGTTAGCTAAAAAAAAGCCATCAATATTTTTTTGTCCATTTCTTTTTAAGCTCGTAATGTATTGAAGCAAATTTAATACAACATGTATTTATATCTTTCTGATTAAAAAAAAAAAAGCCAAATTCCCTAATAGAAAAGCTGTCAGAATTGTAACCACAATATAGCTCCTGGAAACAGAGTTCATGTGAACTTTTGAACTTCTTCAAATTCAAAAGAGCTTTCTGATAGGGACATAAATTCTCAAATTTATCCCATGCTTCTGTTAAATCACATTTCTACAACCTGTAGCTCTGTCTCTTGCACCCCTGTGACTGCTGGCTTTGTTAAGCAGGTGTTGTGTCAAAATTGCACAAGTGTATTACGTTTTCAGCTTTTATGAAGTTAAAAAAGAAGTAGTATAGTGTATCTGGTATACAGCAAAGCCAGGTGTTCTTGGACTAGAAACCAAGAGGAACAGTTCTGTTAAAGTCTAGTTTCCTATCAACTCATATACTTAATGTAATCAGTTTGTGAAGTTGTGCCTCTGACTCCCATTCAGTTTATGAAGTTGTGCCTCTGACTCCCATGGGAATTTACCAGTGTTCTCAGCTGCTTTTCTTTCCATCTTTGTAATGCAGTAGTAGGTGATGTCACTTGATATTAGAGAAAATGAAGCAGATGTGTCTAAGACTGAACTTGAGAGCTTGAAATAGCATTGCTCTGTCCTCAGCTGAGGCAGGTGAGGATGGAGCAGTTTAGTGGAAAACTCCACTCCCTTCTAAATCTCAGCACAGTTTCACCTGAACAGGAGCTTTTTCTGAGTGTGATCTTGATTATTTTGCTTTCCTTTCCTTTCTGTAGGAAACTTTAACAAAGCTGTAGTCTGGAAGGTTTCTCTGATCCTGGTAGCAGAGTTTTGCTTTCAAGTTTGCCCACCTCTTTTGCTGGAGACACTTCCTATTGCACCTCCTTGCTGAAGACCCACCTGAACTCAGGGCTTCCACAGTCTGGGCAGTTTCTTACCCCCAGGAACCTCACTGGTTTATGTTGCAGGGAATAATGTCACATTTATCCTGATAAATAGAGAACAAAACTTTAAACCCCTTAAATGACTAAAATAAACGAAGCCTGTTCTTTATCCTGGATTAATTGTTACAGCAACACCAGACTTTCTCTTCTCCAAAGAAGGTGAAATCTATGAGAGGGGAGTGGAATTTCTTCTAATTGTTTTTATTCTTAAGCAGGACTGACATACCTGTTGGCACAAACAATAGCATCTCTTAATTTGGATGGAAAGAGTGGCGGGAAGAATGCAGTCTTTCCTTCTGAAGCCATTGGCTTGGAAAACTCATGCACTCACAAAAGGCTGACCTTTTGAGGAGTCACAGACATTAAATACAGTACTTAATCAAAAGTTAATTTCACTGAGCATCTAACCTGAGGGCAGGCTCAAGCTTACTGTACTTTGAAGTCAAACGCCTGCCTGGTCCTATTGTGATCAAAACACGTTTTGAGTTCTGGGTGTTAGCAAGGGAAATAACTGGTGCAAAAGCAGATATATCCTGATTTCAGTCCTTCCTGTACAATTTTGAAGGCATTATTTGGGATCCCTCCTTTAGTGTTTTTGTTTACTCTTGTGATCAATAACCATAATTCTGATCTGGTAGAAAAGAGTGAGTCTGGTTTGGTTGCTTGAGTTGCCAAGGTAGGACTGGCTCTGTGTTGGTGCATTTGGAGTTCCTTGCCTGCCTTGCTTCTGCCCTTCAAGGAGGCAAGCAGTGATTTTAATTATTATTTTTTTAGGGCATGTTTATATACATACATGTATACGTATGTATATAAAAAATTTTATGCAATCTATAATAAAATATTATATATAGTTATTAAAAATTCTATTTAATGTTGTACTGGTATATTTTAAGTATCAAGCATTATGTTTCAAATCCAGGCATCCCTCATCAATAACATGGCAGTGACCTGCCAGCTGCATGTCTAGTGAGCCAGATGTTGCTAGAGGAGCTCTTCAATAAAGCCTGCCAAGGACGAGAAATCACGTGTCTGGCTCTTGGCAGGCTTTGATATGTGTTGAAAGTTTGGCCTCCATTGATGTGTGCCTCCTCATAGCAAAAGGACTGGTGTTTTCAGGGCGGGATAGGTCAGAAGTAGGAAGTGGTCTGAACTGGTGTGTAGGAGCAAAGAGCTGGCCTGATGTTCATCAGCAGTTGTCATTGCTAATGAAGTGCCTTTTTTGACACTTCTAGAAATGATGGATGGACACTTGACTTAGTAGGTATTTTCACCTTTAAAGAACACAATTAGAACCACTTAATTGTAAGCTGATGGGCTTCCTTCTGCTCATAACTAATGTTGCTTTTTCATTTGGTGATAAAATGGCTGGGCAGGTGGTCAAATCTCACAGGAAGATGACACAAGGTGAACTTCATGTTCTCTATTTCTTCCCCTCTTCACATCTACTCAGCCTTTAAAAATCAACATGAAGGAAGCCTTTGCTATGTCAGGCTGGAAACCTGTACCCTGGAACTCTCTTTGGATTTCTGTTGCCCTGAGTTCACAGTGACAGTGTTTGCAAGGGTTTGGGTTATTGCCACTTAAAGCTGATGCCTGTTGGTAGAGTGCAGTTGCCCTTGTTGAGGCTCTCAGACCGGCTCTGTTCTGCAGGGTAGTATGTATTTACTCAAGGGGTTCATAAAGGTGTTTCTTTTACCCAGGAAGGACAGCTGTGGGGGCCGGTATGTGCACAGATGCTTTGTGTATGTTGGCCAACAAGGAGCTGAATCACAGTAATGTGATGACTTGCAGCAGCCTACTGCTTCCTTGGAGGAAGAAAACCTGTTTTCTCCTCATTGCCAGAGAGATCTGGTCAGCCTTGGGTTGTATCCCAGGGAAACCCATTAAATTCAGAGCTGCTGCTTGTTCAATCCAAAAATATGCTCCCCATTGGATTTCCTTCTGCCAAAGAAAAGCAAGTCACCCGTGACCAGTCAATAGTATCGTTTCTCCAAAACTCCTAATCTTTCAGCAGTGCACAAGGGGCATCATTTAATGGTCACAAAACCAGCCTCAGATGCTCTGTGTTCAAGTCCCCCTCGGCAGATTCCCGGGATGGGTGACCACAGGTGAACACTGGAGGGTTTTCTTACCTCCAAACCATGTCGTGGCACAGTGGGAGGCTCACCCCGATCGATGTCTTACCTTTGTGTGGTACTTAAGAAAGGAACTACGGAAACATACTGAAGCAAGAGGATACTGCCTTAATTAGGCTGGATGTGTGCTGAATTCACATTAGCAGTGTCTGTTCCATATGAAATTGGGCGGGATTAGAGCCTCCACCAGTGCAAACTGTTGGGGACGCGGCGCAGTCGGTGCAGACGTGCTGATTCACTCTTCCCTACGTGTGGCATTAGCGCCCGTCCTTGTTACCAGACTAAAAATGTCTAAGACGATGCAAGACTGTGATACTTAACATTTTTAGGCAATTGCTGTTTTTGTCAAAACTGTCTGTAGCTTTTCTCCTTCAGCGCAATATGGTAAGTAATGAGCTATTGGAATAATGTCTGTTTGAAACATCCGTAGCCATATGGCAATGTGGGAGGCGAGGATAAAACAGGGATCAGTCACAAGTGTTTACTTTGAAACACAGATAAAAAGGCAAGTTTTGTGCTGCAGCTCGGCTACGTGTTGGATCAGGTATTGGAACCAGTAATTTTTAATTACTTTTGTGTTTAGTGAACTTTAAAATCCCAAGCACTGAAATCCATCGTGTATTAGTCCTCCTGACTGCTCTCCTCAAATCTGTTCCCTGGAACAACAGGACAAACGGGTGTTGCCTTTGAGTGAAACCACAACCTCCTAATCCATGTGGTCATTAGACAGTGGTTACTTTCAGCACTGCTCTGAGCTGTATGTGGTTAAAATGGGGAAAATGTTGCTGAGGAAGGCTTAGTAACACTGCCTGGCTGTGCTTGCAAGATGACTTCAGAGGTTCTGGGTTGTTTTAAGATCAGTTCAAGCCCCCCTGGCAAGTGCTTGGATGAATAGTTTCTTCACAAAGAGCTGAATAACTTGGGCTCCTTCCTGAGGTGAGCCACAGCTGCTCCACAGAAGTGGAGTCCTCTGGAAAAGTAGGCAGGTTATTTTGGGAACTAAAATTGTGTTTGAAAGTGACAATTTGTGAAAATATCCCTACAGAGATAAATCCTCATTTGGGACCACAGAAACTGTAATGTTTGCTTTTCCTGAGCCTTGTACTTGCACTGTTGGCTCCTGCCTCCTTCCTGGAGTCCCAGACCTCATTGATCTGCTCCATCCTGGAGATTGGAAACCATTTGAGGGATGAGGGAAAAGAGCACCTGTCAGTGAGGCATTTGGAATCATAGAGCCCTAGAATGGTTTGAGTTGGAAGGGACCTTTGATGGTCATCTGGTCCAACTCCCCTGCAGTGAGCAAGGGCACCTTTCAGTAGATCAGGTTGCTCCAAGCCCTGTTGAACTTGATCTTGAACACTTCCAGATATGGGGCATCCACCACCTCCTCAGCAACTTGTGTCAGTGTTTCACCACCCTGACTGTAAAAAACCTTCCTTTATAACTAATCTAAATCAACCCTCCTTTAGTTTAAAACCATCACCCCCTATTGCAACAGGTATCAAGAAAATATTTTAGTACAACAAAGAAAACCTCCCATGGCCCACATGCATTTCATGTTTAAAATACTTTTGCAGATTAATTAGATTGATGAGCCTGTTGGGTAGGATGAAGGTGAACACATAGGTGAAGAGAGAAATTTACTGCATCAATATGGTCTGGCAATTTCCTTCAGGAATTGACTGCTGATCAACTAAAGGATACACATTCCTTTTGAGAAGTCGATTTTGTGGAAGGGGAGTGTTTTCTTTAACAGAATCATAGAATCCCAGAATGGTTTGGATTAGAAGGGACTTTAAAGCTCATCTTGCTCCAAGCCCCTGCCAGGGATACCTTCCACTAGAGCAGGTTGCTCAAACTTCTTTGCAGAGTAGAAGCAGAGAGGGAAAATAGAATCTGAAGTTTCTCTAATACTGTGTAGGCTTTGATTAGAGAGCACTCTGTATGCTAATTGAATGTTGTCTTCTATTAGCATAATCTTGGGGTTATGTCTGGTCAGCATTAATGATAAGTGACAGAGATGCATTTCAGAAACTCCATTTCATCAGATGGGAATTATATCCTGTAAATGCAAGCCCAGATCATAATATTTCATGTTTGTGTTGATTTATCCCAGTCTTAGACTATTTATATCAATTTGCTGCTGGAAAACATATCATAGAATCATTTAGACTGGAAAAGTCCAACCATTAAGATCATCTTGTGTGTGAGCTACTAATTGCACACATATAAAACACACATTATACACTGTATAATGTATAAATATATGGAAGATTAAGACGTTTTGAAACATACATAAGTGGATTCTAAAATAATTTTTGAAATAAAGTTACTCTTCAAAGGAAACATATTGTATATATCCTTATATGTGCAACATGTACATATGTTTTTATAAACTTTAGAACCATGTTTAATGCGTGTGCTTTATACTTGTAGGACCATATTGCCTGAAGATGTATGCCTGTAATTGTTCACAGGATAAGTGTTTGTGCTCAAAAATCACAGCAATTATAATTATTGTAAGTAGCTGTGCTTCAAAATGAGCATTTAGAAGAGAAATGGGTTTTTTCCATGTAAGCATCATCTGTATAGATATTTAAAAATCCTGGGAAAGGGGCTTTGTTCTACCAGCATCCAGGTAACTTCACGAAAATTAAACAGAAACAAACCCAGCATCTACCCATCATTTCAGTGCTACATACAAATGTCTTCACAGCTATTTGCACTTGAAACGCTTCATTTGCCAACTCCAATGTGGCATTTGCAAATGCAGATTAGTGACGGGAGCGCTGTTGGCTGCTGCTTCTTCCTCCTTTCAGATGTGGCTCTTACTGGACATTTCCTGCCCAGACTTGTAGGCAGCAAACATATGGTCTGGTAGATAGTTTATGGAATAACTTGCTGAGAGTACTTCAAGTGTTCCAGAAATCTCTCAGGCAAAAATGCACAATTTTCAACATAACATTCATCTGAAATGCCAAAGTTAAGATATTCATTTGCTCACTGGTATTGTTGCATTTCTTAACAAGAGCTCAGACAGAGATAGATTGTGGGTTAAATTAGCAGATAAAAATCTCCGCCTTTATTAGCTGTTTGCTTGAAATGCAATTGCTTTCAGGGTCTGCATTACATGAAAAATTGCTATATCTGATTAACAAGTGAATTCCACAGCATCAGTAGCGAGCAACAGGGAGATTGTCTGTCTGTCTGAGATTCCAATTTCTCTATTCAGACTGTATAGCACTTCTCTTTCATCAAGTGTATTCAGTGCCTGCCACCATGAAGGGAACTAATTCTTCCTGGGACTCATGAACTGTGTCAAGTGTTCTGGGCATCAGTTTTCCTACAATTTTAGGTTTTCGTAGCCTATAGCAAATGTGTAGCACATCAATTTTCTTGAGTTCCCTCCAAGGTCTTTTTCATACCCACCCTGGTACACAGGGCCAGGACTCAGCTGGTTGTGTTCACTGTGTCAAAGAGTTTGATTTCAGTTGCCTGGCATTACATATTTATTTATATCAGTTTAGCATAGATGAAGACCTCAATTCAGGCTGTATCTGAATATGACATTTAGTACCCCAAAATGTGGTGCAGAATGATGCATGTTGGAAGAACTCACCATTTTATCCCTCGTGTGGCCCTTGAATGTGAAGGTCCTTTACATGGCTCAGCCCTACTGTAGGTGGAGCTCCTGTGGTGTGATGAGGGTGGCTCAGAGTGGTTGATAGCACAGGATTTGTGGGTCAGCCTGTGATGGGTTTGTGCCTGCCTGGAGAACTGGCCACAAGCTGTCTGGCTGTGGAGCCAGGTAACTGTTCCAGGACGATAGAGACTCTCCAAAAATGTCTGTAGAAGGGAAATTGGGAAAGGACTTTTCTTTCCCTCTAGTAATTTCTATTCCAGTGAGATGAAACAATATGATTTAAGTTTGTTCAAGCACTCATCTCTTCCACAGGCTTTCTTTCTGGATGCATGTACATCAATGGAAACACAACCTCAGGTTTCTCTTCCTCCTTCTTTCTGTTCTTCTTTGGAACCAGATTACCCATCTTTCTGTATTAGGCCCTTCCAGTCCCAAACAAAACATTATCAGACTTTGCATTTCTATTTCAACATTTGCATCCCAGGAAAATAGTGATGAAAATCAGAACCCATTCAGTGTTGTAAATACAGCAAATTATTTTCCTAATATGTTATCCAGCAGTTACAATCTAAATAATTCAGCACACTTTTAGGCCTGTATTCAAACTGATGAGCTAAAATAAAAAGTGTTGATTAAGGTAAAGGCATACCTCAGTGTAGATGAATTTTGCTGTTTTGTTTGGTTCAGCTTTTTCCAGATAGGGGAAGTCTCTGATTTATGTACAACTATTCTTGTAAAGCTTCTTGGAAGCTGCATTTCTTTTCTATTTTCCCTGTCTTTTTAATATGATCACTTTAAACCCACATTGCAAAACTGGAGTTTTCTATCACAAGCTTGTGTGCTCATGATGGGTTTTATTTTTAAATCCTACCTCACTGCTGGAGTTCAAGTGTCACATAAAGCAAACCTGGCTGCAGAATGATGATAAAGCATAAGTGTCAGCTCCTTGTATTTTTCTAAAAGTATTTCATAATTGAGAATTAAATGTTTTTGTTTTACTTCCTTTTTGCTGCTTCCCCTGTTTAAGACCCCAAGGTTTCTAGAAAATTCAGTATTATCACACTTGAATGACACATCTGTATTTAACAGGCCCACTCTGCCCCTGTGCAGAGCGTGTGAAAGAGGAGATGGCTTTCATAGAATCCCAGAGTGGTTTAGATTGGAATGGGCTTTAAAGCTCATCTTGTTCCACCCCCTGCCATGGGCAGGGACACCTTCCACTATCCCAGGTTGCTCCAAGCCCCATCCAGCCTGGCCTTGAGCAGTTCCAGGGATGTGGCAGCCACAGCTTCTCTGGGCAACCTGTGCCAGGACCTCCCTGGAGAGAAGTTTTTTCTTATATCCAGTCTAACCCTGCCCTCTGTCAGTTTGAAGCCATTCTCCCTTGCTTTGTTGGGGAGTCTTTGGTCTCTTCTTCTGTAATTGCATAAAACCCATAAATGTGTTCTCCTGGTGCATAGCACCTTCAGGAGGTTTGAAGGTGGCTGTGCTGCCTTCGTGATGTGCCTCTGTACCAAGTTAGTGGGGTCTTGGCAGGGAAAAGAAACTCTTTCCTGTGATCCTGGATGGCTTCATCATAAACAGCCAGCGTCCTGGGATCATCCCATTAGCAAACGGATCTGCAGGGATATAATTAAATCTATTGAACTAATGTTTTTACTATTCAGATGAGTTGTTCAGGTAATAGAGATGTTTGCTTCCTGTGCATTAGGATGCTTATTCCAAGTTCTGAGCAGATGGAATAAAAATGTAGTTGTTACTTCATTTGTTTATGGAAATCCCCACTTGTAGCACAGGGTAACGGTTAGACTTGAACTGTGTGAGCTCCAGTTATGCCTTTCCATAACCTGCTCTTTAAATGCCAGAACTAAAGCTTATGTTTGGGAGAAAAACAAAGTACTGTGGTTTCTAATGGTGGTTTATCCAATGCAGTAAATCCATGGAAGGGAAGAGGTAGGCAGAGATAGCTGGCAGTTTGCTTAAAGAACTGTGGTTGAGAACACGGTAACTGTTTATTTGGGAAGCTTATTTTATGTGGTATGTGGAAGGGATAACACTGTTCCTACTGAAATGAGTTGTCATGGGTTCTGTAATTAGCCTGTTGTTAATCATGTGATGGGAGTTCATCCTAATTTCAAAAACAAAGTTGTGGTACAGAGGCTCATTGCAAGAAAATTGATGGAAGAATCTTTAGACTTGTTACTAAGGATTTAGATAAATAAACTTTACAAATCACCTTTTCTGGTGTTTGCCTAAATTAGAGAGCAAGTTTTTTATGTAAAAAAATTACAATGTTAGGAAAAACCCTAAAGTGTTTGTTTAAATATTTCTTCTTTTTATTTATATATATAAATGCTTAGAAGAATAAAGTGGTTAGATTTTGATCAACACTTTTCATTGTGGAAGCTCTATCTGTAGAGATATTTCTGGCTTGCACCATTTTAATCAAGTTCAGAAGCTGATTTTTCCCTCTCTGTCAGCACAGATACAGAAAAGCTGTTACAAAATGATCCTTTTTAATCCCGTGCCATTTTATATGTGCTGATTAGAATCAGGGTAATTTCAGCCTGTGTTGAAGGAGTTAATCTTCCTGATGGAGATGTGAAAAGTCAGAGCCATCTTAAATCTCAATACCACATGCTGCCTTAGGGATCATACTGTGCTAAAACCCGAGATAAAAAGGCCTGACAAAGATTATTGACGGTTTACCTTTTAATGAGCAGCTTGGATTGATTTTTATTTCCCTCTGGGGCTGCTTGCTTTGCCCTGTTTCCACCCATGATGTCATGATTAACAAAAACAACAACAAAATTAAGGCTTCATATCTGAATAATGGCTGAGAAGTAAAGAGTAGCCATGGCATTAAAGGGAAACCTGTGCCAAATCCCATTGAACCTCCTAGGAAAAGCCAGAGCTCTTGAATCAATGGTTGGTGCTTCTCCCATCAGAGAAAATGCACCTTCTACCAAACAACTCAACTCTTCGACTGCGTTATATATTTTAAATAACATATCACTCTGCAGATCAACAGAAAAACAACAAGAACTCAATTAGAAAATGCTTTCAAATGTATATAATACCATTGTTGAAAAAAGCAATGATTTCTCTTTTGTTTGCCAAGCCCCCACCCCTCTAAAGCCAGCACTGAACAAACCGCCTCTGGCTAAGTTCCCATAATTTTGTTCAAATCCTTAAGCTTCAAAAGAGAGCAGCTCTGCCACCATAAAACTATCATCCTGAAAGCTCTTAAGCTCTGACATCATCTATTCTGTTTGAGTCCTTGCGAGTAGACCTTGCCAGAAAATGGAAATCCCTTTTTCACACGGAAGAAGGGGTGTTTTATTTCTTGGTGGGTTTTTTTTGGGGTTTTTGTTTTGTTTTTAAATTCCCATTCTCATCAGTATTTAAAAAAAAAAAAAAAAGAAGGAAAAGGCTGGGTTTTTTCCCCAGGCATGGCCTTCCTGAACAAAAACCCTGTTTTCGAAGAACAGGATGGAGTGAAGCCTTCCAGGCAGGCAGATGGGAAGCCGGCGGCACAGAACAGTTCTGCAAAATGGAAACTTTCCATGGAAATATCCCGGTTTCCAGGGCAAGGGAGCCATGTACCTTCTACACCTGGCTGGGAGATGGCTCCAGCGTCCTGGGCGGGGCTGGACAACCTACCTGTGGTCCTTAGGCAGGTTTTGGAGCCAGCTGGATTGAAACATAGTGACACTGCATGTGTGTAGCTGCTTAAGAGGCTGTAGGGGCTGGAAAATGGGAATCCAAGCCAGCTGGTGAGGACTGAAGGAGCCTGCTGATACACAGGTGATCCTCAGAGTTGTGTTGGGTGGAGGTGTAATTTGAAATGTGGTGGTTAAGAGCACTTGAAGAGTGGCTCTTGTGTGGAGCTGGATGCTGTAGAGCATCATTCCTTAATGCACGTGGCCTGTTGCACAAGGTATGCTGTCGTGTGGAGGATGGAGAGAGGAGAAAGGAAACTGCAGGTTAAATTACTTGAACTATCACTAAAATCGTCATCTCAAAGTGCATCGTGTCTTTCTTGTTAGTTTTTTTCCTTTTCTTTTTTCTTTAAGTAAAGGTTTGTGGGTTATTCTCAGCAGTGTAAAATTTCAATTCCTTAAAACACATCCTTACCTATCAAATTGGCAGGCTTGAGGAACACTTACTCTGCTGCAACTTCAAATCACCGCTTCAAAAATTGATCTGGGCTTAGGTATGTCTTTGCATGTCCATGCTTATTAACCTCATGTTGTGATTAACTTAATGGGCTATGGAGTTTTACATGTACTCTATGCAAATGCAACTGAAAAACCAATTATTGAAAAGTGAAAAATGAAGTCTAGGAGACAGTCATTAGACTATTAGAATCCCCAGTTCCTTTGGAAACTGTATTTGGGCAATACGTGGTTTTAATACTGAATTTCAACCCCAGAAAAAAAGCAGTTGGCAATTACATTTTTTTCAGGCAGTATGAAAACACTTTGACAGGGCTGCCTGCATGGGTTACCAAAACCCACTGGGTTTTACGAGTTGGAAAATTAGTCACAGCTTCAGTGAAACGTTGTAGTCCACTTAGTACCCTATTTTCAAGGTCCTTAGATGTACAAGCATCCATGAACTTAGTTTGGATTGCTGGTGGGTATAATCCATATTAGTTGGGCTGGATCTAGCAGCAGAGATGCTTCCTGGCTGCATCCTTGCAGGACTATCTTCCAATGAGTGTATTTTGTGTGGGTAGATGGCAATAAAAAAACCTCCTCTAAAGCCTGATGAATTCATTTGTGTGCCCAAGATGAAATGGGCAGGCTGTGGCAGCATCTAGTGGGGCAGCAAGTACATCAACATTGCACTGGATGGCACTGATACTGTTAACTGGAAAATTATACTGATGACACTCTCCCCCCGTAATAGCTGTATTTTAAAAAATATTTTCCTATTCATCTGCCAAAGGTGCTGTAGCTGCCTGGTGATCAGCTTAGTGGCATTCCCAGGCCAGCAGCCCTGAGTTTTGGTTAAAAGCCTCTTCAGAAAGAAGCTGCTGGGGGGCATGTGGTTTATGCTGCCAGCTGCAGTGAGTGCTGACGTGGTGATGCCAGAGCTTGCAGCATTTTGCTGCTCTTGCAGAGACCACAAGTGCTGGCATTTGGTGAGCTGTGCTCTCAGACTGCAGCTCACCTGGGTGTTTGTAGAGAATTGGAGCTCAGTGGAAAGTAAAAAGGTTTGGTGTTAGCAGGTCCTACACAGGTCCAGGGCCCCCACATAGAAATGTTTGCAGGTCTGGGGGCTGTCAGGGTACACAGCAGACCCCGAGAGTCTGTTCAGTGCACACACACACTGTGCTGAGGGGCTGATTTGGTTCTTTGTTCAGCTCACTTTGCTGTAAAACACTCTCATAACAGGGTGACAGGCTGGGAGACCTTGTGTGGGAATGAGTCACCCCGGGCTCCACGGGGAGCTCTGCAAACAGATTAGGGGCAGCGTGTGACCTTTCATTTTCCATAGTGCCCAGACACAATTGGATGAGAGGTGAGAGGGTATCCAAAGGATACTGGCTGTAATTTAATCAACTGACATTTAGATGTGCGGTGATGAGTGTCTGTAAATGCCTTGGATGGATGAATACAAGATACAACTGAAAGGAGGAGAAATCAGGATGTGTAAATTCCATAGATCAAAGTTTGGAAGAGTAGATAAACAGGAGTGAGATGTGATGAATGTAACAGAGAAGCTCAAAGCTACGGGACATGTTGAACTGCTCTGAGTCTATTCCATCAGGTAGCTTAAAACTATTTAAAATATCTTCTGTACAAATGAAGAAGGGTAAAATAAGAATAATCACAGTACAGATAAAGCATGTATCAAGAATAAAACACACTGATAAAGAAGATTATGAAGCAAAGAGGAGGAATAAATATGATGTGGAAAGCAGATGTGGAGACTGAAGGGAAGATGCATAAAAGATAGATGGAAGTATTAAGACATTTGTCAAATCCTTGAGTGTAAAATGTCAGGGCTTCAAGAACTTGTAAAGGTTATTTACTAACTAAGGCCAGACTGAAATACTATGTAACTACATTGATGCAAAACAGACATGCTTGTACACTTTGCACAGTGGGACTGCTTCGATTACTTAGTGCCCAAATAAAAAATAATAATTCTTTGCCTCTTTGTTGCCAGGGAAATGGGATATAAATTCCATAGGAAATGGATGTAAATTTCTGAGCTTTTAAAAGAAAGCAGGATGAAGGGGGGGGAGGAATGGGCAGAAATCACAGCAGAAATTACGGCCCATAAGTATTGAAATATATACTGGAAAACTTTGTAGATAGAATGAATGTAAATTACTTGGATTGAGGAAACTCAAATTGCATTATTTTAGGTGTGGGAAGGCATTGATAAATTTTCTGAGTCCCTTAGGGAATGCATAAATCTGACTTTGAAATGGGAGACTCAAAGAAATTCTGTAAGAGCCTAAATAAGATGTAGTATGGAAAACTTTATTTTGAATTGGGATAATTGAATATTCATTCAGAATTACATAATCATATGCAGTATCAAATTAATTCTTTTTGGAAATCTGTGTCAGTAGCTAGAAAAAAGTCAAAATGTTTTGGAAGTTTGGTAGGGCATTGTTAGACTCAGTAGCGTTCCAAGGCCGATCCTCCGCAGGCAGCCGAGAAGAGCAAGTCTTCAGTGTCTACTTCAGAGATTAGGATTTCACTTGGAAGACTTGCACCATTTTTGAGTTATTGGCATAGAAACAACAGAAGGAATTGTAAAAGCCTCACGTGTTAATAACTTGAAAAGGGGAATTGGCAGCAGGATAAAAAAAATGATATAGAGTGACACAGAACTGGGAAACAAAGAGTTGGAGCTGAAGAGGTAAGCAACCTATAATATTTGGGAATCCATCCCATAGATTAAGAGAACAGACAGATAAGCAGGCTGCACAATTTATGGTAAAGCAAGATAAGCCTATGGACAGACAAAGCATGAAATATAAAAAGATGCAGCAAAATAACCTCCATGGCTGTATGCTGACAAGATGGAAAAGGAACAAATGAGCAGGGGAGTTGGATGATGTTGCCTTCATCACAAATGTTATCATCAGTGCATTACAGCAACCAGTATGTTAAAGCATGTGTAGCAGAGTGATATTTAAATCACCTGAAATAATCTGATAGCAAACAAAGGGCCGGGGACATCTCTACAGTTACTCCTATGGAGCTTGGCTTGGGTTGTTCTTGGCTGTAGGCCCAGGCAGTGGATGGCAGAGGGCAGCCGTGATTTTCTTCTGAACTCTTAAACCACATATATGTGCTGTCCTCACACTTACATATACTATATTGTTAGACAATTATTAAAATTAGCCAATCTGTTGTAATGGCTTCTGGTTCCACACACACAATTGCCATCCTCTTGCAAAGGGAGAGAGTATTGAGAAGAGGTGCTATAATTACACTCAAGGCTCTGAGAATGAGACTTCTGTACTCACTGAATGTAAATTCATCCCCCAGATCGTTTCTTTCAGCTATTTATCCTCTGAGAATATATTAGCTGTTGCTATTTCTGTGCAGGGAGTAGGATGACTGTTTATAAAGAGCCATGCAGATAAATCAATAACATTTGCAAATCTGATGAACTCTGCTGTGCTGCAGGTTGCTGTGACCAGGCTGCTCTGTGGCTTAGTACAACTCACTTGACTCTCAGCCTTCTCCCAAGTGCAAAAGTGTGACTTTCTGTCTTCTCAGTGATATATTAGTTCTCTTCTTTCTGGTGAAGCAGCTGCTGATGCTGGCACAACTCCAGGCTAGAGCAGGTTGAATTCCCATCCTCAGTCTTCTCACCTCCGTCCTCTTCTGAGGGATGACAAGGAGGCAGAGCCCTGGGCACGCCGTGAAGGTGGTAGTGGATTGCCCATTGTTAAACATCTGTGTGGCTTGCAGCTTACTTGCCCTGTGCCTCAGGTCCTGAACACCCAATTCTGTTTGTAGATCAGTGATGGGAAGCAGCTGCAATCTTCTCTGCATCCTGTCCATCTTTCATGCTACCTTGAAGGCATTGCTTGCTCTTGGGTGCATCCTTCAGACAGACTGTCCTTTTGCTTCCTTAGGTGCAGTCGTGCTTTTTTACGTGTTAGGGTACAGCTGCACAGTGAGTAGTGTTCACATCTTTGAACTAAAATCAGCCCCATTCAGTTTTAAGATCATGGACTGAATTATTAGACCTGTAAATCTTACTTCTGTAGGCAGCAGTGCTCCATGTTTTGGATGTCTGACACTGGATTAGTGGGAAGAGGCTGCCGCATCTGCACGGATCAGTTGACCAGAGGCAGCGTGTGGGTCTGACGTGACCTGTCTTGGATGTGCTGCTTTCAGATCCTAAATCTGCTACTTGTGGGACGTTTGGGTCGCTGGCTGTATTGCACTGAGGATGAAGATCACAGTAGCTCCTTCCTAAATCCTTTAGACATGTGAGGTACCACATCTAAAATAACCCCAGAAGGATTTCTCTGTAGTTTCTCTTAGTCACATGCTTTAAATTTAATGACAGCTCCTAATCTCTCCATGCTGTAGATGTTCAGTGGGTCAGAGCTGTAGAGGCTGTGTGTGCTGTACTGGTTGCATTTGCTCTATCATCAGGAAGGAGAAGTGTTTATTCACCAGAAGATCAGTGATTAATTCTAATCTGCAGAGTTTGGAGCTGATCTAGCCTAGAGCTTCTCCAATATTTATGGTGTTTAGCTCCAGGGTTTTCTAATTTAAGCATTTCTATAGTTGAAATAAAGTTATGAAGTGTTGAAGCAAACTCTCACAATACTTACTTTGCCCTAAGAGGAATAATCAGTGCAGTAACATAAATGGTTGTAATCTGTGCACTTTGAATAGTGGTATGATAGTCTCTGAAGACGTCCCATTTAATTTGGAGTTAATTCCACCTTCATTGCTCCATGGATGCACTTGAGGTGCTCAGTGCTGTTTAATTTGGGTTCTTTTGAATGCCAGATGTGGAGAATTAGAGTGATTATAGTGTATAACTCAGCTTTTAAAGGCTATTTCCTTTTTAGAGAGTATAAAGAGTATATAAATTGTTCTAAATGTTTTAGTGGGTATTGATGTCCTGGAAGATTATCCAGCTGGAAATAGAATGCAAGGTCTTTGTGTTTCTCTATCCAAAGATAGCATCACGATTTCTGGCTGCTTTCTTAAGGAAAAACAAAGCAAAAAAAATAACAAAAAGCTCAAACCTGCCTGAGGGATAGGAAATAATGGGTATCTATGCATGTGGTTTCTTTGGGAAAAATACTATCACCTCAACAGAAATCATCTTCATGGAATTACAGGATGGTTCATGTTGGAAGGGATCACTGGAGGTGATCTGGTCTAACCTCCCTGCTCAAGCAGGGTCCTGAGGACACGTCACTCAGGATTGTGTCCAGGCGGATTTTGAGTATCTCCAGGGAAGGAGACTCCACAGCCTCTTGGGGCAGCCTGTTCCAGTGCTCAGAAAGGAAGTTCTTCCTCACGTTCAGGTGGAATTCCCTGTGTTCCAGTTTCTCCCTGTTGCTCAGCACCACTGAACAAAGCCTGGTCCATTCTCTGACACCCTCCCTTCAGATGCTGATAGACATTGATAGGATCCCTTCTCAGTCTTCTTTTCTTCAGGCTAAACAGACATATCTTGTAGCATTGGTCTTTAAGGTCTAGGAGACCCAGTCAGGGATTTGCAGCCTGCTGTGATAAGTGCTTTTTGGGTACCAGCATAATCCCAGTCCCAATCTCATAAATACTTGATGGCACCTCCTAAAATATGTTATTCATGAGGAGTCCATGTGCATCTGCAAAAGAATCTGTTATTTCTCTTCTGAAAACTAACATTTGTGCATACAAAATCTCAATAAATACTGGTTTTCCACTGTTGTAGTGTCTACTGTGGAATCTTGCTCCACTGGTAACCTGCTTGCTTTTATGTGTCTCCTGAAGCAGCACTGTCAGGAGCAAGGACTTTGTTCTGTGTTACTGCTGCACCAGGTACAAACGGGCAGGGAAAGCAAGCTTTTGCTCTTGAACTAGCCCATGAAAAGCAACGAAAGAGGGGAAAAAAGCAACAAGGTATCCAGGTTTATCAAGGTGAACTCACTTCTTCATCCATTCTGCAAGTCAGCTGTGATTCAGAGCTGGTGCCACCTGCAGTTTTCATAAGTTTTTAAGGTGTGCTAAAGTTTCAAAAGCAAAATAGTAAATGCTGATAAAATATACAAATAATTGTGTTCCCTCCTTTCAGTGCAATCACAACTGCAGAGTTTTAGTACAAAATAAAGGCAGTGGGCAGAAGCTTTGTTTTGTTTACAGTTATTGAATCAATCCTACAGATATTTCTGGTGCCTGTGTTTCTGGCAGCTGAGTTTGGGGTGTGTAGAGTCTGTTTGCATCCTCTGGCTGTAGGGTGAGGAGCAGCTGCCATGGGGACATTGATTGCAACAAAGAACTGGCTCTTAGGAGCTAGTGTGACATTTTCTGCACATTTAATCAGCTCTCACGGTGGGAAACTAAACCAAAAGGAATGTATGTACTGCTAAACCTAAATCAAATTTGCTGTGTAAATGGGAATCTGACACTCAGGTCTGATCTGTTTCAGTGCACCATCATTCACTTGGGCAAAACACTGTCCTGGAGCTGCCTCACACGATGCACAAGCTGGGATGAGATGCACTATCTCCTAGGGGGGCTTGTGAGGCACTGGCTGCAGTGGGAATTCTCTGACAGCTTAATACTTCAGTTGCAACTGGTCATACTTACAGTAATGAGTATGTAATTATTTTTTTTTAGCCTGGTTAGAGCCACAAACATATGGTACAGTAGCAGAAGAAATTATTTTGGGTAGTAATCCTTAAATATTTTTTTGGCAATCAAATGACTAGGCCTTTCCCAAAGGAAATGGAAATTCCCAGAAAAGCACTGTACTGGCAAGTCTTTGTTACTGCTCTGCCACATGAAGACAAGATACCTCCTCCCATCTTTCATTTGACTGTGAGTCTGGACAATACACTTGCTGTTGGCTCTGGTTGCTTAGCTTGCTGTCACCTGGAGGACAGGATGGCACAGCAGGGTCTCTTTCCATGCTACATGAAGGGCTAATGTGTTGACAGAGTTACTTTAGGTTTGACTTATTTATTTTCTTATTTATAATTTTTAACTTTTTTTCACCTTGAAAAGTGGCTACACCCACGTTCATCATCAGTGCAAGGGATTTTTGGTGTGTCAGTAAAGTTTTATAGATTTCTCTTGAAGAAACAGTGAGTCATTTCTCAAATGTGACTGCTTACGGATGCAACTGCTGAACACTGGAGATTAGTAGCACTGTGTCCTTGACATGTTTTTCTGGTCATCCTTGTGTCCAGGACTCTGTGCAGTGCAATACACAGACATCCTTTTTCTGCAGAGATGGGAGGTTCCAGTGAGGCATCCCATAATGAGTCTGTGGTTGGTGTCTGTATGTCCCTAAGGCAGGTTATACATGTGCTGCTCCCTCATTAGCAGGGGAAGCTCTGCCAGAGAGAGTGAGCAGGTGCCTGTGATCCCAGGTTCTGCATGGTGGCTGATTGTTCCTTCTGTTTCTTTAGCTCTGATGTGGACTGATGCACAAACTGTCAGATAGGTTTGTGTCCTGATGGTAGCTGAAGGGGTTGCTTTATTCCAAAGCTGAAGGGATCTGATCTCAGGTGAAAGGCAAAGTCCAGTGATCCCAAATATCTTTGTCGATGTTTATGGGGCTGTAAGTATGTTGCAAGAACCTTTGTAGGGGAAAACAAATCTAGGACGAGTGGTCCTCCAGCCTCCCTCCTTGCTGGCACAGAGCACATTCCCAGTGTTTCCGATGTAAAAGGCTTGCTTTGAAGGGGACACCTCTGACCTTGCTCTGTAATGCAGTGAGTCCTGGAAGCTGTGTTGTGGAGAAAGCTTTTGCTTTTAAATGAGAAAAAGAGCAAACAAGGATGCCCTGTGGAGTCAAAGCTAAACAAAAAAAAAAAAGAATTTCCCCTCTTTAATGTTTGCTCTTAGAAACTGGAGAGGAATTTAGGGCCTAGAATTAGGTGTTGAGGTGTTAGTAGGGGGAGACCTGATGCCTTACAAATGTGCAGATGAGTGTTATATGGAGAAACACCTCCAAAGGCAGGTTCTCTGTTGTCCCATCCTGCAGCATTCCCAGCCCTGACCCTTCTTCTAAGCTCCTTATTTGCATTTTTTTTTCTTGGAAGTTGGAGCCGGTTTCACTGTTTCCCCTGCTTTTAAGTGTGTCTGGAAGAGATAGGGCTGGAGCACGAGAAGCCACTGCAGGAGTTGCCATGATTGAGGAGGGAATGATGGCATAAGTCCTCTTGGGAAGAGGAGGAAAATGAAGTCACCTTTTTTCATGTGGTGGGCAGGTGGTGAAGGCCCTAGGCTTTTCTCCTGAAGGTGTGCTGGTTATGTCCTTAATCTGCAGTGCTAATGAGGAGAAAACTACGGAGCACAGACAGATTAGTTGATAGCATTCCCAGGAGTTAGAAGGCTGTGGAGACAAGCCAGGTATCAAAGTTGCTTTGATTTTTCTAACTCATGAAAATGACAGAAGGATTTGTCTTTGCTAATAATTGACCTCAAGTCTAGATCTCTTTCAGGCATGGAAAGTGCCTTTTTTCCCTTCTCTTTGAGGATAAGGCAGCCATAGTCAAACCATTTGGTTCCCGACAGGCAAAATGGAAGAGGAGGGGTATCTGGGTGAGAAAACTTCAGCAGGAATTTTTCCATGTTTTAGCTGCTGTTGTTTCGCTTGGAAAACTTCCTCATAAATGCACATGTTTTTGTTTTTAATCCATTCTGTGGAAAGACTAAATGATAAATTGGATGTAGCAATAAAAAAAGTAATCTCTTCCTCGGAACTGATTTGTTTGTCATGTGATGTGCTGTTGTTACAGAAAATTACACTAGGTGCCTGTTGATTTAACATAGTTGTATGTGAGGACTAATTCTGGAAGAGCCGGGATTCCTCTTGGCTTCTGGGAATGACAGAGTAGGTGAAGGGTTCATGGTACCCCACCAGTGTAATGCAGTGCTTTGGGGGAGCAGGATCCCAAATTTAACCAGCTGTGTGAGACTAGTTCACCTTTTGGTTCTTAAATAATAGTTGGGAGATCAGTTCTCAGAGGCTGTTTCAGAGCATTTTTCCTGCCTGTGTTTAGCAATTTGCTAATCATGTCATTCATTAATACTTGAGGGGGAAAGAGGGGACCTTTATTGAGCAACAAAAAGTGAAACAGGCTCAGAAAAACATACTTTGCAGGTATTTATGTCATATCTACCAGTATAGTGATGGATGGGGAATAGCAAGAGTTCAGAAAATCTCCTTTAGCCTTTTTCTTGTGTTAAGAAGCTTGGTTATTGCAGGGGAAAAGGAATTGGAGATTGGGCAGGTGGGGGAAAAACCCTCCCACGGGGCTGCCCAAAGCTTTGGATGCAGGAGTGAATTTGCAGCTGCTGATAATAGTCTGCCAAAGCTAGGAATGCTTTGTGTGGCAGCACCAAACTACAAGCAGCATTTTCTGAACTAAAGATGTCCAAAGATTATATGTGCTTTGCTAGGGAAGTGCCTGATAGCAAACTAATTTAACTTAATTAACACTCGTTGTCTTGCTCCTTCCCCTCTGCTGCGTAAATTGGTGACATTTTATTCTGCTTTAGTCTGTGGGAAATGCCCACTGTCCATGGGTGGGACAGATGGGAAATCAGAGCTGGAAAAAGCAGGAGGAACAGAAGTCCTTTGTCGGGGCTGGTCTGTTCCTACAGGTGTCCACTCATCCTGCCAATGGTCCCAAGAAAACATAAGCCTTTTGCAAAATAGAAACAAGATGCATGCTTTAAATAGGAAGGATAATGGAAACCATCACCACCACATATCTTAGGGGCTGGCATTCTCCATAGGTGACTATTTTCAAGCCCCGTGTCCTGTTTGCTGCAGATCAGGAGGGATGTTCCAGTAGCTCCTTCAAGTTTTATCATCTACAAAGCTGCAAATATGACAGAGGAAATATTTGCTGTCTTCTCAACCCACACTTTCTCCTACAGTTAGTGGGGTTGGTTATTTAAAAAAAAAGAAAAAAGAAGTGGAAAACACAGTGGCTCACTGGCACTTTTCACCTGAGCCAGAAGCTTTTGCTACCTTTGGGATGTGGATAATAAACTGCACAAATCAACGAGGCTGCATCTTACTTCTACGTTTCTGAATGCTTCCTGGTTTTCATCATGTCATTGTTGAGAAAGTGAAGCTGCAGCTCACCCCAGGCAGGAGGCAACTGTGAGGCAGCTTCTGTCTGCCCTTCAGGCCCTCAAGGCATTTCGGGGGGCATCAGGTTACTGGGGTGGGAAACGAGGGCAAGAGCAGCCTGATTGAGATTATTAACATGTCTTGAACAAAAGAAAAAAAGAAGGAGGCTCTTCCATCATTTACAGCTCCTGAAATATCACTAATTAGTGTCTGAGGAATACAGACTGCGTGGGAAGTTAGACATTCACCAGGCTGTTCATCTGGGAGCTGTCTGAGGAACGGCTCTTCCACGCTGGACATCTGCAGGATTAAAAAAAGAAAAGAAAAAGACACAGTTCATTAACCAACAACAACATTACCCGTAAAGCAACTGGGGAAGCTAATCACTGCCGCTAAATCTTACTCTGTTTACCATCAATTAATATTTAGTCTCTCAAATTTGGAGCTCTTTTGTTCGCGTGTCTCATGTCATGTGGAGTTGCCTCAAATCTGGGAATTGCGGCTGGCGGTGGTTTGCATCAGTGTGCCCCAGGGGCCATGGGCTCGTTGCAAAAGCCTTCAGGGGGCCAGTCTATTAAAGAGATAATAGTACAGATTTGAAAGCTTCAGCTGATTAATTAAATGCAAACACAAGATTGTACTCGCAGGCTCTTTCAAAGGACTCCGAGTCCTCTTCCTAAGTCGGTTCAACCTTGACCTGAGTTAGTGCTTGTATAAAAGATTAAAGGTGACCCATAAAGAGAGGAACTGGATTTGCATTGTTTTAAACTTGGGTTTGTATGTTGTGGAGAGAAGATCTTTTACATCACACACACACACGTCTGCTCACTCCCTCATGAATACGTGGAAAACGGCATTTTGTGTTTCCTAATGATGTGGGGGGTTTGGGCAGGAAAGTGGATGGGAGAAACTCTCTGCCCCGGTTTGTGCAGCACACAGGCAAGGGACAAGCTTGACACAAATGGCATTTTTGGTGATCCAAAGGGGCCAAACCATTAGAGACCCCTGGCAACATAATTTCTGACTTTTGCTTTTGCTGTTGGCCATGTGCATCAAAGCCCATCCAGCACGGGGGTGTCCGTGCCAGAGGGTCCTGAATGTCTCATATCACACCTACTGCATATGTGCACCTGGTCCTCGTGTGAGTGGCACATCTGGCATCTGGAAACGTGTCAGATCTGCTGTGCTCTGCAGGTCAACTTTGTGCTGAACAGGCAAACGCTCTGACACGGAATGTGGTGCAGCTGCTCTGCATGTCTGCTGGGAACCACCTGGATGGAGTCTCTGTTCTGTGAGACCCCATAAACCCAAGATATCACTGCCTGGAGAAGTCAATTGCTGATATAAATCGCCCACTCTCTGACTTGGTGGGGCTGTGAGGTCTGTGCACCTTCACCCACGGCAGTGGGTGGCTGCCTCTGGGAGCTGTTGGGTTTGCCCTGACCTTGAGGGTGGAGCACCCTATGGAAAAGCATCTGATCTGCTGAGCCCCTGATGGGGCACGGCTCCAAAACCATGGGCTGCCCTGGGTGACCAGCAGTGCTGTCCCCTGCTGTCCGTCTGGGAAGCACATTTCCATCCTACTCACTTGGGTGAAGTTAAATCTTGGGAAATGTTTCATTAAAAGTATTTAAATCTCTTTCGGGACCAGTCAAAGCAGAATGTTGCAGGAAATGTTGATATACCTGGGGATTCTTCAGATATCATTTGATTTGTTTTGTTTTACTGTTAAGTTCTAGTTGTGCTTCTTATTTTAAAGGGCCGAGCTCTGTGTTTTGCATTTGCTGAACAACATGACAGCTTGTGAAGTATGTGTCAACGTGGTTTGAACAAATTAATGCAGTGGACATCCTAAATTACCTCTTCAGTTATAGTCCAGAAGCTTTTCAAACAGCAAGACTCTCCCTTCTAACTTGAGTTGAACCTTATGAATTGCAGATTACTATTATTTTTTGATTGGAACAAAAAAGATTTTAATTTTCAGGCCTCATACATGTTATTTTATCAGCTATTTCCTAATCTATATCTGTTGTAACCCCTCAGACTGTTTAATTGGGTGTTGCAGTGAGTGTACAGAATTATAGTGTTACCAAGTACTGTACTACATTACAAAGCTGAGTTCATCCAAGTGTCCAATTTTTTTCTCAGTGAGTTTGTCCCTGCAGACTTCTCTTTAAAGTTAACGTTTGTCCTTGAGAGTGTGCGTGGAACAGAAGCAGTAGAAAGGACCAGATGTAGTGTTATGGAGCTTCTTTGTTCTTCCCTTCATGATAAAGCATAAAAATCCTACATAGTTTAACAAAACTCTAGTATCTGGTCCTAATTGCTGTAAGTAAAGCATGTGTGATCTAAATGTTAATCAGATTTCTGCATTTAATGAGGGAAAAAGCAGCTATTATATGAGAAATGTTCAGGAGCAGGAGCTGTTCGTGTTCCAATCAGGTGATTGTGTATTTGAATAGTATTTCCATTTAAATAGCTTTATCGCCCCGCTGATTCCTAAGCACGGAGTCAAAACAAAAACTAACAGCTAAATTGATATTATTACTAAGGAGGAATGAATAATAGGCAGTAATTCCATACCTGCTGGGATTCATCACTGTGTTCATGGACCATATAGGTGTAAGGGTTTGCACCAACTCCATGAAACTGTTGTATTTGCAGAGGAGCATCATGAGGATGTAATTCCATCCTACTGAGTTCGTGTTATGTTTTCGTTAAATTCTTCCTCTGCTTATTTTCCTGTTGATTCCCATGAAATGCTTGGTCATGCAGTGGGCTCCCTTCCCAATTCCCAGCCTTTGGAGAAGCCAAGCCTCTCAAGCAGGCACATTGAAATTCACAGAGGTCCTGCAGGACGCACACTCATTTCCCCAAATCACATTCGCAGTGAGAGCGTTTCTCGGGACATCAGCATGACTCTATTGCTCTGGCCACCCATATCTCCTAATGCTCCTGAAAGGATTATTTCATAATCTTATCCTGTGAATGCAACGGCTGTAAGCCCAGATAAATTGCATTCCTTTAGGGAAAGTGAGTTGGGACTCGTTTTAACCGCATCCCGGTGGAATTGCATCATCTATAATGTTAAATGGTATTTGGCTGACTCTGATTGTGGTTGATTCAATGGAAGTACCACCTCAGGATCTAGTGGCCTCTCTCTGTTTATATAAACCAGGCTGGTGTAAACTGGTGCTGAAACTAAGCCGTGAGCTCTGCTGCATTTGCAGTGGGACTGCCCTTCAAATAATGGCCTTTGGGAGAGTGTCATGAGAAGCACATTTTCTTTTAGATCTGGCTGTTCTTTCCTAGCACGTGCAGCTGTCATGCTACGTTGGATACAGATACAATTAGACCTTACAAATGTTCAGAAACTCTGGTTCTTTCAGGCTACGCTTTGCAGCTTCACAGATGGTAAAAGCCAGATGAGGTTATATCATGATCATCCAGTCCTGCCTCCTGCATAGCTTGGGCCAGAGGATGTCACTCAGCAACCCTTTCATCAGGCTCGATGCTTTGTGCTTGAACCAGAGCACTTATTTCAGAAATACACCCAGGCTTCTGTGAAATGATGGTGAATCCAGCCAGTCCTGCTTATCAAAAATAAAAATAAGGGAGAAAACCTGCTGCTTCTCCCAAATGGGAACTCTAGTGTCACATCTGGTCTAGTGGGTGGCATCCCTGCCCATGGCAGGTAGGTCGGAATTAGATGGTCTGTAAGGTCACTTCCAATCCAAACCGTTCTGATGATCTGATCAGAAAATGTGATATGGGAAGGGACCTGTATCAGTGTGGTTCAGAGCATGTGAACTTGGATCCCTGTGCAGAGACCAGCCATCACTTGCTTTTAGCTGCTGAAGTGTTTCATAGGATGTCTCCTCACAGCTGCTTAAGAATCTGCTCACATTTTAATACATCTACTTGTTAATTCTTTTTCTCTCCCAGCTCCCTCTGGAACCACTAAACAGAGAACTCCTGTTTGCGTGATACTTCTCTGTTCTTGACGTTTCTGTTCCAATCACCCTCCGCTTTCACATAACCATGTTCTTAAAAGTTCAGCCCCCCTGTGCATACATACAAAGTAGTTGAATACTTGTACCGTATTTTAGGTAGTTAATTAATAATGGCTAAAGAGCAGGTATTTCTTCTTTAGGCTATTCCAGTTCTTCAGCAGAAGGACTTTTTATAAAACTTTTTTTTTTGTTTTCTAGTAAAAAATCTTAGAAACTCCAAAGAAAAAGCGATTGCTATTGTTTTTCAACAGTGCAGCAGTGGTAAGATCAAGCTTTGGAGGTGGGGACCACACTGATTTAGAAATTTAGGAGAGGACACAGCAGTTTCTGTGGGAGAAAGGCTTAGTCCTGGTGCTGCAATCTGCAAAGCATCTCTGAAACACCTTCTTGTCCCGTATGTAAGTATGTATGTATGTACGTAAATATATATATGTGTAATGATGGGGAAAGGTGGCATATGTAGAATTCCAGTTTAAAAATATAAAGGTGATGCTCCAAGATGATAAGTGCTTTGTATGGGGAAAATATCCCCAAACACAATAAATCCCAATTCAGAGGTTTTAACCACAATTTCTTCCTGGTGTACATACAATTATAATAATTTTATGGCAAATAACAGGCTGCATGTGAATGTTGGTTCCTTATGAAGAAGACTGTGTTTGAAAATATCGTTGAAGGGGTCAAAGATGAGCAGAGCCTAGTCAGAAATGCAGATATCAGTTCAATGAGTAATAAGTATAGTCATAGTGCAAATATATTTAGTGTTGGGCTATTTTTTTATACTGGATAGTAGGATTTCACATTGAGCTTGGTAGAGAAATATGTTTGGTTTCTACATTACAACTTAACACCAGAAAATCAATTCTTATACACAACCTCTTTAAAAATGTTAAATGGAAAATATTTTCCTGACATCTACGAAAGGCAAACTTTCAGCAGCTAACATTGGAAATGTTTACTAGATATTAAATCATGGTGAAATCTAGAAGAGATCTGATTGCAGGTTTGAAATCTGAGATAGACAGATGCTTTGTTATTCTTCTGTTACTAAAGATTGCATTAATAAAGAAAGAAATCAATAGCTTGGCCTTGCTGGGGAAGTGGGATAAAATGATTGACTGATTGCCAAAAAACTTCATAGCACGAGACCTACAAAGATCCTTTGCACAAGACGAGCATCTTATAGCACAGAGCAAATAAAGTGTTTGTATGATGACACTGCATAATTCCACAGCTGGAGGCTTTCTGCAGGTCTAGCTCAGCTTATCCACGGGAGCACTAGAAGGTTCCCCTCCAGTGTCGGGCTTAGGAAAAAACCTCCAAGATTGAGTCAGCAGTGCTGAATTGCATTTAGTTTTATGTTGAAGTGACAATTTTTGCATAGTTTTAATGAGCAGCAGCCCTAGGCCAGAAACTTCAGCCTGGGATGCTTCTCACTTGCTGCCCTAGTTTGTTTTCATCCCTCTCTCGTGAGAGCACCATCCTGGAGTGCATTAAGCAGCAGGCCTGGCATCCATCATATGGTGTTTATTCTGTCATCTCTCCCCAGGAAGAGAAGTGTGAGCAATGGAGTGTTTTATTTTAATAGCAGTTTTGTTTGGTTGGTTTTGTTATCGTGAAAGTCTTTTCTGAAGCGATTGCTTTTCGGTTTCTCATGCATCAGCTGCTGTGTCCTGAAGTTAAGGCAGGGAGAATCGAGGCTTGGATCCTGCATCCGGGGTGGATGGGTGTGAATTTTCTCCTAAGCTTTGCAGTTGATTCCACAGCCTTATGCTTGCCTTCAAGAACATCTGCCTTCTGCTTGGGTGAACTTTAACTCATCGTGCAGAAAGAGTCCCAAAGGATGGCCTGTGGCACATGCAGTCTGCAGAGTCATTCTGTGTAGCTCACAGAAAGACTTTTTTCGGTCAGATACCGAGTCACAGATGAACTTTGGTGGGCAGACACCAGCCCAGCATTTTGCCTTCATCCCAGACTTTAGGATAATCTAAATACCCTGGGCCAAGCTCGTGGACTGCTGTCACAGACAGGGACAAAGCTGTCAAAAGATGACAAAACCATTAGTATCTTTGGTCTGGTCATCATTTCACGTTAGTGTCCTAAAAAAACAGAGCTGGAGGGAAGCCTTTCCCACAGAAAGAGAGAGCCCATGGCCACAAGAGAGCAAGAACTACATCTTGTGTCTAGAGCAGCCATTGAACACACTGACCACTGTGTGAATAGCTGAAAGAGATGTATTTCTCTGTGGTGGTGCATTCTCCAGAGCTTGGTCTGCATCCAGCCATGCAGTCTCTATACCTCTGCTTCTCCATCTAAATACTGATTTTTTTTTTTTAATATACCAGTTTTGAAGTATAGATCTTTCTGTGCTATGAAGCTGGTCAAAAGAAACAGCTCCAAAAATAATTTAAAGTGGTGTGGAGCTAAAAGGAAACAACTGGAGGGGTATCCAGGCCCAAAAATGTGGGAGGGTAGAGGACAGAGAAAAAGGAAAAGTGGAGGAGGATCTAAGCACATCCTCTTCAGTTCTTTGGAAGGCTGCCGGTGGTGAAAAGCCTTGGGAATACATAATTTCAAAGTTTATACTGCTCATCCAGAAAATGAATGTATTTGAGTTTTATAGGATTAAGCAGTAAAGTTCATTGCAGCTGGATATGAAGTGGAGAGGAGGAATTCACATGGGGGAAAAGAAAAAGAACATTAAAGGTGAATTATTCAGCAAAAAAAAAAAAAAAGGTTAGCGTGATACTTGATAAGGAAATGACTAGACACTTTCTTATTATTAGTAAAATCAAGCCATAAAGGTAAAATAAAACAAACAAACTTCAACATGTGGGAATGAAAGAAATAACTTTTAAAAAGTGTTTTCTTCCTGTTTCTAGACTGCCTTAAAGATGATGAACACAGTAATAATGCTAAGATTACTGTCGGGCACAAAGTGAACTTTTAGTCGTGCACAAAACCTCCAGCCAATCCAAACGACTGGGTCAGTAGAAATTAAATCAGCACCAAGCCCCAGATATTATTTGATTGTGGGTTTGCGTCTGGATGAATGGTTTCTTTCTTGTTTCCTCATTATGACTGATTGCAGTCACTGCAGAAATCAATATAGTCTGGGCATGGCTGGGAACTGAAACAGTGCGAGGCAGAAAGGCAGCAGTGCTCCAGAGCTTTCTTGGAGGCTTCACAAATCCCAGCCCCAATCCTCCCAGGTGCGCAGGATCTTCCAGGAGGGACTGAATATAGAAGATGCAGAGCTCTCAGTCTTGCCTGGTCAATCAGTCAGACAATTTATTACTTTGTATATTCTCAGCATATGCTTCGTCATGGCACTGGGATTTCTCCCTGGACTCCGTTTGAAGTGCGTTCAAGCCCAACTTGGTGGAGGGAAGTGCTTCTTGGAATATCTTCAACCCAAAGCTTGATGCAGAGTCCGTTTCAGTGCTGTAGTAAACAGAGAAGGAACCAATTCTGATATATACTGGGGGGAAAAAGCAGCTAAAAGCTTTGAATCTGCTCTTCTGAGAGCACATATTGAAATTAAATGATAAAATTTTGCTATGGTTTTCCAGTAAACTTCTAAAATACAAGTTTAGATATTTTTAAATGTTATTCCATTTACTACATACTCAGTTTTATTTTACTATTTCATTGGTCTTATCTCTGCTTGGATTTATACATGCTGTTTGTGAACAGCAACAAAAATGTTATATTCATTTAAAATTAATAAGTAAAATCCACTCTAAATCAGGTGGATTACAGTATAGTCCTTGATCTCTAGCATATGCTTTAATAGATACCAGGCTTTCAGTTCATAATTTGTGGATCTGCGTATCCCTCAGTTTTACAGGCAGGGCTCACGCAGGTGTGCCCTGAGACTGCCCAGGTTTTTCTCCCAAGACCTTGGAGAGTTTTAGTTCTGTGTTTCTTGGCTACATTTCAATATTCAGCAACTTTTGGGGTATTCCGTGTGTGCCTTAGGCTGAGGATAAGCAGAAGCTTAATTTGTTCCAAATGATTTTCCACCCTTTTTCCTATTGTTTATTATTTATTCTCCTATAATTTATTCACAAGATTAAGTGGGTAAACAACATCACAACTACTTATAGCTGCACAGTCCAGTGAGCATAATGATGCCAGTTTTAAATGCCAAGCAGTGCTGATTAGAGCTATTACACAAATATTCATTTGTTTGCTTTACCTTTACCACTTTGCTCACATACTTCACAAATTAGGGTATTATCCTTTTTTTTTTCTCCCCTCTTACTATTTTTACCATCAAATGAAGGTAATTTACCATTTTTCCATTTGAATTGAAAAGCTAATTGAACTTAATGTCTTTAGAAAAATCAATAATTTCCTACTGTTATTGATATAATGAAGCACATGTAAGAGATTATCCAATAAAGACACAAACCATTTAAATGAAGAACTCAACTCCACACTAAACTATTAAAATTCTCTATGTGGACAATTAAGAGGGAGATCCTTGTATGTGGGGAAGCAACTGTAACTTTAGTACATTAAAGTTATCATGGAATCATTTAGTTTGAAAAAGACCTCCAATATCATTGAGTCCAACCATTCACCCAGCACCACATGTTCACCACTAAACCATGTCCCTAAGTGCCACATTAACATATTGTTTTGAACACTTCCAGGGATGGTGACACCACCACTTCCCTGGGCAGCTGGTTCTAATGTCTGATCACCCTTTCAGTGAAGAAATTTTTCCTAGTATCCAACCTATACCTCCCCTGGCACAAGTTAAGGCCATTTCTTCTCATCCTGTCACTTGTTACCAGGGAGAACAGACTGACCCTCACCTGGCTACAACCTCCTTTCAGGTAGTTGTAGAAACAAGAAGGTCTTTTCCTCTGACACAAACTGTACAGCCAGGCTTTTGCTATTTTTAGCATTCTTTATTTTTCATGTCTGGTTGTAGAAAGTATCAAGAATTTCATACTGAAATGTATTTGGGGTCAGAAATCATCCCGTGAGAAGCCTCCTCAGCTGCACTGCTCTGCTGTGTAAAGGGTGAAATGGGAGCTGGTGGGTTAGAAATGGAAAATGTTGAGGTTTCTTCCCCGGTTTAAAAATACAGATTTATCTGGAAACAGCCATTAGCTCCTATCCTGGTTCTGGCAAAGGTTTAATGGTTCCTAGGAGAGCATATGAGAAACTCCAAACAAAACACTTCTAAACCTTTAAATCTGGATCAAAACCATTAAATCCCTAAATGACATAGGAGACATTAAGGCCCTTAATTAAGGATCAGTGTAGTAAAAAGGGAATGGCAAATATGAAATTAATGACATCTAAATTACTGTTTCATTAGAACACAATTTTGCCACAGTATTTTACTGAATTTAGGATACCCAGAGATCAATAGCAATTCCCTTTATTTAAGGCTCTGGTGACGTTTACTGTGTACTTTTTTTTGGAACGAAGTTGCTGTTTGTGAAAATATTCTTTGTGAAATATTAGTGGAATTAAATGCATTTTTAATTGCACTCCAGAGTTGTATTAGTTTGGCACTTGAAAATTCCACATTAATTCATGTGATGAATGGATGTGGAGAATTCAGGATAGACAGTTTCTGCTGGATTTGCAGAATGGAAGAGGTAGACTGGAGTCAGCTCAACACTGTGTATTAGGGGATGAAGAGGGGACATAATAAGCTGCTTTAGCTCAAAAAATAATTGCTGAATGATAAAACCTGAACATTTTTTAATTCTTCTCCCTGAAAATTTTGGCAAGTGCCTGGGTGAGGCTTTGTGAGCACCACCACAGTGTCCATGTCACCTCCTTTTCATTCCATGTGCTGAGATTCTCCACCCATGGAGTTCTGGAGTCCCCTGTCAGTGTGATGAGAGATGCTATATCCCAATATATTTAGGTCTAGACTGTACTGGAAAATAATCTCCATGAAGTAATCCAATTAAACCCCCCCAAGGCACTGAGGGAGGATGGCTGAATGGAAACACTTTCTTTTGGGAGGCACTGGCTTTTGTGGCAAATACTTGGAAGATTCCAAGGAGAACAAATACCTTTATGGAAACTGCCGGTCCACAAAGGACTGCATTTACAGAAGGAAATATTGAAATGAGCTGTTGAGAGTGGACAATAATTGTCTCAATTCTGTGTGCATCCACCTTTTGGTGTCTGATATTTTTACCTCCGTGGTGTAAAGAGAAGGGCAGCACGTCCTGGGAGTGTTTTCTCAGATCACAGCTGGGGGGCTTCTCCTCCAGCGCTCCCCACAGCATTTCAGGTTGACACTTATGGGCATTAAAAAAAAGTAACGAAGATGGTTCGGAACAAACCACTTCTTTTTAACACTATAAAAATCGTGGCTATTACCTTCCCAGCATCCTCTCAGCTAATGGCCAGAAACAGGACCAATATTTGATTTCTACTTGCTGTATTTACTTTATAAATAGATACTTCATGGGTTTCATTCTTTACTGAGATTGAATTAGTGGGTTAAATAGACAGAAATATTTCTTACGGTGGCATACTGATCTCTTAGCATCTTGCACTGACCTGATAACAGGCTAGCAGGAGAGTAAACTTAATTATTTTTTAAGCTAGACACTGACAATGGAGAACACTGAATATTTCTGAAACTGAGATCTTCTTTTCTGTCGTTAAAAAGCTGGGGAAATCTGAAAAGAGTGTGAGTTCAAGGCATATATCAGTGCGATTATTGAAGGGTTTTCAGAGAGTGGCTTATCACCTCGCTGGCTTATTTACCTGATAAACTGGAGCCTTATGCTTCAAAAGCTCCAGCTGCTCAATCTGAGCGTGGCAGCCACATCTTACTGAGGATGAACCCACTGTGATGGCATCGGCAAGCAGGGCCTTTTGTTGCAATTTGCACTTTAAAACACCCCTGCCCCCCCAAATTCTCAGTTTTGTTAAAAGCAATAACCGTATGAAATGAGCTTCAGAATGTGCGAGGGGGCTTTGCCTCCCTAATTTTGCCCTTTGAACTTGATTTCTTCACGAGGAAAGGTGATGGAGATACTGAAGGGTGAGGGTCCATGGTTTAGGAGCATTTGAGAGGATGCGCAGCACATCCTTGCGAGCTGCTGAGCCCAGGCATGATCTCTGCAAGCTGCTGGGACACAAGATTAAGATCTAATTTCAGATGACCTTTACCACCCTGGTGTGAACCTGGAAAAGCAGTAAATACTCTTTGTATCATTGTTTGCCAACAACAGGGCACCCAAAAGCTGCTGCTGTCCCTGGGGAGGTTCTGTGAAGCATTCCAGTATCCCTGAGCATCCTTCATTGCCGCTCCCTGGCCACAGAGCCGGCTGGCCCTGCCTGTCATCACAGCCCCCTGCTCCAATCTGCATATTAATCTTGATTCTAAACCATCCTGCAGACAGCGCATGCAAATGTACTGAGTGATTCAAATTGGTTTTCTCTGTTTGTAAATGTAGTGTTCTGTGACTGCTCAGGGGCACTAGGAACATATGCTCCTTGATATCTGACATTTTTCAAAATTCCCAGCAAGGAGGTTGTTTGCAGCGTAGGCACATGGGGGCTCGTTGAGCTGCCCTGCCTCTCCCGTCGTGGCTCACACCCACAGACAGTCCTGTGTGAGAGAGGGTTCACACCCATGAGGGAATGGTTTCCTTTTTTTTTGGATGTGTGTGTATGGGGAGGGGACAAGCAGCAGAATGCAGAGTCTCTGTGAATTAAGCAGCGCAGCCCTTTCGTATTCCCAGAAACTCAGTTAAAGCAAAGTCTATTATTCCGGAGGTTTGCATGAAAAAAGCATTACTTATCTCCCTGCCTTAAATTGTCTCTGCGGAGACCAGCTCTGTGTGGGCTGGTGATCTGGAGGGGAGAGCCTGGATGCTGCTCTCAGCTCCAGGACTACCAGCCCTGGGAAAGGGGCTGGAGGGCAGAGAAGGCACAGGAGAGCCTTTTGCTGCCACATCAAGCCCTGCATCTTCCTCACCTCCACATGCTCCTTACTGCTCATGGTGAGATTTCCCAAGCTTTCCTTTGGCAGTGGCACATGAAAGCCATTTAATGGCTCAGGTTACTGGGCTGTAAGCAGGATGGGGGGAAGTAGCTGAAACTCCTGCTGCTCTCACTTGGTCATAATGCCCATCTCTGAGGGGTTCCTGTTCTCAGATGAGGCAACCCTGGAATAAGGGCTGATGCTGAGCACAGTGGTGTTTTCATGTCAGCTCTAATAGGCTCAGCTGCAAAATGGGAGATATGAGGAGTAGGTGATGTGCTGTTTGGCCACTTCACTGCAGGGATGGTCCCCTGTGGAAGAACAACCTTCACTCATCCATCTTGAATCACCTGTTTGCAAGCCAGCACTACTTGGTTTCTCTGGATGAGGAAGCTGAGGGTGCCAGAGGGATGCTGCATCACCTGTTGGCTTCCCAGGTGCAGTCCCTACCTCGGGTGTGAGGTTTGCACACAGCAGCCCAGGCTACACGGCCAGAAATCCCCGTGGTGTGTCCAGCAAGAGGCTGTGGTGGTTGTGGTGCTGCCAGGATGGAGCAGAGCTCCCCGGGCTCTAGGGACACACAGCCCAGCTCCTTGAATGCCTGGCTGCACCACAAGACTTTAGGCACACATTCTAACACTAATTCCTTCCACTGAAGGGGAATAAGCACTTCTAACAGTTAGTTTGCTACAATAATTAAAATTCATGTTATCCTCCGTGAAGCTCAGACAACTCTCTGTTGTCAGCACCTCCAGAGGTCCTGGTTTAGCTCCTTCTGGTTCATTTAATGATATAACAGTGAGAAGGAGACATATTCCTTTTATTGTTGATGTGTAAGGTTTAGAATTAAATGTCTCTGCTGGTTGCTGGGTACTTTCTGCTACTGCCAACCCCACAAACTCTTTAAACATATGCTAATGAGCCTGACTTGCTCCCATTCCTTCTGTATAATCCATGAAGTAAGAAAAGTCAATCTTAGTCTGACTGCCTAATGGCCTCTATACATTGTAGTTAGCACAAAACCACTGTGAAGTGATGGAGATCAGGAGTTAAATGCATGAATTAAGCAGAACCCCTCTGACCACACTCCATTAGAAGAAAAACTGTCTCTAGGGAGACAAAACAAGATTTCTCTCTATATATACATTGTAAGAGTCGCCCACTGATCCTCCAGGCATTTTGAACATTACTGGCACCCTAGTGATGTGGACAGAATATAATTTATCAATATCGCTACAACTTCCTACCCAAGATGTTGCTGGAATACTGATGTGCTACAGCATAATAAGGTTTGAAGAAGTACGTATGTTATCCATAGCATTGCTTGCTCTCAGGCACCTGATTCTTCAGCCCTGATAGAAATCTATAAGGAATTACATGAATTTTAACAGTCTGTATTGTTTTTTATTTTTAACATTGCTTTTGAACACCTGTGTGTGGTATTAGGGCTTGGCCAGCAGCTGTTTGTGTGTGACTTGGTCAGAAAATAGAGGGGGAAAGTTATTCCACAAAGCTCCCAATGGATTAATGTGATGGATAAATGCAAGGGAGTTACAGTGGTAAAACCTCGTGTCGTGGCTTTGGATGGTGGGGTCCAGCCATAGGACACAAAACTCTGCCACAGCTCTTTCAAGCAGCATCTTTTCATTTGGAGCAGCTCTGGAATAAGCAATGCCTGCAGAGGACTGCCTCTGCTCCAGCGCTGTGATGCTATTCTTAGCATGGTTATGATTGATTACGGCATCTTACACAGTCGTTGGGTAAAAATAAGAGACTAAAAGACCTCATCCTCTGCCTCGTGATCCTGCAGTTCCGTTTAAAATCTTGCTGCTGTAATCAGCTTCTTACCTGAAGTTTGATGGATATCTGGGCTTCTGTGCGGCCTTGGACACGACCATCTGATCTGAGCTTTTAAAGCCATTGACAATTTATTTCTCATCATGTATCTTTCTGAGGACAAAGAGATACCAGATGAGAATCTGGACCTTCTATTTGCATGCAGGAATTGTGTGTTATGGAGTGGGGTTGTACAAGTCTTATGAGTTATTTGGATAACATCTTATTGGCATCCCTCCCTTGATGGCAGTAGGTACTGCATGAGCTTTCAAGAAAGAGTCTGCCATCACTTGTACTCTTTAGTAGGGTTTGGTACCGGTACCAGAAACTCTGCTGCCTCCTTTAGAGTGAAAAACTTCAAAGAATAAAAGTTGAGAGTGTAACACTAGAAATATTTTGTTTTCCAAGAAATCCATGAGTTAGCTCTGTCACAGCGATTTGGGCAAACATGTGTCTTTCTGTCCATCTTTTCCCTGGAAGTGTTCTCAAAGGAGCCTTCCATCTTCCATGGGACACATTAGGACATTTCAGCCCTTTTAATAAGTTATTTAGAAGAAACCTCCTAATCTATAGTGAAAATCCCACTTGACGTTGTTTTCTTCCGTATTCCTAAGCATGAGAAGAGTTCTGCAGAAGTTGGCTGTGGATGTTTACACTGGGGTGTGCTGAATTGTTTTCAAGCGCTATATATGCTGCACGGGGTTGGGATGGCTTTCAAAACAGTAAAAAAATCTTTTTTTTCAAGTACTGCTTTTATCAGTAATTCCTTAGCCACAGGATCTAAATGCAATTATTAAAAGGGAATAAAAGAACAGAAAGAGCAAAATTCAGCGAATAGTTATCCTGTCAGATGCAGCATGCAGGCCTGAGTGTGTCCAATTTCAACATGAACTTCGTCAAGCTGTGGTTGGAGCAGGATGACACGTTGAGCCTTGGATGCGGCATGAGGCTGTGCAGGGTTTGCAGCTATTTTCTTTCCTCTCTGGGTGCCAGTAGCTGCCTTCTAGAGAAACCAGCTGGAACAGTGCTCCAGTAATCCTTTTAGAGCTTGCAGGATCTGTGTTTAAGTGCTCCTTTTGCTGCTTCTCTCTTGAAGACAATTCCTTGCAGTGGAATCGGTGTGATTGGATGCGTTAGTGCTGAGGTTTTGTGCAGGACATGCAGCCTTTCCTCCAGCATTCCATGGCATGTGGGTAAAGCTATCTTCCCAGGAAGTAACTTTGCAGATTCCCCTGGCCGTGAACCTGAAGATGGTCACATAGGAAGGTTTTTTGTGGTGCTTCACTTTTGGTGCTCGCTCACACCGAAACACTGTGAATGTGTTTGTTCTGTAAAGCCACAGGCTTTGGTTTAGTTCCGTGATATTGCCACATTTCTGGGTTTCACTCTGATATTTATTCTTCGTGCTCTGCTCTCCCCCATGGTGTTTTCATTTGATGGAAGTTCTTAATGGAAAAGCAATTGCTTAGGGAAATGTGCTGCCTATCAGCTGTCTGATCACAGCTATCCATTTATGGAATTACACTGAGACTGTATCAATGTATAGGCTCCATGAAGAAAATATGCTTCATAAAATTCATCTTGCATATCATGTCTCTCTTTGTCTGTAGTGTTCAGAAGCTCTATTTTCTGTTCCCATAATCTACTAAATAATAACAGTTAGCACTTGCATCTGCAAATCAATACACAGGCTTAGCTCCCAACTGTAGTGAAAGTTTGTTATTGTATGAAACAGTAACCATTCCCTTTCCTGCCCGTAACTGGTCCTTGTGCTCTGTATTTCTGTCAAATTTGATGACAGTCACCTCCTGAAGCTTTACAAAAGGCAGAAATTCCCCTGGTGCTTCTGGCAATTACATATTAGTTTTCGTAGAGGCAGAAGATTACTCGCTGATTCCTGTTTGCTGATTCCATTATGTATGTATGCTCTAGTACATAATGGCTTGTTAATCCCTTAAAACAGCATAGCTAGGAATATTCTTTCAAAACTGTATTTTGGTTCAATTGAAAAAAAAAAAAACATAAAAAATGATGAATTCCATAGAGTCTCTTATAACCACTGGGGTTTTGAAGATGATTGCTATCAGGGAACTTATCATTATGGTAGCTGGACTGTGTGTGATGTGGTGAACTGTTTCCTTTTGAAGATATTAATTTTCCTTCCGTCGATTTGATGCGATATGCTCGCAGTCAAGCTGGGCAAGAGTAATAGTGGTGATGAAGACAGCTTGGTGTGTTATTGTGCTCTAAAATAATTCTGTTAGGCTCTAGTCTCTTTCCCAAGATGAATTCCCGCTTTCTCTGTGCGGTGTTTGTGATCACTCAGCTGCAGGCTTCATCCATAGCCCTGTCCCTGTGGAGAGCTGTGGGCATTTTGGCCTTATTAAAGTTGGGTTTTACACCCTCATTAGGTTGCACCTCAGCCTTGCTTGCAAAAAATGCGGTGCTGTATAATGCCATGCACTGTGAAATGGGATTAGGACTTGGAAAACAGAATGTGATAAAAAGTTCAGCCTTGTCTTGCTTTGTCCTTCGGTGCAAACCTCACCCTGCTGAGCTCCTGTTCCATTGCTGTGCACAGCTCACATACCCACGCTTTGGAGTTACCTTAGCAAGCCAAAAGCGTTCCTTATGTAAAAAATGGGCACGCAGTCACTGAGAAGCCCTGCATTGCTTCCCTTGAGCCTATTTTACATTCCTTGCGCCCAGGCTTGGCCCACATGGTGATGGCAGTGAGAGGTTGGGCTTTCTGCTGCCACTGTGAGTCTGAAGGGGCAGGGCAGCAGGAGATCCCACTCCAATCCCCTTCCTGTTGTGGGAGTGTTGTTCCTACAAGCTTTAATAAATAGTCCTTTCCCTGCAGAGTTCATGATCTAGTAGGCAAGATGGAAACTGTGGGAGTGTAATATTATCCATCTTCCACAGATGGGGAAAAGAGGCACAAGGAGATTAAGGCCAAGCTTGCAGAGGAACTCTGTGGCAGGACCAGGAATTGAATTCAGCTCTTTGTCCAAAACCTGCCTTCACCTCTATGCTTTTCTATTATTTAATCAGAAAAAATGCAAATTGATTTAATTAAAGGAGAGAGCAAATTTCTAATTTCAGACTGGATTCATTCTGTGGTTTGGATTCGTTCTGTGGTTATGGAAATTTTGAGGAACGGAGAATAAACATCTGTAATTTCTTTTCTCAACACATGTATTTTCATTTACACTGCTGTGTAAAAGTTATATTTATATATTTTGTGGCATCTGATTTTAGCCTAGAAGCAGATCTGATGTTGGGTTACCAAGAGGTGTCATTTTCTGGCTTGCAGAATAATCCTCTTTCTGGCAAAAAGTCAGTCATGTTTCTTCCCACAGACGTGGTTTCTTCCTTTCAAGTGTCTCTCAAAATTATTTTACACTCAATGAAGCAAATCCTCCAAAGGCTTCATTATTCTGATGGTAGTATCATCTGATTGAATATTTCAATCATAATGTCCTTTGGAGAATTTTAGCAGTTTCCACTCGGGATGTTGGAGGCTTGGATCTGTGTGTGTTCCTGAGGTTTTGAGGAACTGGTGGAGGAAATACAGATAATTTCAGATGCACAGAGTTCATTGGGGAGGTAGATGGTAATGTTTACTCTCTCTGGCTGTTGACTAGAATACATTAGATCATCTCTTTCCAGTGTGAAAAACACAAATGCAGCTTCTTCGGGCCCTGCTTTGCAAAGCATTTAAGCACACGCTTGGTTTGAAGCACGTGACCGTTGTCTGAGCACTGAAAAAATATCTTTAGACAATTCTGAAAAACTTCTGGGTTTGTTTTGATAAGTGAGTTCCTACAAAGATGCCAGTTTTAGAGCTTTCTAAAGGACTGTGAGAGCTCTTTGTACCCCATTGCCTGCTTCCCCTCCCCTTGCATCCCCCGGAGAACACACGAAAGATTCTGGCACCCACCTCTGAAGGAAGAGCTTCTTGGGCTGACGTTGCTGCCTCTGAATTGCCGTGTCACTGAGGACTCCTTGATAAGGGAGTTCTGCTTATTTCAGGCTCACATTAGGTTTTATGAACTTTAATGAACAGTAAGTAATAAATTTGCTGAAGAAATTGGGTTAGCCTGTGATTAACATTCAGAGTGATGCAGATGAGTGTACCAATGATGGGAACATGTGCTTACATCAGGATGAAATGCAGATGAGAGGCCCTGGAGCAAGCCCAGGGATGTGGGCCAGCACAGTTTCATCTCTGTCAGCTTTAATCTGATCTCAAGTGTGAGTGCTACCGGCCTGCAGAAGGAACCTCAAACCCTGGGAAGACCTCAACACAACTTTTGTTTTCTACTAGAGGCTATTAAAACATTTCTTTACAATCAGAGCTCCATACGTTAAAAACTCAAGTCACTGTATCTGAAAAACAATATTTCTAGCAGTAGGGAGGAGAGAGGGGAATGGTTGGAAGATGCCTCTTGGTTTGGTTCAGCTTTTATGACATGCTGCTTTACTGAGCAGTCGTTTTAGTCAATTGAAACCCAGCTGAGCCCATCGTCTTATGACAGCGCCGTTGTACGGAACGGAGAGAAAATCCCCCCCGCCCCCCTCTTAAATGAAGTGCAAAGTAATGCTAGAAAGGGAAAGAATAAATCAATTTTAAGTGGTAATCTATGAAGTTGGACAGAAAATGATGAGAAATGAAGCAACTGGTCATAGGAAATTGACCTTGAAAATGGTGTTTATCTTGCGGCCGCAGTGGCAGAGCCCCGCTGCTGCCGTGGGTCGGCGGCTGAGGGGGAATTTAAATCAGAGTTTCTTTGCTTTGAATCTCAGTTGGGTTTTGGGGAAGTTTCTTTCAAGACTGTGTTCTCTCACAGTTACGCCAGTGGTGCTGCTCGGCAGCGTCTGCCAGGTGGGATTTATTCCTTTGTGGCAGCCTCATATTTTACTGTGTTGCTTGAAAGGCTGAGCCAGTTTGGGAGTGGTAATTGCCCAGGGTCAGAAGAATCACTGTCGTTGTGTAACAGCTACATATGCTTGGGAGAGAGATGGTATTTTTACCTGGATTTTAATTTCCATACAAATAAACACATTAAAGTGAGTAAAAAGACAAATGAGTAATACATGTCACCTCTGCTATTTTAAACTGTAACACCTACTTACACCAGAATGATGGTTATTGCAGTATTATACACATCTTATTTACAATAAAGGTACGGAAGGGTGTGGGAAGTGGAATATATTGAGTTTTCATTGGAATTCTTCTAGCAGAAAACAACTGACAGAGTGTTTCCATGAATTTTGTCTTCTAGGGTGGGTGGTCAGAACTCCGTCAAATTGACTAAATGCTTTTTACTTCAACTGATGATGATCTTTTTCTGCCTTTTTTAGCGTCAGCTGAGTCCCTAAGTGATCCATTTGCAACTGGATCATCTGCTCTCAGCATTTGCTTACTGGGTGTCTCAGTAATTCCCAACTAAAACATGAAGGTACAAGTACAGTCTCCTCTGCCATGGACACTTTACGGTTTTGATGATCAGCAAAATAACATTAACCCATTAACTTTCCCGAAACATCAGAAATCTTTGTGTCAGTTCTCACCTAAACCGTGCAAACGGGCTATCTGGTTTGCTCAGCTGGTTCATATAATCACTGGCCTCTTTAGCAGCACAGATCCTCTTTCATCAGCAGTCAGATATCAAACACAGGCAGGATGGTCATGGGGCTGCCCAGGGGTAAACGAGACCAGGTCAAAGCCCTGAAGTGCCCTATACCATGTCTGGGGACTTGTTGTAGGCTTTGACTTATGCTTGAGCTTTGACTTAGACCTGAACTTCTCGGAAGCCTGAGGAATTGCTCATACTGGCCATTAAAAGATGTGGTCCAGGCAGTATCTGCAAGTAGAAGCTGCTAGCCACCCTCATTCTGTGTACCCTAAGGTCTTGTTTTCCTGGATGGGACCATGTGGGGTTTGGAGATGCTCCAGCTCTTGAGCTGAAGGCGCTTCCCTTGTCTGGGAGCATTCCTTGATCCATTCAGCCTGGGATAGGATCTGGGATGAGCATCCAGAGCAGGCAAAGGGAAACAAAGGGAGAGGGGTGGGAAGCGGAGAGGCAGCAGAGCTCTGGAAAAGAGGAGGGAGCCCCACTCACAGCAGCTCTCCCTGGAAAACTCGTATTGATCAAGCACTGGTGACAGTCGGGTTGGCTGTGTTATTCCAGCACTTGTGCTCTGATGGAAAGCTAACAAATAATAAATCTGAGCAATGTTTTCAGACTGTGCAAAAATTAAGAATTTCAAAGCAAGCCTTCTCCAGATATTTAAAATTCAGGGAGCTTTTTTTGTCCTGGGTCTTGAGATGTTAATAACTTTGACTAATTGTCAACACCACCAATTACTATGACTGATACCTTATCATTTCCCACAATGAGCAATGCTAATTAAAATTGATTGTGCTGCTGTTCTGGCACAGCAGCAACTTTCCTTTTCATTTTTTGTTTAAACATGAGCTTATTGTGCCTATTTGGTGAATTAAATAAGGAAAGCTCATTATTCTGATGTTTATTTTTGAGCAGGGGTTTTAAGCCACATTGGAAGCCTGTTACAAGTGTCAAAGAAATAGAAGAGCTTGAATGAATTGTATTTTTTGAGTACCAAAACATACACCTAATAATAATATTTAGCACTTTTATACCACAGTGCTTTTTACATGATCACATTTCTACATAAAAGTAACCGCTCCTATTATCTCTGTAAGGTGGGCAAACACTATTACTGCTGTTCCACAGATACTGGAGCTGAGACACCAGAGCTTTGATTCTCTAATAGCAGAGCACTTCAAACTATTCATTTCAATTAGGCTGCAGATCCCTGTCTTACAGCACTCTGAGCTGTCTAAGTTATGATTTGCCAGACTGGCTTGCTTGAATTTTATACAAACTTGGCCTTTTATTTCTCACTTATTTTTTTTTAAAGTATGATTATTTGTTTCTGCCAAAGATAGGATCAAGAATTCCTTGCTGTTGGCCTGCCCTGAGCTGGCTCCTCCAGTAAATGTTGGTTCTGCCCAGGCAGGGCACAGCCATGCAGGAGGGATGAGGTTGTGCAGCTTTGTGTCGTTCTTCTTTGGGCCTTTGCTTCATCACGTGAACCTCCTCATGTCAGGAAGGGCTGTTTTTGTTGAGCAGAAGCTGCTTGCAGGGAAGGGAGAGGGCTGGATAATAGTGTGGGACTCTGAAACTCATGTGTTATATATCTCCTATTGTGTTCTGAATTTAGCCGTGGTTTTATTTGAAGTTTTCCATGGGGAATGTTTATGGGATAGGTTATCAATGGAAGATGTACCTGTTTTTTTAACTATTCTGCTGCTATCTCTTGTTAAGTGACCAACTGCAGTTAACAGCACAAGACTATGACCCCTGGAGATTGATTTAATATAAACAATTTTATCAATACATAATGAGTTAATATGGAATGGATATAAATGCATGGAATTGTCTGAGATATTCCTTACTTCCTCCTACTTAGTCCATAAAATGAGTCAACTACTTCATAGTGTTTATTAAAAAAAAGAGTCTTTTAAAGAATTTTTCATAAACAAGGCCTCCCATAGGTCTTGACAGAAAGGGAACCCATGTTTGCCTTCATGATCTCTTGTAGGAGCAGTTATAGAGGAGTGTGCCAATCAAAAAATGTTTCATAATTATTGGAAAAGACTTTGAAATGTCTGGTACTTGAAAGCTAGATAAAAATATTTATACTACAGAAACATCAATAGCAAAAATCATACCTGAAAAGTAAATAGTTTAGTCCTGAGCACTATTTCTTGGTTATATACAGCTACATGACTTTCCCTAGAGCATTGATATCTTCTGATCCTGATATGAGTTGTGAGCAACCTTAGAAATCTGTAGAGCTTCTTGTGCCATAGTGCCTCGACTGACTCCAGCTAATCCTCCTTGCTGAAAACAAGAGGACCCTGCCAGCAAGGCCTTGTGCTGTCTCTAATGGTGCTCTCCGGAGCAATTCACCCAGGTTAATTTGTTTGTGTTGGGAAAATTCTAGGAGACGTGCTGAAGAAGTGCAGAGTGTTTGACTGGACGTCAGCACCCCCTGTTTTAGCAGCAGGAGAGCGTTGGTGTGTTGAGCTGACACGCACCGATGGCACCATTATCACAAGGTGATGTGTTGCCATTAGCACAGGAAGCTGTGAAATAATGTGCCAAGTGTGTCTTCTTGAAACACTTTGGACCTAATTCTCCTCTCATCTGTATTATTGTCTCTCCATGGACTAGACTGAAGATGCTTACGACTTAACGCTGTAGAAAATCAGAGAGGGATCATGGATGACTGACTCCCTTGGTGTAACAAGCTGTACGTGGAGGCAGAAGTTTTTACTTTCTTCTCTATTTCCAAATGTCCCCTGGAGTTTTGTTGTGAAAAGTCAGTTATGAAAATTGAGAGTGTGAGGGGGGGGAATATGTCATTTGGGTTGTGATTTGCTGTTAATTAAACTTTAGTGTGACACATCCTTTATGTCTGGGGATTCCTGATTCTCATCTCAGTGGCCTGGTAGAACGGAGGAGCATCTCCATCGAGATCAATGCTCATTATTATTTTCCTCATTATCATCATGATCCTCATCAGTATTTGTTCTACAACACTGGCTGTGGAACAGAAGCACAGGCAGAGATGACCTTCACCTGCTCCTGTTCAAAACCTTTCATTTTTAACAGATAAGAGACTCAAAGGCTGGAGAGGGGAAAGTGACAGTGAACTCATGACAAAGAATTAGAACCAACCACTCGAAAGTGAAAATCAGCCTTTCTTTCCACTGCAAATCACATGATGAAATAATCAGTTTTCATTACTTTCATCAGAGTAGTGGCACTCATGCACAGGTTGAATCCCATAGTGCACAAGGTGGTGATGGATGTTATCAGACAGGTTTTAGCTGCATGAAGCTCAGACATCTGTGCAGGAGAGGGGCTCAGTGGTAGATGGGAATGGAGTCTGCCCAAAAAACAGGTGAGGTAGAGGGGGAAGGTGATGAAATTAGTAAATGTTCTCCAGAGAGAGAAGTGGTATGGAAGGTAAAGTCCACAGTGCCTTGTCCTGTTCATATTCGATACCCTAAATGGGATTTTGAGAACTGTTCTTCTTTCTACTCAGGTACAAGAGCACTGTTGTGAGGAAAATGCTCATTTTACAGTCCTATGCCTGAACCATGGCTTTAGGATGACACTGTAGGTGTCAGGGAGCCCAGTATGACTCTTGCCCAGCAGAAGTTTTTCCTTGAGGTGGGCTGCCCAGCATCCCTTGAAATAACTTCCTCGGACCCTTTTACACTCACCACAGGGATGCCACAGGCGTGACGCACCGAGAAAGGGCAGACACTGCCAGAAACATCTGGAAAACAAATTCAGAAAAATTGTCCAGACGTGGAATGATGCAAATCCAGGGGCAAAAGACCTGTCTGAAATCCCATTCTTGTCTGACTGATAACCTGTCTGAATGTAGGGCTGGAGAGAAGCTGGGCTCAGACTGTGATTGCACAGAACTGACAAGTCAGCCTGTTTCTAGACCTCTTTTTGTGCTGTGTGTGGGACAGCGAGAGAAGCATTGCAAGTTATAGAATTAATGCATCACTAAAAAAAAAAAAAAGCCAAATGTCTTCCTCCCCTTGCTCTCCAAGTGTTGAGGATCTGCTCAGGTTCACCCCCTTCCTTGTTCATGTTGCATTAGTAGGTGCCCCCACTTCGAGCCCCGTGCACCCCTGCGTGCTCTCGAGGTTACTACAAGAACCTGGTTTGGGGAGATGTTTCGGTTGCACTGAAGTGTTTTTACGGATCAGTTTCAGGAGATGGAATCATGTCATAGTAAAATGTTTGCTGCGTGTAAGAAGAGGTTTGGGGCTGTTAGGGACCCAGAGAGGGTGGCAAGCTGCTCTCTCTCCTTTGAGTGTTGTAACCCAGAGCGTTTGTGTTAGCACGTGGGTTAAAGGGCTGTGGCTCAGCCCTGCTGGAAATTGCCTGTGACCGGAGCACTACAGTGATGTTTGACCTCTCCTGGCCCTGAACTAAAGTGGTGTCCCCTTTGGGTGAGATTTCTGCTGCTCTTCACAGCCAGCTTCAAGCCTAAAGCTTTTTATGCACTTGAAATGGCTGCTGGGGAGAGGACACATGAAATCCTTACCTCTTGGGAAACCCCCTTTTACACCAGAAGGTGTATTTTGGCATGATGAGTTTTCCAGTGGATTTTGTTGAAAGGTAGTGAGATTGCCAATGTGCATCCAGATGTGCTAAGCAGCTGCTGGCACCCAGAGCTGAGTGTTGGGGCAGCTTTGGGGTTGGTGGATGGTAATTTGCCCCTCTGGAGCACAGCACAGCTAATGAGCATAGTCCCTCCAGCCACAGACAGTCATTGGAACAGATCAGAAACAGCTTCTGCTGACCAGACCGATGGGAAAGCTGTGTTTGGTGCATGACAAATAGCAGGATGTTGCATATTTTTCATTATTAACTCTGAGTCCATACAATTAGGGGTAAAGAAGAAAATAATACGTATTTATCTGTGAAGTCTAATGACAAAATAATAGCCAAGGGAAATATTGATCCCTGCCTTGACCGCTCTCTCTAGTGGAAGGTGTCCCTGCCCATGGCTGTGGGGTTGGAACTAAATGATCTTTAAGGTCCCTTCCAACCCAAACTATTCTATGATAAAACAAGAATTTTCATTGTTTCACCGTTTTCCAGTGCATTGCATGTACTGGAGTTGGCAGTACATCTTATATGAACATCACCTCCACTGTCCTGTTCCCTTCCCTTCCACCAAAACTTACCTCTTTTCCCTCCCCATGGGTGATGAGGAGTATGTCTGCACAATGGATAGAAAGGACAAGATGCCTTCTTGTGACACCAGGAAGAAAATGATCCAGGGAGTTACTGACCACTAAGCCTTTCATTTGTACCTGGTAAACTGGTTCAAATGATAAGAAAAAAAAAGAAAACATTTGGGAGATGCTGATAAAATCAGGCTTATCCAGTAGAAAGGTAGTGTAGGATGTGGCTGGAAGTGATAGGAAAAGCCTAGGCTTGATGACCCAGCAGGTCACTTACAGTCTTTCACTCCTAATCTCTTAGAGGTCTTTGAACTTGTCAATAAGAAAGGAAGAGAGAGGAACTGGCTTATCTCATTTATTTACGATACTGAAAGGCCTCTCACAGAAAACAGTCAGAAAGACAAGGTAGGCAGGTGAAAGGGAAAAATATAGTCGGGAATCAAAACCTGCAGCAAAGATTAGGTATAACCGGGCAATTTTCACCATTGCAGAGGGTTAAACCAGGGTTTCCTTGTATGTCCCTAGGTCCTATATCAGGTCTTTGATGTGGGATGAGTAGCTAGGTTTGTGGATAGCAAAAAGCCTCTGGGGTCAGCAAGCTCCAGAGAAGGCAGGACCTGAGGAAGGTCAGAACAACCTAAACAAGCCAATAAACACATAACACAACCTCCAAAAAATGGTCGGTGTTCATGCATGGCTTTTGCCCAGCCTGTGGTTTCAGTTTGAATTTGCTGTGCTCAAACTAGAAATAAGTCTTCAGTTCAGCAATCCCTGTAGGAGAAGACCTTGTTGGAGCTGCTAATGGGAGAAGAGATGCCATCTCCCTGATAACCTCCCCAAGGGGGTGTGCAGTTCAGGAACAGCTGTACCAGTGTCTTCAGATTTGGATTAATGATCCTTTTTCAGAAGTACATTAGGATTGGAAAAACACATACACAGTGTTATCTGAAACACCAGCAGTGGTACTCAGCATCAGAGTAGTCTTGTTAATGAAGGAACCCAAATTAAGAGGCTTCATATACCAGTACGGGGCTTTAAGTTCAATTTTCTCCCTCCCTGTATATACAGCATCTTGTTTCTTTTAAATAGCCATGTCTGTCTTACTCCTAAACAAAAGTTTTGAATAAGAGTTAAAAAATAAAATCATTTGTTTGCATTCCCTGCTGCTCTGTCACAGCTGTGTTCCCCACCCATTGAGTTGATGGAGCTTCCTGCCTCCCTCCCATTCCATTCCTTCCCATCTCTCTGCCTTTCCCCACCACCTTTTAAACTGGAGAAGAAGCACTGGATGTACCTTTTAAAGCCAGGGACTTAAGTCCTGGATGTTGCTAATGAGCAATGAGAGCCTTTTAAGGAACTGAAACGTTGCATTCTTATGATTTGGGAAACAAAAGCTGAATAAGAACTGTAACACTTAACTATGGCATCCCACTTTATTTTTCTCTAATGCAGGCTAAGCTGCCTTACAGCAATCTTTTAATGTAATGATTGAGACTATTATAGGAAATACTATACAAAGCAACAATTTTTTTTGCAGCCTAAATAATAAGTAGGGCAAGGTTTTAAATGAGGCTAGAGTAATGAATGCTGTACAATAATTTTGATGATAAATTTCCCCGGAGGATAAAGTGGAAGAACAGAAGCAGGCTGTATTTAATCATGCAAAGTTAAAAGAATGCAGACCAACAAATATTTATAGAAATGTACGGATTTTCTAACCTTTTCTGAGATATTCTTGCCCTTTTCACCTGAGAGACTTAGCAGGAATTCAGGTCTTTCGGTGTGTAATAATTAGGAGGAGGAATTGATCACACAGGGTCAAGTGTTTCTTTGATGTAGTGCAGAGAAATTCCTGCTTCCTTGCAGGCTGGAGGACTCAAACAGTAAGACATTTGTTTTTCACAGCTATTTCATTCATCAGTAAGTCTGAAAAGCTTGCTTTGAGCAGATACACAGCATGGGATGACATATTCTGCAGCTGCTCTTCACCTAGTACTGACCCAAGGAGGTGTGCCCCCTCTGCAGAGCAGAGATACTAATTCCCAAAGCAATATAGTTGCCTTTGTGCAGTTCTACGTGCAGAGTAAGAAGAGGCCTGTGAACTGCATTGCGGAGATGAGATCTGGGCTTCCATGTGCTGAGCAAGCTCAAAATCTTTGCCCCGTGCTCCATCAGCAGGCACAGTCCTGCCCTTCCCATGCCTGTACCAAAGGCCATCCATCCTTCTCAAAGGTGATGCTCCTCAGTGGTGATGCTCCTCAAAGGTGGTGCTTCTCAGCTGTGGTTTCTTCTGATCTTTGCTGTTTGTCTTGAAGAAACAAGCATTACTTCAAAAACTAACAGATAGACAAAAAGTCACCCCTCATATGTGTCTTAGCATGTTCCTGGTTGTTCTGCACAGGTGCACATGGCTGTGGTAGAGTTAGGCAATCACTCCATAAGGTGTAGGGTTGTGTTGCTTTGTGCATTTTTTTAAAAACTACTATTAAAGGTATGGTTTTTCAGTGGACTTCAGCTCAACCTACAACAATATTCACTCACAGAGGCAAAAACCTGAAGATTTCTGTTCTGCTGATCAATACTTAAAGCATATATTGATTTCCAATTTAGGTGTTAACTTTTTAGCTCTTAGAAGTGCTCTTGATATCAATTTTCACCTTGCCTGATGTTCATTATATGTGAACGTTATGACAGCGAGTAAGCTCAGATCCCATCTGGAGAGACAATTAGTTCTAGTGACTTCAAGACTGCAACGTGCAAAGATTTACTTGTCCTGTGTAAGCATTGTGGTAACATGAAATATCTCTGTTTAAGGCAGTGACCTGAGAAATGCTTTCATTCTGGCCTGGCCTGGCACAGCCTTCCTCTCATTTCTGAAATCATAGAATAAACTAATAAATAGCTCTGTTTATTACATTTATGTTGTTTCAGCATAATAATTCATAGCCAATGAGCCCGAGGTTCAGGGCTCAGTTTGCTGGGTGGCTGGGCTTTGTTTAAACAATAAGACACACATGATAAGCAGTGTGATTATGCCTCCAGTAGTGTTAGGAGGCACAAGGTCAAAAGGCTCAGTGACTTTAACTACCTGAGAAGTGCCGTGTAATCCCCTGCAAATGGGCTGTCTACAATGTCTTATTGCTGTATCAGAGAGGGAATTATTTCTTTTTAAAGGCAGCCACATGAATTCCCTCTGTAATTGGCACAGGGCTGACATCACTGGCTGCCAATCAGAAATCCTCTTTGTCTTGGATTTTAACACCTTAATTTCAAGTTCAGGTCATCTGAACAAACGGATTTTGTTAAAATGATGTTTTATCCTCTTTGTGCTCTGAGTCCCATCTGCTTGCTTTGTGCTCTGTATGTGTGTGTGTGTTGTGAATTGCTCTGCAGTAGCTTTTGTATCATCATCAGGCACTAAACAGTGATTGCAAAGTCTTTGCAGAGCTGGTGACATGGGGAGCCATGGCCTGACTTGTAGTGCCTAGAACATTACTTAGAAACTCAAAGGAGCAAGGGGAGGGCAGGTAAGCACCTCAGGATGTGGGCAGCATGGCTGGGATTTCAAAATCAATGCGTAGCCATCAAATTCTTTCATCCTAGCACTGTCCTTTCCTTTTTATTGGCAAACATAACATCAAAATAATAAAATCGTCCTGATTTACAGTTATTGTTGATAAAATAAGTACACATGGGTCACAGCTTTACTAGCCTGAGCAGATGAGGAGCAGGCCACAAGGATGCTGTTTATCCTGGTGATATTGAAAGGACTGTAGGCAGTTGCTGCTGTTTTGGAAGGGGAATGATGGATTCCAGATGGAGAGATTTCCCCCTTGTTTCTCCCCACTTTAAGCCCCAACAGAAGCGAAGATAAAGGCACAGTTCCGGGGAAGTTCTCTGCAGCCCCTTGGGCTGGTTTCATGGGCTTCCCTCCAGCAGCTGCTCCTTCAGCAGGGGGAAGGAAAGCCTGCATGAAATCCCATGGTCCATCCCAAAGAATGTTTTTCCTTTGGGTAAATGGAAGCAGATGCCAGAGGTCACGGCTTCTCTATGTCTCAGTCAACCAGTGGGTGGGATGAGGACATCTGCACATGGGAAGTGCAAAACCCATGGTCGAGGGGATGCTGTGGAAGTTGCTGTTCAGTTGTAGTGGGTTTTAGGGACAAAGCAAGAGGAATCATCGTCCTGTCAGAGGGCAAAAATTTGACAAATAGTTTCAAAGGCTTAAAATAAATCTATCTTCATAACCTGACTGATGTGCTTTTTTCCTGAGGTATGTTAACAGAGGTAATGATACCTCTACAGTGAACTCAATTAACCTTCTGCAGCCTTCTATGTGACAGGGACTCCTAAATCTCCTATTTTATGCGTGCATGTGCAAGATTTGAAGCTACTCTGAACTTAACACTAATAAATGCCATTTCCTAATTGGTGCCCATTTGTTTGTTTTTTTTCCAGTGAGAAAGACATGGTGGCTGTGAGTGGGATGTAGTGTTCATGACTGAGATTTCCACACAGGAGTGAGGTAACTTTTCATTATTATTATTATTAAGAATCTGGTGGTTTGTATGGATGTCTTTGGAGTTTCCATTGTTCAGTGATGTTATAACACAATCATAAGGAATTTAGCTTTGGTTCTCTGTGTTGTTTTGTATAAATGGTCATCCATTGACAATAAGAACAATGTGACTTTCCTCTGTCTGATACCCAATGCATTTTGAGTGTCCTTTAGAAGCGCTATGGGCAAATATATAGGAAAACCCCTCTGTGTATTTAGGCTTCCATGGCTCAATTTCCCTACAAATCTCCCTTCTGCTCTGTGATACATTCTAGTACGTGCACGTCACATCAGGAGACTCAGTAGTGTTTGCTCCTGCCTGGCTTCTGAGATCTTTGCATGAACACATCCTGTACAGAGTGAAATGTTTCAGCTGGGAGGGAGGATGTCAACAATAAATGAGAAAACAAGAGAAATGGATGATGCCCCATAATGCATACCCTATAATATAATCATTGTTGTTTGATAGAAGAGACACTTGGAGCAACTCTCCGTGCCCTGCTAGGTATGTCTGGATTTATTATTCAAAAAGGCACAATCAAATCTCTTCATTCCGTTGACAAATGGGTGCTATTCAATTCCGTATCTGCCTCTTATTTATAGCATATAGAGGGGTGATTTATAGGCTGGCTGCAGATCTTCCAAAACAGTTTTAATTAGCAGCATTGGCTATTAGAATGAGAGTCCTGTAGCTTCCCTATCATATGCATCCCCTTAAAACTAAACAGGAATTTTACTCTTTGCCAGGCAATGCCTCTCTGTTTTTTTGTAATTCCAGCAGGAAAATGTACATGTGCTTTAGCAGTGAAGGTTGTATTCCTGTTTGCAGCTCCAAGGGGCAGACAGGGGAGGTCAAGGAAGGTAATGCCATTTATTGCTGAGTCTTGGGGAAACAGGGCAATCCTTGGGGCATCAGCACTAACTAACAGCACATGGGAGCTTGCAAATATCAGAGACTCAGTTTTGAGGACAAAGTAAGCACCGAAGACGTCAAGGCCAGCTGCTCAGGCTGCCAGCCATGAGCATTTTGGGATTCTGCTCTGGAATTCTGTGTGCTTGGAGGAGCTGAGAAGGCAGAAGCCCCTATCTCAGTGTGTCCTGTGGTTGGAATGCTCACAGTGTTGTTTTTGCTATATGCATTGTCTGAGGGTGTAAGCAAGCATTACCCCAGCTGTTCCTTATCCACAGAGCTGCTCTGGCTCGTGGGCTAATTGGTACCCCTGAGGTACTGAGCAGAGGCAGCCACAGCACGGGGGGCAGCTCAGTAAAGGCACTAGTTTGAGTCTCTATTATTTTCATGCATCTGATAGGAATGTGATCCCTTTGAGACCTCAGCCTATCTGTCAAACCTGAGATCAGCCAACAGGTTCAAAAGTTATTTGGGGAAGCAATGACTGACAGAACAATTGCACATCTCTTGTTTTTTTCCTGAGAAACCAGGCTAAAAAAGCGCAGGAAACATAAAGAGTATTTTTTGTGCTTTTATGCAGTGTGTGTCGCATGCAGAATGGTCTGTTGTTATGCTTCCACTGATCTTTTTTTGACATAAGCAATGCAGTCATTCTGTCTTTGCATCAAATAAGTCTTTGTACTACTTGTCACCAGCTCACAGTGTCTCTGTATGTGTGTAAACTCGGTGTTTGCTACATCCCCTCATCACTACTGTGCTGCTGCCTGCAGCTGGGTGGTTCTGCTCCCTCTCTGCTGCTTTACAGCAGCTCTGTCAGTGACATTTAATCTGGAGAGTAAGAAAACCTTAGAAAATCTGAAGTTGGAGGTTGAAAATAATTTTAAAAGAGAGGACATGAGTACTGGACCTGGTCACAGATGCTTGGTGTCTCTGTCTGTCCTTCCCTGGGAGGAGGTGAAGGAAACAAGGCACAGCTGAAAGAGAGGAGGCTGGATGAAGTTCATCGCTGCCCTGCCAACGTTGTGTTTGTGGTTCTTGGGAGACTGATGGGAAAATGAGGAATTAGGAAATGAAGACATAAAAAATCCTGCTAGAAACAAGCCTGAAACTAATATGGTCAGAAGGAAGGAATGGAAATGATTCCTGTGGTTTGCAACTGGGAGATGATGGGCTCTGCATCCGGGACAGCAACACATCCATGGGTAATTCACAAATCTGGGGAAAAAAAATCACAGTTCTCTGGCTGAATACAAGTTAGATTTTTTTTTTTAATCTACAGAAGTTCTGTACAGGTATTTTATTTCCTTTTCTGAGTATATTGATAAAGCACATTGGTTAAGAAAGCTTTCAAATTATTAACATCTTTGGTTCTGTCTTTGAGCCAAATGAGCAAGATTTGGTGAGCTGTCTTTGGATATTACACTAAGTGCTTTTCTACTGCAATTCTAATAGAGTGTAGGGCTGAATTTGATAGTGTTACCTATTAGTGATTAGAAACTGAAGGGCTTTCAGTGTATCTGTCCTGCAGAATTGGCTTTGATTGATAGATTGGGCATTATGCATTTCATAATTTTTAAATTTTGCTTTGAAGTAATCATATTCCTTCTTAAAATTCCTCTTTTCCCTAACATTTTGAAAACGTTTTGATGGTGAGAATTGGGAAGAAAGAGGAGAGAGAACATTTTTGCTCATAAACACTTAAATATTAAATTGTGCATTAGTCAGTGGTACAGGCTGAACTCTGCTGGAGAAAGGTACTTTTAAATTACAAAAATATTAACACTGTAATTATTGAGCATGGATAATAGTTATGAATTATGGATCAGTCAGGTTAGCAAAGTCACGGCTGCCTAATAGAGAAAGGTATGATGGGAACATGTGGGAAGATGATTGAGGGTTCCCACTTAATGTTTTCTTATGCTCTCCTCAGCAAAGAGGACTGCTGCTCCTCTGCTGGTCCCAGAAAGCTGTGAAAGCTCACCAAGGGCTGGAGCATCCCTGCCTGCTCTGCAATAGGACAGTCTCTGTGCCACCATGTCTTTTTGGTGTCCAGCCCAGCTGGAAGGCCCTCGGTGCTGAGCTCTGGGTGACACTGTCACTGACTGTCACCACTGAAAAGTCCTGGCATGCTCCAAGGCACAGAACCTGCAACAGGAATTGCTGGCACTTGTAAACCTTGTCTTCCTTGAGGAGGCTGTGGAGAGTGGCAGCAATGCTGGAGGGTTAAGGACCAGAGTTCTATCTTTGCTGATGACCCTCTCTCTCATCTGGACAAAACGACTTCCCATCACCTTCTCTCAGTTCCCCTCATTGTAAATGAAGATAAAGCCATGTCATACCTCTGCAACGTGTTTTGACATCCTTGAAGGGAAAATGCAACCTTGAAGCACTCAGAGAATATCCTATTGCCAAATGACTCCAACAGGAGCTCCAGCAGCGCTCACTGTTAGGATATATATTTTTTTCTCTGTATCTGGGGGTTGCTGTGACAAGAAGTCCTGCCTCTCCAGCTGTTGGTGTTAACCCACAGCTGCTCTTCTATCAGTTTTCCAGTTTGTATCTACCCAGCTTCTTGCCTTGTCTTCAGCCACAATCTGTTTTCTCCAGAAAAAAACAGGAGCTTTTTCTACTTCATTTTTTATAGGAGGGCTGTAATATATTTGAATTGAGGGCTGTAATATATTTGAATTGTTTGCCATAAACTTTTGAGATTCAGTGACCTTTGTTAATCAGGAAGGGTTTTTTTGAGGTCTACAGGCAGAATTAATCATATGTAAACTGTTTGCTTTAAAAAGTCTCTTACTGAACGTGGGATTTCACAGGTAGCCTTGGAAAGGTCAGAGGCTGGAGGCAGAAGCTGGAAGCAGCTGCAGAGCACTGCAGGAGGACAAACCTTCTCAGGGCAGGTTCAGAAGTAGGGAGAGACCTGTGCTAACACATGGCATTGAGGAGAACCCCTTGTGTTTGAGAGACTGGCCTCAAGCCAGAAATTTGGAGTACCTAAGGAAACAATACACAGACTAGCAGCAGTAGCCTTCGTAGCAGTGATTATGGAGACCTTCCAGCTCTGGGTTAAACCCATGGATGGAAAAGAGTGCATTGAGAAAAGGGCAATTGTCAAAAGAGAGGGACAGAGAGTGTCATTGATACCCTAAAGGCTGCAGTGTCTTGGTGTACAGGGTCCTTGCTAAGGAAGGTCTTTCTCTGAATTTTAGAGGACTGCCAAACCCCTTAATGTGGTTTTAATGTATTTTCTTGTACTCAGTGGTGGTTTTTACCTGTGAGCCCTTGGCATGCTGTGTCTCAATGAGGCTGATTTTGGGAGATGTCTCACAAATTAGGTGCACTGCAGTGAAGTGTTTGGTTTCCTACCATGCAGCTCTGTTGTTCATCCCCCTTAGCTTCTGCAGATGATGCAGTGGAGCGTGTTCTCAAACTTCTTTTCAGATTTTTATCATGTCTTGCAGAATAATTGCATTTTGTGTTACAGGCAAGCACATTTGGAGGGTTTCATTCACAACAGCACATCACGTGAGAGAAAGGGGAGTTTGCTGAACTTCTTTGCCTATACAGGGGGAGGACACCTTCAGCACTGGTGGAGGGAGGGAGATGCCACCCCACCAACCACCCATTTGCAATGTGTGCTCTTCACTAGGGCTGTATTCAGGGCCTGATATTGGGACCTTGCTCCAGGATGGCTCAGAGCCCAAGGGCTTCTCCAGGCTCATCCTGCAGCAGTGAAGCGTGGGCTTTGCTCTTTCTCCTGATTATCAAAGAACAGAGCTTTCTCTTTAAAGAGTTAATTCCACAAAAACATTAATGGAAAAGTTATGGACTAGAAACATTTCCATCCAATCGAGAACACACAGAAAGTCTGAATATGAATGATTTAAAGACTATGGGAAAGCATAAAGATGTTGAGGTGAATTTACTACTTTGTTCAGTGCATAGATTCTGTGAGTGATCTTCAGTATGAATTAAAGAAAGATTCCAGTCATGAGATATTACAGTTTAATTCAGACATCAGTACAGTCAGGGAGAGGACGGTAATGTATTGCACAACCAGATAGGATTTCCATACTGGATTGCACCTGTGATCTGTATGGACAGTGCTGTGTCTGTCAGGAGAAATAATGTGATAGAGCATAATAGGCAGCTGTGGAAGATTTACCTGGAGCAAACTTTATCTGCTAATAGCTGGCTCATATCCCAACCCTAGCTGTGAGAGTTCATTGTTACAATGTCCTGTTGGATGTGAGTGAGGATGTTCTCCTGACCTTCATGGGCCTCAAGGCATTAATGAATCACTCACATCTGCCCCTTGTTCATACCAAGCAGCAGCAAGTTCTGCAGGAAATGGGTTTAAAAACACACAGAACTTTTTTTAAAGGCAGTTTGAAATGTGATGCTGTCAGTCATCTGTTGCCACACTTTTGTACTGAGGAGATGGTACATTACAGAGCCCAAGTTATCTTTGTTAAACCACTCGCCGCTCAAGTATACCAACCCCCCAATTTTTATTCATCCTTTCTCCCAGTTGAAGAAGGTACCAGTTTTCCTTTCCTCTAAAATATTTGCAGATGTTACCTAGGCTTTTTAACTGTTTTTTTTCCTTTTTCCTTTGTGAGGTCAGGTGTGCCAGTTTCAGTCAAGGCTGGGTAAACTTCCTGGCTTGGTATTTTAAGTCTCATTTCTTGTTCTAGTCTCTCTAGATCTTTGCTTTGACTTTTGACCACTTCTGTTTACAGACCTGTGACTAGCCTGGAGCTTTTATTTCTCCTAGAAAATGTGGAGGAAATACAGGTGGCCGAGGAAGATCACTGTGCCTGTGCGATGTGTGTGCTAGATTTGTTTCAGCCTTCTGGAGACTTTCGTCCCCCCCTGATTTTTTCTCCAGTTTAAGACTTTCCAGCAATGGCTCTGATGTAATCCCAGTGCTCTGTCTCTTCCCATTTTTCGGCTGAGAAAGCTTTGCACTGTGTGTTACAGAGGCCATCAGCCCGGGGTCTATTGCACATCAGCAGTCCGCTGGGTGTTTGCTGCTCTCTTTAGGAACAGCATTCCCGGAGCCACGCCGTGAGGAGTGTAGAGAACAGATGGGCCAGGAAAGTACCTTGCTCTCGGTGGGTCTGGAGAATGAACTCATTATCCAGCCAGTGGTCTGTCACACCAGCCTCATTTACCAGTGGCTGGTGTAAAAAACAAACCCTGGAAAGCAGTGCCTGGCAGGGTGTGAACGCAGCGGTGCCAGCGTGGCGGTGTCAGTCAGGGAGCAGCTTGTTGGGTATGAGGGATAGGGAGGAAACCTGGGAAGGCAGAGAGTTACAAACAGGCATCAAACAGCTTCATAAAAATGACAGGAATCCCGGCTCTTGGGAATTCAAAATGTCATGTAGAGAGGAGCCACATTTCAGGGCAGACTCTGCGAAACTTCCATTTCCTTAGGTGGTACCTCCTCCAAGTGTTTCCCAAAAAAACAATAAAGTATTAACAAAACATGTTTAAAAAACACAATGTTCAAACAAACAAACAAACAAAAAAGACAGGACTTCCCAGGCTATGTTAGATTGAATAGGTAAGGAGACAGGTTTCCATCTTTCTCCTTTTTAAATGCCAACTGAGAAACACCTCTGTGCTCAGCCTCCCATGCGACATCCTGCTGAACTCAAACCACCTGAGACATGTAACATCTTCCTCCTTGTTCCTTGCCTACTTGTCAGTGGGGAACACACTTTACTAGAAGCAAAGGGTGCAGTTTTGAAAAGCCAGAAGAGATGAAACTCTGGGATTTAGCCAAAGGAATTGTTTGAGAATTTTGGGGTTTGGCTTAGTCTTTGTGGTGAAGGATTGAGGATTGCAGGAGTCCTCCGTAGCTGCTGCTTCGGTTGCTGTTAAAGATAGGGAAATTTTTGGCACTGGTTTACTCAGAGGAATATAAAAAATATCAGAGCTGGCAGCAGTCTTGGAAAGTGCAGGGTGGGAATGCTTTTGTTTATTTGTAGTAAAATCCATGATGAGTATGGGGGAAATTGTTGTCTCTGGGTTACTCTGTGGGTTTGTGTGTGATTGATAGTGTGTTAATAGTATTAAGTTCCCTGCTTCAATATTATGGTTGGGAAATCTGGCTGGAAATTATTTGACTGCCTGTATAATCCCAAGATTTATGCAGGCAGAGCACATGGTGTGCACTGATGTCATGTGGAGAGGGGTCCTGCACCCACGTGGGAGAGTCTCATCAAGTAAACACACACTTGATCAACCACAGTAACATCTCCTGTGCTGGAAAAGTGGGAGGACACTTTAGCTTTGAATTAGGCAGAATTCTGTATTTTTACAATGCATAAAGACACCAAAAATATGTCCCCACAGGCTACTGCTGGGGTGTTTTTCTTTCAAACGAGTACCTGCCGCAGCTGGCACGGCGCTGGTGCGTAACCTTTGCAATAGGTGAAGAGGCTGGAGGCAGACAGATGTTCTGGCGTTGCTGGCCGTGCATTCTGCATTCTGTGCCCGTGCAGATGGTCCTTTGTAGCCTCTCCCTCCCAGCACCCCATCCCACCTGTTGGCACTTACGGTACGTCTCCGAAGAATAGCCGAGTTGCTGGGGAGAGGAAGACAAAAAGATACAGCAGCACTTCTGGCTGTGAAACAAGGCAAGCTGTGTGTAGTGCATAGCAAGGAAGCCAACAATTAGGGCTCTCTCCAAAGCAGGAGCTTTCTGTCTCGAATACATTCTGGTAATTCACCAGATTGCGACATGTATGGAATTACTGACGATTTCTTTTTTTTAATGAAAGGGAGCTTCTGTCCTGAGAAAAATTAGTTGATGCTGAATTGAGTTTGATTCTCCTCCTGCATGCTCAGCTTTATAGAGAATAAAAAAAGGGAGAGAAGAACAAATTGACTCTGGAAGCCACCTCTTACAAGCCTGGCTTCAATCCTGCCAGCCCATCCCATGGAAATAAGCCTCCCACCCACAGAGAGCTGAAGTGGACAAGCCCCTTTGCAGAGACAGCAGCAGAGATTTATTAGAGTAGTTTCAGTGGGGTTTGCTACAGACCGAACCTGTGCTGTGTCCCAAGGGGACATCTCCCTACTGCCTGACTGGGACCAGGCATTTCCCCCCTGCGCCTCATCTCCTGCTTTGTCCTCACAGCAGGAGCAGGACTGCTGCCCGATCCCTTCCAGCATCAGCACAGGTCCGGGGTGGCTTCAGGCTTCCATCCAAAGATGGAAATAAGCCAGGATAAGCTCAGACCTCAGTGTGATTCATATCACTCCATTCTGCAAGTGAAAGAAGTGTCTAGAAGTGAGATCTAAAGCTGTGGGAACATCACTCAGCACATCAGGCTTCATTGCTTCCCTTAATGGTCTGTGGGGACTCTGCCAGTCTGGGCAGTGAGCTGGTACAGGTTGGCCTGGCGTTCCTCACCTGAGAAGGACCACGCTGACTCCCAGCAGTAGGAAAATAAAGTAGGAGTTATTTTTTCCTAATAAATCATACCTTGCAGTTATAAAATGGAGTGCTGACTCCCGCTGATGTTTGAGTTGGTTTGGTTTGAGAGCAGGAGAACTGTACAGCAGGGAGTTTATAAGGCAATGCACCATGTGGACCGTCACAGCTGTTTAAGGAATAACACTGTATCATGCAAAATATTTTGCAGGCAGGCACTTTGCAAACCCTGGAAAGTATTTTACAGATTCTTTTGCAGAGGAAGTTGCCATTCAGTAGCATGGTTTATTTATTTTGTTTGGCCTTCTTAGGTTATTAAACATGTTTTATTTATAGAGTGTGCTTTCTAGAGAATCATCTGCATATATGTTCTTAAATAAAACACGCAGGACTCTGTGGGCGCTGAGTTGCTGTTTGCGTGTGTTGGGTCATGTTGGGTACCAACAGGCAGCTCCATGGGATTTGTAGGCACTCTGGAACTGTGCATGGAAGTGCTCAGTGGTCAGCTGAAGAGAAAAATCACAGAATGGGTCAGGTGGGATTGGTCCACAGTGGGTCATCTGGTCCAACCTCTCTACTTAAGCAGGGTCGTCCCAAAGCACATAGCACAGGATTGCATCCAGAAGGTTCTGGAATATCTCCAGGGACATATTCAGACTCCACAAGCTCAGAGCTGAGCTGATGTCTCAGAGCTTGTGGAGGGAGGTGTGCGTGTGGCTCACTGTGAGCCCAGTCCATGGCTGCAGGTCTCTGGCCATCCTCTACTCCACCACACAGCTCCTCACCTGCTGCAGCCCTTTTACAGTTGATTTTAGTGGTGAATCCAGAATGACTAACTCTGTCCATAATCCTTTCAAGCATAAGCATGGAAGGATCTTGCTATTAACCTTGTGTCATCAAAAAGTGTGAATTTGTGTGTGTGTGAATGTTTGCACCATCTGTTCCCTTTCCTGCAGCACAGGGTGAGATTTTTGTCTCCTTTGCTCAGTTCCAAACAGGTATGTGTGATGCTGATGTTCACTGTGACATAGTACAGATTACATAGGTTTTTTCCACTAGAATGTACCAATACATGGGCACAGGTGTATCAATGCAATGCAGGCAGAAATCTATTCTAATAAACACCCTCCTGCCTTTTTCATCCTATTGTCATCCTCTTAATTAAATTGATATTCCGAAGATGTATTCAATTTAGGATTTGGGTTTTTTCCTACTGAGATACCAAAGTAGAAGGAATTATGTGCATAATGGTGTGGCCAGCTGGCAGAGCTGTACAGAAGTACAATTTCTGCATTTATAGGTAGGTTTTGTCCTAGCAATCCACAAAGCAGCCAGTGGGCAAGGAAACCCTGCTCATAAGAGCAATTTCCCATGATTATTAAAGCCCTGAAAGCTGAAATCAAATTTTGCTAATCTGCCACTCACAGTGCTTTGATACTGAGCCATCACAAGAAAAAAGAAATGTAGTTTAAATTGTACTTTGACTGTAATGAGTTTTGAGAAAACTGAGATTATCATCTAGAACAAAAGTCTCCAGTTGGTGTCACAGAATGAATTGAAAATTCTTCCTTTTTTCGTCTAAACCCTTGTCCGTGTCCACACACCAGCTGAATTCTCTGGAGCAGGTTGTCTGCAGAAACCTTCCCCAGAGGTTTAGGTGTGGTTTGGGGCATCAGAAGTCATCTGCAGTGTGACACATTTGGCTTAGTCTGCAAACAGCTTCTGGGGCAGAGGGTTTCATCTGTTTGGCAGTCTGTGACATTCCGGGGAGGAAAGGCTGGCATCTGGGCCGTGGTCCTTGCAGAAACACAGCAGAATGCTGGCTTGAGCACCCACAGGGTGAGGCAGGAGTGTGCTCCCAAGGATGCTCGGTTCTTTGGGAAAGCCACCCTTTTCAGGGAATTCTGGCTGCACCACAGTGCTGGAAGTTGCTGTTCTCTCAATAAACAGAGGAAACCTTAAAGACTCCCAGGTTCCATGGGCTAATGCATCCACACCTTGCCAGCTGGGTTTCCAAATTTCATATCTTCCAACTGCATCATTCCCTCAGTCATTGCTGCTCCAAACAGAAGCCCAAGGGCTGTTTTATGCAATCATTGATCCAATCAGGATGCAAATGAGGTCTTAAAAGTATATGTATAACGTGGGACAAAATTTACATGTATAGATGGAAACCTTTCAAATGCCAAAATTTTGTAGCTGAGGCTATTATAGTTTATTAAAATGAGCTGTAGATTTTGTGTGGCAGCATAATTCAGTTTTCACATCTTGGCATTTCAAATAATTTTAATTAAGCACTAGATTTACAATTTGTTCCACAAGTAATACAGTTTGCTGAGATTACGCATATTTTCTGTAGTTTTGATTTTACTACTGTATTCATTTAGCTCAGCAAATTTATAAAACTAATTAAAACAGAAGTACTTTTTTTGATTCAAATTTTGAATGAAAAACAAAGATCTAATGTAAAATGATGCTTGCAGAGAAATTAAGACTGATTGTAGCTCTATAGATATTTTATAACTTGGTTTTTTAAACTAAAAGCAATTATTTTTATAGCAGACTCTTGGCACGGTTGTATTGTTTTCATGGTTTGAGATGCCAAGAGAGTGGGAGATTAGGATGCAGTTCAGCAACACACTCAAACATGTCTAACGTTAACCATGGAATTACTCCTCATTGAATTCATTGGATTTCTTGTTTCTGAAGCACTTTGCTGAACTGAGATGGAGGTTTAGAGCCAGATACCACTTCAGGTACCAAGGCAGGTCATGCTGCTCCCTGGTTCTTATTAAGTCTTGTGTCACTGAGGGAGGGAAAAGAATGTGCCATTCCCAGGCCATCAGCATCCTGAGGCAGTATCTCCATGCCAGGATTTTTCTGTGTCTTTGGAGTCCTCCTGTCCCACTGACAGCCGAGCTTCCTTACGATACGGAGAGCAAGGAACGTGTAAGGTTGTTTGAACTCATTTGATGACATGCCATTGCAGGTTTAAACACCAATTACCACGTTTCAAGTGACAAATCTGGAGGGAAAAAAAAGATGATCATTTAATAAATTTCTTATGAAGGCAAATGACTCATACATAAATCAAACTGCTTCATTAAAGGGGAAGCTCAGTCAGCTGAATACAGAGGTGACAAAGGTTAACTCCACAGTCGTGACACCAACTCGCGTGTCATTTCTCCCGAGCTCTCGCGATGAGTCACGGCTGCAGCAATGTCTGGTGTCACCGTCCCCCGCTCCTCTGGCAGCAATGACATTTCTTATATCACCTTTTGCAGCATCAAAAGCAGTCTAAATGTTAGGAGAAACTCATAATCCTGCTTTTGACAGAGGTGAATTAAAGACTTCTGCTCTTTTTTCCTGTGCGTATCCATGCAAGCCGCAGTGCTCCCAGTGCCCCAGTGATGTGTGCAATTCTCAGTCAAATCCTGGTCCTGCTGTCTTCCAGATCCTAGGAACATATCTATCTCACCTGATGTCCTTGCAGTGCAGTGAATCTGTGCCTTTATCTGCATCCCTATCTCATGCCATCCCTGTGTTTTCTCCTGCTTCAAGACTGATCCTTGCCCATCGTACTCAGTGGCAGCTGTGGCTGCTCCAGGGCAGCCCACGTGAAAGGTGTTTTCAGGACCCATCTCTCACATCTGGGCACTCATGGACCACCCTGCACATCTCAAGGTGTTTGTCTGACACCATTTTGGCTGTCCCAAAGACAGCAGTTTGGATTTTGGCCTATTTCACAAACTGATGTGTACCTTGTGTTGTAAATACAGGGGAAGAGGTTGCAGGGTTCTCTCGGAGTTGGATGAGCCATCTCAGTTGTTGTCACCTTGTTTGCAAATGCTGTGTTATTGTTTTATGCCCCCTGCTCTGTGCTTTGGGAGTTTGTGAACAATGATGGCGATGACGGGGCATATCAGCTGCTGTGAGAACAGAAAAAAGCACAGAAAGGTTTTGGCCACACAAAGACAAAATGGGATTATTTTTCAGTGCCTTTGGAGCTTTTAGAATTGATGAAGATGCGGTGAAGATTTTAAATAACCCCAACAAAGAATTTATGCGTCCTTCTGACCCCATATGGTCCTTCCCTCTGTGATTCCCTGCTCACGTGTGCAGCCTGACTCTCTCTTAATTTACTTATACCTTGAGCAGAAAGAGGGCAGGCAGAGAAAGGCAGCACGAACACCAACCCACCATATGTTGTTTCTAATGATTGAGAATAGTGGGTGTGTGCATCGGTCTCCTAACATATTCTGTAGGCCAGGGGCCTGTGGCACTACAGCTGTTGTGCTTTTATTTCTCCCTGTATTCTCCCCTCTGCTGCTGAAATCTGCAGCCAGGAAGTTGAGGATGCTGTTGCTGTGATACGCCTTTGGAAGACATCTCTTCTGCGAGGATGCAATTGCTGCCACTTACTCCCCTCCGAGTTACACAGCCCGGCACCAGTGCCAAGTGGCAGGGAACATGGTTGCAATTTGGGAATTTCAGTTTTTTTCCCACACCTCCACCATTAAATACTTTTGTTCTCATTCCTATGTCAGAATCCATCGCGTTTTCGCCATTTGGGGTTGGTCCCAGTGCACTGCTGCTTTTGCACATGGAGGTATTGCAATGTAGTGCCTAAGATCCGCAGTGGGAAGAGACAGGAGAATGGTGTCATTGCACTGTTAGTTCATATTTTTGTAAAACGGCAGGAATTCGGAATATCGCTCTTTTCGTGTCTCATTCAAGCAGACAGCAACATTGAAATGTATTTTATTTGATGCCCAGGAGACACACCGCTAGCATTTATAGTGACAACAGAAATCTACTTGTATTCCAAACTCTTCAGGAGAAACATTGATAGCTTTATTCAAAAAAATGGCACTCAGAGTTGCTGAATCGTGTTCCCAGAGCGACTGTCCTGGAGGAAAGTCAGTGCCGTCATCTCAGTCCTATTTCCAAGAACTAAATAAAGTCTGGGGCATATGAGTCTTTCAGTCTGTACAAAAGGGAGGGGATACAGAGAGGGGAAATGCATCAGGATGGTCTAAGCTCTGCTATGGTCTCTCTTCTCCTCCATTTTTAGTGGATAGTTCACCCCCCTTCTAGTGGAAGATTCCCTGCCCGTGGTAGAGGGGTTGGAACTAGATGATCTTTAAGGTCCCCTCCAACCCAATCCATTCCAAATTCTGTGATTTTTGGGGAGAGAAGTCACCCACTCTGAGTCATTGCATTTTTAGCATTAGGCTGGCAGGGATGCTTAATAACAAGCAATAAGGAGAATTGGACATTAAATACTTTATTAATCTGACAGACAGTGTTTATTTGTTATATTTTTTGTTACAGTGGTGAATTATCTGGCAGTAGTGAAGCCCCAGGCATAGGTGACCTTGGGGTGAACCTTGGCCGTTTCATTTTGCTGAGGGTTACAGGGAGGCTCATTTCATTTTTATAGAAGAACTCTGGGCTCTGTATGAGCTCCATAAGAAGTACCAAGATTCTGCTATTACATTAAATATAAGATCTGCTATATGTTAAAATAAAGTGGAAGTCTGTGTTAAACTGGCACAAGACAGAAATTACCCTCATATTCTGAAAGAGGCACTGATACCATGCAGAAAATAGTCTATTTGGAGATCATTCTGCTGATATTTTTCTCCGCTGTATCCTTTTTTGGGGGGGGAGGAAAACAAACTCTTGGTGGCTGAGGAGTTCATTTTCTCCCACTGCTGCTTTTTTCATTGAAGTCATCATCATCCTCCATTTGTGACATCAGAGTTACTGGCTAGCGAGATAATTATGATTTCACAAACTGAAGATTATGACCTTCAAATGAGGGAGGCACAGCGGGGCGGACAGATTCCTAAGCAACAGCCATCAGATATTTGTGAAATATTTGCAAAAATGTCCTTGCAGTTTAAAAAAAAATGAGGGAGAGAGGGCAGGAGGGAAACATCCAAAAAATATTATCAGCAGAATGAGTTGCCAGCCAGCATTTTTTTCCCCCAAGTTTTCCATTTGGTGCCCATGATTCTCTAACCTGTCTCATTTAGCCTTAATGAACATGAGACATTTTTTTAGCATGCCATATGTGCTGTGGTCCTTAGGAAAAAAAAAATGCATCCAAATAACTTATTTTTTATGTTCTGACTCTGCCCAATCATAATTTACATTTTGCACAGTTTGATGCCCATCTGCAACGTCTTTGCTATCAGAAAAGGTAATAAGAAAGGGAGGAAAAAAACCATAGGAACATGTTGAATGGCTGACACAAGAAAACCTAGTTGGAAGAAAATAATTTTTGTCCTTGTGGCAATAAGCAACTTAGAAAATGGCTTGAAATCCTGCCTCCAGTGGTGGGGCCAGCTGCTGTATCAGCAATGGCTTGAGAAGAAGAGCCCAAGCAGTTGTTGGTGTGTCTCTGGGGAGTCTCTTGCTCTGTCAGGGAGTGGGCGATTGGTCCCCCCATGGCTGAGGATCAGCCACACATCCTGAAAATGAGCCCTGAGCTGTGCCTCAGCTGGATCCTTATTTGTAATTATGGGACAGGCTATTTAACGATCACAAACTCCCCCCATCCAAAGCTCCTTGAAAATATTCTCTCCTGAAAAGGTAAAAAGCCTTGAAAGAATATCTGTTCCTCTTCAGTTTTCCTTGTCCTTAAAAGCACTGAAATCATGTATTTTAACCTTGGAGCTTGGCAGGAGGAGAAAGAAAGAAGGAGACACCAAAGGGAGGTCCCAGATAGCTCCAGGAGCCCATTTCCATCTTGTGACTTCCTGCCTGAAGGGGTCTAAGGCAGTTCCCAGGAAGGTGCTGATGAATTGAGCTGCTCTGCATCCTCACGTTCTGCTGAGCACTATCTGGGGCCTTGTGCTCAATGACTGCAACAAATCATAACAATTAATTACATTTAGAAAACAATCAACATTTTCCAAACAAAGCTCCAACCGTAACAATCCAAATAAGCCACTGAAGAGCCCTGATATGTCCAGTCCGGACATCTGGGCTCTCTGCAGCCCTGCCTTGGTTTCCTTGTGACCCCATACAGGGCAGGATGTTGGACCCAGGAGCAGGGCTGTTCCCATTTTTCTTCCTAACTACCTCTAAAGTCTATTTTTTCCTTTAGTAGTCTGAGTCAGAAAATGTCCTGTATCCCTTGCCTGGAATGGTACTGGTTCAGAAGTGTTTAATTTTGATAACATGAGCTGACGGGAGCTATTACAGTTCAGGTTACTTCAGTTACCCTCAGTTACTTCATCCTGGATTTTACAAAGTCAGAATTTAAAATCAGTTGCAGTAGTCAGTGCTTTCAGCATTTTCCAGCCTTTGTGCCAAGCTGCCAAGGGTTTGTGAGTTACAGCCTCCTTAAATTTAGCAGGTGGTTTAAGTGACCAAAAAAAGCAGCATTTCTTACTTATAGGACACATAGAAGAGAAATTCCTGGTGTTAACATTAATGGCCAGTGCTCCATTGGGATGTGAGGAGCGATGGGAGGCACAGGACTGTACTGGAGGAGCACCTGAGGGACCATGTAGTTGGTGATGCATAGTCTGGCACATGGAATCACAGAGGGACCTTTAAAGGCCAAACCCTGCAATGAGCAGGGACATCTTCAACTAGATCAGGTCACTCAGAGCCTCGGCCAGACCTTCAATGTTTCCCGGGGTGGGGCTTCCATGTCTCTGGGCAACCTGTGCCAGTGCCTGACCACCCTCATCGCAGAAAACTTCTTCCTTACATCTCATCTATATCAACATGCGTGAGGCTGCTTTGTCAAAGCACAGAGGAAAGATTTCATGACACTGCACATGAAAGTCAGGGTTTCTCTGTAAGCCAAGACCTCCTCCATGCAGCCAAAGTCATGTTTGACTCTGTTTTCCCTTTCCCCACTGTTAAATACGGATGTGGTATTTACACATAGCTCTGAGATGTAGGAGGTGCCCAGAGTGTAGGTGATATACTGGGGATATTTGAGAGCAACCACTGCTCACATAACTTTAACTTGGCCATTGGGTTGCTGGAGCCTGAAATACCCTGACTGTTGTCATGAGGGCTGCTTTGCAAAGCAGAGAAAGCAAGCTGTCTCCATGTGGCCAATTTACAGTCAGAAGTACAAATCCAATCCAAATCCTTCTGTCCCAGTTGAATCCACAGCAAACTGCTTGTGATCAAGATACAGCCTAAATAACTATTTGTATAAAATATTTAGTGACTAATTTCTTGTTACGGGTGCTTTAGAGAATGCTGTAAGCTGCTTGCAGACAATTGAAAAATTAAGAAAGAAAAAGGGAAATTATTGAATATTTTATTCAGTGCACATGATTTGAGCAGCTTTAAGAACTGCAGTGTTAAGCCACAAGACAGAAACCTGCAGAGCATCTGGAGTGTCTTTACCCATTGGTAGAGAAGAAAGGAGCAGTAGTGCCATGCTGGGTACCACAGGAACAAGTGTATATATCAGAACAGAATTAAAGTTATAGGCTAAAAACATTGTGGTTTGAGTGCAGAACTGACCCACTGACCTCCCTGAGCCTCCCTCCTATGGCTGGCACTGCTCAGAGCAATAGTGGATCATTTTTTTTCTAGTTAATAAACAAAAAACTCAGTTTACTTCTTCAATTTCATTTCTGCTAAACACGCATCAGTGGCAATGAACTGAAAAAAACAACAGAATAAATAATACAGACAAATACATGGAGGAGTTCAATTATCATTTCCCCCCACTGAAACTGCCTTTTAACAACTACATCTTCTGACTGACAGCTTATTAATACTAATTACATTAGAAATATGCAACATAACTAGTGCACTGGTACTTTCAATTATCTTCCCTTGTCTTCATTCCTTCTCCTGTGCTCCCAATCCTCCCTTTTCATGCCCCATAACCGCTACCTGGGGCTGCAGCTCAGAGCTCGTGGACCTGGCTGCCCATGAGCAAAAGCCTTTCATTTCTTACCTGAACGGCAGGAAAGGCCACAAAACAGTGTGTGTGTTTGCGAGGCTGTGTGGCTGCTCACCAAGGGGACCTTCCAACCCTGTCAGGGGTGGAAAATCCTTTGGATGTTGGGGGGAATTCCCTGTGGGCGTCCTGTGAATTTCCTGTGAAGGTCCCATGAATGGCTGGACTCGATCTGGGAGTCTTTTCCAACCTTAGTGATCCTGTGATCTGTTCTATGATTCTAAGTTCCTTTGGAGATCCTGTGAAGTTCCTATGAATTTCCTATGGAGGTCTCACACTGTTTCATGGCCTCCAGCCCTGGTTTATATATAATTTTCACAGTTTTTCCACAGTGCAGTGCTGACCCTGGTGATCAGCCCTGGTGAGTTGATCCAGGCTGGCATTGGCTCCATCGGATGTGGGGGAAAGTTCTGGCAGCTTCTCACAGAAGCCACCCCTGTAGCCCCCCAATACCAAACCCTCACCAGCCAAACCCCAAACAATCTGCAGCAGCTGCTTTGGAGAGCTGGGGTTGGAGCAGCACTGACTGACCCAGGTTCTCGGTATTGCCTCGGCTTTGTTTTAATCTATGCTTAATGAACTGTTAATTGCTTATGCAAATCAAAGCAATGGAGACACTTAAAGATTATTTATAATGCCTGAAAACATTATGAAATCAATCATTCCAGCTTTTACAGCTCCCACTATTCAACTGTTATTTAGATCTCTAACTTTTTACGTTATATTGCTATAACAGTTTATGTAAGAAGACAAATATGTTTTGATTTTATTTTTTATATCAGCTTGCTGATTGCTAAACCATCTATGACAGTTGACATGGAAATCAGGGAGGTTTTGATTAGGCTTTTCTGATATGTAAATGTTTGTAAATGAGTTTTATGTATATTTTAAAAATTTGTTTAAAGTTCTATTTAAGGAACAGGAAATAGTATCCTATAGCAATTGAAGAAAGAACCTGAGCAGAATGTTCTTGTGAGTAACATGTATTTAAAAGAACTCTAAGAATAAGCACTGACTATTCTATCCAGAAAGTTAGTGGAGAGACCCTTTAGTATTCACAGAGTATTTACGCCGGGTTCTTACAGAGTCTGCCTTTGCTATAATATTTCATAATTGCTAAAAGTTAGGCAGGAACCATGGCCAGACAGTAGAAAACTCAATAAAATTAGATTATCACCACGAACTTACAAGTTATTTCCTGTACCAGGTCCTAACACAGCAACACTGGGGCTTGCTCCTTGGAGCACTGACAGTGGAGAGGATGTCAAGTTTTGTGCCTGCTGTCTTTGAGATGTCCTGAGTGGTGCTGGAGGGCAACATAGGGATAAATAGGATCACCATAACCCTTGAGATATTTTTTCTATATACATCAGTAATTTTTTACCTGGTGCCCATAAGAAAGCACCACTGGGGTTGTGGGGAGCTTGAGATGCTGCAGATGTTGGTCCCACTGCAGCACATGGGGCTTTGAGCAGCCCCCCCTGGGCAGGTATGGTCAGGCACTTCATGGCTGTGGGATTTTTCAGTAAGGAAGAAGCCCAGCTGATGATAAATCCAGCATCTGTCCTCTGTAGAAAAGACGTAATTGGTCCTTGCTGGTTCAAATCAAGCATTTGTCTCCTTGGGCACAGAGAGAGCTGGCAGTGGTTTTCTACAGGTGCATCCCTCTTGAGCTTTTCAACTGAACTTAGTTTATAGGGACAGCCTTGCTTTTCCCAAGAGGTGAGATACTGGTTAAACTCCATGGGAGTTGTCCCTCAAAGAGGAAGAGTTAAAATTGCTATTTTGAACTGGATGCTAATTAAAGCTGAATCTTTACTAGTTTTGGTGTTTTGAGCCCAGTAAGCTTTCCAAGGGGTTTCCAGAGTGTGAACACCAGAGTGAAGAGAGGAGTAGTTCAGTGTTGGGGTCCTTGTTACCTTTCAGTTTTGGCGTCAAAGAGCCAACCTGATGTTTTCAAATAGCAAGTTTGCTCTTGTGGAGCATCTGCCATCTTCTGCAAATCCCGTGGCTCTGGATCAAAGGACAAACAAAAATCCAGGGTGGAGGAGTTGAATCCAAACCTCTCCTGAAATGGGGAGGTGTGTCAGGAGGTTCTCGTGGCTGGTCCGTCTGCAGCCTTGGATCTCTCATTTGTGTTGTGCCCTGCTGGCATTTCTGTTCAATTTGATGGAGCTCAAGGCTCTGTTAATTCACCTGTTTTATCTTTGGAAGTAAATTTACAGCTATTTTAGCAGTATCATCGTAAATCTGTAACATTTATTTTGAAAGGGAAAAAGAGCTCAAAAGATTACCAGGGTGTCCAGCTGTGATAATATTACCTGCCTTGTAAAATGCCGTGGGTGACTTTGAAGATGTAAAGCAAATTGAATATTACATTAACTTCCTTCTGATTTGCTAAAATTATTAAGTCAGTATTGCCAACTATCAAATAGAGTAGGGTTATTATTTTTTTAAATATAAATGAAAAACTATTTGTGATACACGTGGCAAAGTACTTCCTGCAAATCGATAAAACCTGTTTTCATTATATCTGTAGTAGAGGTTGGTATGTCTTTTTTGGTTGGGTTTTTTTTGGTGTTTTCTTTATAACACATTCAGCCTAAATAGGCAGAAGAATGAGTACTGCATAGCAATGTGGTTTTGTAATGGAATGGTTTTACCTTGGAGATGCACAAGTTTTTTTTCAATCCCTTTGCCTCACTGCATGGCAGATTTGTGTTACTTGTTACTCGGTGAGCAAAGACCATGTTCACATCCAGAGCTGGTCAGTGGCAGAACTGGAAACATCGTCCCTGTTTCCAAAACATTTTAGTGTAAAACATCACTTGCAGTTTTGGAAATCTAATTCTCCCTTTTACCAAATAGGTAGTTTTAGTGGTTTATCTGTTCTATATATAGAATATATCTATAAATGTATGTATGTAACACTAATGTCAATGTTGGAAGGTGCTCTGGTTGGTTCCTCTGCGTGCAGACTTTCTTTGGAAGGCACTTGCTGATTCAATTTACACTGTTTTAAAGGATGCCATTGCTGGGAGAGCACTTGAGTGGTGTCAGTAGTTTTGTTCCTGCCACTTCAGTTCTGGCTTCTGACTCTTCCCAGAAGTCTGTGTTCCCGGGGGCTGTGGGAAGAATTGCAGGACTTGTTCTTGGAGGACATTGCAATTGCAGTGATTTAAGAGGATGCTGACTCACAGCTCATATTAGCAAAGCTGGAGTGGATGACACGAAACTGTATTTAAATCTTTTTCAGCTCTCATGTTCAGGTTGGAACATTTCATTTCTCTGGTGGAGACGTAGCCTTATTGATTATTCATTCTTCCTTAACCTTGGCACACTAGAGCAAGGAGTAGAAAGAAAAGGTGGGAATGGGCAGAAGCAACTATTATGCACCACAGTGTAAAGATGGTTTTGGAATGAAGCCTTCCCAGTCAGAGGGGTTCACACCAGAAACCTGAACTCCTGCACTAACAGTGAGGCAGAAAAGGAATGAAACATTCACCTAACAGATTAAGGAAGTACAGTTATCTGTTGGGGCAGAACCCTAAAGTGTTTTAACCCCAGGATTAATACAGAAATATATTTTCCGGTTCAGATTCCCTGTTTATTAGGCTTGGGTAATGCACATTTCCAGGGTAAGGTGTAGTCACTGCTGTGGTCACCTCCCTGCCCCGGCTCCGCTGCCCACGCTCTGCCGGTGATGCTTCCAACACAATGAGATCACTGTGGAAATTCCATTGCCTCTTCCATTAATCAGGAGCAGTTTGAAATCGTAAGAGCACTGTAGCATTTCTGTTAATCAATAACTAACTGAGCTATTAATTTTCTACTAGTATACTGTTCTTTAGAGTGCAGAGAGTGAAAACTTGTCGATTACCTGTACTGATCCCACCCAGTGCCCATAAGGGTCAGTGCAGAGATTTCCCTAGACTTCAATGAGTGTCTAGGGGTGCTCTGAGATGCCCTGTTGGAGGTGGTAAGAAAATAGGAACTCTAAAGCCCCTCTCATCACTGCTGTTTTATCACTTCAAGGTTTTCAAAGCAGACCTAACCCAAATTAATACTGACAGCCTTGGGTTGTGTAATTCTTAGGCTTTTTTGAAGATATGTTCTGACTTTATTTTCCTTAAAATGTATTTGTTGGTAAATTTGATTCAAAACTGCCTTTTCAACTAGGGAAAAAAAATAAATATGTCAGCAAGGAAGCCAGAGAGGGTCTTTTTATAAGGGCACAGAGTGTCAGAACAAGTGAATAGGGCTTCAAACTGACAGAGGGCAGGATTAGATTAGAAATTGGGAAGAAAATCTCCCCTCTGATGATGGTGAGCCCCTGGTTCAGGTTGCCCAGAGAAGCTGTGGCTGCCCCATCCCTGGAAGTGTTCAAGGCCAGGTTGGACAGGGCCTGGAGCAACCTGGTATAGTGGAAGGTGTCCCTGCCCATGGCAGGTGTGTGGAACTTGGTGAAGTTTAAGGTCACTCCCAACCCAAACCAGTCTGTAATTCTATGATGTGCATAGTCAGTTTGGACAGACACTGCTGACCCCTGTTGGGACCAGGAATTCACAATCTTCTCTGCCAGGGATTGTCATTTCTCAGCAGGAGGAAGAACGAGGACGTGCCTAGACTTTCATTCTCCTCCCAGTTCAGTGTGCCATTTTTTACGTACCCACCTTTAACATCTGCAGCTGCCCAGTGGGGTCTGGCAGAGACCTCTGCTAGAGCCCTCACCCCATGTCCTGCCTCAGGGTGTCAGCTGGAAAATTCAACAGCTACAAAATTCTGCACTAGTAGGGCTCTGATAATGAGTTTAACAAATAATTAGCTGCAGTACCACTTTGTTTTATTAAAGTACAATAGTTGATGAACTTGCTATACCACAATTAGGAGCTCATTAGCAAACAAAATTCAAGGGTAACAAATACCTTAAGGGAATGTTTTTAGGAGCATTTAATGAAATCCTGAAATCAGAACAATAACTGTGAGGAAATGTAAATGTTCTTCCCTGAGTTGCTACACACCTCCTGCAGGATCAGGGACAAGGCGGGGTCTGGAAGTCAGGACAGAAGCTCACTTTGTTTGCCAGGGTTTGCATTCACTTACAAATTTTGGGCCTTTTCATTTCTTGAGGGGACTGGCACTGTATCCCCATTTTATTTTTGCCCAGCTAGCAAAATCCATATAGTTTTCCTATTTTGTTGTTTAGTTTGAAGGTTTTAGAATAAAGGACACATTCCTTTAGTTATTGTAAGATGAAATATTTTTTTAATTTGTTTTTAGTTTTGTGCATATTTTTCAGTCTCATTGAGGAAGTAGTAATCCTAACAAAGCTGGCAAAATATTCCTGGACTGCTCACAAAATAACAGGAGATATATTCCATGAATCTATGTACTCCACCAAAGAGCATTTCTAGGGATTTTTTGCTATTGTTTCTATGCTTATTTGAAGATGTCATTTTCTGTGGTTAACTCACCTTGTCTCCAGAAATCCATCCCTCAATCTCCCTTTAATGGATAAAGCAAGAGGACAAAGAGAGCTGGTTTTACCCTTGTCCTGAGAAATACCTTTTAGAAAATGATAATGGGCTTCTAACAAATGAAAAAGCTGGTTATCATCAGGGAGAATTAATCTTTGCCTTGATTGAGAATACCTATGCCAAATTACAAGCTACGATATCCATCTGCTTGCTGTTATCCAGCAATATAGATTTATTGTGACATTTTGGAGAAGGAGTAAGAAAACATATGAACAACTGCTGTGGTTCATTAGCCCTTTATTGGTGAAACGTGGTGCTCAGTGATGTTAGAGGTGCACGAAAAGACAGTCCTTTGGCTGAAATCAGTACGATCGTTGCATTTACAAGGCTGTGTAGAGCATTCCCAAGGACAAACTCACAAATTAGCTGCTGCTTTATGTTACTTGACTGTGAAGTCATTCTTTCAGTTGAAACTGGAGTGATCCAGCCAGTAGCTTCAGGAGATGGGAGAAAATACTGGGGTATATCCAGAGCCCCTGCTCAGGAGACCAGACTTACCCATCCCAGTGTCAGATGGATAAAACGACCTCATCTTCCCCATAGCTCCTTTGCCACCAGAGCTGGAGAGGGTGGCTGGCATCTCGTGCTCCTTCAGAGCCAACTGGCAGACCCAGGGCAGCAAAGAAAGCACCACTGGGACACTGTTTCCCCTCGTATTTCTAATTTAGTCTCTTACTCTGGCTGTCACCATCAGAAGCCCTTCATTTGTGGCAGGTGTCTAGGAAGGAAAATCCATCTGTGTTGTCACTTTCCTTTCTCACAAGTATTTATTTTTAATCCACTCTGGGGGGCTGTTCCATGGGTACAAGCACATGGGCTGTTGATTTATTTTCACTTAAGGGTCTCAGAGTCAGGATGTTAAAGCCTTCTAAGCCAACTCACTTTTCATATGGGAGAACCTTTGGAAATGCACTTTAGGTTTATGACACTGACTTGGCTTAATTTAATTTACGGTTCACTTAACCGATTATTCAAAATACCAGATGTGACAGACAGTAGATTCAGCTGAAATATTACCTCACAGGCGTGTTCAACACATAGAATCTACTCTCCATATGTGTAGGTACAGAATGTACCCCATCTACATCCAAGAGCAATCAATTCAGTTTTGAAGGGATAGTGAGGTTGAGTTGGAGATAAAGTCCCTTATTTCGTCTGTACCCTTTGTAGCAGCTGATGTGAGAGTCTAACCAAGGCTCTGTTGCGTGAGAGAAAACGTGAACTTCTAAAAAGGCCAGAGGCAAAGGATTTGTCATGTGTAAAAACATTTGTTGCTAAGTATTTGCTGATGTTAGGCTAAGTAATTCTTAGCAACTGTAATAAGTACAGTAAAGGGAGACAATAAAACAGTGGCAGAAATGTGGAACATCCTACCTTTCTAAGAGTGTGTGTCTTCTGCTGGCTGGGATGGTCTTTCAAAAGTGAGGGATTGGACACAACAGTGTTGGTTAAAAACACGTGTAGGTCACAAATACTTGCTGACTTTATCATAGAATCATGGAATGGTTTGGGTTGGACGGGTCCTTAAAGATCATCTCATTCCAGCCCCCTGCCATGGGCAGGGACACCTTCCACTAGATCAGGTTGCTCCAAGCCCCATCCAACCTGGCCTTGAACACTTCTAGGGATGGGGCAGCCACAGCTTCTCTGGACAACCTGAGCCAGGGCCTCACCACCCTCACAGAGAAGAATTTCTTCTTAATCTCTAATCAAAACCTGTCCTCTGTCCATTTAATGCCATTCTCCCTTGTCCTATCACTCCAGGTCTTGTCCAAAGCCCCTCTCCAGCTCTCTTGGAACCCCTTTAGGTAATGGAAAGGGGTCTAAGGTCTCTTGAAGTCTTGTCTTCTCCAGACTGAACAACCCCTGCTCTCTTGGCCTGTCTCCATAGCAGAAGTGCTCCTATGGTCACTGGTCACTCAAACCTTGAGCTGGGGTAAGGTACAGGTTCTCTGAGAGCTGGTCCTTGGAGGTGGCACTGGCCATCAGGTATGAACTGAAGAGTCACAGCAGTCTGTTGAGGTCTCCCTCCTTTTCTCTCTCCACTGCATTTATCCTTTGGAGCAGGATGATACATTTAGTCCAAACAAGAGCAATGATTAACTCTAGCAGTACCTCTAGTTCAGCAGGAACTGTTCTTCCTTTGGAGAACATCAGATGCCCATTATCAGTGCTTTTGAAGTTTATGGTCTTAGGTTCCCTCATGCTGGGGCAGGACCTATCTAGGGCACTCATATAGACCTTAACTATTAAAGAAAGATTAAAAATTAAACTTTCAATAATGCAAGAACCTGAACTTTGAACTCCCATGTGTCAGTGGAATGTTAATCTGATCTCAGCAGTACCCGATAAAGTCAATCTGTCTTCCTCACCTAGTTAATTTTTAATCGTTTCTATGGATAGAAGGGCTCTGGATGAGACTAAGAGGAGACTGCCTTATCACAGCCCTGCATCCCAGTATGAAAAGGGGAACAACATGGACTAAACTTATTTCACTATTTATATTCTGTATTGCACCCCTGTGTTTGTTTATCCAAGACTTGGTATGTAGGCGTGTTCTCTCAACTGGCGCTCAAGGGTAATAGTACACAAAAAAATCTGCTTGTGTGCACATGTTCACAGGATACTGTCAAGCTGTTAATGGGAACAGTATTTCCTAGGTCTACAGCAAATGTTTTTAGCAATGCTAACTGGGAAAGAGGATTGATACATTCAAAAACAAAACCGCTTTCAGCGCCAGTTCTGGGGTGATTCAGTGGTATATCCTGGGGTGCTTCTCTCTAACTTCATAGAAATATTTAAAATTAACTTTTAAAGCATTATTTTTAAGATTATTTTGATTTAACTATTAGTAAATTTTGTGATATTTCTCTTGTTCTTCATCAACACTACAAAGCATGTGAGGGTGTCAAGACTGATGGCCTGTGTCAGCAGAGCATAGAATGTGCTGAGTTTTACCATTATTTTAAGGGGAGGGAACTCAGAAATTTTAGAGCTCATCTCATTATATGGACAGCCCCAAGTTACAGTGCTGAGATAACAGCAAGCCCAGGCTCAGGCTCTTGATGAACCAGGGCCACCTTAGCCAAAACCTCTCTTAGGCCTTCCTTGCTATGCCATCCTCTCACTGGTGGGAGGGAACAGGGTAACTCTGTTAGTGCCACTGATGGTTTTTGTGGGTCCGGGCAGCTCCCATGATGAAACGACCAAGGTCCCTAAAGGGGAAAGTGTGTTGCTGATGGCCAAAGGATGCCAGCAGAGAAAATTGGGAGTGGGAGGGTCCCCAAGTGGCTGCAGAAGCGGAAATGTCTTCCCTGTTCCCTTAAACATGGACTTATCATAAACATCTATTTTTGGCCTTCCAGTACCTGAAGGGAGTCTGCAAGAAAATAGGAGGGACTTTTCACAAGAGCTTGGAGTGACAGAACAAGGGAGAATGGTTTCACACTGAAAGAGTCGGTTTAGCTTGGATATTAGGAAAAAATTCTTTGCTGTGACGGTGGTGAGGCCCTGGCACAGGTTGCTCAGAGAAGCTGTGGCTGCCCCATCCCTGGAAGTGTTCAGGGCCAGGTTGGATAAAGCCTTGAGCAACCCAGTCTAATGGAAGATGTTCCTGCCCACGGCAGGGGGGTTGGAATGAGTTGAGGTTTAAGGTCCCTTCCAACTCAGGCCATTCTATGATTCTGTGATTCTGTGATTTGTGTGCCTAACCAGTGATGAAGTCCAAGCTGTCAGACAGCTGAAGGGCTTTCAAAACCTAACTCCAATTAATTATCGGTTTGTAGAAAAACGCTGGATCAGCAAGAAAATGTATAAAAGATGAAGCAAGATGCTGCAGATGCAATACAGGGAATGGATCACTAGATTCATTCACTTCTGTCACTAGATTACCCCAACATGTGCATAACTTATTTACTGTAACCTGGAATAATATTAAATTGCCATATTTTTTCCCCAAGATATAGGGTGTATAGAACAATTCTCTTTGCCTGGTCTCAGATCCGACCCCACCACGCCTGTCTGTCCAGTGCCCTTTAGGGGAGCTATTTCTGTCTGGCAGTGTTGGAGGTGACAGCTCTGTGGAAATAATTAGCAGAAATGCAAATCAACATAAGTACGTTTTTTAATACTTCGTGCCTGGAGCTGTGCTAAACTTAGCAGCAATGAATAAACAGCATCACTGTTCCCCTCCTTGAAAGGACAAAGAGCCTCCCGGTATTTGGGATGTCTCTGGTACATTTACTATCTCAGTGTAGCCAACCTTGAACATTTAATAATGTGAGCAGGCCCTCAAAAATTAGTGAGATTAATAAATGTTGAGTGTTTTCATTTCTGAGCCTTGAAGGTGTACTTAGCTAACGTCTTTAAGCTTTTCTTTGCAACTGAAAGACTGGGAAATTACTCCTGGTTAATGACAGTGAGATTCTCATGTAATCACCTTATTTCAGGAGAAAGACTTTTAAATAAACTCCAGGAGACTCATGATAAAATAGCAGGAACTGGCAATGCTGAAATATGAGCCTCTATCATTAAACCATTCACTCTCAATTAGTTTTTATTTGCAATATTGACAACTAATCTTCTCTCTCTATTATACGTGTAAGACTTCCAATGATTGGCACTGTACAGTATATAAGTAACTGAAGACATAATTTGGTCATCTCCACATAAGATTTCCAACCCACACGGGACTTTTTAGTAAAATTAAGGTGTGTAAGACATGAGGCCAAAAGTCAGTAATTCCAGGCCTGACCTCGATTTCCCCTGATTTAGAGAAAATGAGAGACTTATAGGACCAGCGTCTGGATATAGCCCAGTGGCCTGGCTAAAAAAAGTGATAGATGGTGGAATAATTGTATCTATCCTTTAACACCATCCAATTTTTTGAAAAATAAATAAATAAACAGGAAAATAAATAAATAAATTTTCATTTCAACAAGGTGACATTTGCTGATGTTCACTAATTTAGGAGAGACTGATTTATGCATGTTTAATCTTCACTAATGATGACTCCAGGGCAAGAAATGAAAATAAGTTCTGTTAATAATACGTGTATATATTATTAACACCTTTACTGATGGAGACAGTAGACTGTCCTGGTAGACAAATGTAGAATCGATTTGTGGAAGATCTGAATGACTCAGGGCTGTCAGAACCTCTCTCTCTAACTTACTGAAATATGGAGAGAAGGAATATTTGGACAGTAAAAATTCTCAGCTGATCAACTGTCATGCAAAACTTGTATGAAACCTACAAGTAAATACAATAAGCAGCCCAATTCCTTATGTTTTGGGGTACTCTATAACAGTGAAATGATGTGTATTAAGGATATTGTTATATTCTGATTGTGGCTGGCTTCTCCTTTTGCCATACAAATATTGAGAAGGGCAATCCCTGAATTCAGTCTGCATGCTGACAGACAAAACTTATTGCGAATATTAATGTGCTTGGTCTAATCATCCTGCTATTTTTTTTGTGTAATTTACTTGATCAGGGAGTTGGAATTCCCTCCTAGCTGTTACAGATTCAAGCATTTATGCAAAATCCTCCAGTCTGGAGATTTACAGTGGATTATCTACAAATATTTGAATACATTAGTGCAGTCCTTTAAATGCATTCCCTTTATTTACATACAGAACAAATAACAAGCAACTTGAATGACAGCACTGTAATTCCATCAAGGAGCTCATGTCCTGAGAAACCACACGAATAAAGCATGAAGAAGCCCATGCCTTTGGTGGAGCTCTGCCTGGAGTTACAGCTTCACAACCTAGATTTCATTAATGTTTTTGTATTTAAAAAAACCCCCCACCCTACAGTTTTATGAATTGTGGAGCTGATGTTGTGTTTGGAAGCGAGAAGAGCCAGAGAAGAGCGGGGGTGGCACACTCTCCTCTCACCCACTTCTACCTCAGGAAAAAACCAAGTATTTTTCATTTCCATCACTGTAATAGCCCATCAGAGAGAAAACACTGAATTCAGGTTGTTGATGGGGCGAGGGAAAGTTTGCTGAGATCGATGGGGGTAGTTTGAAGAGCTCCTTTCTATCTGATCTATCTGGTCTAAGGACAGGTTATTTTGTATCCGTGGCTATTTTGGAAGCTTATACTGACATGGCTGCTGTACTCGTGCTCAGTCACAGATTATTGCAGTACGTGTGGGGTTGATGTGGGAAGACCAGCCTGGGCTTCGTTTCTGTTTCAAATCTTCCTCCTGGAAGGGAGGGAGAATAAAATCAAACCCAAAGGCTTTCCTCTGTAGTAACAGAGATGGGTTCCTGCTGATCCCAGAGGTAAAGCCCTAATAGTTTCCATGGAATAGTCAATTATCTGTTTCATTGCACAAGCCAATATCTTTTCTCAAAAAGATGTATTAGAGTGTTTAACCATTCAAGTGATCCATCTGGCTGAGCATTTGGAGATGCTCTTTAACTTGATTTATCAGGCCCAGAAGTGGTGTCCTTGATGGCTCTGGGCCTGTGTGGGACTCTCTGTGCACCTGATTCGTAGGGACAGGGCTGGTGACCTTCAGCTCCTGGCAGGAGCAGAGGCTGTGCCATCACATCTCTCAGTCAGAACAGCCTTATTGCACAGTAGCGTGGGATTTAAAAATTGCTGTTGCAGATGAGGGCTGAGGGGCCACCAGGTGCTTCTAAATAAAATGTAAGAAAGCCCCCAGGCAGCAGATCCCTGATAAGACACCATTTTTTTCTCCAGCAGAATCTGCACCTAAATCCTAATGGAGTCTGGCTAAACCCCTGTGGCATGAGATTGTGTATCGCCTTTAAATCTCCTCTACTTATAAAATACACATTACAGCTCCAGTATGCACGTTATCCCATTTCCATCAGGTATCACCTCTGGCACAGTGAAGATGTGGCACAGTTCAGTCCCTGGGGAAGTCACTTTCCTTGTGTTCTCATCCTGTTGGGGCGGGTTCTGCACTGATCCGGCTGCACGGTGCCCCTGGGAGAGGGTGGCTAAGCTCCACTGTAAACCAAGGAATTGGGATTGCAGCATATCTGGGTCAGGCATCATCAGCAGTTGCTGCAGGCACGTGGTGGGATGCAGCCCCAGAGCCTTGGAGTGCAAAGGGGGAGGGAAGCACCCCAGGAAGGTGCTGGCTCTGTGGCAAAGACCAGAGGGATGCTCAGGGTTGAGGTAGGACCCAGCTGACTACCAGGCACTGGGAATGGCTGTGACACAGGAGCAGCTAGAAGGGAACAGTAGCTAATGTTTACATCCTCAAAGTGAATTTCAAGGCAAAAACATTTACTGTAACACAAGTAAATGAAATCAACGATGTAATATTTTAATTGCTAAAAACTTCAGGCAAAATTCTATGTATTTTTCTTCATGGCTATCATCCAGCTTTACAGGATAAATTCTTTAAAGGTAAATTATTAAATTAAATTGAACTTTGGTTCCCACTTGCTGGTGTTTAAAACTGAAAATTGCCACTTGATAATGATTTATTCTTCTCCTCTACCCTTTTTTTAAAGTGAGGATTGCAACAAAGTTTAAGTATGGATGCATTTCTTAGCGAGTGGAGTTATATATTTAATATAATCCAAAACAGATTGTCTACTCAAACACTGTTCATTAAATGAACTGTCTGCAAGTGTGATTTACAGTGCAACGTGGTCATGGGAATGTCTGTGTGTATTTAATAACTGCACAGTAATAGCTTATTGGCAGGAGTGGTAATTCGATTTTGGAGTTTTATCTTATTTTTGAGTTTCTGGACCGTGAAATTCTGCTGTCTGACACACTTTTCCATTGCTTAATCTCCTGAGATTTGTGTAAAGAACAACAACTTTCCTCCTTACTGAAGACCCAGTGCCCTGCTGTATATATCTTTTATTGCCACCCCCCAGTGCAGCTGCTCACAGACCCCCATGTCACATTTATGGGCTCAGTACTGCAATATAAAATGCAGTAATAGACCAAAATATTGACATTTAATGATCTAAGATGTCCAGTCTTAGAGAAGATAAAATCTTCCAGTATTGCTAAGTACAAAAATTTTCAAGGATCATTTTCTGCATAATCTGTTGTGTTCTGTATTTAACTTTTTGAGCTTTTCTATTGATTCAAAGTCAAAAGTCTCTTATTTAATGTACTTAAGGAACTAAACCAGTAATTCTTATTCCACACAAAGACTTGTAAGTGTGCTCTCCTCCTTATGGCTTGCAATTTTGGCAGGTTAACACCTGAATACACCCAAATTATACTGCATTTGTTCATTCTGAAGGCCTTGAGAAACAGTTTTAGAACCAAGTGTTGACATTTTTCCTTTGGAGCAACGTCCAGTGTCTGCACATTGCAGCTGCGCTTCCCAGAGGGGTTACTGGTCTGGAGGGAGGCTTTTTAAAGGATTGTCTGATGGGGAATTATTATTAATTTGCTTATTTTTAAATTGGTGGTCCTTCATCCTTGAGACGTGCCCTGCCCATCGCAGCTGCGTTCTCAGTAACATGGCCTCAATACTTGTGACAGCTGCTTGCTCAAGTACAGATGTATTGGTCACAAAATCTGACCAGTGGATGGACGTCTCAAGGATGAAGGACCACCGCCTCCCTAAGATCCTGCTCTATGGTGAACTTGCCACTGGCTGCCGCATGAGAGGAGCCCCGAAGAAAAGATTCAAGGACTCCCTGAAACAACATCTCAGCCTTGGCCATATTGATCACCATAACTGGTCTACTCTGGCCTCCAATCGGGAGGCCTGGAGACACACCATCTATAACGCTGCGGAAGCCTTTGAGAACTCACGCAGGATCACTCTCGAGGAAAAAAGGCAACGCAGAAAGAACCGTGTCTTGCAAAATACACCATCTAAGGAGTCTTTCTGCTGCGCCTTTTGCAATCGGATATGTCTATCACGTATTGGCCTCATAAGCCACCAGCGTGCCTGCTGCAAATGTGGATAGTGCCTTCACAAATCTTCGTTCGCGAAGCCTAGCCATGATGAATTTTTAAATTATCTGCCTTTGCCATAGCTGTGGAAGGTGATGTCTCACAGCAAGTTCGGCTCCTGCCTTCCCATCCTTTCTTTCCTTTCTTGTGATAAAGGCACTGCATGACTGCACAAAATATTTTGAGCACCCATAATCAAATATAATTCCACCATCTGACTCAGTCAGCAGTGTAAAGGGTTCCTAAAGGGTTCCAGGGGCCCAAATAATAGCAAACCCACTCCCTGACATGACAACACAGGCGTCAGCTGTCATTGCCTCACGTCAGTAACGTGGGCTCTTTAATTCACTTGTCATTATTGTAGTGTCTTTCTGCCCAGTGGAACACTATTGTCTCCATAAATGCACATCTGAATCAGCTAATTATTCATCCAGGATTAGAATTGAAATCCTTGCTTTAAGACTAGCTTTACCCCTGAAATCACAATGTTTAAGATTTTAATTATCTTAAATCATATATAAGTTGTGTCCTTTAAGTGTTGGAGCCAATTGTCAAATATGGTTGGGCAGTGCAGATCTGATGCAAAATTATTTTTCTATTTTTTTCTTTAAAAAAATAGATAGTTCCTGAATATGTAACCAGCTCAGTAGTCCAGAGGGATGGTCACAAAGGAGCTTCTAACAGGAAAGTAAGAAGAAAATCAATCTCCTAGAAAAAGGTTGCTTTGAAAATCTTTTAACATACCAAAATACCTACCCCATTTGAAAACCAAAAATGTTTATTGGAAGAGACAAGGTGTTTTTCAGAGCCAATATAACTCATAGCCATCACTTAAATGCACCATTTTCTTTCTTTTCTTTCTTTCTTCCTCTCTAAAGGAGCTTTATTAGCACTTCCGTGTGGTTTAAGAGACATTAATATTCACCTTCCATTCTCTTGACAAAATGTCTGGCTGCAATGTGAAGAACCATATGCCTTTAATGTAAACCCCCATAACACACAGATTGCCTCCTATATACACTATTCTTTTGCTAACAGGAAAATTAGCATAAAGGTGGGAAAAAAAGAAGAAAATATATAACTGGTGAGGAGCCAAAGCAAGCTTGTGCGTACACAAGAAATGCAAGAAGTGCAGGAGGCACTGGTGGCTTGGGTGAAATTTGGTGACCTTGCTGTAACTGTTCAAGGATTTTAAGGATTTTCTTCAATTGTTTTGGTAGGGTTTTCTTAAATTAAAAGAGCTGGTAATGAGAGTCTAAGGGGTTGGTGAATCTTAAGCTACTCTTTGTGCTTCTGGAGTTTTATCAATCTTAGCCTTTATCCTTTACGGGGGTGTAAGTTGTATCTTATCTGTATACAATAATAGTATCTAGCAGGCTAGATAACTATTTGATGCCTATAAATGTGTTATCTGTATGCTCAGAAGTTTTCTATCAGGTAAGTGAATGGAAACTGCAGAAGCTTTGTAAAATTGATGCTGGGTTAGGGGAAGGAGGAACCTGGCTGCATTTCCACTGCCGATCCTGTTACCACACACTGACTCGTCTTTGAAAAGTTCTTGTCCTGTTAACTCTGGCTTTTACTCTTCTAATTGATACAGTATAGGGTTCAAAAGCATTCAGGCTGTATGGCATGACCCAAGGCAGTGGTCAGAATCCCCCAGAGCCACCACAGCAGCGATGAGCCCCAATTTGCAGAGCATGCAACCTGCAACCTGCAAAGCACACAGTATTGTGCGTGTACCTTCTGCCATCAAATCAGAATGCTTCTGTTTACCAACTCCTGACAGTATGAAGCACAGAAGTGTTTCAGAGTTAAAAATGGGAAATAAGACTGAAAATTCCAAAATCTGGTTTCCTGAGTGCCAGGAGAACTGCTGCCTTGCTTTGCCTTTTTAGGCTGTGGCTAGTGCAGACATGGTGTAGCAGAGGATATCAATATGCAGGAGCTTCAAACACATGGAGCAAAAAACACTGTCACAAAAACTAACCATCCTGGTATCACTTTTTCTTTTCCCTTCCTCTTCTTTTCCTCTTCCTTTCCCTTACCCTTCCTTTCCTCCTTTCCCTCTCTTTTCAAAGCCATGTGCATCAGAACACATCTGGTAAAAGCAGCAGCAGCTGCTCTTTGGACTTGGAGAGGACCAGCTGTCCACAGAGAAGGGTGTGTTGTGGAGGGGACTGGGTGAGACTGAGGGCTCCACTCTGCCTCTCCAAAATTAATTTTGGCATCCAAGGAGGAGGAGAAAGCCATCTGCACAAGGCTTAATCATGCTAGTGTATGCTCAGCCAACTTGGCTCTTTTTTCCTGCCTTTGCACTCTGTTTTGTGTCTTCCCAGTGTGTCATCCAGTCCTTCAGAAACTGCTGAAATTGTTCCTTTGATCCTCATCTTTGGGTTTTGTCCTGACTTTACTGACACTCCTGCAAAACCTGGATCTGCTTCTGTGTCCATGGAGCAGAGTGGGTACCCAGTCCCACCTAATATTTGATATTTGTCAGAGAGCACCTCTGATTCCCTCGTGAAACCATCCATCCTCCTGTTCTTCCCTATTGATCATCCTCTTTTTCTGGGATTCATGCTTTTTATTCCTTGTTTTGCTTTTTAACTGATTACAGAATGAAACAAACAAACAAACCCACCAAAAAAGCAAAGCAGAGCAAAATAAACACAAACCTGCCATTTTTTTGCTCACGTGCTGTTGATAAATATGCTCTCTGCTCATGCCTGAAAGGCCATTGTACATCCTTAGGCTGTCGTGCTGTGCCATAACAACCCCCAAATCATTCCTCCCCACTTCTCCAGATCTCATCTGTTTAGGTCTCTCAAATGTTCTTATCTTAATGGAATTTTTCCTTACAATCCAGGAGTTGTACCAGGGGGCTCTTCTATATCCCGGGCAGTGCTTTGGTATGCATATTCCAGCACTGCGTTGTCATATGTTGCTATAAATAGCTCTCACAAAGAGTCCATATTTCTGCCGAGATTCGCCTGTCAGCTCTTAACAATGGGAGTCGTTCACAATGGGAAAATAGAATACCAGCTCCATCAACCTTTGACAGACTAATAGGGGTTATTTGACTTTCAATTTTTCATTATCGTGTTTGGCAGCCACAGTCGTCATGTTGAAAAATACAAACTGATCCGTACTCCAACAGGAGGAAACGCCTCCAGTCCTCCTTCAGCGGGCACACGAGTGCTGTGGCATGTGCCCACTGATAATACAGCATGTAAAACCAGCTTGTCATGTACCAGAAGTTCAGAGATCTTGGCACTGGCCTTTTCCTCCCTGTTTTTATACTTGGAGTAGAGTGGAATGATTTTCCTTCTACCTGAGAAAGTTGTGGCTGTTCAGCCCAGAGAAGGCTCTGGGGAGACCTCATAGCAACCTTCCAGTATCTGAAGGGGCTACAAGGAAGCCAGAGAGGGACTATTCATCAGGAGCTGTAGTGGTAGGATAAGGAGTAATGGGTTCAGACTGAAAGAGGGGAAATTTAGGTTAGATATGTGGATATGTGACATATAGACATATAGATATGTGAGGGTGGTGAGACCCTGGCACAGGTTGCCCAGAAACTTTGTGGGTCTCCCATCCCTGGAAGTGCTCAAGACCAGGGAGCAACCTCGTCTAGTGGAAGGTGTCCCTGCCGATGGCAGGGGCTGGAACAAGATGAGCTTTAAGGTCCCTTCCAACCCAAACCATTCTTGATTCTATTGCTGAAAAAACACTTACCAGAGTCTGCCAAAAGGATGCTCCCTCTGCCTTGCGGGCTCTGAGCCACCCGTTCAGGACTGTAGCACTGGGCTGAGGGTTATCCCTGTCCCTCTGACCATTGCAGCTCCTTGGTGTGTCCCTTGCCCTCACATTGTCACGGTGTGCTGTGTGCTTTTGTAGAAATTGCTCTTTTTGGGAAGTGACATTGTTATGAGGCAGCTGTTCTGGGCTGTGCAAAAGGTGAATCACTCGATAAACATTCCAAATTTAGCTCAGATTTGCCACTGGCAAAAAATTCCACATGAGAGTTGGAAAGGCAAAGGCTGTTACTTTGTCTGTGATGTGAAAAGGCATCTATTTACACCAGGAAAACTGTCTTGGAATAAAATCTGGCAACAATAAAGGACAGTGATCTACTTGAGGTCACTGCTTTTACCACAAAGTAATTAGTCAAGACCAGCTTTATAGGCCCTTTGCAGACCCAAACTGGCTATTTAGAAGGGGAACTAAAACATTAACCTTTTTCCTGGAGAAGATGTAGGCTGCATGTCACACATCTCAGTGAGGTCCCCTGTGTACACAAGTCAGAGCTGGAGGTGCCCAGGCCCTCTCAAGTAGTTGGTTGTCAAAGCTGAGTTGGAATTTGGACATGGAAATATCTCATAAATAAGAGGTATCTTGCAGGTTTCAATCATGCAGATGACAGGGGTTAATCTGGAATCAAACAACAGACATAGTTGTCCCTCCAGAAGACATGAAGCATGATGTGCAGCTGGAAAGTTGCCTGCAAGGGCTCTCTAACCTCCTGCTGAGTATCCACTGCCACACAAAACAGCACCTTAGGGAAAAAAATATAAAAATGGATTTTCAAGTAGTCAGCATTCCTCTAATTATTTCAGAATCAGTACCACCAGTAGATAAATCTTCTAGCATGAACCTCCATGTAATTCAGCAAGAATGGGCTGCCTCAAGGATCTTGATCCATTATCCAAACCTAAATCCTAGTGGCTTTGTATCTAAGGGATGTCCAACACATGTAAATATAAATAACTGTTAATAATAAATATGAATATAAATAACTGTTATTTCAGAACAGAGTCTAGAACTGTCTTACCTTTTTAACTACAAAACCTTAACCTAAAAAATCACAAATTTCAGGAAAACCTGCTTTAATGGGAACCGCAGTTCAAGTTACTCAAGGACCATTCTCCTCTACATACACCAGCTTAGTCCCAAAGCTTAGAATTGGAAAATTTCTTTGTTTCCTTCTGACACAGCAGCTGCAGGGATTAATTGAACTCATGAAATCTATTGATTTTCCGTAGCTGTTATTAAAAAAAAAAGCACTTTTGCACCCCGTGAAAGGTATGACTCTCACTAAATTGTGTGCAATAAACCAACAAGGCTCTGGTCTGTTGAGAAACCTGCAGTCCCATTAGTCTCCTAATTTTTATTTCAGAGCACAAGAGACTTTGTTACTGAAACTTCTGAGATAGTCCTGCTGTGACATCAGCATCACTGCAAGGGAGAAACCCACATGATCCCAACATCTCTTCTGTGATTCTCTTCATCAGGAGAAATACTGGTTTGCTGGAGAAGCCTCTCAGCCTTGCCAAAAGGAGGTTCTCACTTCTACAGCTAAAACCTGTTCAGCATAAAGGCTTGTGTATTCTGTGTAATCATGTCTGAGGAATAAATGCAACACTCATGTTCTTTATCTCCATGTAAATTCCCAAAAGTACAACAGGAAAATGAAATTCATTTTAGAAGATTTGAAGTATTCCACTTGAGATAAGACGTTAAGTTTTTTATTACAGACCTCCCTGCTGATAGCTCAGTAAAAGCAAAAGCTGCCTTCACCAAAGTCCTCTCCACTCAGGCCTCAGATAGAGCTGCATGTGTTATAGCATTGGATAAATTACCTCCACTAATAACAGGAATGAAACCAAATCCCACGGTGTGTTTGGGGCTCGTTCTTCCTTATCCCTTCACTTGGTAGATCTATAGGACTGCAAATAGATTGGTACACAAGCATTAGTTTTTATTTTTAAGCCTGGTTACATTTATAGAAAAACTAAGTTATATTTTAAGACCAGACCAAAATTCAAAGACAGCAATGTAATGTTTTTCATCCGAAGTTATCTATCTTAAAATATTTTGTTTATGTTATATTGTCATCTGAAGTGGCACGTGGTGGTGGTAGCAGCAGAAATTCATGTAGTGCTTTAAGGCTTTCTTCCTTATTTCAGTGATGAGGTTATGGATTATGTCATCTCTGCTAAACAACATAGTTAAATAAATAGTTAGCAGTAGTAGTTAGTTAAATAAATCTCTTTCCCCATTCTCTGTAAACTAACAATTTATTGAATTCTTTATTAGCAATGTGCATGATGATACCTTATAAAAAAATTCCTTTATGCCTTCTGCATTAAGTAGAAGGGATTTTAGAGCATACCTGTTAGATTTGATGTCCCACATCATCATATGCATACTAGTTTCTGGTTTTTATGTTTTGGGGGAGTTTTTTGTTAAGTAGTTGTTAGATAACTTAGCAGGGAAGGTGCTTTGCAAATGGAAAAATATCAAATGCCTGGTTAGTGGTCACTATGTGATTAATATTTTAAAAGCAAATTCTGCAATGCATGTCCAAGGCAACAGGAGGAAAGGATTGCAGAGCCAATCTCTGTGTTGTATGAAAAGACAGGTCTTTGGTTTAAACTTTTCCAGTTATATCTCCATTGGTTTAGGTCAAAGAGTGCTATTTTATTTCCTTTAATTTAAAGTAAAGCTTGGGGAAGGCATATATCTCTATAAAGATTAAAGGCATTTCTCTGGTTCTCCAAAGACCTCAGTGCAGGCTTGTAACTCCCATTATACAGGGTGAGAAATGTATGAATAGGCAAAGAGGAGCAAATAGGCTTTGCTTATGTTTCAGCATTCCTGGCAGAGCTTTGTGTGCAGGTCTCCTTCAGAGGAAACATCAGCCTTTCCAGACTGGAGTAATTGGAGTCTGGTTTTAAACATTCCCTCTCCAAGCTGCATTTTCCCTATTTTCCACTGCACTGCTGTCAGCGGTGCCTCTGCAGTCTCAGAAGTTGCCCCTTCTCAAACCTGGCAGGTCGTGTCATAGTTGACAAAGGTGACAACGGCTCACAGTTGTCCTGGTTAGATGGATACCGGAGAGTCAAAGGCTTAATGAGGTGCTCTGGTGTGTAATCATCATCACTGATGGGCACTTGCTTAGAGTGCATTATTCAACAGGATATATTGGGTCCTGCACTCTCTGGCTGTAAATAATATTTGCAGTGTTGCACAGTTTGTTGACCAGCTGCAAGAGCTTTCAGTGAAAACCTTTAAAAATCATCTTTATTTTAAATAAGAATCTGTGTCTTTCCATATGATACCAGTTAAGAGATGCTTTTGAAAACTCTGTGGGCTGAATGTTGGAACTGGTTTATTTTGCTGTAACCAAATGACTGTATGGTGCTTAACTGAGCCTGTGTGAGTCTTGAACAGGCTCAGATTTGCAGCCAAGGAGAAAAGGATTTTCAGGAAGAGGAATGTTGTCCAAATGGTGTCCTTGATGGGGGAAAATGGATTTTGAGAAGGGCAAGTCCTGCATTGCCACAGGACCCTGGCCGTGGGAAGCTTATCTCAATGGCAGAATTGTCTTTGGATGTCAGCACTCCATGAACTCTCTGCTGGCTCCCTGTATCTTTGCTCCTTAGCTGACACCTGTCCCTGTGGTCCTGCATGCCAAAAATGTTTTTTAAAGACACAGCTCTTTAATTAAATTTCAAGCTGTTACTGACCTGTGGGGGAATGCCAGCTGTGCTGTTGTCCCTGTCCCCTCCTGGCAGCCTGATCAGATGGTGGCTCCACAAGACTGTGTCCAACTCTCCCTTTGCAGCAGGGAGTTGGTTACAGAAAACACTGAGGCCGGCTCAGGCTTAATTACCATTAAATTAAGGCAGCAGTTATAGCTTTAAATTGCATATTCTAAGTGAAAGAGAGTGGATGTTAAACTTAATGACCTGAAGGAAACACTCGAGGGCAGGGGTGCAGGAACAGGGATTGATCTGGAGACCTGTGGTTTGTAAAGCCGTAAGGGACCAGTGCAATAATCTCCTCTGACCACCTGAAGGCCACCCTGAATTAATTCAGCTGAGCTGGGGCATATCTCAGGAAACATCCACTTGTGAAATACAGGTTTACAATGTTGAGGAATGCAGCTTAACGCTCAATAAATCATTTTCAGTTGTTATTTACTCTCACTATTAAAATCCAGCATCTCATTTCAAGTCAGAGCTTGCCTTGCTTAATTCTCAGTGCCTGGGTCATATCATAGCTCCATTTATTTCATAAAGAGGCTGCAATTATGGAACTTCAATGTCCTGTGTAGTTATTAATAAGCTGTGATGAACTTGTGCCCTCTCCTTTCTTCTGATAATCTGAACAGATTGAGTTCCTCACTTTTTGCACTGACCACGTATTTACTCTTCTTTTAATAATTTCTGTGGCTGTTTGATGCAAAACCTACCAGGGGAAAATCACTGCTGCATTGCTGTTGTGGTTGTACCAATTCACATTAACAGTGTGTTATAATCTTTCTATTCCCATCTGGCTTTATTCTGCTGACATGTTGAGCCAACGCATTAGGCTCTTCACTGCAACAGCAATGTCTGGTCTTGTTTTCCAAGTTTTTTTCTCCATTTTAGCCCTTTTCTATCCAAAATAGACTTTTCCGACCTTTAAAAGTGCTGTAAATTCTTTGTTCCTGGGACTTCAGTTTATCCTATTTCCTAATTAGGATTTAGGACTCATTCAGTAGCTGTACTGTGGAGCACATAATGTTTGCTTTTGTTGATCTTATCAGCTTGCTTTGAATCAATACCTTCTCCACTTCATTATTTACTATTCTCCTAATCTTTGTCAGTCATTTGACATTTTTATCAAATAATGTTTTCTTATTTTCTTCCAGCTTGTTGATAAAAATGTTGTATAGCTGAGGGTCAATTACTCAGGGTCCTCACAGGATCTCATTAGAAACACCCACCACTCTGTGATTCCTCTGTGGAGTGATTGAAACACAGTAAAATCAAATAAATTGATCAGTGAAGTGGTATAGGAAACAGCGACAATTAGGGAACTGCCACATTAGACAGTGCTGTGATGGTAGAATTCAATGGCAAACCATGTAGTGCATTGTTTTGTAAAAGAATTTTTACAAACTCAATAGAGAAAATAACCTCTGTTATACAGCTGTTCTGGACTGTGACTTTTTAAGGCAGAATTTTTATATTGGAAGAAGCTTCAGTATTGACATGTCTGTGCTTTTTAAAAGGTTGTGGTTCATTTCAGTTTCTTTTCTTTTTGGCCTTGTTTTTCCCTCGAGGAGCCAAGATAAATTCACCTGCATAGGCAGAGCTGTACCAGCAATAAGAGGGTTCCCCAAATAGCTGGTGAGTTCTGACACACCTTCTTTTCTACAGTAGTTTGCATTGTTGTTTAAGTGTAGTGAGTGAGAATGGGGAGTTACCTTGCTAGAAATAGAGGTTTCTGAGCATTACTTTAACCAGCAGCAGGACAGGCATCAGAGGGGAAGTTCAGCACATGCTGTTGGTTGTTAAGGGTAACACAGAGTATTTTTCCTTCAACTGTTTATATGGAAACACGAGATTTCCCTTTCATCTTTTGAAGAAACAGGTTTCAAGCAGCGAGCCTTCTTTCCTCTGTCTTTGCATGCCCAGCCAATGCAACCATATTCCTTCTTCCATAGCCTGGCTGTGCTCCCACCCTTGTTCAGGTCCCTTTGGCATTTGGGCTCAGTGGGGGCCCTTTTCCTCTGCTGTGCCTGCTCCTCTCCTGCATGCCAGGATGGGCTCTTCTCATGCAAGTTCCCTGCTGTAGTACAGGAATCCACATCCCTTGGCAAGTCCCTTCATTGCTCTATGGATTGAGGCTCAGCTCTGTTACAAAATTCCCCCCAATCAGCCTGGTGGGCTGAATTCCAGTGGAGAAACAGTGAAGGAGGAATTCTGCCAGTGTAGCTACTCAAATAAACATAAGCACAGCTGATGGGCAGGGTCTTGTCACCCTTATTGCATTTACATCAGAAACTTTGCCTATTTTAGTCATGTAAATTATGGGATGTGATTTTTCACGCTCTGTAATATCAAGCCAAACCCTACCAAGAAAGCTTTGTTGCCTCAAGACTAATGAGGTTGTAAAACTCTATCCATAAAATCAGAATAATAGTATTCCCTTGCATCACAAGATTGCTGTAAGTACATAAGCATATTCTGCACTCACATGGCCTAATGTGTGCAACACTGAGAACAAAACATTTATTTATGTGAAGGACAAGTATCTGTAGTGTACAGGGTTACAGGTAAAATCTCAAGGTTTTCCACCTACATCTTGCTATGTAAATGGAGAGGAAGACCGGTACAGTTCATTTTATACGGTGAATAATATAACATCGATTATTGCAGAAATCTTTATTTGTCTTTTCGTGCAGTTATCTGCTATGGTTTCTTTTGTGTATTCTCATTTGTTTAATTAAATTACATTTGGTCTTTTCAGAGTCCTTTCTGTCCCTACTTGTTGTGGACATTTATTAATAGTGTCACTTGGTTGATAGTCTGTTCATTTTAATCTCGTCTGAATTTGATTATCTTTATCTATTTACACTTCAGAGACTTTTCCCTGAATTCAGAAGGACCTGCTCTCTCTTCCCACTGTTATGCAAGGCAAGTTGTCATGTGTACTCTGCGTAGGTGCTTTAATGGCACTAATTAATCAAGAAGCAGTGCAACGGAGGAAGGAAAACATTACAAATGAGTGCAGCCAATTTATATGCAGAGCACCATGACTGACCCGTGCTGGTAGTCTGAAGGGACCTTACTCTGGCACTACCCGTGAAGCAAAGCCAGAGTAGTGCAGCAGTAAAGCAAATCAGATCCCTGACAAAAGTGGCTATTCCTTGGCACCCATCCCTTTTGCTTTAGGTCGGGTGAGGTTTTAAAGCACTAATCTCTAGTTTCTGAAATCCTGTGATAGTGCAGTGTAAGTACTTAAAGAAACCCAGTCACTTCTGGACATGTTCAGTGCAACAGCATCATGTCAATGTTTAAATGAGTTTTGTCAGCTCTCAGGTGTCTTGTCTTTTTCTCAGGGCATCAGGTCTTGCTTTCTCACCTTGCTCTGCTTTTAAGTTTCTAGTGCTTACAGTTGTTGGAGAAAAACTTTATAGACGTGGACTTGAAATACTCAAAACCCTCTCTGCAAAACAGAAGTATAAACATTCCGATGCAGTTTGAGCTGCTCTCCTGCCAGCTTACAGGCTCCTTGCAAGGAGAGCTGGCTCTTGAGCTGCATTGTGATCAGGAGAGGAGACTTCTGAGGGACCTGGCTTGCCTGGAAACTGCTGAGTGCCTCCTGGAGGAATTAGAGATGTGTCGGGGTGGGAGAATGGAGCAGAGGATGTTTGTGTTCAGTTTATCTGGAATTTGTGGTAGGCAGGATCTCTTGCACAAGACAGGGATGGTCCTTTAGGTAGAATTTGGGTTTCTGACACCCTGAGTGCTTTGGCCACTGAGGCCTCTCGCTGAGGAGCTGCCTCTGGCTCTCTAGCTTGAACACCTGTTTGCTCTCCCATAGGCCACCAAGGAACACAGAGAGACACTTTCTTTAACTGGTTTTGAAAAAATAGTCACCTCTCCTTGTTTATCCATTTTTAATAGGAATAATGTGGGCAGGGGACTCAAGGCAGGGCATGTCACATGGGGGCCGAGCCTCTTGTGCAGGAGAGAGCTCAGACACGAGGCACATGTGTCTTTCTCATTGATGGTTGTGTTGAGTGTTTTTTTGCCTTAATAATTTCAGTTATGTTAAAATTCACTATTGGTTTACCTTGATCTGTATTGGAAAGTGAAATTCCTCATTTTTAGCTCTGGATTCATCTGTAGGGTTTAGGAGTTTAAGTACCTTATAGCCCAAAGGATTGCTGTCCAATTAATAAAAGTGTTTCTTTACATTGCACCAGCAAAAGGAGTGAGAAGAAAACAGGTCTCTATACCCCTGTCTATTCAAAGAGATAATGTGTAATTAATAAGAAATGCTGTTGCCAGTTGTCTCTTCCCCCTCTCCCAGTGGAGTCATGGGGCAAGGATCACACACAATCACCTTTCATCATTTTATCTAACAAGGGTGAAATTCTACTGTCAGGCATATTTTCCAGTTTAAGTCGTGATGTACAGCAGATTGTTATGCATAATTATAAAGCCTAATAAATTTCTCATTTTCCCTGGCTGGTAGAAGTCAGGGATTAAATGCCATCCCGATGGGTGGTAAGGTGAGGTGGAGGGCTGAAGTGGTAGCTCACAGCAAAGGGCTGCCTCTCCCTCTTAAATTCTTTGTTAGGGATATGTCACTTGTGTGAGCATGGTGGAAATCTCATAATTTCTCAATTTTCTCCCCAGTTTAGGAGCTCACAAGCTATGAATCTGTGGGTTGGTACACTGAGCTTGGCTTGTGGGCCTGAGCCAGAGAGACTGGGACATGCTGGTGCCACAGGAGTGGGAAATATGAAGAGCTCATGTAACAGCCATTCAAGCAAATTTGATTTGCTAAGATGAGGTTCCTTGGTCACTTTGCTCCACAGTTCATTCTGATTTCACATCAGCAGCTGATAATCTGTTGAACAATATAATGTCTGTCTGGGTTGTCTTGAGTATGTGGTAGTGCCTGAGGCAGGGCCATGTTACTCTTCTAAAACTGATGAATTCTGATAGCAAAATGGGGGAATTAAGATTCGTAGTGCTTTATTAGCTGGCTTCTCCTTGAGTGGTGTAATCCATACTGATGTTGGCTTTCATCATATGGAACAAAAGCTTTTGTGCTTTCCTATTTGTTTTTTTTTACATCAACAGTCTGTCTGCATTCAGTGCTCCATGCACCCTGTGACTATTTTTTTGCAGTGTGGTAGGAAATGTGTAATGAAGTGATGATCAGAGAGGGAACCTGGAAATATTAGCGAGACTGTTACATGATGAGGTTAGAAGGGGAAAATAGTAAGAAAAAAAATACTGTGATCTTTATATAGTGTTAATCATCTCAAAGGTACTTGAGAGTTTTTGGTTTCTTTTAACTTCTTGGAGTTGTGAAAATGTTAATTGAGTATCTCAGAGGGAGACCAATAAGTTTCTGGACTATTACATGTTGTTAAATTACTTATCTTTGCTAAACGTAGAGATCCATAATGCTGACAAGGGACAGGCTACAGCTGATATTTTGCTCTACAAAATTCTCAGCATGGACAAGTAGCTTTTGCAGTTCCTGTGAGAAGTCTGACTTGGTTCAGCTCAGCACTGTCAGATTGTTTATCTCAAGGGAACTGTCGGTGAGACAGACATCTTCCATTATTGCTTTCCCAGTGTTAAATTTGATTTGTTCTCTTACCTAGTTCTTGCTACAGAAACTAATCATGCCCTGATTTACTTCCCTTTTTTTTTGGTTACACAACCATTTGGAAAGAACATTCCGAATGATCTATTCAGCTTCAGACCAGCACAACTCTGCTAAAAGGATGGAGTCATTTAAACTGTTCTTTTATCTCCTTCTTCTCTCTCTCTCTTTTTCTCTTCAGGTTACTTAAAACATCAGCCAGAAAAATACTGCTGCACCATAATTAGTGGAAATAAAAGTTCTACTTAAAATCATGTATCATACTAAGCATTAATTTTCAAGAACTATGTAAAACAAGTCCATGTAGATGGAGAAATGAGAGGGCAAAGTGGGGCAGTGGCAGAACTGGGGTACAGCTGGGTGCAGAAACCGGGTTCTTTGAGTCAACACCTGAACTGGAAATGCAGTTGGAGGGAAAATTGTGGGAATGAAATGGAATCTGTGTTGTAATAAAATGTACTATTCAGTACATCAGGGGAAAACCGTACCACTAACAAGTCAAACCACCCATATTTATGGCTAATACTGACAAGCAGGAAGTTGCTATTAGAATAATTTGAATGACCTCGGTGGAATAAGGTCACTCTTCCCATGACTTCCATGACTCTTTGTAATTGTGTGCTACATGCAATTTTCTGAAATATAATTACTTATCCCAACATACATATGTCTTAAAATTATCCTCACTCACCATTTTTTTGTCCTTATTAGTTCAAATCAGTTTCTGATCACTTTAATTTTTTTCTGTACCAACATAGTGTTTTTTTGCTGTGACGTTTCCACTCGAACCACAGATTTTGAAAGATCCTGCCTGTCTGAAATTCTGTCTAGTTAAAATAACGAATGCTGCTTAAATTGCTAAAATATAAATTCACAAACATGGGTGTCCTGAATGCATTTTGCACAGCCTTCAACGTGGGTCATTTTTGTTTTGAAGGGCACAGGACAAGCAGAGTAAGGTTTAAGGCAAAGCATGAAATGGTAACATCATTAACAAAGGAAGCCTGTTAACTCATAGGTTTGAGAGGGAGTAGCTATTTTGGTTCACTTATCCCTATAGATTTATTGGCAAATGCAATCTAATCATTGCTTGCAGTGCAGTTCCAAAAGGGAAAAAACCCCCAGCATTTCAGAGCTCAACTTTATTTTAATAGGTTAGACTGGTGCAAATCTGTGTGATAGTGTTTCAGATGAAAGGACCGAGATCTAACAAGTCTCCATTCTGTCAAACTAGAAGGGACAAGAACTATTATTTTTGACACAGAAGGGAAGTAATCAAATATTTAGGTCTTTTGTTTTCATTAACCAGAACAGGAGGATAAAAAATAGATACCAGAATATTCCTTTTGATTTGCTTCAAGAGTAAGTGAGGCATAGCTATTCATTCTTCTTCATTTTCTTTCAAAGATGAAAATCAAGAGTAGTGCTGTCCTCCTGGAGCGTGCTCCAGTTTGTTGTGGTAGGAGCATTTTCTCTGTCAGCTTAAAGTGTCCGTACAGAGCACTTTGTCTCTCTTTTATTTATATGAATGGTTTTTCAGCAGAAATAAGTGCTAAAGTGCTAACTTTTTTTTTTCCCTTGAAGAGAAGATGAACTGCTTGTCAACGTGTACAGACAATGGATGAAAAACAAACAAAATTTGTTTTAGAGGTATTTTCATTTACGCATTCTCAGAGCTTGATGTGAAAGTGCCTTTAAAAACACCATAAACACACTGGCTGTTATGCTTTAAATGAAGACCGAAATTCTGTGTTTTCCAAGAGAGCCATTTCAAAGGGCGAAACTTAACAATTCCATTGATCCCTCCGCAGGAGAGTGTTTTATAAGGATACCCTGATTCCCGCTGTAGAGGTGGAAAAACAGAGAGAGACAGGCAGAGATTTTTGCAAGGCAACATACCAGAGGGCAATGGCAAATCCAGGAGCATAACCCAGGTCTCCTGAGTCACAAATGAGAGGTGGTTAAAGTCTTTACACAGCAGAGTCTGGGCTATAATGTAAGGATTTATGCAGGGACTGCTGGGATGCACATTGCAATATGATAATCATTTGAATGGACAATTGTCCCACTGGCTGTCATTGAATGATCCTCCAGTATGATTTGTCTGCTCAGCAAAGAAACTGTAAATGAACTCTTTTGTTTTTATTCCTTTTGTTTTGAAGACCTTTTTAACTGGAGAAATCATCTTTATGATGTCAGTAGGGAAAGATTAACCCAGCACATTCTTTCTGAAGGTGAAAAAACATGGAAAATTGCCTTAAGAAAATTACAGACTGTGTCCTGTTAAAAAGCTATTAATGCCTAGGGTGTCAGGGAAAAAAAAGCACTGAAATTTCAAATATATTGGATGATTTTTCCTTGGCATTTAAAGGACTGAGTGTATGCATTTTATTTTCTTACTCAGATTGGATTGTGTAGCTTTGGTCCAATATTTCCTCATTATGTGAGAATTAAGCACTGCAGAAATGTACACTGTTTTCTTTCTGCAAGATATCCTGGACAATTTCTCATGAACAGAGAATTCAGTGGCTTACAAGTCATGTAATTAGAGGATTAAAATGTAAGTGTAACAGGAATTCTGAGACTCAGGTAACAGCTGGAATGAGCAGGTTTTCTTTGCAATGTCTCTAGGAGGTTGTCAGAAATAGGATTCATCTTACTAAAGGTGTAAATCCTGGAGCTAAGGAATTTTCTTTCTGCATGCTAGAGGGAAGTACCTGCTTGATTTAAGTCATGGTTATGTGACTGTTGCAGGGGAAGAAAGTTTCTGTATAGATCCAAAGTGTATTTCATATATGGTTTTGTGATTTGTTTCAAAACTCTGTCTTGCACTCGGAAGCAAATCAGGTTCACTATAAAAAAAATGGATGTTTTAAAAGACTTTCCAGAACAGCCCACTATTGGTTTGGACTATCTAGTTGCGTTTTAAATCTACCATCCATGGGAAAGCAAGGGAGAAACCTTGGAATAAAGGTATTTTAAGTGTCTGCCACTGATGTTATTTTCTGATAAGCTGTTCTTGGTGCTCAGAAAAGATGGAAGGTTGGCAGTCCTTTTCTCTCTCTCGGACCAAAACCAATAGCACCAAAATGTTGCTGTATTTGAAAACTAAGTTGAGGAAGAAGTGCTGAAGAATTTTTTTTTTCAGTTTTGTACCCTGGCACCATGAAAAACATGTTTCCCTGTGTGAGGAGAAACAGCCAACTTGATAACTAGGGGCGTGTAAGGATGAAGAATCAAATCTGTATTTACTGGGTTGCATCTTCGCTGACCCTGTTGACTCTGGAGCGAGAGGACAGAACCAACTGCCACCAGTTCACTTCCATTGCTTCAAAAGCTCCTGCCCCCAGCTGAGGTACACTGACTGATTGTGTCCTCTGAGAAGCCGAGTGCTGCAGCTCAGCTTATCCTGCCATTGGGCTGAAGTCTGGTTTTGTGGTAGATGAGGAACACAAGTACCACTGCCTCTTTGATTGCTTCCTCTGGAGGAGGCAGTAACTTAAACTGCTCTAACTGTAGCTCATGCCTTTAGGCAGGTCTCTGTCTAGACCCATAATTGTTATGTTCTAGTCTTCAAACCCTTCTCTGCATGATCTCCAGTAAAAGAAGACACACGAATATAATGATCTACATGGTAATGATCTACATGTGTACATAGCCGAATTCTTCCTTTAATTGTGTTAGTACAACCCAGTGCAGTAAATGCAGGGTGAGCTCTGCCCTGGCACATTTTGATATGGGCTGCTGATTAGCCCACAATACATACTTCACTTTATCACCAATAGGACCTTAACCTCACTTAAAAAGAATAATGACAAAACAGCCCAATTATCTGTTCCCAGAGAAAAAGTCCATTACCGAGGGGGAACCAAAATTACCCTTTCTGTAAAAACAGCCCAGCTCTCTATTATATTTGCATTAGAAAAGGGTTTGAGATTAGGTTGCCTTTGTGTTAGGCACTGTACGAACACGTAACAAGAAATAGGTCCTGGCCCGAAGAGGTTACAGTGTAAATTAGACAGAAGTGGAGAGAAAGGCAGTGCTTTTATTCATTTCCTAAGGGGAAAGAGTATGTTACATAGCAGGAATGCACAGAGTTAGCTCTGAATGAGCTACAAAAGTTCAGATATGTGTATTATACTGCCAAAAGGTGAGGCACAGAGTGATCTGGTTATTTTACTTCTGGAATTGAGACCCTGGGACACCCGAGTGATACGTAGACATAAGCACTCATTTGGAACTTGCTTGAGTTTCTACATAGAGGTAGCGTTTCGAAAACATTTAAACAGATTAAAGAACTGCACTGTTATTCTACCTCTGTGTCCCTTACTGGGGGGCACAGAGCCCCAAAACCTCAGGTCTGTGATCATGAGTTAAGAACCTCTGCATCACTGTCCCTGGTGCAGAGAGAAGTATGTGCCAGGTGGGACTGCCCATGACAGTGGAATGTGGGAATCCTGATTCCTGGGCAAACCATTAAATGGGCTATTGGGAAACAAGGGCGTTGGAGGTTAAAACATCTTAGTGACAATGAATCAATATTTTTCCCAAAAAATCTGTTTTGTCAGAAATTTGCTGATGAACATTGCTAAAAGCCAAGCTCTGAGTGTTTATCAAGAGAAGTTCCTAAGGGGTAGGCAGTAAAGAGAAGCTAGAAAGAAGCCAGGGATGGGTTTGGCCTCCTGTCTGTATCCTGTCCCCTCTGCCAGGGCCCTGTCTGGGTCCTCTCATGTCACTGAGTGGGCCCCAGTGCAAAGCAAAGCTGCCTTCAGCTCATGGTCCTACCCTTTGCACCCCTGGTTTGCCTCCCACTGAGGGGATTAGGTTAAGAAATTGCAGTTTTTGCTAGAACAATAGCACTGATTCTTTCTTTCTTCCTGTTTTTCCTTCCCCTCCCCAGCACAACCCCTTTTCTCTCCCCTTTTCCCCCTTTCTGTGTTCTGGCTGAATTTCCAGGCCTTACATTGGCTTTTGTACTGCTGGGAGGATAGTACAGCCCCGAAGTAATCATTCATTTCAACACCTCCATATCTCTGTCTCTAGTTTGAGATAATTTTTCTGACCTGCACGAACGAATCCTGACTCTTCAGTGGATTTCACTTTTTTTCTTAACATACAGTTGTTGGTCACATCTGTCCTTTTTGACTATCTTTTTTCCCTTGACAAATCCATGGGTAGAATCCTGACTCCTATGAATTTACTGGCAAACAGGCCAAGGGCTCACCTCACGTGTTTGGTAAAAGACCTTTCATAACTGCTACAGGAAGAGCTGCCCTTAAACAAGAGCTCTGAAGAGCCTGGAGCACAGCCAAATGGGGAAACAAGGTTGTTATTGGCATGATTTTAATCATGATAGACAATTAGCAAAGCTTAATTATATTGAGAAAGAAAATCAGAGCAAGTGGCAGTAATGAATTTTCCTAGTAAATCTCTTGTGCTTCAGAATAAAACTAGCTGACCTATAAATACAATGAAATTAGAGGAGGTGTTTGCCCATAAGGCCCAGCTCTGTGCTACCTGGGCTGTGAGTGTGGCTCCTTCTCCAAGTCCCTTCTTAAACATCTTTCTCTCGTGCAGCATTAATCCTAGGAACAGTATTGCAGTTTAGCCATTTAGATGACATCCGGTGTCAACAGGCAGCAAGAGGAGGCTTTTTTTTTTCTGTAGCTCAACTTGGTAGTATTAGAAGTTAATAGGCTTATAGAGCCAAGGATTTTTAAAATACTGCTGTTAGCTAAAATAAATATTATTTAGAACTTACTAAGTGGGTTATTTTTTAATATTGTGAAAGTCTGAATGTTTCCAAAGGAATTTCTGGCTACAATAAAAATACTAAATTGAGTACTATCAGCCTTAGAAGATTTCAAAGAAGATTTCTCATGTTTGTGTTAGTAGCCTATAAGTCTGATACTTGGAGAGCGAAGGCATCTGGCTTAAATCGAGTGCTATTTAAATCATTAAACCTTTTAGTAGCGCCGTAATAATGGAGCTTATAAAACAAAGAAGCCTCTGGTGAAAGCAGAGAAACCCCTGTGGGCAGTTTTATGTTGGATATCTTTAAATGCAAACTGCTTTATGAACGTGTGAGTGGTTCTTTCTCTTCCTTGCTTTAAAGCCCAGGAGAACAAATTGCATCTCACTGGTCAAAGATGAACAGGCAGGTCCCCCTCCTGTGAGTGGTGCCATGAGCCTGTAGTGTCCTTGAGACATCAAACCTGCTCATCTAGATTTGCAGGGTGGCAGGTGACTGAGGACAGGGTGTGTCTCTGCTCCTTGTGCTGAGGTTTGAAAGCTGGAGGCTTTGGTCCAATGATTTATTCGAGTCTGGGTAGCCTGAGTGCATCTACTGGAAGGACCCATCTGTTCCAGGGGTGGCAGTGCTGTGGTGAAGCTGTGAGCTGTATCAATTCGCTCCCCTTGCACAAATGAGGATTGCTACTTTCCAGGTATTTACATACACACAGAACCACGATTTCAGTGGGATGAATCCAAGGAATGAAGTTCATGGGGTGCACTGGCAGCATCTACGCCCCAAGCTCTCTCTTCTGCTGTCTTGTTTGTGAATCACACTTCTCCTGACTGAAAGATGAGAGGAGATGTCTGTCACTGCCACGCTAATTCCCGCAGCTCTACATGCTCCTCCACGGTTTGCAACACAGGGGAATGCATAAAGAGGGCTGTGCTGGTCCCCACTGGCATCCAGCATGAATGAACCTGAACTGGGATCACATTTCCCTGTCTTGTGGGAATTCTCTTCATGTTGGTGTCCCCAGGGAGGGTACAGAGTGCTCAACTTGTTTGAAACCGGAGAAGAAGCAGGAAAAGTATGTTTGTGGGTTTTTTTTCTGGCAGTCATGAGAATGTGCTGGGTTCTTTATCGCTTCAAATTGCCTTTTCTGTTAAACTCAGATTTGAGTCTCCATGACAAGTTACCTTTGATAAGGTCTGCACAAATTTAGATCGAACTCAGATATTCAAATTTGAGAAATTTCACATCTGGGGCTTTACTGTGGAACTCTTCTCAATTTGCCTTTTTTGCTCTTGTCTCCAGACTATCTGAGCAGATGGGAGTGAAGGTTTGCTCGTGCCACCCTTACTAACAGAGATCCTAATTTTGATTGGCAAGTCATATTTCCCCAAACAGAGGACAAAACCTGAGAGACCATTTCTTTCCAAACCATTTCTGAAACCCAATTAACTTACTGAAATAATCCCTAACTCTTCCTGTTAGACACTCCTGTGCTTAAGCAGAGAAACAGAACAGGATTCTTGTTTTTGTGGAAAGGCTGCCGTGTGAGTAGTGACAAACAACTTCTTGCCTGTGGAAAAATCTTTTACAACTGAAAGAAAAATGTTTTAGCATTTCAAATAGCTAATGCTCTGAGATCAAGTGAAGTTCTTTGCTTTAGGAAGTGAAATGAATCTGTTTGACGGGATATTTTATTAATCGGTTTTAAGTTTTAGTAGTTTAGTTTTATATTTCCATTAATATTGTAATATCATAGGAATTTGTGGTAATGTTGTTGGGATTATTACATGCAAGTCACTAATAGCAGAGAAGATGTAAAAATTCATTAACGTCATTGAATTTAGAGCAAAGTTAAGTCAACCTAGTTATGGGTGATTTGTGTGTAGCACCATCTAAGCTGAAATAGCTCAAAGCCTTTCATCTGCATCTTGTTGTGTTACAGAGACAGCAGGATTTCAGTTGTGAAATCACTTCTGCTCTGTCTTACACCACAGTAAATCCTGTGGAGCTACCCAAGATCAGCAGTGGACTGGGACCTTATTTGTAATATGAAGTGTATAACAAATATTTTCCATCAGTGGTTAAGAACATAGAGAAAATGAAAAAAGTCTCATTTTTACTATTTGCTGAAGGCAGAATCATATAATTAGTAGAGGGACAGGTTGATAAGCTGTCAGCTTGATAAAGGGGCTGCTGTTGCTATCTTTTTTTGCAGTCCCTGTTCAAGGCCCCAAGTTCTGAAACCAGAATTAATGATTAAGTGATGAAAGCAAGAAAGAAAGGAAAATATGTATACAGCTCCCTACCTCATCCTTAGCTGGACTGTTACAGCTTCATTGACTCCTGTGAAGCTATGCCACTGTTTCTCCAGCTGAAAAATTACACATCGGGGTGTACTAAACCCACACAAATATCTGGGGTAGCACTTAATAAAGTCATCATTTGCTCTGGTTAGTGAATTTAGTCCCTCTGAATTAAGTTATTGCATGGGCACCAATTCTCTTTCTTTCTGTTAAGCTTCCTTACTAGTATAAAGCTGGATTATTTAATTGCAAAGAAAACATTCACTCACTGGAAGTGTGTGCCCTGGTCCTGCTGTTGTGCAAAAGGTTGATTTTTCCTCTATATCTCCCAACGATATGAGCAATTGAAAGAAAGATCTTTATATATCCTGTCTTTTACGTGCTGTGGTGAGTGTCTGCCTCCAGCTGACTTTGGGGAGTGGGAAAAATTTTCCTGCAACACAATATGGCTTTTGAAAATGAGGTGAAGGGAGGAAAATTGTTTGTTTGCTTTTGTAGTAAGAAGTCCCCTAAAATATTTATGACCTTTTCTTTGTAGACTCCAGACCTTTGTGCTTTGGATTACACACTTAAGAGCTAGCCATTGATTTTGAATATCTAAATCAATCTTTTCATTGGCTTCTTGTTTACAAAATGGAATAATGTGTTCTCTTCTGTGGAGGTTAACAAACACTTGTGGAAAGCTTGTATTCCCTAATGCAGAGTGTCTGGAACAGTCTGTAAGGAAATGAGCAATCTCTTTCTTCAGAGATGGGCTTGGATGGTTGCAGGAAATGTAGTGTGGGAGTGCACAGTGGCCAGGCAGGTGAAATACTCCTACAGAGCTGCTTGGTGCATGAACAGCCCTTGTGGCCTCTCCCTGTATAACCAGCCTGCATGCATGAAATGAAAATCTGTGTCAGGTGGGCTGAACTGAAATTGTGTGGGAAAGACATTCCCAAAGTCCCAGTTCGGATGCAGTGTGAGAGCTGCAGTTCTGGGTCTGGCCTCAGCCTGTATTTCCCTTCTGGATTTTGGCTCCTCTGTGGACAAGAGACTATTTCAGTGTTTTGTGTGAGGTTTTGTTTTCCTTTCCTAGTTGCTGTGTGGAGACCAAAGAGCACAGGAATGAATGCAGGGTTGTTTACTAATCTGGATTTATGGAAGTGCACATAGGAGGAAAAAAACCCTCTACTACTACTTACACCTGTTTAAACCAAGCCAAATTCCTATAGTAGATCCAAATGAAATAACTGAGTGATCACTGTGGAGCTGTGCCAACAGATGAGCCTGGATAGCACCTCTGATGATGGAGAAGGGATTGACACGGATGCAGCAACACAGTTCAGCTTTTCTCAGAATCATGTAGTCACGACAAAAATGACATAAGTGTTTCTACAAATTTATGGTAGTGGACTTTGTGCAAAGCATTACTCCAGTTTGCTGGAGTTGAGAGGTCTTATTTTCAATAAACTTCCCAATAACCCCAATAAAGTTTTCAATAAATTTCAATAAGCCCATTTGGGGGCAGAAGACAGAATTCTGCTTGTATCTGTAGTAGTTAAGGAAATTAATGCAAAAGCATCAGTGCATTTAAAGGGAGATCAATGGTAGGTGAAAGCACTGGAACTCTTATTCTTTTATTCTGTTTTGCTAGGAACTCCAATTCAACTAGAGGAACTTACTGTGAAGTACTCTACCTGTAAGTGGCAGACTCCTGTCAGATTATTGTTAGCACCTCAGGTTTTCCATTTTGAAGAAAGAAAAGAACCATAGCAAACCTAAGAACAGTAGCAAATCCATATTATCCTACTATGCTTTAATGTTTGGCAGGGACTGAGGAAAAGGAGTCCATGGGTTAATTATGCATTGTACAAAAAAGGAATTTCCTTTTAACAGGTTTTTTTTTCCTGAATTCCACAGACTTATTAAATACATGGCTAAATGCCAGCATTGTACCATTCATTTTATGCCCTCTTGTTTCCTCTTCAAACTAAACAGGCTCAATAATATAAATTCAGCCTTTCGAGAGAGCTCTTTGTGCCAGTAACCACATAAAACACGTGTGTGCTGTCCTGGCAGTCACAGGGCAGAGACACCACTCTTATCACCTGTTTTGGGTCAGAGCTCACCAGAGATGGCTCGTGCTGGCTCGTGTCAGTGCCTGCCCAGGTGTGTGTCCCTGTGCATGGTATATCCAGCTATGGATGCGTTTCCCCATTGTGCTCCTGGTCTGTCAAAACAAACCTGAGTTAATATAAGCTGGAATGAGGATGGTGTGGTCATGACTCACAGGGGTCACAGCTCCTGGCACGAGGCTCCTGCCAGCTGTAAAACTGGGCAACTTATTTTTAGCATATTTCCAGCCTGACTTATCTGTAAAGCACTTTGAGGTAATGACTTCAGTGCATTTGATGTTTGCTCATTTTGAAAGATGTCATTTTAAGAATTTCTGGGAGTTTCAAAACTGCCCTGTGGGAGATCTGTTCCATGCCAAAATGTCATTTCAGATTCTAAACTACATACTCCCTCATACTTTCACTTTATAAATGTTTCACAGTACCTGCATTTTTTATCATTGCACTTTTATGACCTATGAGTTCCTTGTAACTAACCTACAAGGCCCGTCTGAGGGAAGTAATAGATTTTTTTAAAATTAGCTTTTTCCTCTGTCAGAAGGTAAAGGCACCACCCAATTATTTCTCCCTTGTGTATAGATATTGGTATTAATATTTTAACAAATGCAGTGTTTATAGTGTCACTCATAGGTCTGTGTAAAAATTAAATCAAGTGTGTCCTAAAAAGTGAATGCTTAGTTTAATTTCTAATAGTTCTTAGAATCAGGTCTTATTTCTTCAGTAGCAGATCAATCTCCTGATATTTTCTGCAAGTCATCAAACTTCATTCTCAGGCTGTAATTATGGGTGAAATCCTGCCATGATCACTTTACTGGCAACATTACCACTTAGGACAAACATAAAAATAACCTGAGATAATATTTGTGTTGTATCCTGTGTACAGTGAGCACCCTTGGAAGGGAAACATCATTATGGGGAAGGAGAGTGAATACTTGAAACATTCATATGTAGGCTGGTAGCATGGGCAGGTGAGCATCAAGTGCAGACATGCCCCTCTAAAAATGGAAATGATTTTTAATAACAACACAAAAATTGATTAATAGCATGTGTAATGACCAAGAGTCAGAAGCTCTTGTCCGTTCCCAACCCTCTGAAGGCCTGTGAGATGGTGATGAGGATATGGATAAGCTGGATGGGCACATATCTGGGAGGAGGGTTTTAGTCTGTCCTCCTGCAGCCCATGTGGAGGGAGACTCAGCCACAAGGCTGCAGATTTGTTCTGTTGCTTTTGATCTCTTCTGTTTAAAGGCCTTCTGCTTTGTAAGAATAAATATTCATTGAGCTAAAGGGTAGGAGAATGAGAGATGGAATACTTGAATTAGGGAGGGCATGAATTTAACCTGAGGTTCTCTTATCTCAGTCTCTTTCATATATTTTCATCAGAAAATTTTGATCCTGGATCTATGAAATCTTTGCAAAAAAATGTTTTAGGCAAACTGATTTCTCCACAGTCTCAAACAAATGCAATGTTTTTAATGTGGAGGTTAATGGGCACAATTAAAAACTAGCAGGGAGGGCATGGCTCATTAGTGTGTCAGTCACACAAGGGTCATAAAAATGTAAACTCTTCAGTTTTCAGTGGGGATGTCTAAACTGTGCAGATGGAAAGTTAAACCTACTCTTTCTACCTGTTTGGCTTTTGCTTTTTTTTTTTTTTCCCCCTCCACAAATAACTTTTCTAGGATTTCTTGGTCCACAGAGTCCTGTATTGGATTTTCCCTTTCTACTGAGTTGTGCATGAGGTAGTATAATAAGATCTGATAGTTATATCTTTTTTTTACAGCTACAAAGTCATGAACTCCAGGGCAGTATTTCCACCTCACAGCAAGCTTCAATAGAGCAATGGTAATACCTCTGGCAGCCTTGGGCTGCTGTGTGGAGGAACACTGGGTGCCCCCAACAGTGCTGATTTAAGCTTCACAGCTAACATTATTTTTAAGGACTCAAAACACAGAAAACTTCTGAGAATAACTGTGCCCTCCCTACAGAGCTAACACTGAGTATCGGATGTCACAGCAAACCTTTTCAGGCAGTACTGGCTAAAACTGTTCAGACCTGTCCTAAACAGCAAACAACTAATGGCTTAAAATAAAAGAGAAATCCTGGGAGAAATTTCTCTGTAATTTAACTGTCAGGAGAAAGAGACTCTGGTCTTAGAGGTGAATAGGTCCTGTGGAAAATATTTTATTTTTATGCTGAATATGTTATTTTTGTGACGCTAATGGAAACTAAAATCCTGTCATACCCACTCTTCCTTTCATTTTCTTTAGTTTCTTGGTTATGAAGATGTGTGAACCTTCCCACCACTCCCTGCACCTCCATTTCCCTGGCTTTGCTCTCATAAAGATGTTTTCACTCCCAGGCACGCCAATAGATTTCCAGCAGTGGAGAAGGTTAATGAGCAATTGATACTGATTGCCCTTTTCCAGGCCTGTGAAATAGAGAGTCCCGTGGGATCAGGGACACCTCCCCAGTCATCCTCCCTGGGCACACGGGGGTCACTGAGGGATTGGTATCACTGCTTTTGCTGTTGCACTCTCCCTACTCCACTGTTTTCTGCATCAAGCTGGCAGTTGCTGCAGAAGGCATTAATTGCCAAAAATAGTCACCCTGTGGCTCCTTATTAGGAAATTTTGTGGTTAAAGCTTTTTCACTAAGTCAAGGAAATCAAGAAATATGTTTTTTTAGTACCTTGATGGCAAGACAGTAGTGATCCCACCCAGCAGTGAAGTAGACAGTGGTACTCCAGAAAGGTACAGTATTATTTCCAACTGCTTGCAAGACTTTATGTAAGCTTGTAGCAAGAGCAGTGACTGGAAAATGATAAAACTGTCTTGATGACTTTCCTCCTATGAAGTGCAGATCTGGAATAACACAAGGCAACAAGGCTTGTTCTGAAGTCAGTGACCAATTTTGTTTAAAAAAAGGCTTTTTAAACAGTGAACAAATTTTACGTAAGACAAGCACTGAGGAAAATGACAACTTACTGCTTTTGTTGAAAGATTAATTTAATTTTCATTCAGCTTGAAATTAAAACATTGAGTTAATATACATTTAAAATGTACTGTTACCAGGAACCAGAGGCAGTGTTTTCCTGTTTCTGTAGAAAGTGTTTGTAATCTAATTAAGGAATAATAAAAATAAACACAACACAAGAAAGCCAGAGGGAAATGGTCAATGAGAATAGATGAAATTTCAGACTGTGTTTGCAGTGAACTTGTGACAATAAGGGGAAGTTTGGGAAGCCTTAGGGGAATTACTCTTCCTACAAACCCATTTATGGCCAAATTCTTCCAACTTGCATTCTTTAAAATAAGGTTTGCATACTGCTAACAAACCATAGACCTTAGAGGCCCGTTAAAGGTGAAAATCATGATGTGGCCAGAATCAAAAGCTGGATTTTACATGCTTGCTTTTTAAAGCAATAATGAATTTGTTATGCATAGACCTTCCTGTGCAAAAACTCTACTAGAAGGGTCTGTGTTGTTTGCTCACCCTCAGAAGCTGTGTGGGACCTGTGTCACAGCCTGACTCTGACTCCATCTGTCCTTCCAGCACTGTATCCCCATTTCAGCTTTCCCACACGTGTGCCTTCCTCACCATGCTGTTCTCTGCCAGATTTCCCTACCTCATCTCCTTTTCGTTACCTAATAATGCTCTTTTTCTTCATTTAGAAATCACAAATTAGAATAATACACTTGTTACTACCAAAATACATGTTCCAGTCTCCCTTCCAGCCAAAGACTATCAACTATTTAGACAACAGTTCCTCAGGGCACAGGTCCTCCTGACCTCTTTTATTCTAATCTAATGGAACAAACTCAGAGTGGGCCTTTAGGCCCAACTTCTGTATTTTTCACAGCATGTGGGTTACGTGTTCAAAGTTCCTCAATGCAAGCACATGTGTAGGTGAAGAAAGACACCCCGGTACCTCTGCTTTTGAATTTATAGCCGTTATTTGAGAATGCAAGCTATGTGAAGACTTTCTTTCTAAATATTTGTACCTTTAAAGGGATACAAAACATCTAAAGTGATGATTGATATGTACAAAATTACATAACTCCAGAATATGGATAAGACTTGACATAGTGTCTGCATTCATTGAAAAACTAAATAGCTATTGTAAATTGTCCTATAAAGAAATATTTTTTCCTTTTATCTTCTAATCAAGACATATGTTAATAATCCCTGTTAAAATGTAAACGTATTGAGGAGCTATTACAGAAATCCAGTAGCTTTTAACTGCATGAATTTTGAAAGTCATTTAAATACATTTCACTCTTTACAAGCCATAGCTTTTCTTGTCCTGAGAAGAAACCTCAAAAGGCAATGGTGATTGCATGCTCTGTAAAGATTGTGAGGGACAGGCTGAGAAAGAACAGTCTGATTGTACCTCCTTGCCAGTGCAGCAAATAATGTGCATTGCATTTTCAAAAGGGGGAAAAAAGAAGTTTTGGCAGGCTTCACTAGAATAAGTAATTTAAAAGCTATCACAGAACTATCTTACAAAAAAGACTGGGTTTAATTATGCTTATGGGATAAAGGAATATAAACAAGAACACAGTTTGGGCAGATTGGGCGTATTCTTGCACAGTTGACTCTGTTGTGAGATGATCCAACAGGAACTCATTTTCCTGCAGTGTAAGTTATGTTTATTGTACATTATCCCCATGCTGTATCATGTACCTCATATATTTTGCTTTATGGGACAAATCAGATAACAGTTTAAGGCTGAGGGGTAACTCACTATATATCCCCAGCCAGTTAAACTGCTGGTTGTCATTGGGCATCTTTCATGTGAAAGGCAATTTCAAGAGGATGAGATTCTATCTAACAGAAGTACCTCAAGTACATTTTATACTTGCTCACACACAGTATTTATTTCATAGCTATCTATGCAGAAGATAGATGTGAAAGATGCAATTACTGAAAATCCCTCAACCTGTTTGTGTCATGTGATTCCTTTGGGCTCAAAGGTTTCAAATGAGCAACCTTTACAGAAATGTGATGAAAATTAGCTTGGTTTTTTTATAAAAGCAGTTTTGTCCATTCTTCAATTTGATGTTGTTTACTCTGTTATATTGGTATAAAATTTATTGATTGTATTAAATTCTGTGTTTAAAATGTTCTCCTTCCTGGCTGTTGATATATGTAGTATCCTTCCTTTTCTAATTTTCACTTCTTTATATAAAGGGATGAAAAGGGCCAAAGTCTATTCCAGTTCAACTGTCTGGAGACACTTCTGTATGGATTTTGTGTGCTTTCCAGAATAATAATAGTTACAAATTCTCAATCAAGTCCGTAAGGGCAGAATACTTTATAATTATTAACCACGCATTTTTTTCAAGTTTCTCAGTGTGCTTTAGTATCATCACAGAATCACAGAATGGTTTGGGTTGGAAGGGACATTAAAGATCATCCAGTTCCAACCCTCTTGCCACGGGCACTGACACCTTCCAGTAGACCAGGTTGCTCCAAGCCCTGTCCAACCTGGTGTTGAACACTTCCAGGGATGGGAAATCCACAGCTTCTCCAGGCAGTTCCCATACTCAAAATAGTAAGAGAGACAGAAAGAGAGAGAAAGGTTTTTAGGTACTTAACACATACTGATTTAGAAAAGGTTAAGCACTTTGAAAAGTTAGACCTTACTGCATTTTCCTAAATCCTCTGTGGAGTGAGGAATACAGCCCACATCTTCTATGGGGACTTTGCTTCTAGTTTCCTACACATCCCTTTGTTCAGTGGAAAAAAATTCACTCTAGCAAGAGTGCAGTGAGGATGCTCTGACCTGCAAACTGGTGATCAAACACAAGACACTTCCAAACTGCCCAAATATCAAAAAAACAAGGCAGTTAATTGAAAATGTGATGTTATCCTCTCTTTCTTTGGTAAAATATCTTAAAGACAGTAACATAAATTGTATTTTTTCTACTACTTTAAGGTGATAGGTATTCTAGTCCCTGAGCAGTATTTCGCCCCATGTCTATCCCACACTGCAGATATGTTTTCCTCCTAAGCTCATTCCATAACCCTGTGCTACTCTGCATTCTGTAATTGTACCGATCCATAACACACTGTTTTTTTCCCAGTTGACCTTTGCTTTTCACTGACATTTGCAAAATGTGACTAAGTGAAAACAGGCTAAATAGATGTTAACAGCAAACTCTTTTTGCTGCTCTTTCTATTAAAAAAAAAAACACCTATTTTCTAAAACTGCACAATGTGAGGACAAATACAAAAGTTCTGATATTTACCATTACTACACTACATCCAAATGCAATTAAAGGCATTGACCACTTGCTTATTTTTATGTGCTGATTTACACAAATCTATTCAAAGTAATGAGAAGCCCAGCTGATACAAATCGTTACCAAATGCCTTTCATAGCCACCTTTAGCTGGAGAACATTTGTTCTATGCTAACTGAGAACAAACTGTTTCAAATCATGCTGGAGTCTCTCAGAAGTATTAAACACACGTTTATCAACTGCTTTGAAAGGAAAAATTAATTCACATGCTTCTCTACCACCAGATGTGTGTTCTGACACGCCGTGGTTCAACACATCCCAGTGTCTCAGTGCAGTTCCCCAGCTTTTGGGTGGAGGGGACATTTCCTTGCTGTGTAAAGCAACCTTGGCAGTAAAAGCTGCTCAACAACCTATTTATTAGTATCTGTACTCCTCCCCTGCTGTTATATTAATATAATGAATTGTTCACAGGTGCTTCAAATGAGGTTTAGATGATCACTGGGAGCTTTGTTACTCAAACAAGCCAAATCGAAAGGAGCAGATGCAACAGTCCCCTAGCAGAAGTATAAAGTGTGACTTAATGAAGGTCATTTTGCACATTTTGGCCTTGGTGACCCTAAGAACAATCAGACTGTCATTATTTTACTGTTTCCAGACAGAAGGCGATTGCTTCTTGCCCACTTGCCTTAATTTTTTTAGTTCTCTTTATTACATCATTGGGAGCTCTTAATTGCATTTAATCCTACTCCCTTTTAGCTAAAATGAGATAGTTCCCAAATGATTGTTGTTAATCCATGCTCTAAGTCATGTTTGAGCTTTAATACTCTTTTGTGTGGTGATGTTTAAATCACAGTGAGTGTTCAAACACTAGGCCAGGTTAACTGATAGTAAAATGGACATTCCCCACTGTATATGCATACTGGGTAGAAGAGAGGAGTTGGAAGTCATGCCAGATGCAGGCCCTGGACACTTCCTACAGGTAATATTTGTGCTGTCCAAAGCTTGTGGTTTTCTTCTCTTTCCCTGTTTTGTGGCAAATACAGAGAAACCAACAAACTGTGTTATCCTAGAAAGGCAAATGTATGAAATTAGCTCTGCAAAATGTTGATTTACTGGGCTACAAGCCCCTTCAAAGGCTGTGCATGATGTGAAAGAGCTGCAAAACCTGCAAGATGAGGTCTGTGTCGTAGATGTGTTGTTCTGAAGTGGAGGTGTCAGCTGAGCAGTTGGCAGAGACCTGAGTCCTTCCCCCTGACTTTGCCACAGATTCATCAGGATTTTGGAGAAAAGCTCACTTATGCCCTATGCCTCCTTTCCTTATGATGGAAACAGGGATGAGGATTTTTTCTTCCCAACCGTTATAGCTGTGTTTAGTTTATGCATTTTTGAGATAAGGCTTTTCTCTTGCTTTATGTCTTACACTGCTCATCATAAAGGGATTGTGGTCTCAGCTGAAGCCTCCAGGTGCCATAATAATTGCAATAAATGTGAGGGCTACTGCACCCAAAGTGCCACTTAATGGCCTCCCCCCTTTCAAATGGAAAAGAGGTGCTTTTCCTTCCTTTTTTTTTTTACATGTCCAAAGGGAATGCAGTAAGGTCACAACATGCGCTAAAGGTCTGTCTTTGCATCGCTTGACTATCCACTTGGCAAGATCTAACATGCACACTGATAGTTCAGTGACAGATATCACCAAGGAGAAAGGACAGCACTTTAACCTTGAGTACACATTGCAGGAGAAAATCACACAAGGACAGAAAAGCCATGTACAAATCCTGTGCAATGAGCCAAAGAAAAGGATCTTCATTGGGCTTTTCATCTAGAAAGGGTTTGGGAAGGAGCTGCCAAATGCTGTTGTTTTGTAAGAGGGAGTTTACAGTGTGTTCATACTGGCTGCAAGTGCTCAGTGATGGAATTACCAAGAGGATACCATTCCTGCCAACAAATACTACCATGAGAGTGAGGTTATAGTGTAAACATGGGCGCAATATTCTTTGTTCTTCCTAGAAGAGACATCAGTTTTGTTCTTTCTCCAGCAGTGTACGTCTTTCTTTGCTCCAGCAGGACATAGTGCATTCAAGATTAGATATAACCTAACTCTAAATGTCTATTTGGATGCTTTCCTGGCTTGTGTCTTCCTAGACTTTGTTTATAAAAGTTTACACTGGACTCCTGAGGGTAGTTGTCTCATTTTTATTGGGCTTTATGGCAGAGGCCACAGAGTGGAGCACAGAGGTAATTGTTGAATTCAACCATGAAAACTGCTATTACTTGGTTTCTCTGTGACATCTGTTATATCCTGTTGTGCATGTGATGAGAGGCAGATTTTGTTTCATTTCAAAATCTGTTGGTGAGCGTGAATAGTATCTAAAATAGTTGATGGCTCATCAAAACACATATAAAATCCATGCTTCCTGAGCTCAATGCAAAATCATCTTCAGAAGGTGTAGCAAATTAGGGTTCTATAGATAGAGGATTCAGTTTCCAGACTATGGTAGAGGCAAAGCAGTGAGTAGGTGTGTTAGACAGACTGGAAAACCTGCCGTGGATTAGAAAAGGAAGATGCTCAGAGAATAGGAAAAGTAGGAAGGTGGATTTATGGCTACCTGGAAACAAATGTCAGCAACTTCTAATTTCATTTACTGTCACTGTTTAATTTCAGTAGATTTTCCCATGAACCCCACTTTCTCCAATCCAAGTCATGCTCATGTGTTCCTGGTGGATTATGTATGGAGCACAAATATGGGCAGCGATGTGCAGGGCTGGAACATACGTTACCACAGATTTGAAGTTAACATAAGGGCATGAGGCTGGGGAAGCTCCACACTCACATTTTCTCATCCAGTATGTGCCTTGGCACACTCCCTCCTTCTTCCACATCAACAGGCCAGATGGATCTAGTCTTGCTTACCACCCACTCCTCAGTTGTGTTATGTATTGACATTTGTCACTCCCAAGGACTTGTACTTCAACAGAAGGTAAGTATTCAGTTGACTGCTATAGATCTTTTGTAATTAATTATCTATTTATAATCAAGTTTGGAGTTTTTTCCTTGCTAAAGACCATGCCTATGATATATTTCAGTCCACAGAGAACATATTTGCGTGTTCAGAAGCTTTGCTTTTTAAACAACATGGATTTTCCCTGCTCTGAAAGCTGACAAACATCTTGGTGTTCTTGTTCAAATTTATTTTTATGTTGAGGAAACAAACTCATTGTAAAGGAGATACATTTAGGCAGATGTTGATGAGAAATGAAGGAATCAGAAAGGAATGGGTTATTTGGCTTAACAATAACTCAGATTTATTTTTATTCTCTGTGCAGCCTTGATTCCTTGTAACTCCTCTGGATACTGATGCTGCTGTCTTTGGCAGTTTTGCTAGAGGTTGGCATACAGATTCAGTCTTTAATGCACAATATATGTGAAAGTCAGCCTTCCAAAAGTTCCAACAGTGCGTGCTTAGCATCTAAAACTGGAACTTGGCCCTTACATTGGCTTGAAGGGGTGCCACTGTATTCCCTGATTAGCTGAGTGTTATCCTGATTTGGAGAGATATCAGCTCAGCCGGAGGAACTACGTATGTGAAAAACTATAATCTCTTCTACGTATGTGTTGCATAGTCTCAAATTGGACCTTAAGCATATACAATTGTCAGTCTTTTAAAAATCCCACTTGTTAACAACCTTTGAAATTATCCTGGTTTTGTGACAGTGGGTGAGGATTCCCTAACTGGGTCGTATAGATTCTGTCCTGGTTCTGTCATAATTTCTTATTAAATGTGAATAAGAAAGCCAAGAGTAAAAAGTGACATAGACAATTAGGAACCTAAGCTGTTCTGGTGAGCAGTTTTCTAATATAAATAAATAGTATGGATTTGAGATGTTTTGTTAAACCTCAGTGTTTTGTCTCAGGCTAACATTATAATCTCTTTCAAGTGAAGGATTGTCTTTTTAAATAAACAGCAAAACCTGTTTAGAAATGAAGCCCTGATCTAGTTGACACCTATAAATTTATTACAAAATAAAAATACTTCACACATCCTTCATTTAAATTGTTATTTGAAGATTTATATTATTGCACTGAGTTGCTATGGTGGCACTTGCAATTTCTATTTCTGCCTGGAAAGCTTAAAGAGGAAAAAAAATATGAATACCAAACATCAGAAAGTAATGATTTGTCATGTTTTGAAATGTATTACAGAAATATCAGCTTAGACAAATGTGTTTGGCTGAAGTCTGGCGTGCTGCCTAGAGCTGAGGTTTCCAGACTTGTGCAAACCCTCACTGTGTAGTGGGCACAGCGATTGGGAGTTCCAAGGTCCAGCCTCTTTGCTGGACAAGGAGAAAATTGACATCCCAGGAGCTAGATTTACCTGTTCATTAATTCCATGGCATGTTGTAGGGTCCCAGAAGTGCTGAGATCTTGTATTTGAGCTGCAGGTGTTGGTTGACTGCCGAGCCACATAACATGGAAGGCTGGAGTTCATAAGCAAGTCAAGGAACTCCTCAGTCCTTGGCCTCAGCGTATTCTACGGCCTGAAGGGTGGAGTGGTCTCATCCACTTCATCACAGGATCACAGAATGGTTTAGGTTGGAAGGGACCTTAAAGATCATTTGGTTTCAACCCCCCTGCCATGGGCAGGGATGTCCATGAGCTGGACTGAGGCTGACCCCTCAGAGACATCATGAGAGAGTAAGAGGAAGGGTCAGGAATGTAGGCATCAAAGGCAAAGAAATGTACAAATGACTATTTAAGCAATGGTTTTTAAAAATTTATTATTATTAAAAGGAAAACGATGAAAAATTGATTTCATACTTTCAAATATAGCTTTATATAGTAGTGGGTTCAACTAAGTCAAAAGTGGGCTAAGCAAGTTTGAAAGGAAAGTGTTAGGAGTCTTTTCTAGTGCCTAACAGAAATAATACATTAAATCTTACTTGAAAATGCCTTTTTCAGCTAGTGCTCATACTATCATGCTGAGGGCATTTTTCAGGATGAGTCTGAGGTTAGAAAAACACCTACTGAGTAACCAGAGTCACTTAGTTCAGCACTTGAGTTTTCCTCAGAGGTCTTCCATCCAATTACTGACCAGATCCAGTGATATTTAACTTATCAGATCTGACAAGAGCTGAACCCAAGGTAGAATGACTGCCTAAACATTTATTTGTGTCAATGACATGTTTTAAACTCTCTGCTCTGTCTAAATATTTAAAGGAAAATATAAAGAGGAAAATGTAATGTGACATAAGAGAAAATGAATAACAACCTTACTTGTTGAGGACATTCACTACACACAATTGCTGTCTCCTGAATATCTGTTATTTTGGCAGAAATTGAGAGGAATGCAGCCCTAAATACCATGTTTATCTGTCTCTTTTTAACAAAAAATGATTTTTACAATGGCAAGTGGATCTTTTGCTGTCAAAATCACAGACTATGACAAGAGCTAAGATCTTTAGCAACCTCTGAGTCTGAAGTTTTCCATTGTAAAGCTCACATCTGAAAATAAGGAAATAATGAAGATAAATATATACTTGGTAAAAAGAAGTTGCAGTATTGTCCAAATCGGAAAGCTTAAATGTGTTGACTGCTTGCTAGAGCAGACAAAATCTCAAGAACAGGCTGCAATAAGCTTTCTTCTTGGAGAAATGGAGAGTTTGAAATTTTCAGACTCCCTTTTACTCTGTATTTCAGACTGAAGACAAATTTCAGAATTCTTTATACAGCAGATATTCTTTATTTTCCATAGTAGAAATACATTCCTATAGTAGGTACCCTTTTATGTGTGTTTAAACTAGTGTGAGCACTTTGCAAATTAATACAGAACATGTGGGCTTTCAGGATATAGGGGATGCTGAAAGTTTTCTTCATCTGTGAAGTTTTCCTAGAAAGGAACTTATTAAATGCTGAGGCGTCTCTGGATCATCAGTGATGACTGGGGGGGGGATGAGAGAACAACAGAACTCAGAATGTGTGCATATATCATGCTTTTAGCAGCATGTTCTCTGTTGGAACCTGACACGTTTGCAAAAGCAAACCCACTCTAAATTAGTTTGCAGTTAATTGGCTGTGAAGGGAAATGCACCTTGCCAAAAAGGATTTGAAATATGAAGCAGTTTGGATTTGTGAAGAAGTTGATCGCTGTACTTGAAGAATCATAGACTCTTTCACGGGCATCTGCGAAATAATGTGGATCATAATCTCCAGTGCTTTCATGAATTCCATTACTTGGCGGAAGAGGCATCTACTTGCTGCCATCTACTAGAAGATTGATTTTGGAGGGGTAGTCTGAGACACTTGGAGCTGCTGATTTGCAGCTGAGGAAAGTGTTTGCATTAGGGTTAGTTCAGTAATGTTGTGAGTGTGTGATGGAGAATAATGGGCTAGGAGATGTAATGGTAAGATCCTGTTTCTATTTTTTCTCCCAGGAATCAAAATGGAATTAATGGTCATATAGATAACAATGGTTAGCGTTTATGCATGTCTTTGCCTCTCTCTGTGATCTTTCCAAGTATTGCTGGAGAAAGTCTCTTAGGAGGCCTCTGACATAGGTGTGGTAGAGATGGACATAAAAAGAGTGTAGGTTTACTTTTCTAAGGTCACACAGCCAGTCACTGACAAAGCTGGGATTTGAACAAAGCTCCCAAATCCTTTTTTGCATGTGTAACCACAAGATTGTGCAATCTTTGTTGAGATGCGTGAAGAGTTCCTCCTGACACCGAGCCATAATAGTAGAAACTCCACCTTCAGAAACTCATGATGAGTCTCTGGAACATTCAAGACTTTTGAGTATTTCCACATGCTGGCTTTTAATGGATAGATGTCATTGATTTTTTGGGATGATGCATGTTTTACCAGATTGCACTGTGTGGTCAAGGATTATCATAATCTCTTGCTGATGTGTCACTGCCAGATGATAGAGTGGCTTCTCATTTTTCATGATGAACCACCACAATTTTTCTACACAGATCTTTTTGGCGGGCAAGAGTCGTGTTCAGGAACATATTCTGCTTAGTGACCTATCAGCTGAATTGGTATCTCTGAGAAAATATCCCTAATAGATCTTTAGTGGAATGAGAGACCTGAGTTTCTTTGCATTTGAGAAAATAGAGAATGAATACCAAATCATGATTAATTGTTCTGCTGAATGGCTAAGGAGATAACTGTGTGGCTACAATGGTAAAAGATGGGCTACCATAGCTACTGATAATGCAGCAGGTATTCTTTTCAGTCAGTGCCTAATTGCCTTAGAGGAACTTATTAAACTGAAATCACTATTGTGTGAGGAACTATTCATGTAGAGTATCTCCAGAGTGATCAAGATAATCCTGCTGTGGGCTACAGTATAGATCGGTACATGTGAAGAGGGGTTTTGTGAGGAGGCCGACATTTTTTAAGCTCAGTTGGCAAGGAATGGATGGGTCTGCATGTTGTACTGTATTTTAGTAAGATGTTAATAGCAGAAATAACAGCTGATTCTCTCTTCAGATATTTGAAAACCTGCTCGAATCAAGTAAAGTGTAACATTGTGTGTTGTTCCCTTCTAGATTCTTTGAAAGCACCACCAAAGACTCCTCAAACATCTCTCAAAATTTCTCCGTACCATTATTTGGTAGTCCTTTATCATCAGCACAGCTTGAGATACATGGCTTAGTTTAATGAAGATAAGACCTATATTCCATCTCAGAGAATGTCCAGTTCTCATTAATGCTCATGGCTGTTACACTAACAAGAACCCTATGGGATTTGTGGCCAGTCATTTGCCATTTTTGCAGGATAATAGTGGTTTTACAGTGGGCATACTGCCTTAGCATTTCACATAAGCTTGCAGCTGAACAAAACTGATTAACTTGCCTCTGAGGTGAAACTGGGAAGTTTTTTGACTACCCTTTTCCTAAGGAGTCAGAAACCTTGACAGTGAATTCACCATCCATAATTATCTTGCAAATTATCTCTTATTTCCAGGTAAACATTTTTGCTCTGTGGGATACAGCAGTTTACTGACAACTGCAGTTCCATTGAAATTGGGTAGTATAACAAATTACTTAAAAAAAAGGTCTGCAGGTATCAGTAGTGGATATGCTAATGTTTTTTTTGAGGCAATTCTTTAAACAGTTTGTGTAGTGCTGTTGGCTGTAACGCTGAATTCATCCTTATCTCAACTGAGTGTACAGAAACACTTAAATAGCTTAGGATCATTGTCCTGTTTTCTCTAATCAGGAACTAAGAAGATGATACTACTTTCCCTGTAGTTCTTTTAGGAAACACTAAGGGACTGAGAGCTGCAGAGGTGACTATTCAACACATGGGAAAATAGTTGAGAACTGTGCTTTTAGGTTTCTATCTTCAGTCCTCCAGCTGTTCAGTGCTTAGTGGAAATTACACCTTTGGCCTACAGATCTTAATGTATAATTCTTAATGGTTTATCACGTAATTTGTGATGGCATAGTGCATCATCAGAAAGGAGAATATAGGAATGATGAGTTTAAATAAGCTTTACAGATAAGAAAAAAGGCGTCTATGTCAGTCTTCACACCAAATTTCTTGCTCTTTTGCTCATTGGTCACTAGAGAGAAGGAACTGTGACCATGTATATGTTCTCATGTGAGATTTTGTGTTGCAAAGTTATGGCCTAAAAAATATTATACATTAAAACAGCAGATTCCTTATGGCAACTCCTGCATAATGAAAGAACAAAATAAGGAACTACAGTTCATATTACTCTTCAGGTCTGTTCTATTTTCTTTTTTTTTTTAAGTAGAAAATTGCATAGTATAATTACAAGTTCATTTGCATTCATATTACAAGCTGTGACCTGGTAGTCTTTTATAGTTAAATTTATATTTGTATTTATATTTAAAAAATATTGTTAGCAAGTGTGTCTTGCATCCATCCATTTCAGAAATTGAATGAAGTTTGCACTCACTCAAAGCTCCTTCTCAGTCAACCATTAGCACCCTTCCTGTACACTGCAGGACCTCAGTGAGGCCAGCAACACAATAAGTGCAACTTCATTTTATAGTGTAATGGACAAGGGCATAGAGCAGTTAATTTACTGCTTCCCCAACAAAAAAATATGCCTTTTGGGAACTAAGGATCACCAACATTTTATTGGACTTAATACTTACAGACAAGCATAGCCACATGCCTCCTCAAGGATGCTGAAATGAAAAAGTGACTTCTGTGTCTTTATTTCTACTTAAGTTCTTTGTCTTCCTAGATGGTGAAATGCTCACCAATAGGAAATTTTGCTGCAATTAAGTTGACTACTAGGACTTAATTTTTTTAATTCACATTAGAATAAATGGGTTCAATTGTTAATCTCACCTTTCATGTCTGTAATAAATTGAAATGAAGAAAAAAGGTCTATAAGGAAAGTCTCCCTTCCATCAACTACTTCTGTAATTGTGGCTTGAATTTTGAAGTGCATTTTTGTTACATTGTAAAGGTTATTACATGACTTTATCTTTTATGCTTAATACCTAATGTGATACGGAAAGAATAATTGAGGGAGATGAAACTGATAATATTTTGAGAACGTTACCAGATATTTGCATGTACTTTCAATCAATTTGTTCACTCAGCCTTTCCCTCTGCTCCTGGATGAGCACTCCTTGCCCTGTTAACCATGTTGCCACATTGGTTCAGATCTCCTGCCTGTCAGGTGGAGGTAGAATAACCTGTAGACATCTTTCTATTTTGTGAGCATCTTGGTGATCACTCCTTGGCTGTCATCTCGAAGAATGCACATCAGCAGTTGAATATTTGCGTGTCCGGCAGAACATCTCGCTCGTAATTTCTAATCAGATCCAATACCCTGTAATGGTTTGAGCCGTCTTCCCTGTCAGCCGAGGGAGATGCGGCCACTCAGACCCCGGGGGCGAATCCGATCTATCTGGAGGCTGCAAAAAGCTTTTCTTTTAGTCATTTACCTCAGTTAGCGAGAGCAGAGCTGCTTTTATGCATTGATGAGAGATAATACTAATGAAATGGCAATAACCTGGCGAATGTACTTCTCTCTGTATGTAAATCCTTTCGGGAAGTGTATGACAGCCTCTGTTTTCTATGGGTTCCCGTTTGTAAAGAAGCTGTTATCACAGAATAAGTTTAATGGGTCGTGAATTTTGTGTTGAAAGGAGAGTCTCTCCATGACTTCTGATCCGCCTGCAACAGACCTATTGGCTCGGCAGCAAGTGCATTAGGCTAAATATGCTTCCTCCATTGACTCTGAAGGTAACAGCCCTAAATGCCTCATTAAATTTTCATGGGTGACTGAGAGAAGCCATGAGAAAAGCAGCACACTGGTGGCGGGGCCCCCGGCCCGGCCTCAGCCCCCCGACCCCCGCTCGGGGGGAGCCGCGTTCGCGGCGCCGTGTCCGGGCTTCACGCGTGGGCAGGGGCCGCCCCCCCCCCAGCCCCGAGTGACCCACTGACCGCCCTCCCTGCGCTCCGCCGCCCCGGGGAAGCCCCTGGTACTCCCGGGGGGAGCCCCTTGTACCGACACCCCCCGGTGATGAGCGGCTGGAGCGCGGTGCTGCGGGCGCGTTGCGGGGGTCGCCAGCCGCTCTGCACACGGGGGCTGCCCCGGGAGCGATGACAGGCTGCGGACAAGAAGACACGCCATCGCCCCCCCCGCCCTGAGCGGGGAGAGCCCCGCCAGCCCCCTCCCCTCCCGTCCCCCTCTCCCTGCCCAGCTGCACAGCGGCGCTGAGACCCCCAGCGCTGGAGAGGAGGAGGAGGAGGAGGAGACCGACCCCTGATCAGCAGCGTTCCTCTGCCGCACACCTCCCTTTTCCCCTCCCTCTGGCCTCAGCGCCGCGCTGGCGGGGCCGGAGAGGGCAGGCGGCGCGGGAAGGCGGCTCTCCCAGCATGGACGAGCCATGTGTATCCTAAGGAATAACAGCAGCTGCTGCGCCCACGATGGAGAGCAGAGGAATGCGAGGAGGAGAGGGCTCGCTGGGGCAGGTGAGCGCGCCGGTCCCTTCTCCCCTCGGCGGCCGGTCCTCGGGGCGGGCGCGGCGGCAGGTGCGGGGTTGGGGGGGAGGGATGCGGGGCGGGTCCCCGGTGCGGGGTGCGCTGCTCTTCCTGTGAGCGGGGACCCCCCTCCCCGCAGCAGGCACGGAAGGGCAGTTTCTCTCCGAAGGAAGTTTTTTTTTGTGCCCGTCCTTCTCCCTCCCGCTCCCTCCTGTCCCCCCGAGGGGGGGAGAGCGCTGGAATCCCCTTGGAGTCGCGGGAAGTTGCTGGCTCGGGTGCGGGGGGAGCGGGGTGCGGGGCGCGGGGCTGCCCTACAGCCCGCCGAGTCGCGGGGGCAGAGGCGGCCGCTCTTGCCATCTCCCGGAGCGGGGCAAGGAAAAAAAAAATATCGCGGAGGGACCCGCAGACGCGATGCGGGTGCGGGATTTCCCCCGCCGCGCCCCCCCCCCCCGGCTGCCCCCGCCGTGCCGGGGGTCCCCGGGCTGCCCCGCGGGGTGGGCGGGCAGCGCTGCCGCCCCCCGGCTGGTACCGCCGATCGCAGCTTCGGTCACGATAGTCCCGCTTTCGCTCGGGAGGCGCCCGCTCTGCCGGGCAGGGAGCCGAGCAGATTGCCGGCGGCGGGCAGGGAGCCGGGCTGGGAGCTGGGCAGGGAGCCCGGTTCGGCTGCGCCGTCGCTGCCCTCCCCGGGAAGGTGCAGCAGCGCCGGGGACGCCGCGCTGAGGAGCGGCGGGGAAATGGCGCCTGGAGCGGGGCGCAGGGGCCGCGCAGGGGTGCGGGGCGAGCTCGCCCTCCCGAGCCGAGGACCCTCCTCGGGAGCCGCCCGCTGGTCCCCGGAGAGCAGCCCCAACCCCACCCCCTTTCCAGCGGTCAGGGAAGCGGGTGCAGAGTGACCACTTGGAGGTTCATTTGCGTCTGCTTTATGGCCCTTACTTTAGGAAAAGAAAACAATAATCCCCCCGATTGAATGTTTTGGTGTGCTTTTTTTGTGTGGTTGTGCACGGCCACCGAGTCTGCAGGAACAGGCACCCGGGAATTAAAGTTCAGAGCGCTGCCGGCGGTGGGAGGTGGGTGCGGGAGCTGCTGCCAGGCTGGATCGGGACAGTCGTGACATATCCCACAAGGGCTGGCAGGACAAGCACGAGACTGTAAACTCCCTAGAACCACCTCTTCCTTTGGTGTTTTCCTGGGTATTTCACACCACGGGAGCTCATGTTCATGACCGGCACATTTGAAACGCTTCTATAGATGATAAAGTGGTGAGGTGGGAAACTGGGACCAGTAATCATAGTAAAGAACAGTAGATAACAAAGCTGGTTTCTGGCTTGGAGAGTCATGGAGCTTGCAGGCAAATGGGAAGTTTTTAATTTCCCTGTGAACTTCTATTTTATTGTACATTTCAAGCCGATTGAGTCAATTTTTAGGTCTTCCTCCAAAGTAGTTTTAAAAGCAAAGCCCTTGGAACTGTTTGCCATTTGTCTAAATTCTGAATGCACGTCTGAAGCATTTAATCATGTTTATTGTTTTCAGCCACTCAAACGGAATAAAAATTACTTATCGTTGACGAAGCTTATCTCGCAAGCTGTTTCACAGTATGTTTCCTTTGCAAGACACAGCGCTGTGTTAAACTACTGATGACTGTATTGTTTATTGTTCTTTCATTCCCCACCCTCACCCCCCATAACGCCAGTATCAATCTGTTCCTTACTACTACACTCAAAAATAATGGCAGAGCAAGTTTTTACCAGTTTGATATTTCCACTCACATCTGAGATTTATGTCTTTTATATTTGCTTTTAAACTGTTGTTCATTCAGTGTGCTAAAGGCAGCTGATGTATTAAAAAAGGAATCAAGACACAAAGCTAAAAGGGACTTTCAAACTCTTGAACTGAAACAGTGGCTGGAATTAGTGCTGGATTCACAGCATTGTTTATTTCTTTATCCACATATATAATACCTTCCTGAAACATAAGATTCCTTGGCCCTTTGTCATTACCACTTTCTTTCTTTAAACACCTAACATGCACTGTTCACACTGGTCTAGAAATTCACATTTATGGTTTAGAGTGTTTTGATCTTGGACTGTACCTCATAGATGATTTTGCTGCACTTCAACAGTATCTCAACACAGTGATGGAGGACACCATCATGTTTTCTTGTAGGATTACCTTTGGGACTTTAGTGACTGCACACATCAGTGGTTTCATCTTAGGAGGATTGAAATTGATTTTCTTCTTTTTCTTTTTTTTTTTTCTTTTTTTTAACTCAGCTAGTGAAAGACCCTGTGTATGTCCTTTGACCCATGGCCTCACATGATGAAGTGATGCCAATAGTGGAGGATGCAGACTTGAAGTAGCTGCTACTAGGGCTTCAAAAGTAGAGGTACCAGAATAAAGCCCTTGTCCTGGTGGTCAGCCTGCATGATTCTTTGGGCAAGGTACAGTTTTTAAAATATACTTTGTAAGACCCCTGCATATATATATCGAAATTAATTTAAGCCATGAACCTCGTGATTCTCTTTTTTAGCACTTTTGAGAGATCCTTGCTCAAGTAGAGGAAGATTGACCATTCCCTCTCATCTATAACAGGCCCGTTGTCTTTTAAACATTTCAGATTTCATATTTTTGCAAGATAGTTGTGTTCAATTTAGCGACAGCCAAGCTACCTATTTTTGCAGTCGTGTTTACATTTTAAAGTGATAACAAATACTAGCAAAGAGGAACAAGATTTTCTAGACCTTATAGTTCAAATTAACTTTCCCAGTCAATATTTAGTCAAGGTCTTGATGGTTAAAGTTAACTGTCCAAGTCAATGTTTAGTCAAGGTAATGACTTGGTTTTTATAAACACTACCCAAGCATTCTTGCTGAATTAATCAGAGTTGTTGGATCACAATACGTTTGCTCAGCCAATTACTTAGGAATAAAAGTACATGATTACTTGGTCTCTCATATGTCCTGTGCTATTTGGTATTATTTCTGCAGTGCTTGCCTTCGGCTCTTCTGTGGCTTTGTTCTTACAGCACTAGTTCTATCTTTAAAGCATTTATCTGCCTGGTGGATTTGTGAGATAGAATAAGTCCTGTACTATCCTGTCTTTATGGGCAGAAAGGTGAGGTATGGAGATGTCAGGTACTGGCTCCCAAAATGAAGTGCAACATGTAGTGCAGCAGCAGCTTTTATGTATGTAGTTCCAAGAAAGTCTTTCAGGAGCCTGTTCTGGGCTCAGCTCCTCATAGAGTGAGCAGGAAGAAGTGAACACTTGGATGAAGCAGTCCTTGGATAAAATGAGTAAAATGATAAAATGGATAAAAATGGGAACCAATTTGGTGTCTGGGACAAAAATAATGAAATTGATTATGTTGTCATTGGTACTTTATAGTGCAAGACTGAAGCATCTTCGTTCTTCCAGTATGTCAGTTAAATTTCTTAAACTGACACTAAAATCACAATCTGGACTTCAATTGCACCAGTGTTTTATTTCTTTCTTTTTCTTCTTTCTTTCTTTCTTTTTTTTTTATTTTTTTTTTGATTGTACCACTTGCAAATGCATTCCCTGCAATTACATGGGTATTAGAGTAGATATTCATTAGGATTTTACTAATCTGAACCTCAAGTGCTGTTCTGCAAATTTGCCAGCCTTTGTAAGGCATTGCTTGACTTCATCAGCTGCACTGTTTTATTATGAGTATTTTGATACAGTAGAATGAAAAGCATATATTCTAAACCAAGTAATTAATCAGATTGAAACGTTTTCATTTTCATACTTTGACTTGTCACATAGAGAGCCTGCAGCTCTGTATTTTGTCCTTAACACTAGTTTTTGCCCAGTCTAGCTGCAGCAAAATTACATTTCATGGTGGTGGTTTAAGAATTTCATCCATGAATCAATCTTCCATTTCTGTTTAAAGGGAGCAGAATTGTCACAACTTAGAAAAGGTGAGTAAACCCAATACTCTGAGTTCCAGGAAAGGTTCCCGTGTCTGTGTATCTAATCTTACACAGCCATCAAACATGTTTTCAAGTGTTGCAGGTTACAAGCAGTGTTTATTGCTTATAAGTGTGCAGTAAAAACAAATGTAATGAAAAGCCCTTAACTTAGTTTATTTTCAGTGGTTCAGCCACATGCACAAATCCTTGCTGGTTGTGGTGGGGTCTCTCCAGGCTGTTTGCAGTGATGGATCTGTTTCAAGGTCTGTGCCATACTGAAGAACCAGATCAGAGCAAGACCTGTCAGCTTTTGTCTTCTAATCAGTGTATTGCTTTTTGAGGAGTTAGAGTGAAGCTCATACCCTGGAATGACCCTTGTGTGTCTGTGCAGGTGCAGATGCTGAAGGCTGTTGTATTCCCAGCTGTGGGGGAAGCAGCCCTCCAAGTCCTAGCTCATGACAGCTGCATGACCTAACCAGATCCATCCACAATGGAGCAACAGGACTGCTGAAGGGCTGCTTGTCACATCTTGCTCTGACTCAGTCCTCTTCTTAGATATGTGAAGTACTTGACATGAACTTATGGCCCTTGGAGGCGTGAAGATTTACTTTACTTGCTTATAGAATCAGGAAGGATGATAACTGTGGGCAAGCTTTTAAAAATGTAGTGTTCCTGAGCAGGAAAAGCCTGTTGAGGAGGAGGCTCCAGACAGAGTTTCCAGCCTGTAATCCTTTGCACTTTCTAGAGATAGGAATTCCATTACTGTTGGGTTGATGAGGATGCACAGATTGTTACTTTTCTTAAGGATATTTTATCTTTTATATTTATTTTTTATCTTATGTTTTATATTCTTAAGGAGAAGAATATTTTCTTAGGCTAGATATAGAAAAGAAATTCTTCCCTGTGAGGGTGGAGAGGCCCTGGCACAGGTTGCCCAGAGAAGCTGTGTCTGTCCCATCACTGGAAGTGTTCAAGGCCAAGTTGGACAGGGCTTGGAGCAACCTGGTCTAATGGAAGGTGTCTCTGCCCATGGCAGGGAGGTGGAATGAGGTGATCTTTCAGGTCTCTTCCAGCCAGCCCAAGCCATTCTGTGGTTTTATGATTTTATGATACGTACAACATGAAAAAATAGGGCAGTGTCATGCCTAAGTACACAAAAGCTCTTGCTGATTTTTATTCTCTTGAATTTTGTATGTCTGTGTGTATGGATAAATTTAGGTATATCTTATATGTATGCAAGGATTTATTAGCTGCTCTTTTTATTATATAAAGATTTCTCCGGTCTCCAGGTATTGTCAAGCAGTTAAACTTGAGAGATTCCCCCCACCCCTACATAGTGATTACTCCTGTGGGTAGAGGAACATCAGTTTCTTGAGAGTCTTTGCAATTCCCCAAGCCTGAAGGCAAATGAATAGAAATTTAGTGGACCACCTAGTTCTTGACACAGAATTCTCCATAGAGGAGTCTGACCTAATTTATATTGTATTGAATCAAGTAATCCTATCATGCATGTGTGCTTGCTGTTTTGTTCTCTTTTAGCAGGCATATTGCTCTCTTGCAAAAACTTAGATTTAGATGTTAGGCAACGTCCCTGTGGTTTTAGGAGGTGCTTTTACTTAGTGAATACTTGCTGGAAAATGACATTTAGAGGACATTGGTGATGAGGGAGACAATCAGGACAGAATACTAAGGCTGCTAGAAGTATTTATACCTGAATGTGAATGTATTGTTGTTTAGCACTGAGGGTAATCAAGAGTCCTCTAATACGGAGTCCTTCCTTTATCACTAAAGATGGAGCTGGAATCTCCCAAAAATGCTTTTTTGTAGCAAACAGCAGTATAACTACCTTTATCATCAGTGTTACAGGGATACTGGTGGGGGTTTGATGTGGGTGATTGCTGCATTTTGTCTTCATAGGGTTGCTGATGAGAAGTGGTACTAAATGTATTTGTTTGGGTCAGCACGTTTTGAAGCTAATTGGAAGCTGATTATCATCCAGGCACTGCAGTTGTGGCCTCCTAAAGCAATTCCTGGTGTGCAAAATCCTTTTCTGGTGTTACTCTTTAAATTGCAGGACCCATCAGTGTGTGTGCCCCAAGATACACTGTAATGCTTATCAGTCAATCTGTGTATGGAAAAGAACTTTCTAAACCTGCACAGGTTTATCAGGTTTATTGTTGGAAAGTTTAGGAAAGTTGTGCATCTGCAAAAATTCAAGATCATAGCAACAGTTACCTGAAAACAGTTCTTTGCTCTTTGACTGAGTAGGTATCCCAGCTGCAGAACTCTCACATTTGTTCAGTGTCATTCAGGAAAGTTTTGCTTAATTCTGCCAAGACTTGCTTTTTTGGCTTAAAAGTATAGCTCTTCCCTTTTAAAATACAGAGTTTAAAATCTATTGGCTTTCCAGTTAGAGATTGTTTTCCCCTCCACTTTCATTTTAGGACAGCTGAGCATAAACACCCCTTTAGACAGGGTTAGTGGTTAGTGAGTTAATGGGTTTGGCAGGCACCAGGTGACTCTTCTTGGTTGAGGTCTCTACAAAATAAGCAAGGTCTTACTTCTTCTCCAGCTGTGGAACAAACTGGATGATGTTACACTTTTCTTGGACTGTGTGGGGTCAACACAAGAGAAAACAGAGTAAAGCACTGTATAGTGCTCTTAACCCATGTAAATGATATCTGAAACCAAAAGAAGTTCTTCAACAGACAATTTCCTAATTCCTGCAGTGGCCCATTGCTACAGTTTTCCCTCATGACTATCTTTAAGCGTCACAACATACATAACTAGGAAGAAAATCCAATATCTGAAGATAATAGATTATGAAACATTAAAATATTTTTTTAAAAAAGGAAAAAACGTGTACTGAACAATAATGGACGTTAATACTATCAGTTGATGTAACTTTTAAGCAGCACTAAATGACTTGAAATGCACACTTTCCAGCAAGTGCAAAAAGTTTTAAAGTTGCAGTGGGTTCTGCAGTGTTACTGTATTCTAGTCATGGGAGAATTTTTTTTTATTGTATCTTTTCATCTGGTTTCATTCACACCAACTGTTGTTGGTTAAAAGTTGAATCACTCATGCACAGCATAAAGTAACTTCTGGAACACACATCTATCTTAGTTGTACCTACCAAATATAATTTTATCCATCAGTTGAAATGTTTAAATGAGATTGTTGATGTTTGTAGTTTGTAGAATTTGAAAATGCAAAGACTTTAATTATGCCTATTTGAAAATGAAGAACTTCAATTACTGGGAATCCAACTGATGCAATACACATAACTGTCTTCTACCCTACTGAAAGATTAGTTTCTTAGGGAACAGCAAGCACCATATTGGTAGTTTTTCAACCTAAAGGCTTATAATTATTTTTTTTTCAGTACTTGAAGTAACTGAGGGAAAAATTGTGAGTGATCTCAGTACACTGTTAAAAAAAAAAAGTGCTTCATTTCTGTTCCTAGTTACTTGAGATGGAGCTCAATAAACTATGCTAAAACAGCAAAGAAAACGGGCACTTCAGCTTTTTTAACCTTCATTGTATTTATTCAGGTGCCTCAAGTAGTTGCTCAGATCAAGCCAGGATGAAGAGATCCAAGCCGGCAGGACTCAGTGCTCCTGCAGGAGCAGGCGGTGTTAGTAATTTGACAGCCTTTCCAGGACCTGTCAGTCTCTGCCTGGAGACTGGCCATAACAGTTCAATTGGCATGTGCTTTTTGCCAGATTAACATGTAATAGGTCACTTGAATTCTCCCCTTATTGAGTTCATACCTTTCCTTTAATTCTCTCTCACAGTAACCTGTCAGCGTTGATGGGAGGAAACAAAAGCTTTCTCTGTATTTAGGATATTTTTAACAGGTAGTTAGCATGAAAAATTTGGTTTACCCTCTTTTTGATTTCCTTGTATAACCTTTACAAATCCAGCAATTTTTAACCTATCATATTTTGCTTGTGGCTGTGGTGGAGTAGGAGACTCTGCTTCCTTGATCTTGAGGTTAGTGATGATGGTTTGCACTAATAACTTGGACTCCAGTGCATCGATGCAGTAGAGGATTCAGGCCTTAGGAATTTCCAAGTAGCTCCACGATTAAGCCAAGCACAAAGGTAATTAGGAAAGAAGCAAAATACTTTTTAAATACTACTTTAATGTAGTCCAGCTGATATTCAGGAAATAAACAGTCAATGCAGTGAATATTTTATTTATATTTCGATTTTTCCCTCTCATTCCTTTATGTAACAAAATGCACAGTTATTTTTATTGTTACTGCCTTTTATGTCAGTTTTCTTCAGATTTTGAGGGGTATTGGCAAATTCAAACCTTTTAATGGCATTAGATGATTAGATGACCTGTTAGGCATTCATGTCTTAACTGTAGCAGTTATACCACAAATATCAAGGGTCTTGCTCGTAGGTGGATTCCCCCCCCTTTTTTAACATAATGAAGGTTTTTCCATTCCAGGAGTTTTTTTCCTGTGGATGTGCATACATTTTGAAATTTGTTCATTGTACCACAGTGACACTGACAGTGCCATTTGAAAATGTTATGGCCCCGGTAACACCTGGTAGATGTTTGCAATAAAGACTCCCCTTTTTAATTACACTATAATTAATACAAAACAAATCAACAGGAAGTGCTACTTCACACAGCATGTTGGCAGTTAGCTCAAGTTTAAAAACAGTAAAAAAACCATCAGTGGGTTTAATAAAGATTACTTTATGAATGGGTTTTTATTGTGGTTGCTGAAGTAATCAAATCTCAGATTATGGCTTCAGGACAGTTTTCTGCCCACCGTCCCTGTGTGATAGTTTTCATATATTCTGACCTATTTTTCTTCTTTCTGAAAACAAGAGAAATAAAATGTTTGTGAAGTCCTAAAGAGGATAACGAATTGAATTGACCACTTACTGTTCCTGGCACTGGATTTTATGATCCTTACCTCCCTGGTGATGGAGGGAGCTATTCAGCAGCACTGTGTGAGAGTTACAGATGATGAAATTTGGTGAAGTTCTTTTAAATCAGAACCACTACACTGATTTACATCAAATGAGGGCCTGTCCACTGTTGCTATGTTACATTTGTAGCAAATGCTAATTGATTTTGGTGCATAGAGATCCTCAGAGAAAAGTGAGAATTGTTACTGAGTGAATCCCACTGTGCCAAGCTTCAGTTTCTGGATTTCAGTGCAGGATGCTCCTGGAGAGGACATGAAATCCTCTGTATGTGAAAGAACACTAGAAAATAACTCTGCCACAGCCTCAAAATGGGTCTGAGACTTCAGCAGTCCTGACTTTGGGTTTGATGAAGAACAGCAAGTGATTTTCATAAAGGAGCCCTGTTTGCAGTTTTGATTTGGTTTGGTTTGGTTTTTTGTTTGTTTGGTTGGTTTTTTGTTTTGTTTTTCTTGTTTGTTTTTCTTTGTTGTGGCAGGAGTGTCAATCCAAATATCTACTTGTATGTGGTTGTCCCTTCTGAATGCAGAGTTTCTCATGTTTCATTCTTGCATAATTTGTTCTGTTAGACTCTTGGGTAAGGTGAAGAGATTGCAGAGAGAGGAAATTCCATGGGATGGTTCTGTCGCTCATCAGTGTTTGTAGAAGCAGCTGTGTTTGTTAACTTACACAGGATGTCCAGTCCTGACAGCTAAAATTTAGGTGAGAGGAATCCTGTTCTCAGTCACTGAACTCTAGCTGCCTTTTTCCAGGCAGCAGAAATCCAGGGAAGCAGATCATGTGCATCAAGCTTCGAAATATTGCTAAGCCTGTGTAGAGAACTAACTCTGTTCTTTATTGCAAAAATCATCTCTAGTTCAAAGAACAGATTGCAAGTGACCCATACACATTGTGGGTGGCTGACTCTGCTAATCAGTATTTTTAGATGGAACTTTTTGATGGAGGTGGGAATTAGTACAGTACAGAGAAGGCAAATAGTACATGTAGACATCGTGTGTTTTGTGGATCCAGTAATACAATAATAAATTGATGAATACAGTGTTGATTTTCTTCTTTGTGGCTGAAAGTATGAACATAATTTGCAATGTAGACAATGAGTAAAGGGCTATAATATCAATTTTAACGTCTTTAATGGACTAGTTCTAAGACTTTTTCTCATTTTGGTGGACTATGCTACTTTATTTTTGGTTGTTTCACAATGCTTATTTATTTATTAATTTAAAGAGAAGTACTCTTAGATTGAATGATAGTGAATGTATCTCATTTTCATATATGCACATATATTTTCATGAGGAAGACTAATACTGGATTTTTCCAAGGCAGTCTTGGTTTGCTAGGATAAACAAGCATCAGGAAACCACTAGGAATTGTGCTCATGGAGTGTACATCTACTTTCTTCTCCAAAAAAAAAAAAACATTCCGGAGATCCGTGTAGGGTCACTGTTGTATATTCAAATAATACTAGAAAAAAGCAAAACAAACTGAAATCAGGATCTCTGAGGATTCCTTCCCGTTTTGGATGTGAATGTCACAGGTGTTAGAAAAGACCAACTTAATCCTAAGTTATAGTCAACAGGAATAGAAGTAGTTTGTGATAGCTCTCAAGTTTTCACATTAATAAAGTGTGGAAAAGTTCATGTGTTATAGAAGGTTGTTGCACAGGCTTTGGTCCCTGCTGGCACAGATCTTTAACATCTCAGTATCACCATGGGATAAGATGCAGACATGACGCCATAGTGTGTATTAATCTTGCTGAGTCCTTATGAGAGTCCTAATTGTTCCAGCAATTGCTTCCTGTAAGAGGTTGGCTATACTGGGTACATTAGGGAGAGGACAGTGCTGAATAGAATGAATTGTGTATTCAGATGTACTTTAGCTTGTACTTTAGTTGCAAAAAGTGGAGAAAATCTTGTCTGCCTGTCTTGAAAGTAAGGAGGGGTGATGTCTGGAGGAACAGTTCCAATGCTTGACAATTAATAATAGCACTTCGAAGAGAAGCTTTTAGCAGAAGGCAAGCACGTAGGTTACAGAGAAGTACAGAGAACAATGTATTTTTTGTGCTAATATGTTGAGATCAAATAACTCATTAATAGGAGAATAATTTATAAGGATGATGCAAGTAGAAGAGTAAAGTTCTTCTAAATATTAATCTATTGCATATATTATTTATTGTAATAGAATTTTGACTAGTAGACATGGGAGACCAAAATGCCTTGCAACTTGTAGAGTTCACAAAGTGCTTTTTTAAAAGAAATTTCCCTTAAGTGGAAAATGCTGGTGTAATGTTTTGGTGAGATGCTGGAAAAGCAGTAACTTGTAAAGTTGGTTAGTGCATCTCTGTGCAGTGGTGTGAGAGAGAAACTTCTTTGTCATGGTGCAGTATGAAGTCTGCAGGGCTCTGGGCAGAGCTTGCAGATAAAGGACTTAGGGTCACTCATTCTGAGGAGCAAATAGTGTGTACGTGACTACTACGGTGGGGAGAAGGTGAACTTACCTGTGGAGTATTGAACTAGGCACAGGAGAACTGGATGCTTGGGAGTGTAGGAGCCTGGTTGTGCAATGAAGCAGTTTTGCCTGAATGAATCAAGGATGTTTGTTCTCTCCAGTTTTTTAATATTTAAAGCTTATGAGAAAGATCTTTATATATATATATATTTAATATATGTATTGTATAAGATATAGAAAAGCTTTTCTATAAAAGTAGGAGTCACTAACAGGGTCTTATGGTATCATAACAACATCTTAGAGTCATAGAATGGCCTGGGTTGGAAGAGACCTTAAAAGATTATCCATTTCCAACTCCCCCACCATGGGCAGGGACACCTTCCACTAGACCAGGTTGCTCCAAGCCCCATCCAACCTGGCCTTGAACACTTCGAGGGTTGAGACAGCCACAACTACTCTGGGCAGCCTGTGTCAGGGCCTTACCATCCTCACAGGTGAAGAATTTCTTCCTCATCTCTAATCCAACCCTCCCCTCTGTCCGTGTAAGCCATTCCCCATTGTCCTGTCACTCCAGGCTGTGAACAGTCTCTCTCCATCTTTCTTGTCGGCTCCTTCAGGTACTTGAAGGGCTGTTAGGTGACCTTGAAGCCTTCTCCTATCCAGACTGAACAATCCCAGTTCTCTCAGCCTTTCCTCATAGCAGCGGTGCTCCATCCCTCTGATTACATTGGTTGCCTCCTCTGGACTTGCTGGAACAGGTCAATGTCCTTCCTGTGCTGTAAATCACACTTGGGAAGAGAAACTCTTGAGTTTTGGCACCAATAAAAGTGTCTTACTGACCCTCCCACCTCCAGTCTAACATACCAAAGGTTACCTTTTTAAAGTCAGAGAAGTCCATTACATTTTGTTGTTATAGTCTTAGGAGCTGTGCTACAGTGTACTCAATAATATTTCAAAAATGCAATGTGAAAAACAGCTCAGGGAAGAGTCAGGGTACAGAAAAGGAACAGCTGCCATTATAGGTACAATGTGTTATTAACCACGGCCTCCCTTTTATTCACTGAATAATTGTGTATTCAGCAGTGTGATGTCTGTTAATAAACTGGAGTGGGATACCTTTTAGTTGTTTTTTGCAAAGGTGTTATGTGCTGGCCTACTTCTTCAGGAGTATGTGTAGGCAATTATGTTATGTATTCTGTTTTTGAACAAAGCCTTACAGATTTCTGTCATTCAAAAACCTGACATGACTCTGAACCCCCTCCTGTGATAATTCTGATTGATCACTGATGCTTTTAAGGCACTAATACAACCTGTAGAAGAATTCTTAGTGTGTGACAGAAATGTATCCTGCTTATTTTGAAGAAGTGGAGTTCATATATGTTCACAAAGATTTGTAAAACAGTTCCTTGTGTATCTTTGCAATGATTGTAAGTTAGACAGTGTGTTGTAATTGAGGCTTCAGCCTTCTTTATATTTTGTGAAAGCTTTTGATGTGTTTCTTACTGTTCTTGTATGATTTTCTGGCACCTGTTGATGTTTGAAAGATGATTGTTATGTTTCAGAGGTTTGGGTAGAAAAGAGCTTTTCTGATGTTAACTGCTGTTAACTTTTCTGGAGTTAGTCAGAGATGCTCTTCCTGCCATTATGTGATCTTCATATATTGTTGTTACTGATTCAGTTGTGTGTGGGAATGTGTTCTGCTTAACATAAATAAAATGTTGCCTGCCCTTGGGTTTATACTGTGGTAAAACAGACCTAATCGTGCTCTACTTTAATGCTTTGTGCTGTTGTTGTGTAGCAGTAAATCTTACAGACAGGGATTCTGTCCCCTGGGGATCCAGTTTTCTTTGTACCCAAGTGAGCAGTAAAAAAAGCTTTTCACCTGCATAGAAACCTGTAGGCCTGTAAGCTCTGCATGTGCTTCTGATATCAATGCCTTCATATATGGCTGTAGGTAGAAAATGTAAGACCACTTTCTGAAATGGCCATCATAGCTTCCTAATGAGACACTTGGATTTTTTTTCCTCTTGTGACAGAGTTAAATGTTACATATTAGCCATAATGCTTAAATTGATGAAGTGTAAAACTAGTGAAATGGGTTACTGGGAAAGGAAGTGAAAATATTATGAACCATATGCCCTAATTTATGTCTTCTTAGAAAATTCATCTAATGAAATTAAGTATTTGGAATAATTCAGCTTACAATATTCAACAAGAAGTATAGTAGTAATGGTAGGATGATCTTGCTTTTAATATAGTAAGGAAATTACAACTCCTTTTCTGGGGAGGAACATCAAATCTCAGTGTGTTGAGATCCATGTGCATCATCAGGTCTCTAGTTTGAGTTTTTTTCCTATGAATAGGCTTACACAATTTGGTGTAATTGAGTAACTGTGACAGCAGCTTCTGCTGTGTTCTTTGTGACCCTAAACAGAGGCAAATGAGATGCATGTTCTTCACATTAAGAACATGCATGTTCTTAATCTGGTTCCTAGTACCCTGAGTTAGCTCTGCTTTCCTCACGGCTCCTTATCTGGATGCAGCTCCTCTCTTACAGATGATTGTCTCATCCACTCTAATCCTCCCCCTCCCCTGAAGCAGTTTTTACCTCTTGACTCTCAGACTAAACCTCCCAAGTCCTCCATTATTAAACAGCACTTCAAAATTCTTCTCTTCTGCTTCTTGTGATACAAGACTTCACGTCAAAGTCTATTCCTTTCTTCTCTGGTCTGATACTTACATTTTATGCATTCAAACTCAGCAGCTTTCTGGGTGCCTTGATGGAAAGACAAACCTCTTGCTGTCACTTTCACTGGTTTGTGTAATTTCAGTTCAGAGCAATAATTAAAGAAACAGCCTGTTTTCCAGGACAATGTTAATAGGAAAGTGCATGCACATTTTAATTCCTTCTGGAGGCTGCAGGAGGGTTGACAGTGTAGAGGGATTTTAATATAAAGGAGTCGTCCCTGCAGAAGTGTGAAATCTCATTTTTTACTTTAGGTAGTTTTGGCTTTGGGATTTTTGGATTGTGGCTTTTTTTGTGTGTCTGTTTGTTAGCAGGTATTGGGTTCTGGTTTTTTGTTTGTTTGTTTTTTGGGGGGAGGTGGGTTTAATATTAGCAAAAAAACCCAGATCCATTGTATGGAGACCAACTCTTACTTCTGGTTTCAAAACTCAGAAAACTTTTCAAAAACGTTCATGATGATTATTTAACATGGTCAAGACACGGTATTTCCCTGCAATCTAAATCTTGGAAGTGATTAAACTCATTTCTCTTCCCTCATGTCCTGAAAATCACACCAAAGCAGACACCTTTGACATGTAAAATTGTAACCTGAACAGTTAAAAATCTGGCAAAGTTGCAAAGTAATTCAAGGGAGTAATTGAAGGGAGTGGGAAGTGTCAGACAACCTTATCCACAGGTGGTGCTTCCTACCCTGGCTTTGAGTAGAGAAAATTAAAATAGGTAACTTTAAGGGAATTATTTAGCAGTGTTACTGTTCATAACAGCATCATAAATAAAATGCACAGAATTTTTGGTGATGTATCAGACCTTGAGATCAAAGATGTTAAGAGGTGGTTGGAAGAGCAGATTGTGTAGGGATTATGTACTCATTAAGGTACTCTGAGTCTGGTCAATGGAACATGTGTTACAGCCAGTGACTCCTGTGAGGTGGAGCACAAGGGTCATAGATACCAAGAGTCCTGTTGACTCCAGTTGGTGGGAAAGAGAAGAATTTAAACTACGCTGGAGTTTGAGTCTTAGAAGAGAATGTGAAATGTGAGGAGCTTGGAAAATGGATCCAACTTGATGAACTCTTACACCTGGGAAGTGATTGAGAGCTTCTGAAGAAGGAATGCAGTACATGTAGTCCTAGTGCTTGAGCAGATTCAGGTGCTTTGCCTTTTGTAATTGTTTCACAGTTCTGAGGCTGCCAAACTACCTTGTGGTGATTCAGCTATTTCTTATCAAGAGTTTTTTAGCAACTAGTATTGCATTAGCAAGAACATAGTAAATGTGAGGGTGGTGAGGCACTGGATTTCCCAGAGTAGTTGTGGCTGCCCCATCCCTGGAAGTGTTCAAGGCCAGGTTGGACGGGGCTTGGAGCAACCTGGGATAGTGGAAGGTGTCCCTGCCCATGGCAGAGGGTTGGACTGAGGTTATCTTTAAGGTCCCTTCCAACCCAAACCATTCTGTGATTCTGTCTTCTGCCACATAATACCAGTATCGACTGTTGACTTCAGTTTTCAGGAATCTGTAAAAGTACCTCCACCTCTACATTTTCAGGATAATCATTGTGTTTTTAATGACTATACATGTCTGAAGCATTTTACTTAGGAAAGTGAGTTTTGGGATGTGTTGTTGGAATTCAGTTGGAGGAAGATATAAATAAAGATATAAATAAAACCAATATCACTGTCCTTGGGCCTTCACTAGAGAATTCAAGACATGCAAATGCTAAATCAGTGAGTGGAAATGTCATCCTTCAAAGACATGTGAAATACAAGGACTATGATAAAAGTCTTGTGCACTTAAAGGTAAGTGAGTTACAAAGAAAGCTTGTAGTTCATGGAATTATATCCACGAGTCTTTTAATATACTCAGGTTGTTCTTTATCTCCTGTGGAGCATTTCAGAATTTGTTTCCCTGGAGGTGACTGAAGTAAGGCAAGAAAAATCCTACCTGATCTTTAATAATCCTTCACATGCATGGTAATACTCCAGAATTATACTATCATTGGATAATTTGCACTTAAATCCTTTCATTTCTGTGCTCCCATCCTAAAAAAAAATCCTTTAGTGTTCTAGGGACCCAGGGATCGCCTACTTGAAATACCTTGGCCTTGTTGCCAGTTTAGTCTCACCTGCTTAGACTGATTTATTGTGGGTTTTTTTTTTTCAGAGGGCAAGACTGAAAAATACATTTCTCCCATTATAGTTAATAGATTCAGGAAGTAATTTGCAGATCAGGAAACAATGGATCTCATCTAATAAAAGCACTGCCTAGGTAATTCATAAGGAGGATAAACTTGTATTGTTAAGCTTGCACATTTTGCTCCTATTTGTAGGCCATATATTGCTCTCCTGTGCTTTCCACCATTAAGCAGTAATGTTATTGCATTAGTAAAAAAAGCACTGCTGCTTTGACTGGCTTTCCAAACCACATACAAAATCAAATAATGCATTTTACTGAATTATGAAGAACTGTGTTATTTGTTTGTAACCGCTCACTTAGTTATTGCTCTCAGGGCTCCGTGTTACAATTTAATCACTTCTCTGCGTCTCTTGAGTTCACACAGGCTGGTGTGAGGCAGTGAGGGGACAAAGCAAAATGACTGGCAGCTAAGTGTTTCAATCAGTCAAGATACTGATTTATTTCTTTGAGGAGGAGTGTAAAGGAAATGAGAATGGCTGTTTTTTGTAACTGATGTGCTGAATAGTCATCAGTTAAACTGTGGAGGTCATACATATGTGCTGAAATCTTGAGAAAGGAAAAAAACCCACTAGAGTGTGTCTTGTCTCCCACACTGCACACAGTCTGTGGGAAGCTTCTGATGTTCAGCATGTCTTAAAAAGGCAGCACAAAGGATGAGTCTGGAATCCTTTCACTTACGGGGTTTTTATCACAAAAGAAGTGATATGAAGCATTAAAAGGCAGGGGGTTAGAAATTCTTTGTTGTCTGTCTAGTTACTGTATACAGCTGTGAAGTTTTTAACTGTATCCAGGACATTATACTGCAGAATGTTTAAACTGCACCAAATGAATTGCAATAGGGAAGGTGGTGTGAATATCAGTGCCAATGGATCCCTTTTAGAGTAAAAAATATAACTCAACTAGAGCAAAAATAGGAGTAAAAACATTGGTGGAATATGATAGCTTTGCTTTAAAAATATTCGTAGGTGTGCCTGAATAGGAACAGATACATTAAAGTTTTCATTGCCGACTTTTGCAATAGAAACCATGTAATTTTATATCCCCCTTGAAGTGTTGTTTTTAATCTGAAAAAATAATAATTTTTAGATAGTCAAAGCAATAAATATCCTATAGCAAACCTGACAGCATTAGATGATAGAGTTAAGAGATAGAAAAATTCAACTAAAGTTTTTTGCTAATGGTGTAAAATCCCTTCTTTTGCCCAATTCTGTATTCCATCTGAACTCATACAGATATAAAATCCAGAGGAAGCAAGCAGATAGTTTTGAATGAAATTAGGTCTTTTCTAAGAGTTTAAATCTCCAGAGCCCTGTGAAAATCTGTGCTCAACAATCTTTGCTTTTATAGTAAGGAAGATACCTTACCTATCAAGAGACTGCTTTAGTGGGGTATTCCCTAGAAAGCCCACTCTAGCCTAGCCTACATTTCATGTTCTTTCTCTAACCTAAATCCTGAGGTTTTCAAACAGTTTCATAAAATGTATGCACTAAAATTTGATGAAAATGTGGCTGCATGGAAAAAGAACTACTTTAGAAGATTTTAGTGCTGACAATAGGGAAACTTTTTACTGCCTCATGGAAAACTGCATGGCTGAAACTGTGACTACAGGGAGAGAAAAGGGGACTTGCCTCTTGGTCAGAGGAGAAATTTCCAGGTTTGCTGCTAAATGCACTCTGGGGAGGTGAAGGTATCTGTGATATGAAATGATAAAAGATAAAAGCAGCCCATTTTATTGCAGGGACTGGATGGCAAAGGAGAAGCCCCACTTCTTGATTACACTGATTTCTGGATGTTTTATGCCTGTTGCAGGTACTACATCCAAATGAATTGATATTTCTTTTTATGGCACCCATTAAGACAGATTTTCAGGCCTGTTTTCTCTCTTTCATAGGGAAAGTGCAAGATATGGTGATAGATATATGAACATGATAGTTGTGGAAGATAAAGGAGAAGAGAAAATGTACTGTGGGCAGGAAACAGCTGCTTCAGCATTTCTTTTCCCTCCTGTCTATTTTTTCTGAGCTAACAGTCCATTCAGTCTGAATACAGATCTGTTCTTAATGTGTTGAACTGCATTATTTAGCCCACCACTGCAAGCCAAATTGTTATCCCTGGAGATAAAATTGCTAAGTTGATTTAATGGAGCTTTGTTAATCTAGAATTTCATTTATATCTTCTCTTGGATCTGTGCACTGTAGTTTCTCTGTGTTTAGTAAGGATGATTCTGACAAAAAGGCACAAATACACAGTGATAGCAGCTCTTTAGCTCCTCGATGCCTGCAAGAAGAGGAGACCCTTGTCTTGTAAGAAGCACTTACAACTTGCTATTAAGTCCTGTAGTTCCTGTGTTCGCAGCACATCGATCCTTTAGAAGTGAGACACTGAAGAAGCAGATCTCTATCGTGCTCCTTGGCTGTGAGTGATTACTGAGAAACACAGAAAAGACTACCTGAGTGGTTTATTCATAATCTGCTTAGTGGCTGCATTCCTTACTCCTGCGTGGTTTGAATGCCACTTGCTACAACCACCAGTTGAAAACACAACCAGCCACTGGCTGAAAAGATCTGTAGTGGTTAAAAATACTGTGAGACAGAGAGAGAGAGATGGATCAGATAGTCCTCTGGAAGAATTTGGAGAAGGATTATGTAAAAGAGAGAATTTGCAAGCCTGGAATGTGTTTTCCCCTACAGTATCTATTTCGATTTTCTGTGAAATGACTCTCAATATTTAGGTTATTTCACATTTTGTTATGATCTCTTGGAGGGAGATCAGCTTTGAGATTTACAGTCTGAAAACAGGTTGAAATGGTTCTTGATGATGTCTGGAATGTTTTGCAAGGTTTTAGCAGCTGATATGGTGCAGATGAGTGCATAATACAAATAATAACATTTATTTTCTGTATTGCAATCCCATTCCCTAGAACTGTGCAGATGCACTGGAGCTCTCCTTTCCTTCATTTCTGTGTGTGTGATCCTAGACACTGTATAAAACAGGGGAAACTCCCCTCAGTTATGTTTTATAGCAATTTTCTGATGAGGAAATACCAGAATGATGGGACTCTGGTTATGAGCTAGTCAGTGGTGTCAGTATTAAGATATCAACATCTTTAACTCTTTCTTTCTTGTTGATTAGATCACACAATAAAAAACATATTCAAGATGAAATTTTTAACAACAGATAATTGGCTTTGGAGAACTGTGTGGCACTGAAGATACTTGTTTGACAGCAACCTGTGGTGCTGTAGATAGGAAGGGTCAGAAATGGGATGAGCATAAGTTATTCATGGTGTGTGATAAAAATGATAATCCCGGTGTTGTTCTCCCACATCAAGGACAGAATTATGAAGGAGGCCACTAAAATGTTTTTTTACAGTCATGTTTTGAGTGGACTGTGAGTGGAGCAAGACTGAGATTTACAGACAAGAAGCTGTAGTAATTGGCTTCTGAGCCAGCAACTCATTGATGGGCTGTGCAGAATTTAAATTAACTCATGGATCAAGGTGTTCATCACGTTGTACTGAACCTGGTCACTCAGTACTGTCTCTAATGAGGGAGGGGAGAAAAGCTTCCATCTAACCTCTCAGCTGTCCTGTCTTCCTCAAGAAAATGCATCCACTAGACCTTTCCAGATTGTTTTGCAATGTTTTGCCTGATATGATGCAGGAGCACGTGAGCTCTGGCTACTGAGCAAAGTAACCATCTCACCTGGCTTGAATAGCATTTACCATGCGAAATAAGTTTTTCTGCAACAGGTTTTTATAGGATCAAGCTTCTTCTTGCTGGATTTGATTGTGTATTTCTTAATGGAAAAAATAAAAAGTTCTGAATTACCTGTGAAATGCTCAGTGTTTAAAGCTTTCTGCTTGCTAACAGCTTTCTAGTTTGTGTTTGTTTGTCCATAAAGTCTGTTCTTTCTTAAAGTATTCTGTCTCCTCAGAGCAATCTTCAGCTAAAAGTGAGACCAGATTTGCACCATGAGCAGTTTAGTGTCTTGAAGCTGAGATTTGTGTTAGGGAAAATGTGCTTGTTGTGATGCAAGGACAAAAGGTGGTCTTGCCCAGATTCCCATGTTGGTCCATAATTAATGTATTTCTTTCCTGTTAGTTTCAAAGGATTTCTTTCTAGTCAGGAGTTAAATGGAACCATTCAGTGTTTATATTTATGCAAATGATCGTTGTGTCACTCCAGTTGCAACATTAAAGAAAAAAAGCCAGATATTTTACATGCCTTTGAGTATTAAAGTGATTACAATTACCTACATAAAAGCAGTTGCTTTATTAATTAATTAACTTGGAGAAAAAAGGCTAGTGACCCTCTGAAGGAATATCAATAACTGAAACATTAATTATGTAAATAAGATCTGTCTTTACTGTTCATTACTCATAGTTTAACATGAAAATTGCCTTTTAAAATAATGCCTCATTCATATATTTCAATAAATATCTAATCTGCCTGGTCTGTCACTTGAATCTAGAGTTTGAGACAAAGACTCTGCAGTGACATGGGTACAGACCCTGTGGCACTTCCTTTGAGCCACCAGCACCCATTTCCTAATTGCTGGGCTGGCATTTTTTGATTTTCTGGGGGTCATCCTCTCTGAGGCAGCAGTCCCCCCTGGGAATGAGTTCTTGCAAAATTTGTGTCCAGAGAGATGGAGTTGCTGTGAGGTGAGGAAAGAGAGGAAGAAGCAGCAAAATATTTGAAGAGGTTTTGTGACTCTTGTGGTTTCGAAAGGGAGGCCGTAGCAGAGCTGCAGAACCAGCCCATCTCCAAATCCTGTTTGAGGCTGTTGAGATGTAGAATTACTAAGCAGAGGTAGTAGTACCAAGACAAACCAATACCACAGTTAGACCATGTGTTTGGTTACTGTGAACCTGTGCGCTCAGTAATCTTGCTGCTCCTTTTTACCTTTTGAAAATGTGACTGTGTGCCTCCTGGCAAGTGCTGCAGGTGATTTCATACAGGCTATGAGAATATTTCCCCTGTATTTCCTCTGCCTTTTTATTTTCTAAAGTTTCACAGGGTGTATTAGCAAATTCTGATGTAGGATTCCTGGTGGGTTTTATTCCATTCCATATCCCTAAAGACAACAGTCAGAGGTTTCTAGAGCTACATCTTGCTCAGGTGTCTGAGTATACCTGTAAGAGAAGGAAGAGTTGTGCTTCTTTTTCATAATATCAAAGGCTGTGCTGCAAATAATCTTGTTTCAATTTTGCGTATGCAGACAAAAAGTAGTAGCCCTGCAGTCCCAGAAAATCTTTTACTTCCCACTCCCTGAAGAGTACCTTCTTATATGCCTAAGATGTTCAGATTTCCTGTTTTTAATGCCTTAGCACTCGCTTTGCCCACAGCAGGAAGGGCTGATGAAGAAATGTGTGTGTCCCCCCCCTTTCCCTTGTAGCATGATAAATTGTGGAAGTCCTGATTGAAAATTCTAATCACAGCCTTGCAGTCCTTCAGATCACAACCCTTGACAGTTGATTCACTCCTTTTCATGCCTGCTGCCTCTGACTGCTCCTGGTGCCTCTTATGCATGAGTCTATCATTAGCACACAAAGCATGATGGATTGGTTGGGGTACCTCTGTCCTTAGAACCTGGGAAATGCTTCTTTTTCAGAGTCAAAGAACCTGTGTGTGAAATCGTCATGAATGAGAGAAGAAAGTAATACAGTATTGGATGTGCCTGTTTGCTGCCACTGTTTAGAGGGAAAATGATGCATTATGGGGACTGTAAGTATATGGTCTGTTTGTTTGGGGTTTTACTCCTCACTGGTGAAGGATGCAGAAAATCACAGATTTTAAGCAATGCATAAGCTGAGTCAGGCAGATGCACAGAATTTATAGTATTTTTTTGGAAATCAGAACTGTAAATACTTCCAAAATCCTGCTTAAAGATCAGCCTGTTCATGAAATCTTTTAACTTTCAGTGTGATCTGATGACTGAAATGATTACAAATAGTGGCTTTTGGTACTCACTGTGGATTCCATTCACTTTTGTGGATTCTCTTCTATAGACCCTTTCAACAGGAAACTTTTGCAAATGTTTGCATCTTGCAAATGCTTTTATTCATCTGTGTGACTTGGCATTTAATGTTTCAGTGAACAAGACAGTTAAGTTTTGGCTCCAGTGAAAGATTGATAGGAACAATTTTCGAATGTGGTATCACAACAAAGTGAAAATATGTCATGTTCAAATACTGAGCTCTGATGCGTCATGTGGTCTTGTAATAAATGAAATAGCACTACAGACCTGACAGATCTGCAAGAAAATGGTTTTAAATTTATGATGATTAATTTTCAAGATGAACTGCAATGAAAAAAATTGTTAGTAGATACTTAAAGAAGGTAAGGGGAAACAGCTTTCTGAAATGATAACAGGCAGGTAATGATAAAGCTGCCTTCACTTTTATATCATGCTTTCCTAAATTTTTGCAATGAGGAAATTGATATTCTGGCTGCTGCAGCTGGCATTAACAGCTATTCATGGAACTGTAACATCTCATGGCAATTCCTCTTCTTGGATTTGTACTATTGCTTGGTGCTGGTTGTCTCGGAAATAGGAGTATCGCAAAGCAAAGCTGAAGATTTTCTACCAGGTCTGTGATTCTCTCAGAGCTATGAAAATAAAACAGCACTGAACTTGATGAGAAAACCGAAGTAGCTTGATAGTGCCTTGAAAGAAAAAGAAACTTTTCTGAAACTCCGCATGTTAATTCATCTTGAGGATTTGCCGCTTGAATATTGACATTGTTTTGCATTAGGACAATTAAATGTAAAGAGTATTGTTTGGTAAAGTATCAACCAATTTATTTAAACATTGTTAGGTAGTTTCAGGCTAAAACCAGGCCTTGATAGGTCTTATACTTTGCAAGAAGTCAGCCATATATGGCAAGTGCTTAAGTTTTATTTGCATTGATTTAGGTTTATTTCTAACAGTGGGGTTCCTTGCTTCACTTCTTTCCATTTCACTGGGTTTGCACAGATGCCTTGGCAATCAACAAGTGCAGAATAGCTTTCTGCACCCGTTAGGACTTTGTAGTTGCTGGCAAACATGATTTAATGAAATGAATGAAGGAACTATACACCGGGACAGATCCTGGATCCAGTGTAAATTGGCAGAGCTCTGTTGCCCTGCACAGCTGGTTTGAAGTTGTTGTTCCGAGCTGTTGCAGATCAGAAACTGCATTAAACTGAGTGATGATTACGTGTTAACTCTTTCTTTGGTAGCATTTAGTTCAACTGACACTTACTTTTTGATTACAGATTGCCAGTTGAAGACTGTCTTAAGTAGATACAGGCTTTTACATATACACACATACAGAGACCATCTAGTCAATATATAAAATAATATATGGAAGCAGTGACTTTATTTTGCTGCTTATTTGAGTATTTGTTCAGCAGTTTTGCCTCCTGCAAGACCTCTTTGCTTTATCTAATGTCTCTCTTGTAATATGAACTCCTGCCAAATGCAGGAAGGTAAAAGTGTTAGTTTGTTTTAGAGTCGAGAATACTCTGGAAGACTTTCATGATCAGGACTGATCAGTTACACTGTGGCATTTACAATTGGATAGAATTCAAAGTTTCTTAAGCATAAATATTCACAAGCACTCCATGTCTCATGTGAATGTGTTGTTCAGTGATTCTGATGTCTGTTGGCACCTGACATGAAGTGACCAGAAAACTGTATTCATAACTTTCAATAACAATTGGATTGTGTCTCTTTTGCAGTTTCTGACAAGTTTAGCTCTCAAATAACCTGTTGGTTTTTACCATCTGAGCTGATAAAGCTTTATAAACTTTGGAAGTTAATTCAGAGAACATTTGAGTTTTACTTGCCTTTGAAGGAGAAGTTCCGTGTGTAGGGGGCTGGGTTATATTTAGGTGGGTAAAACTTCATGATTGTCTTAAGGATTTATATTGTCTGTAGTTACACACAAGATCCAATGGTCTAAAGGCATTAGAAAAGTGGTTTTATTTTTAAAAAAACATGGTTTTCAGTTCTCTATTTTGTCTGTATTAAATTAGATTTTCTGATATGTTTAAGTCAGTGGAATTTCATCTTCCATTTCATTACATAAGCATCATCAGAAAAGATTTCATGAAACAACTATAAAGACATCTCCAAATTGCTCTCTATTACCATGGAGAGCTGCAATTCTGGCCTTTGTAGCTGTACCCAAATGAAGGTTAATCCAGGCAGCAGGAGCACTGCCCGTGTGCCAACTGTGCCAGCTCTATTTCAAGGAGCCTGTCCAAGCCTGCCCACCACCATCAGGGCTCACTTTTCACAGCCTAGTCCTGGCTAGTTGGGGTCTAACTTAATTCTGTTCACACAAGATGTATTCCTATTTTCTGGGTTTATGTGTCGAGGATTTTTGCAGCAACTGGAGATTCTAAATGTAAACTCATCACATTTTAAATGTTCCAAAATTTAAAAAAAAAAAAAAAAGTAAACCTGACTAGTTGGTGGGTTTTGTGTGTGATCTTGTAGTGATCTTGTGTGTGAAGGGCACTCGAGGCAAGGGCACTCTTGCCTCGAGTGCCTGCTGACAGGGATGAATTGGTGTTGGGTCTCATTGACTTGTCTGTGGCTTTACATTATACTGGAATTGGCTTGAAGAAAGATTTCCAAGATTTTCTTAAAATGTCCTGTAAATACATTTCACTGAATAGTGTGGATTCTTTTTAAAAATTGTAACAGACATTTCCTGATTTTCTTTGCTTGCAAATTTACTGTGAAAAAGGTTTCTTATTTACAAAATATTTATCGCTGTAACGAAAGTATGTAGCTTCTTAACACACAATGGAAAATACTCGTAAAACTTTTAAAACTATGTTAATATTTGAGATTAGTATTCTAAATCCTGTCAAGAAGTACCTAAATTATATCAACCTCAGTGACTAAATTTTGACATTTACAGATGGGCCTTTGACTTTACAGTTTGTCAGATGTGACCTGCATATCCTAGGCTATATCAAATCTGGAATCTGGAGTATGGAGCTGGAATCCATCTGTGCAGGCAAAATTTTTTTAAATTTCACTGTACCTACTTTTTATACTTTAAGATAATTTCCATGTGAGATGATGTGACTTACCACTACTGATACAGTTATTAGATTATATTGGAATTATTGGTTATTAGAGTATTAGAACTAATTTGAATTAAAGAGTGCTTATGAGTTTTGGACCTTGTGTGAAATATTTTGATATGTACTTTGACAAGATGAGCCAAACCGTTGGTGGAGATTTTAGTTTGCCTCTGAAACCAGAGAAATATTTTGCTTCTAAAAAATGAGTGTAGAAGCTTCAATATGTGATGAACTTTTCAATTTGTTGGTGGAGCTGCTCATACACACCTCTGTGCTTACTCAAAGGGAAATTTGTGTACTTGGAAGTTTTGTTTGAGAGACTTTGCAGGTTCAGAAAGTTCACCATATAAACTCTGTGTATGTGCCTAATGGTAATGGCTGGGAAAATGAAAGGTACCAAGAAAGCTAAAATTCCATCCTGCTCTGCCATTGTTTGCTGGAAGTGACCAAAGCTCATTTGCAATAGGTGATACAATATTCAAGTTGTATCCTGGCAGATGAAGGCAGACCAATAAAAAGACACTGAGATAATATGTAAAGGCAAGATTTGTACTTCCCCAAGAAAATGTGGATTTCCATATAGCCTATTTTAAGTCAAATACCATGCTTTAATATGTAATAAAAATATGTTCTATAATAAAATTGAGAAGGCTGTATTGATATGTTCATGTTTTAAGCAATAATCGGTGTGGCTTGTCTAAAATGGTCTAGACTTTCATTTTAACATGTAGTGACAAAGTGGAAAGGCTGTACAGACGTATGGTGCTTTAATTAATGGGGGCAATACTAAGCTTTGAAAGTCCTCTGGAGCTTTTGTCTCTGTTGGAACATTGTCTGTGCTGTGAATCTTCCCTAATAGTTAAAGCAAATGAAGTAAAATAGCCTTTGGGCTATTTTGTTACACTCTGTTGTTGGGGAAAAATTAATCCTGTGCCATTTTGCATTTGCTGTCTGTGAATCAAACTGTGAAAGCTAATTTAAAAACTTTCACACTCGGCTTGAATGAGGACTGTCAGTGCTTGGAGAATGTCAAATAGAACACAATTAGCTCCAAGTGGGCTAGCTCAGATATACCCACCAGCCTCAGAATGCCCAGCCTTAATGACTGCTCTGATAAACTAACAGAGGTGACAGAAAAGAATTTAAAAGAATTAAGTTGCTGCTGAAAACTCACCCTGTATAGAAGAGATCTTTGAAACCGAAGTAGTTTGTACATCAAGGGGCAGGGAGGTGATGAGACCCTGTGGAAAGCTAAATACAACACAGAGCTGCATCTGTGAAAGGGAGGAAAAAAACGCTGATGAACCTGATCAGAAATTTTAAAGACATAAATTATTTAGGTGTTTGTTAATTGTTGAGCAGTTAAGTTGCCATTTATGGTCCCTGAAGTAGTTGGGTGTCATAGGTATTTATAGAAGAGGCAGCTGGTACAGCTGTGGTAGACTGAAGTCCTGGAATGTTTTAGGGAATGATGGAACTGCTGCTGTTCTAGTTGGGAGAAATAATGGGGGTTTGAAGTTAATCTCAATTGTATCCGTTTATGAAATGCTGCATTGACCAATAATGGGGACATCAGGTCTGAACTTAACTGATAGAGTGACATTCCAAGCTTTGTTCAGGGTATTCAGAGTAACTCTCACGCAGATCTCTCAGACTGCAAATGTTCTAGAGATGGGGATTTTAGGAAAAAGACTGAAGAAGAAATAGCTGAAGTTGTGAGGAGTTATCTACAATGACATTAGCTGCCACTCTAAGTGGACTGTGGCTTTTGGATATTATTTTTCCATGACCGCATGTCAGAAAAGGTGTTTAGAGCTCATTCAAAACCTTTTTATAATTTTTTCTTCCCTGTTTTTCTTGGAGAAGGCTACCTGCAGAGTCTTATCTTCAGGTGCCAAGTGAGGTCTCAGCTCCAGTTACTTGATGAGAATTATAGTGAGCGACCACTGATTTTCCTCATGGAGAGAGACCTTGATGGTAAATTGAAAAGAACTCAATCTGTAAATTAGCATTTTATATGTCATGCCTTCTTATTTGAGCAACACGAATCGTGCAGACAACAGCAACATTTTTAGTTAATGAACCCAGCCATGAGCACTGTTCACGTTTAACATATTTACAGGGGGTAGCATCCAGTCAAAAAAACCCATTAATTCTCTTTGCATGAATATGGTGTGCATGAGTGCATACATTTGTGTGTGGATTTGTATATATGTGTACACTATTAGTGTATGCAGTGTTAAAGCATATATAGTAATTCAAGAAGAATGACTAAAGAAGTTTCATTAGGCATGTAAATATATTCAGCAGAAGATTTAAAATAACTCTTAAATGGAAAAAAAGGGAAAACTGTGCCATTTGACATGAGAAATCTATTTTGAACTGTAGTATATGCACAGTCTGTTTTCTGCTTTTCCTTGCTTGAAGTTGTTGCCTGAAATATTATGGTAGCATGCAAAGGCTTGAAGTTTAATTTTAAATTTAATTTGCTTGAATGCTGGCAGGATATTTTTACATAGTAAAATGGCAACTTTGTAATATTTGGCACTCAATTTCTATAGAAATGGCATTCAGGATACAACTTTGGGCTCATAAGTAAAATAAAATTAAATCACACATGGTAATGATGATTTTAAAATATTTTCAGGACTATGTAAATGTAATTTCTGCTTTTTTTTTTTTTTTTAGTTATATGGGCATCAGGGGGGAGGGTTTGTAACAGTCATATATATATATATTTATATATAAAGCTGTGAATGAACTTTTTCAATCTGGTAATCCAAATGTTCTTTAATAGATAAAAATAGAATCAAATTATTTCACATAAAAATATAGGATTTACTTAGTGAGCTTCAAACAGAATTATTCTTCCAATAATATTCTGAATATTCTTGGGTTTTGAATAGGGTGCTAGAGGATTACTTTGCTGCTAAAGACTGGGCATCCTCACCTGTGTTTGCTTATGGTCTGGTGACACCAGTTGTTCTTCCTGATAGGATTGCTATGCCTTGCTGAGAAAATATATTTTAAAGGCTGTTATTAATCTGAAGTATTTGCTTTGAGGTGTTCAACCCTTGTTACCAATATAACTTTCTCTTCAATCGTGGTCATCTTTGTGGGGATATTTGTGAAGGTCACTGAGGATCTGTGTGGGTTATCTCCCTGTGGTGTTTCTGAGCTGTTGGCTCTGATGAGGAGCTGTCTCTGCTCATGGTGCTGCCTCCAGAGTAGGTTCATTCCCTGTGGGCAGACCCAGCCAGCAGCATCGATCCTCCTGCTGCTGCTCCTGCCAGGGCTGTAGCATGAGAGCAGAGTGCAGCATAAATCACAATGGGACATCTCTACTGTGTGTTCCTTTTAAAGTCATCAATCTGGGGAATATAAACCCCTGTCTGGAACACAGACACATATCCTTTCGTGTTGATTTGAACCACAGGCTGTGTTGCAGGTGTTCTGAGCTTGCCCTCACAACCCCTCTACCATCATCTTGGGCAGTACAGGATTTTGAGCTGGCCTCTTTGCAGGGAACTAAACTGGCAAGCAGTCCTGCCTTCTTCAACGAGGCTGCTTCTCAGCATGTCCTGGCACTGAGTGTATGTGGCAGCAGAATTTTCTTCCCACGTGGTTAGTTTGGTCAGATGAGCCCTGTTGATTGCCTTGCCAACCCTGCCATCCTGTTTTCATTGGTGCTGTACCTGAAACCAGCTGGTTTCAGGTGTGACCGTGGTGCTTTGTTGTGCTTCTGAGGTGATGTTAGATCTTAAGGGGTGTATAATTTGTGGGGAGGACCGGAGAAGATGAGAGAGAGGCATTTTTCTTGGCTGATGTCACATTTCCTAAGGAAAGTCTTTGGCTCAAAGACTCTGTGTGGTTGATTGGTTGTTTTATTTACTAAAGTAGTCCTTAATAAAGAAGTATTTACTAAAGTAGTGAATGCTCTGTGAGCGTTCGGGGCTCAAGACTGTGTTTTGTCTTTCCAAAGCTTTTTGACACTGTTTTGACACAAATGGATCTGAAAGTCACAGTTAACAACTGAAACTCCTGTTTTTCTTTCCTGTCCTGTTCAGTCCAAGTCATGTTTGAGAGATAGTTACCACTGCCAGACTCATATCACTTATTGCTGAAGTAACTTTTGCAGGAGTAGGTGCTGAAAGAATGCAGCTTGTGAGCTGAGTTCCACAAGATGCTGCAATATGGTTGTTGTACACCTGTGTTGCGTCTTTTTCCCTGAATGTTACTACACACACACACAAAAATGTAAATTACTGTTACAGAGCCAAGCACATCAGTAAAGAAATGCTAAATTTAACATTGTCCAGATGGAAGATAACAGAATGCAAAGTTGTGTGTGCAGTGTACAGAGTAACTTCTCTTTGCCATAAAATCTTAGTAGGAACATGTCTGTGCTGGAGGATCAAAGTCAGGAGTGCATGATAAAGGCAGTCACTGTGGGAAACTTCACTGCTTAGTGAGCAGAGGAGGAGGAGAAGAGTGGGGTGATCTCATGCCTCAGGGCAGCAGGACAAGGTCCTGGAGGTTGATCTGTGAGTGTCACTGCTTTTGCTGTGTGTCATGCAAGATGTCAGCTCTGGCAGATAGAGTTTGGTGTGGTAAAGTTATAAAGAGCTAGAAAGAGAATCATTAAGGGAAATGTCAGGCAACTTTAACAACACATGATGTTACCAAACACCATTTTAATTAACCCAAAATGTATTTACAGTAATCAAAATAGCAAAATCTCTTTAAAAATGGCCAAAAATGCTAACAAAATTATTGTAACAAACATTAGTTTTGGCTCAGATTTTATTGACGTGTTTTGGACTACTGTAATGTGCACATCTTTGAATAGATTACCTGAGTTTATGCATTAAATACCATTAATTGTAGTTACTGTGTAGCCACATGCAGCTTCATGTACCTATGAACTACAAGTGTAAAGTGTTTTCTGTGACTGGTTGGAAATAAGTCCACAAAACTCTTATAAGCATTGTTTGCAAAAGAAGCAATATTTTTAGACAATGAAGTGAAGTTTTCTTTGCCAATGTGATACCATGTCAACATGGGGTTTTTTGTTTGTTTGTTGGGGTTTCATTCGTTTTTAATTGACTTTATTGCTAGGCACTGTTCTGTACTGCTACTGTTCCCAGTGTAATAATAATCAATAATCTATCCTTCTCACTCTGTTTTTGAAAAAAATGTGTCTGAAGGTATAACACATTATGCATGTCTTTTTTTTTTTTAAGAAAGAAGCACCTCTATGCTCTTACTAAAATTAAAGAATATAATGTATCTTAGGCTTCTTAAAATCTAAGTAGGATGAAGAATTCGCTGCAGATGATCCTGTGGAAAGGCTTTGCAAGAGGAGGGCAATCAAATAGGGATAATTAGAGTTACTATTTAAATATGCAGAAAGCAAAAAAAGCTTATCTGGAAAAGCAGAGTGAAGTTATAACAGCATAGGACTAACGTAAGAATGATATGCAAGCAATAAAATCACATCTCCCTGCCTTTGTAAGTACAAAATAATAAGCAATATTTAATAATGGAGACTATAATAGTCTGGGTTATAAACCCAATGGTATGTGATTGTACCATTAGCTCTTACCTGAAGGGGATAGATTGGTTTAACACTGACAGAGTGGAGCTGCCTGAGGATTACAGGCATTTGGAATGTGTTTGCAGTAATTGCTGAAGATAATCTCTGAGCAGTTAACTCAGAATAATGATACAAAGTTAGCAGGATGTCTGTTCTTGGATTTTACTTCTTCCTCTGAACCAGCCTGAATGTGTGAACACCTCTGAAGGAAGGAGATGGGACTCTTGCTGCTGGTGTGATTTAAAAGGGTTTGCAGAAAAACAACGTTATGTGCTATTAAGAATAAATCCTGCTTGGCAGAGAAATGGGTAGGATGGTCTTCAAGTTCTTAATCATCCCTGATTTTGTAACTCTGTCATTATTTTCATTAATTAACTGGAGTGGGTAACACAAACATCATACTTCTTCCAAAACTAATATTGCTGCCTGCTATTTAGTCTGTGGAACTGAAAAAAAGCCCGAAACAAACCAAAATGTTAAAGTGACACACAGGCAATAACTTCATTGAGGGCGTATTTATCCCAGCGGCTTTAATTGGCCATCGTCTGCAGTCTCACCCTATTGTGCTGAGAGCCTGTCTGGTATCACAAGCTGGGCAGAGCCAGGTCTGCCTAATGCTGGGCATTGGGAGGAAGGACCTGCTGGAAACACTGGAAGTCAGAAGCTGGTGTTCTTCCCTGGGCCTCAGCTACAGGGCACGTGGGTGCCAAGGGTGCCCTGCTCAGGAGCCGGGGGCCTGACCACTGGAATTCTTTTGAGTTCCCCTGGCCCTTTCACAAGGGCTTAACCCAATGGTCCTGGCTGTCTTCCAAGTGCAGTAATTAAATTCTGCATTCCTAAATTCCCTCTCCTTTTAATTGGATTAGGTTTTCTTCACCTTTTGGCTTTAAACTCAGCTGGCAAAACAACTAGTTTTCATTGTAGCAGAAACTTTATTTCAGATTAGGTTATATTATCTTTGAATATAAAGTACATTGTTTTAAGTGCGCCAGATGTTTCAGGAGAGCAGTGTACAAGGGAGACCAGCATTTTGCTTCTATTTTTAATTGACTGTACTAAAGGGCACTCATTTGATGGTTATTCTTGTTTGCTTTCTCAGTTTACAGGCCTTGTTGAGACTGTAGAATCAAAGACAGTTTATAAGAATATTTTAGATCTTTGCTGCATCAAGGAAACTTTTTGTTTGTCTCTCTGTGCAGCTTTCATCTCTTTTGTGTAGTCAGTGAAATCTAGGGCATCACTGGAAGTTTAGTCTTCAGTGTGTATCCAAATGTTCACCTGATCATTGAGATTGCTCAGTACTTTGCAGAAACGAGCTTGTAAACAATAGAATCTGTGCTACATCTCCCCTAAAATATGGTTTGGTTTCTAGTGTGCCAGTAGCTTCTGTTCATGTACTGAAGCCTAAATAATTGATTTTTCTGTGTGTGCCATAGCACAGCATTTTAAAACCCAGGCTGCCTTGTCAATGCATATTGTGATTCTGCACATATTTTAATTAATGAACGGGGATATCCAAAAGATGTTTGAAGTAATGAGAGTGAATACATGGTTTAAATCTGAGAAGGTAATTTCTGGACTGTACAAACCTTTGCTATGGATAAAATTCAGATTAGTTCACTGAATGGTTCACCTGGCCCTAATGATACCTAAATTTAGAACTTGTGAGCACCACTGCCCTGCAATCAGAATATGTTTTGCCCTGCATAAAATGGAATTATATTAGTCAATTTGCATTAGCCAAGTCTGAAGTCTGTGTCTGGTTGGATTTAGTTGCACTCTGCTGATGACAGGGTTCTGTTTGGCTTTTTGTTTGACCTGAATATGTGTATCTTTCTTAGTGCTGTCAGTCTTCTCTCACGTTGCTCTATGTATACTCCTGTTACAGAAAATCCAAGAGCCATAGCCCTTTATTAAATTATAGAGTACATTTCTTGTACCTGTAATATTTACCTTTGGGCATTAGGACTCTTTTTTCCTAGAAAATAACCTGATAGAGGATTTCGTGGAAAGTTTTTTGTCTAACCTCTCTGAAAACTCTTGAAAGAAAAAAAAACAAAACAAGAAGACATCGAGGCATGTCTTTCTGTGAAAGTCTTTAGAAAAAAAAAAGCAGCAGTAGTGAACACTTCTGCCTCCTTTTCTTTTTAAATTAAGGAACATATTTCTTTAAAGGAATTGCACAAAAGTATTCTAAAACCCCACCTGTGTTATGGACTATAAGTGCGCTTTCTATAGCATTGTGCCCCCTTTCTCTGTATGAATTCTAGAGGACAGCTCCAAACTGACATAAAGACTTTTTGATTTGGACTAGGTTTTGTTGGTATGCAAGGAGGGCGGGTAAACCCAACACCCTGTCCTTCATCCTTCTGGAGGAGGATTAATCATGATCACAGCTGTAGAATAATGCAGATCTTTGCTGCTGGGGCTGGAGAGGGGGGAGGGATGGGCAGTAGGGAGAGCAGAGAACATCATCGGCTGTCTTGCCTTCTTCCCTTCCATGTGCCCCTCCTGCCCTTGGAGGCACCGTGGTTAATGGAGGAATTGCAAGTAGCAGATTCTCAGGAATTGTTTTTCTTCGGTGGACTGAGCTGATCCCCTTGTATTTCACTTTATGCTTGCTGTCTGCCAGAAGCATTTCTTGACTTCATGTGCACTCTCCTTTACTACAGGATAAAGCACAGAACTGTCTTTACTATATGAGAGCAGTCCATGTTAAATAAAGGCACAGATTTGCTGTTGCCCATCCTACCTTTTTTTTTTTTTTTACTAGCTTATCTTTCATGCATCTTATTTTTTTTCCTTTAATCTTAAGGAATACATTTGATTTACCGGTCAGACACACACACACACACACACACACACAGAATTTTTGCATGGATTAGTTGTTTCCTTGATGAGGCATTAGGCAATGGATGCCGAAATGCTGCTGGTTCAAAGGCACACAGATTTAGACCAGTGACTTTTACTGTGTCTCTGTAGATGACCTCTAAATGCCTTGCAGGTCAACTGTTTTTGAAATGGATAGAAATGTGCTAATTCCTTCAAGGTAAATCAGAAGGATTATGACATCTAGGAAGAAGAAACTGCCAGACAGCTCCTGAGCAATATAACTAGGACTGACCCAACAGCATCTCTAAAGCTTCCAATAAAATTGCCTGAGGAGTCTGCCAAGAAGCCAGATGCTGCTGCTGGAAAAATACCTTCTGTAGCTTGGCATTTGTCCTGTAATTGCTTCCAAGAGAGAATAAACTGTAGCATGACAGTAGAAGGTGAATGGTTCCTCACTGCACACTACTTGGGTGATTTTTAAAAATGTTTAGAATATAAGCATGATTTTGTGATGCATTACCACTCATGCAGGTCTTATACTCGTTTAACTGTTTGAGTTATCAAACATATCTTTTTTGTTTTTTTCCTTTTTCCCTGGACATTTTAGCCTGGCAGCAGTTTGGTTTTTCTTTTTCCTTCTTTTGCAGAGTCTCTAACCCAGGATCACTTGGGCTTTGATCCTGTAAGTGGGTGATATGGTCATGTAGACCTTTCCAGTTGCATGGTCATAGCAGAGTGGAGATCAGTGTGTTTCCTGGTGTGGATGTTTCTGAGTGTGGAATTACAATACAGCAAACAACACCTGGCCCCCACAGTTTCAAGGGTCATATTGTCATGTGACTCTTTTTCCCTTTAGTATATTTTCCAGAACTGTCTGTTATTATTCAGAAACACTGCTCAGTTTTATCCACGAACAGAAAATGTGTGGAGCCTTCTTAAGGGAGGTGCTTCCTTCCTTTGAAAGTGTTTAACATTCTGACTGATAGAAAGCAAAGGCATTTGTGGAGCAGTGTATAACATAATCAGATACAAGGCACTGCAATCACAAATGAGATGAGAACAGATAAGTGAATCCAAGAAAATTATTTATGGTTTGAAATTTCTCCAGTAAAATCTAGCAGCTGTTCTCAAATACTTCTGTTTGATATCATGCAGAAGCCTGCCCGCTGTTCATCTGGGCATTCTCGTGGGATTACCTGCATGAGTGACATTGCTGGTTTGAAGACTGGAGTCTTTAAATGGACTGGTCAAAACTATTTCTGTAGGTAAAACTCAGAATCACAGAATGGCCTGGTTTGGAATGGACCTTAAAGACCATCTCGTTCCAACTCTATATGGGCAGGGACACCTTCCACTAGACCAGGTTGCTCAAAACCTCATCCAACCTGGCCTTGAATACTTCCAGGTGGGATGGGCACAGGTTCTCTGGGCAGCCTGTACCAGGGCCTCGCCACCCTCACCAGGAAGAATTTCTTCCTACTCTCTAATTTAAACCTACTCTCTTTCAGTTTGAAGCCATTCCCCCTTGTCCTGTCACTAGATATCCTTGTAAAAAGTCCCTCTTTCCTTCAGCCTCCCTTCAGGTTCTAAAAGGCCACAATTAGGTCACCCATTTACCAGACAATTTAAAATAGTGATATTTGTCAGTTGTGGAACAAGAATGTAAACATTTTTACCTGTTAGTGTAAATTCATACTTATAGCCCCAGAAGCGTTTTGCTTTTTCCCCTTTGCTCTGCTAGACAATGAACTTTTGCATAAGTCAGGTCACTGAGTTTGGTGTAATAAATCAAAAGTCCATTTACAGCAAGGTGAATTCCTCTGATTAGCTTTCCTAATACTTAACTGTCAGGAAACAAGGGCTGAGTGTTGAAAAGCAGCAGTGAATAAAGATCCTGACATAAGGGCTTTTTGTTGTTGTTGACATTAGGAAAGTTTGCTTTGCTTTGCTATAATGTCAGGAAGTGTTCAGAGAATGGAAAGGCACAATGTACAAGTCAACTCATGTGACTGAGAAAATCTCAAAGGGACCTGAAAAAGTTGGTGCAAAATCCACATCCGTTAAGCAGGTTAGTATAAGGCATCATTCCAAGCTCTACTTCAGATTTCAAAGTATAGCTTAAGTGTGTAGGTATAGTGATGTTATTTTATTTAAAATGAATGAGAAGGCGAGTCTCAGTTCAGTCTCACTTGCCATATTAAGAAAGTCATCTTGAAATAAAAAAAAAAAAAAAAAATAGCTGAATTAGGATATTTCTGTAAAGGACAGGAGATGAACAAGTTTCCTTCAACTTACTGTGCCACTTAAAAACATGCTGAGCTGTCCAGGATGGGAGATGTTTAATTCCATAACCTTTTCTTCCAATTAGAATACACAGATTCTGACTGTGAGGAATTTGCATTTCAGTATGAAATGTGGTGTCTGACATTGCTTTTACCTTCTCCCTGGTGATGTTCCTGGCTGCATTCTTCTCCCTTTCCTTCAGTGTGATGATTGCACCACCGCACTTTAGTAATCATTTAACAGCTCTAATTACAGAATACTGTGATCCCAACTGTGTACTTTGTCCTTTTTACCTTCTTAGTCTCTGTTCCTTTGGTGTCAAGAGGATCACAAAAGAGCCGTTCTTCTGCTTTGCAAAAATAAATTCCAAAGGCCCTGCTTTGGTAATGTACAGATTTGCATTTTCTTGTCGCTTCGGAGTTAACGACATTGAATTTTAGACATAGAGGGGTTGGTTGGTCTGGTATTGTTTACATCAGTCACGCCGGCATAACTTCTCTGACACTAATGCAGATACACCAGCATAAAATTGGTGTAACTCCAACTCCATTAAAATCAATGGAGTTACGCCAGTATAAGTCAAATGTAACGCTATTGATTTTGTGCTGGTGTGACTTTATTGACTTTAATGGAGGTGAGGCAGTTTGCTGCTGGTGGAACTCGGGTCGCAGGCGGGCTGTGCCTGGGCAATGTGTCCGTAGCAGGTGTGAGCTCAGTTTCTAGTTTGCTCTTACACAGCATTATCAGAAATTCTTTCTCTTTTCTGCTTCAGGGTCAGCAATGCAGCAATCTGGGTGTAGTAGAGTCTTGGCGTAATGCAGTTCATAGAGGAAAAGCATTTAGGTAATTAAGTTTCACTGAGCACAGGGAATCTCTAGTCCCATCTGAATGACTTCCTCTGTTTTCTGGTAATGTAGTACCGGAGGAGTGATGTGAAGTTTTTAAGCCTGTTCCTTTCAGTGGCAATGCTCTTTTTGATGTAACACCCTGAAAAAGCTTACAAATAGTGCTTCGAGTGGAGCTTTGCATCTCAGAGCAGAAAGTACACTTAAAGGAACAATGAGTATTGTATTTATACCCCCAGCACAGAGGGGTTTTTTACTCATTTTCAGCTCTCTGGGCTGGAGTTACATTCCCTGTGACACAAGCAGAGGAGATGCAAACATGAGCCTTGGGATTGCTGCCTTCCCGGGGTCTGGCAGGACAGTCCTGGGAAGTTTTTTGTGTCTAACCTTTTCCAGGAGCGGCTTATTTCATTCAAGGCTGCAAATACCCTTGTCCGACAGAATTACGTACTTTCTCAAAGGTTGGACTTGATGGTCTTGGAGGTATTTTCCAGCCTTAATGATTCCATGATTCTTGTGGAACTGAAGGCTTACAGTGATGCCACGACTGGTTTTAGTAATTGCCATTTCCATTTTGATTTCCAGCCTTTAATTTTTTGCGGTTGTAGATTTAGGGTTTGATTCTCTCCCTTCTAGCCTTGCAAGACTCCTGAAAGTGATGCTACTCATATTGCACGGTATATACTTAGCTCAGAGGTGTGTATGTGTGTGCATATATATATATATATATAAATATTTTTCTGTTGGTCTTTAGTGACTGGCTGAAATCTAATGGTTTTCCTTAAAAGTATTTGAATATTCTTTCTCAGATAAATTATGAACACACATTATGTAGTTTTTTCTGAATCCAAATGGCATATTTTGAAGTATTGAAAAAATTCCGTTAAAGCAAGGTCCATGTCTTCTATTTTGCCTTTGTTTCCTGAATGCTGTCCTCTGTAATATAAAAAAGAAACTGTAATATTAAAAGGACATGTTAACAATTCCCCATTATAAATGTTGGTGAAATCAATTCATTTCTTTGAAAAACATCTTTTTAATCTGGTCAGCATTTTCTGTGAGTAGAAAATTCACAGCACTTCTGGTGAATAATTGGTGAGGTAGAGTGCAGTATTCACCACTATATGGAGTGATTTCCAAGAGGAATTTCAGTAATTATTCCTACCATCATTGGAATACTAATAAAAATCTTACTTTAGAAATATTTTATATGTCAATTTTTTTCCAAGATGCTCTTCTAGTAGTAAAGCAGCTTCAAGGGTGCTATTTACCCCATCTGAGGAACTGGGTAACATGCCTGAAAGATGCTGTAAAAATAGGATAATGAAGAATGTTGTAAACCACAACAAACTTAAATATAAAATATGTTATTTGCCTTAGTTACATGTAGGGTTTTTTTAAAAAAGAGCTTCTTGTTTTCAGCAGATAAGAGAAGTATTTTATGAATACAGTCAACTATAGCAACTAAATACAAACGGAAATTAAATGCTGTATTTTGAGTACTAAGTAGTTTTCTAATGTTAGAAGAATTAAAAAGGGTTATTTGGAAGTGTTGTTCTGGAAGACACTGCAGATGTAGTACAGAAAGCATAATAAAGTACTTAAATCTCCTTCTTGTGTTTAAATATACAGAAAAACAGAAGTGAGAAGGTAAATGCTCTAGAGCAAACAAAACTAAGTATGAGCTATGGAGGCAGTTGTGAGTCTTTGCAGGTTGTGTAACTTAGGGAGATGGAGGGAGAAACAGGATGCTGAGTTCCAGAGGAGGATCTGTAGTTTGCAAGAGGAATTAGAGGAGTTAAACAGGGCACTTGGCTTTCCACATCTGCTGAGGGAGTGAATTTTTTTGTAGAATCTCAGTTTGTGCACGTGAACAGTAAGATTCCTTCCACCTTTAGAGGCTGCAGAAATACTAGTAAAGAAATGGCAGGAAAGAGCAGGGAGAGAGAGTCATTTGACTTTGTCACTAGGTCCAGTGCATTGTGCTGTTCTGTGGGTAAATGGCAAAACTGGAGGAGAGGACTGGCCCATGCAACAGCCTAACAGAGATTGTTTTCTGTTCCAGGGTAGCCAGAATTTTAATGCGTGGTCTGGCTTAGATTTTGCTGCTAAGCACATTATAGAATTTGCTGTAATGAAGTGTCACAGAGACAGCTTCCCTGTTTTCTTTTGTTTCCTTCTCATTTTCTCCTCTGTGTCAGTATCTTAAGCTCTCTCTTTTACCTCGTCTTCCTCTTGTTCTGGTTCTCACTTACAGGCCTTATTAACTGCAGTATATCAGTGAGGTTTGGATCAGTCCCTTGGGTTTTTGTTTGGAATTAGTGTAGTGCCTGCTGTAACAGATGAATACTCTCATGTTCCCGAGCCTTGACCATTGGGGAAATGAGCTGATGAGTACAAAATAGTGTGAACAGCAGCAGAGAATTCATGGCCTTCTCTCCCTGGAGGGTAGAAAGAGCACTGATGGCAAGGATGGGTTTTCCATCGTCTATTCGTGTGTGGTCCCACTGCAGTTCTCTGTGTTGGGCTTTGTGGTCAGATGGGAAGTGAATGAGTAACATTTTCTCCCTGGATTGCAATCCTTTATGCTTGAACTGGTTTTAGTTTTCCAGAATCACATACTTTTAAAATAATTTTGTCACTTACATTTTACCCTTTCAGTAACACCCTTTGTTGAACACTTGCAAAACTATGGCATCAACATGATTGTATTGGGTGCTTTGAAGGAAAAAAATTGTTTTCTGGACTTCAGAGCCATAAAAGCAAGAGCTAAGGATGGTAGCACGGCTTTTGTTTTGTCAAACTAGCGTTTGGGAGGTACTATCCTCTTGTCAAATCCCACTTTGGGGCTGTGGAAAACTTAAATACCTAGGGAATGCCAGGGCTTAGTTACAAATCCTCTCTAAGACTGCTTTTCTTTTACATAAGCAGATGGAAACTGGTTTCAGGGGAGGCAACTTCTTAAGTTTTGAAGCCCTGAAGAAAATTAATTAATTCATGTATTTTAAAGCCAGAGGGGAAGTATTATGATGGTCTGGTCTGACCTCTTTCATAACTTGGGCCAGGGAAGTCTCCTGATAACGCCTTCATGAGCCTGCTTAAGCCTGGTGGAAAAGACAAATAATTTGACAGAAATTGTTGTTTTACAAATGCATGGGGGAGGCAAGTGGAGCATGAGACTACTTTCCCCACACATGAAGGGTCCAACCTGTGTTAATCCTAACTGCAAAGAATTTATGGAAATATTTTTTCACTGAGGCTTTAGGTTTCATGCTGGCGTAGGAGTAATAGAGAACACAGGCTTAAGACTTCTCTTGGAATTAAAAGCCAGTTAATTCCAGAATGCGCTGATTGTGTTCCTGCTGTAGCCACTAATAAGGGCACAGAAAATGTCAGTATTTTGTTAAAATTAAGAGCTCTGAATCCTCTTTAGGAAAAGCTGAGGCATGCACATAACATTGTAATAGCCAGAGCAGAAACAAGGCACACAGGAAGATCGTTAGAGTGGATATGTGTAAGAGATGATGGATTTTTTTTTTGGAAACGCAGCTAACAAAATTTTGTCTTTAGAGCAGGGAGAGAAATGTGGCAGAACTGATCAAAGAAAATAGCATCTCATTGATAAAACACATGCTGCAGTACTTCCCACAGTTGGGAGACTGTAGTGTTTAACAACGGTGACCTAGATTGGAGGAGACAATAAAAGCTGTTGCAGTGAAGAGCAGATTGACTGCCATTCTCATCTGGGTAATAAACGGCTGAAATATGGACAGTGCATGCAAGTTTACTAATGTGGCTTACATAAAGACCTATACTTTTGGAGGAATTGTCTCTGTAGCAAATTCAGTTTGAACTATAGCTTGCATCTGACGGATGTTTATGTGCTCCTTTACAAAGATACCTATTACTTTATTCAAGGATCTATGAGCCTGCAAGAGTATGACCTGATTAGGTTTGAAAGCAAATCAATATGTGAACCTGTCCAAAAATAGACATGCATTTATTTTAAAAAATATTACTCAGTAGGATAGCCACGAGGGGATATAGCTTTTCTGGAGAGTTTCAAATGAGATAGCAGTCCTGTGTTGTTACTTTAAAATATTCAGTGCCATTCAGATGCTACTATTTCCTATTGGAAGGAGCTGACAACAGATGACATTCCTGATGCTTTGTACCCACAACAGTCTTCTAAGACATTAAAACTTGCTTAACTATGGACCCTGGTGGTATTTTGTATTTATTTTGAATTTATCTTTTTTAATAAATGGACCTGTCATAAATATTTTCCTTTTGTGAATTAGTTCATGTAGAGTTATGTAGTTAACCTTTAGGTAAATATAAATCCAAATTCTCAAAAAATAAACTGTCAATCCAGCTGTGATTTGAGAGATGCTTTAAGTAAGTGCCGTTGAGCTGTAAAGGCTGATGCATCCCTACTGTGCTGTAAAACTAAATATTATTAAATTGGGTTGCATGCAGGGGGAGGGGAAGGAGATGGGGGTTGTGAGGGACATCTGTTCTCTGCCGCACTTCTCTCCCTGTTTGTGGGGGGATTTGAGGCGTAAGTGAAGAGCAGCTCTGTCTGCAGCCGGGTGAGAGGGTTCCCTCACAGCACAGCTCTGAGCTGTGCTGGGGCCCATCGTGCCTGTGCTTGGGAAGAGTCATCTCCCTGTCCATGGACCTGGCCAAAGAGCACTTCAGATCCAAGTGTCACTTCTGGAGCTGTTATTCCTTTTCCCTCTGTGATCAGCCTTCGTTTGCTTTGTCCTTTTCTGATGTTTTCCTAACTAAGAATGTTAATCAAAATGCTGTTAGTTTATTTGGGTCTATTACACCAAAAAGGTGTATTTGGCAACCACTGCAACTCCAATTTGTGTTGCTTTATTTTTCCTCCTTTTTGCTATTCGGGACTTATTTAGATCCCATAGAGGAGGAACAGGGAATTTTGTATTTCAAAATCAGTTCAGCAGATTTTGAAAAGCTGTCTTTGAATATTCTATAATACACAGACAGACTTGAAGAGCTTATTAAAGAAAGCCCCTGACACACTTCAGCAATATTAAATCACTTCAGACGGTGCATGGCAGTGTAATGTTACTGAAGCATTTTAAAATGTTGAAAGAGCCTGGATTTGAAAGTACTGGTGGCTTCACAGCCCTTACTGTGAAAAGTGATTTAAACTGTCAAAATTATTTCAGTGTTTGCAGTCTGTTACTTTCTTAAATGACAAAGAAGGGACACTAGTAAATAACTATAACTGCAGTTAATCGCTGGCCAGCTAACCAGCTGATATGCTGGGTTAATATCTTTATTAAATGCTTATTTAATAAGTGGGCAGCTGTTCAGACAGGCCAGATGGACCTCACTGTAATTGTGCTAATAACGAGAACTTTCTCACAAAAAGAAAGGGCAATAAGAAGATGCATTTGGTGAGGGAACATCATGACAAATGGCTCCAGGACAGTATGGTCCTCTGCCCTCGACAGACTGGCTGGAGTAGGTGGCTCATCCTTCAAAGCAAGAAGGACCAGCAGTAAGAACTGGAGTAATTTTTTGCTTAGGTGTTTATTCTTTGTGTGTTCTTTGCCATCCCCAGTCCTGCCTCCCTCATACTGCTCCAGCACATTTCTGCTGTGGGTTCACAGCTGGTGTATTTTTGTATCTCCCCAACAAACACATATTATGTAAAACTGTATCTTGCTCTCTAAATGTTATCTTTTTGCCCTTATCCCATTTATATTTCATAGGTTTAATTAGCAATTCTCAGAGTTCTTTACAAGAAAGATTACTAGATGGGTGTTAAAAATTACAGCTTTGTTTGCGTGGATACAGATTCTTTTATACTGGAAACATTACCATAAGCAAGAGGAGTGGCAAAGTATGATGTTCTCAGCATGAGCAATGAATACATTTTTCATTTGTCTTTGTTCAAGTAGAGAATGAAGGTGCTGAAAGAGCACTGGAGTAAAAATCTGAACTTGCTATCTGGCAGTATGTTTATACCTTGGAATTGTTGCATTTAAGAATCGAGTCCTTGCAGAATTTTTTGCTTTTGGTGACGTTTCAAGCTACTTCTAAGATCATAATCTTTGTCCTCCAGCTGCTGGTCCAGAACTGCTGATCTTCTGTACATCCTGAGTAGTGTCTCTAGCCTGTTAAGACATAACAGATACGCCAAAACATCTAAAATATAGATGTTTGAGGCTAGTCAGAGATAACTGTGTTTAGGCATCCAAAATTCTGGACAATTGGCTCTGTAGATGAAGAATTTTATGTTTCTTCTTCAGTAAGCTTGCAATGGTTTGCCTTTTTTTTCCTTTTATGTTTTAAACTCAGAAAATGACTGTTCCTTTTTGTTTCCTTCCTTAACAGCACTCGAAAGGAGTGAATGAGATGAACTGTTTGGGTTATAGTATCTGAAAGGCTAAATTATTCTCTTGGAGAGACGTTCTAAATGAGCCTGACCGAGATCCTGGATCTGTGTGAAGAGGACTAAGGATATAGGATGTCAACTGAGACAGAACTTCAAGTGGCTGTTAAAACCAGCACAAAGAAAGACTCCAAAAAGAAAGGTAGTGACTCATTTCTCTTTATTTGTACATGTTTTGTACTTTAATCAGCTCCTACATCAGCCACCTTTTATGCATCTGTGATTCTTCTGTTATCTGTGCACTCAGTGAAAGTGGAATTTGTTACGCTCAGTGGAACTCTGGTACAGGAATATGAGTTTCAATGCTCTGACATCAAAATACCTCATTTTGAAATATACCTGAAATTTGAGAAAAAACTTACATGTTATTTATGGTTCACAAAAGGAAATACAATTTTAAAAATTACCCTTAACAAAAGATTACTCTTTTTCCACTCTTGATAAATACATTTTCTTCTAAAGGCTTTTTTTTCTACTTTCTTTTGAACTAAGCAGAGCTTAAATGCACTTTCTGTTACTGGAGGTTGAATCTTACTGACACTTTGTGAAGTTACAGAGAACTCAGCAGCAATCTGTAGAGATTTAATTGTAATCTGCTAAAGGAAATATAAACAAGGAGGAAGAAAACTCAAAATCAAGGAGAAGCTATGGATAAATACATGGTTGGGTTAGATCATATTTGTATTTACAATTTTGCCTCAGATTGTAGGGCAGTTCTTTGGAGTGATAACCATGAGAAATGAACCGATATGAATTTCATGCTTATGCTTACTTATTTTAGAGGGAATTTTTATTCTTAAATTTTTATTAGTATTTTTATTGCTTATGGTTTTAAATACTGATGAACTTGGAGCCCAAGACCTTAATTTCTAGTGGTAATTCATGTTGTTCTGTGTAGCCATCTTTGATTTGTTTTTTAAACCTATACATAAAATTGAGATTGAAAACAGAATTACTCAAATAAAAAAGTAAAACAAAAAAGAAAAAATCATACTAAATAGTTTTGATACCTGAGACAGCAAGATTTGAACTTTCATGTGAGCTTTTGAGTTTGGCATTCTGTTTCTTTCTGTGGGTGTATAATTTAGCCATTTATTCGGAGGATTGTTTACATCTTTATAAGACAGAAAAAGTTCTCATCTTTGCTTATATATGTGTGTTGTGAATTGTACTCATTGTAGATAACTGGTTGAAATTCTGGGCAGCTATAACATTTACTGCAGCAATTCTACCAAAACATTTACTTGTGTTTGCTTTAGCTTTTGTATCAGGAATCTCTATATTAGAATTTGTAAGAGACACAGCAATTAAAAAAATTCAAGTGTTTGTTTGGGAAGATGATTTAGAAACCTTATGACTGCTCAAGGCCTAAACTTACAAGGAAAAAGGGATTCATTTAAGATAAAAAAGCTGTAGTTTGGCAAGGCAAAAACGGGGGAACTTTGATGTAAATTAGAGTGTGATCTAAGAGAGATTTTTAAGGCAAATAAAGAAAGTGGTTTAGTTGTGCGATCATTCAGGTTTTTGGGGCAGGCAGGAAATTAAAAAATGTCTCCTTTTTAGTATGGATAACATCTTCTGGATGTGTGCCATCTATTTTTTTTCTTCTGCTGGAGGGTGAAACTTTTGAAAGCAGCAAACAACTCTTTTAGGAACTTGATGTTTATGTTGATAAAATATTCAGCATCCAAGTTCTGAAAACACTTTCATAAATCATAATAACTGAACGCTTCTCTGCACAGAATCTGATTCTATCCCCCACATGGAAATTCTGAGAATTACCTTTAGTGCTGGGAGGGAGTATAAAATATGTTGTGTGGCAGCGATCAGAGCTCCCTGCAGCAAGTATGAGTGTCTGAAGAGCTGGAAGGGACAGTGTAGGGCAGTTGCACATCTGCAGGATTAATCTTGTTCTGTATTGTCTGTGCAGTCTGAGTGCATCTGATCACATCAACCATCCCAGGGCTCTTACATAGACAAGGTACACAATGCACACACTGTTTGCTATTCAAATCCCACATAATGAGAGTCAAAAGAAACTTGTGTGCTCATTTACTTACCATTGAGTTGTATGCATTTGCCTGTATTTCAACAAAGGAGCCCTCCATGAATGATGGACACGTGAAAAACAGGGATTTTTTTTTTCCTTTTTTTCCAAGTTCATTAACTGTGAGCAGTGGCAGGTAGCAAGTGCTAACATGAAGTTTCTAATGTTGCTAATCAATGAATTTGATTATCCCGTGGAACTAAGTATTCCCAAGATATTAGTCTTTGCTTTATAAACAGAAATTTCAGCTCTCGTGTTTTCCAGTGTTTTGTTGTACTTCTGCAAGATGCATGCAGGCATCTCCATCCGGAGCAGAGGTGGGCCTCTTTTGCTGTATTATCTACTGTTTGGGTGGTTCTCCTGCTTTCTGCAGTTCTCAGCACTGCATGGAATGTCTGTCCCACAGATATATCCCACGCTGAAGATCTGGGGTAACTGAAAGGGGATGAGGATTAGGATGGAGTTAGAGCATGAGACAGGGTTCTTTCTTTATCTAAGCATAAGTCTTCAGTGTAGTGTCAGCTAAATCTTTAGCTCTCTTTTTGTCTGTATAAGGATCTAGTAAGCTAATGTTTCTTTTTCAAAGTGTTGAAATAATATGAGGCTTAATTCCTGAGATTTGTAAAGTATATGAATATAAAATATGATAAAATGTCGGATAAATGCAAGCAGCTTATTTAAGTACAATCGCTAAAAAGAAAATTATGGTTATTCAGATGATGTGATTTGTACATTTCTGTTATAGTGCCTACCTTGAGTTAAAACCACTGTAATGTCATTAGTTAACAATTTAATAACCTGGAGAGGTTAGAGGGAAGGTCCAGGAGGAATCTCATGATTAATCAGCGAGTGTGAATGCAAAGTCCTGCTGCTGGGATGGACTAACTCCCTGCAGTGGGGTGGAATGTGTGTTTGAAGTTCCTTTAGGGTTTCTAATAACTGTTTTTAGGCTCTATTGCATTGGCTACTGACTTTGGGGTGACAGGGAAATAGTTTGATTTCTGCTGCAAAGGGGGCAAATGACAGTGGGCATGCAAAGATTTTACAATATTTCTTTAATGTTCTGGGGACACATCTCTTTTTGTAGTCATATGCAAAGCAGTTCTGTCTGAAACACTTCTCTTTAGACACGGCGTTTTTACAGCCCTGAGCTTTCTAGTCACAGTCAACTCTCCAGTCTCTCTCAGCTGTCATCTGAGCTGGTTTGTAGGACAATATCCTGTTCCAACACTAAAGGGTTTCTACTACAGGTAGGACAAGAACATACATACAAAACGCTCTCAGAAGCTGCTATTTATAAAGTCACAGCTGAGAAACTTTTAATGTACTGTAGGTAAGTTCAATATTAACATGATAATATCAAACTGTAATTTTGTATGTTAACATTCTCACCTGGATAATCTTAAAAGCAGGCAGTTGAAAAATCAAGTATGAATTTTGCTTTTTGTTCAGTCAGTATTGATCTTAAGGATCCAGAATTTGATGGAGTCTGGAAACGCTGCCTAGTCATACTCCCAGCAGGGGGGTCAGAGTTTTAGCTGACTTGGAAATACAGTTATGGAAATGGAGGTGAGCCAGGCACCTCCCTTCCTCCTCAGATTGTCATTTTTTGCTCCCTGTGCTGTGAAGATTCTTGCCCATTGAAGGCCCATGTCTCACCCTGACCTCCACAGCCGTCCTTTCTACACTTTATTCCATTTTTTGAGTTTGCAGTACACTAGATGCTATTGGAGGAGATTATATTTCTGCCATCCCTTACCTCCAGCCCTAATCTTCATGTCACTCTTGCTGATATCTGGTAGTAACTTTATTGTAATTACCTTTTTTGAGAACTTGCTCACATTTCAAAAGACATCCTTAAGAGGTTTCATGTTGCTCTCTAAGTGGAAATGATGACAAATTCTCAGGAGATTTAGAAAACTCTAAAGCTCTATTTGAGGACTTTTCTGTGATTTAGGGTTTGGGGTTTTTTTTTTTGAGTTTGCCAAAAATCATGTGTTGCTATAACATTTAGAGATCTAATGATACAACTAATGCTCTTAAATGCTGATTTTATTTCATTTGTTTATGTCATCTGGTTCATTAAGAAGTGAATAAAAATTATGTGTCTGTATCATTCGAGATAGGAAATTAGAATTTTTTGTTAGCCAAAGTTGTTACAAACATAAACCATGTTCGTCTTGTAGTACATGGGGGAAAAGCCATTTTATAAGTGTGTATGGATTATTGAATCAAATTGAAAACATTTACTTGAGCCTATCAGAATTAAAATTGATTTAGAAACCTCTCCGGGGGAAATGTGTTGCATTGATGTTGAATTCACACTGATAACTGCCTTGGAAAATCCCTCCTTGAAAATTAACTGAAACAGTAAAACTAAAATGGGATGTCAGTGGAGTGAGCCAGGTTACCAAATTTCAGTGCAGATCTTCACCTGCTCGGGGGAGGGCAGGAGACTTTTCTATAGATTTAGTTTCTTCCCTTTGCGCTTAAATTCTGTAATTTTTCTATTTGAAGCTTAGGGCTTTTTTGCAACATCATTTCTCATTGTATCCCCCATAGTAAGGCTTTTGAGTCAATTTTCAAAATGACAGGGACTTTTAAAAATGGTAACAAATACAGAGAGGAGCTTGGGCACGTTGACAGTCAGCATCATGATGGTTGATGCTAAGGATCCCCTTGGGTGAAATTCCCCTATTTAATGGGTTTGCACTGAATGTGTGGGAAGCACGTGGCATCTGGAAGCAGATTTCGCAGCAGGCAGAGTGCCAAGCTGAGGATTGCTGTAACTGGCCAGTAGGAACAGGAAATTCAGAGAGGGTGTGATGTGCTAGGTCTCTGCTAGAGCTGGATGTCTTCTCTTCTTGTGAGCTGGGCACTTTGTTCCGACTGGATGAATATCCAGGTTCCGAAGCCGTGCTTGAGGAGGGAGAGCTCAGGGGGCTGGTTAATACCAGGTAAGGAATTGCCCCACTAGGAGGGCAGGAGGGGTTTTTCATGGTAGGGCTTTCTTGGTGGTGGGAGATCTGAGTTTGATCCTCTTGGGATCAGGATGGCAAAAAGCTTAACTTTCTCATTTTATCTCTCCTGATTAAAAGGAATGAAGTGGCTCTAGGACCATTCACATCTGTTGGATTGGGCCTCTGGCAGAGTCACATCTATTTCCTGGATCTTTTAAACACTAATGAGAGACTGGGGTCTGTCTAACTATCTAAAGGAGAACCTTTGCATACCCAAGAGCAAAACTCTTAGTCACACTAAGATCAAACAGGAGGTACCTAGTTAGTTTAAAAGCCTCTGGGGGAGGCAGCCTTTAAATGAGGTTATGTTTTGTCATTTTCAGTTTTCATCATAGGTGCCTAATGCTACCCAAGTTCTGGTTTGGGCTTCTTAGACCTCATTTGAATCTAGTCTTTGGACTAATCGTTGCTAAATTTGAGAGAGGAATGGAGGTTTGTGATTGATGTGAAAGTTACAGTTTTGCTGACACATGGAAATCTCGATGCAGTTTTTACAACTTCATTTCCAGATTAGAACTTGAGTTTAAATTAATAAGTGCTATGAACAAGAGTGGTGGATTATTTTTGTTATTATTTAATGTTAAAACAAAATATTGTGATCAGCTAACATTAATGAAACCGTCATCACTGTAATGAGGCATTTCAAGTTGTCAGGTTGGTATAGGTTCATTTATTTTTCTGATTACGTAGCTAAGATTCATGGAATCCATGAAAATTCAAATTTGATTTAAAGAGTAATGAAAGAAGGGCACAGTCAGGAGCTTATTTCATTGACGGGGAGTGGATTTGCTTTGTTTCCTTGTAGTAGCTATGAGGTTTTCAATAATTTATAGATCAAGTAACAGCACCATTAATTGATACACTAATTGTGTCCACATGCCTGCCTTTAACAAATCTCTTCTGTGAAATGATTACTGACAATATTAATTGCACATCTTTTGAGTCTTGATATAAGTTATGAATTCATTCGCAAGTTGAAAGGGGGTGGGAAAATCATTAATTTTGACATTGTGTAGCTGTAATTAACAAGAGTTATCCAATAACCTATCATCAATTAGAGAGCTCATGAATTGTGTTTTATATACCACGTACCAAAGGGGGGGTCTGTGGTTGTTAATGGAATTGTTAATTCTTAGGGGGTGATGGATGTTGTATCTTATTGTGGTTATAATGTGTACTGTTGTTTGTAATTGAGAGAGGGATATGACTGAGTTAAGGTTGGGGCTCTTGTTACTTTGCTGCTCCTTGGTAGAGGAATCAATAATCTGTTGAATGTTAAGAATAAGATTTCTTGAAGGCTTTTTTTATAATTTCTCAATGTTTTAACAGTTGTCAAAGCTTTTCAGTTGAAACTAGTAATTAGGAGCTTAATGCAAAGCATATTCCACAGAGGATTTGATTCATACAACAGTCATTAAATACAGGTGGGTGTTCCTGTGCTCCAAGGCTGGATGTAGATTGGGAAACCTGCTGGTTGCTGGCAGTGAGGATCACCTATGCATCCCCCTCAGCCTGTGCTGTATGTTGTTTCTGGCTTCATCCTCTTATACTATAAAACTACATCTGAGATTTGATTGAAAGCTGGAGAAGGTGGGGCTGGGACTGGTAAGGAGGTAAAACTTCTAAGCAGGCAAAAGAAATTAATTTTCAGGGAATATTTTCTCCACTTGCAGTCATTGAAAGGCCTTAGCAAAATTTGTATTGAGACCTTTGTAAATGAAAAGTTTTGTTCAGAGAGTTCGGGGAAGAAAATTCTATCATGTAATGAATAACTGAGCAGGAGTGACCTAATTCATCCAGATTAGTAGCTAAAATACCTCCAGAGGTTTGGATTAGTAGAAGTTTCCTAATATGTCTCACAGAGAAATACTCTACAGGGACAAGTATGCTGATGGTGATAATGTTTTTGTAGCATTCTCCATCCGAAGACATTTGCTTGCCTAATAAATATTAATGAGTAACATTTCTGTCACCATGTTGCACTACATGCATTTGAACACTTCTACTTTTCTGAAACATTTTGCCTTTTCTATTGACATTATAGTTACTTGCAGAATTTCACATACAATGCAATTAAGTGTTGCTGTGTAATGCACATTAAAGGTATCAGCTGTGTTGATAACTGCTCCCATTTTGCTGAAGGAAAATCAAAGTCAAGTAAATTTGGAATATTAGCTGCATCTCAGCAATCTTGGAAGCATTAAGTTGCTCACTAATTTTCCCTGAAATAAACATGTAACACTTAGCATTGCTGTCCACATTATTGCAGTGAATACTTTTTCATATTACTAGGGAAAATTCCTCCAAACTTATATAATCTTATATAATTTATGGAAAATAATGAGCTTTCGTGACCTGTGTACATATGGGGAAATATAAATTGATTTCAGAGGTGGTTAGATCTTTGCATTAAAGCCAGTGCTGATCTCTCAATTACTTTCCTAAGATTACAGCATAAATCAGGGCAGAGCTTGATGTGTAATCTGAGGATCCTGTTTCTTATTTTGTGCTTTAACCAGTATGTCTGCTCTCTCAGTGTTTATATCACAGTAATTTCATTAATCAGCTTGTGAAATAAAAGCTGTGGAGCAATGTACAAGTTAACAGAAACATGCAGGGTTTGGTTTGTGTATTTAAGCAGCCTGAAACAGAAGTGTTGAGCTATATATACTAGTCAAGTAATCACAAACACTTTGCTTGAAAAATAACTGTGTCCTTAAAATGTCACAGACCTCTTGAACACTGACCACTTACAGTTAAGAAAAACTTACTGACAAAATTGGTAGCATTTTGAAATACTAAGGCTGAAATTGTAAGTCCTTCATTCATGCCTTATGGTAAATTCCTCTTTAAGACTTCAAAGAAATATGTAGGGAATTTGGCATAGTAATAGGCTCAGACTTCCCGTGATAAATATGTCAGGGCAGACATTCACTGTGCTCCTCATGAGTAAAGAAAAGATGTGGCTGTGATGCTCGTAGATGATTGCATCTGTAGAATCAATATGGACATTGTTGGCCTTCCAGAATAAAGGTATATAATATATAATTCATATTGTATTTGGGTTGTCCAATGGTAAAATGGATGAATGTGTTTAAGTATAACATTCCTCTTGAAATTGAATTTTTCTTTGAGATAAACTTGTCCTCAGAAATAATTACATATTATTTGTATTATTTTTATCTAGACACTGTTATATATAGTATAACAGTGTAAAGACAGGAAAAAGAGCATTTCTCTGCTTTTACAGTTGGTTGGTTTTGTAGATGAAATGGTGTATTTAGTTTGTATAACTGAGTAATGTGTTCGTGGGGGTCTTTTATATGGAAACAAAGGACTGAATAAAAAGAAAGATATTTTTTCAGTTTTTTGAACTGTTTTTAAATCCACTTCATGCTCTGGTGTATTAGATGCCCTTAATTGATTTGTTGTTTTTTTTACAATTCTTTCAATGTGTATTTTAATGCAAGTGCCAAATGATCCAATTTTAAAATAATGTATGGATTTTGGGCAGACACAGTGAATATGAAGAATAATCAAGGTTCCCTCCAATGTGAGGAGCAAGAAAGAGAATTTTTAATTTAGTAACTACCAACCGATGCCAAAAAAGACTGAATGCTTTTGATTTTGCAGGAGAGGAGAAATCAGAGTAATTTTAGGTACCTTTGCTCTCCCAGGAATATGTGTGTAGAATCCTGGAGTCCTGCATGAAATAGGTTTTGGATACAAAAGCAGATGTGTCTCTCTGGAAGGTGACAGTGGACAGAAGCACTGTCAGAGCTGGGTAGTGAATGTGGAGACATTGCCAGGGATCAGATCTGTGTTGTGAGTGCTGCTTAGAAAGTACAGGGTCCTTATGTACTTCAGAAAGATTGTAAATTTAGTGCATGAAGTAACTGGTACTTATTAGCTGTCTCACTGGAGACCTCCATCATTAGGGACCACTTTCTAAAGTGCCTTCTTGTCTTGAACAACTCATTCTGCAGTCAGGTATCCACACCAGAGCTTGCATCCCACGAGCCCAGAGCTCAGGCTGCTCTGTCTTGTCTGGCTTGTTTGTGGCTCATCATGAGTAGGAGCTGCACCATGGTTCACAGTTAGTGCTCTGCAGAGGGACATTTTCCAAAGATGACCCATTTTCCAAACTGGGAAAGAAGGCCAGTCTTCCCTGCTTGAATCTGTGTGGCCTCTGTGAATAGAAACTCTACATGAAACCAAGTTGTAAGGAGCTTTAATGCTTATTGGCATCTTTCCTTCTATTTGTAACAGCTGTGAGACCAAAGCTGATTTCCCAGGACTGACCTAAACCTGAAATTTGACAAAGGCCATCTTTCAGTCTGTTTCTGTTTGCACAACCATGTGTGGAGGCACTCCACATCTTACAAGCTGCGTGTTCCTTCTTTGACCCTCCCTGAACAGCCAGTGCTTCTCCCCCACAACCTCTCTCCACAGAGGAGGATCAGTGGAGTTGACTCACTTCTGATTTAGACATAATGTTTATCCTGTTCTTGTTGCTCAGGCTGAAACACCAAACAAAAGAGGTTATCACTTATTTGCAAGCAGGTGAGTTTATCCACTTTATTTACTATAATACTGTTGGCTTTTCCCAATTCCTTTTATTTATGCAGTTGTGCAGCATGGGAGAGTAGTTGCCAACACAATATCCATTATTATTCTGACAAGAACAGAGTAGCTTTCACTTCCATTTCCTGAAGACAGCATTACTCAGTGTTGCAAAACAGCAATGAAAATAGGAGAAGTAGGGCAAATTATCATTTGGCTGCTGAGTCCCAAAACTGCGACTCCTTCCTCCAAGTAGATCAAATTTGAAGTAGAGGTGTGAGTAGGGTATGGCCTGTCTGGGTTTTGTGTCCTCTCTGTGATGGTTCAGTTGGGGAAGGAAACAAGCTGTTGCTCCATGAACACAAAAGTCAGTACATGTAGAACCAGAAATGTTAACCTGATCGTGTTTCCAGGATTTTCCATAGTGGTAATTGAATTGGGCAGGCTACAGGGCCTGAGGGGATTCATCCTCTCCCAGATCCTCCTGGCAGTGGTTTCAGTGATGGTAGGATGTCCTGCTTTGGGAGAGCCCTGCAAAGTTGTCCAGAAGCACAGAAAGCTTTAGTCTTGACTTCATAAATATTAATGTTTCACAGCAAACTCTTCTCCAAATGACAGGAGCAGCAGCTTCCTCTGGAGTCAACTTGCCTTTAATGTCTACCCCATCTTAACTACTAGCAAATGTTGAACAGCTAATCTGTGATCTGTAATTACACCTCTGATTCTCTTAGTTTAGTAAGAGGAAAAATTGTATAGTGAAAAGGATGATTCAGGGAATGAAATGAAATTAAGCATAGTACGCCTTTTGAGGTTAGCTATTAATTTCACTTTTAAATATAAAATTGCCATTGAAGTAATAAGAGGGTAATATTCACACGTCACAATAATGTACTGATAACTAGGTGGAAGGCAAAAACATATGTAGTAACTGGATGAACTAATCTTCTTTTTATACCTTGTGTTGCCTGTATAAGTTTTAAATTGAACTCAAATGTATGAAGTTGCATAAAGTGAATTAAATGCACCAGGGAAATTGGGTGTACTCTGTACTCAGGCATGGCTTAAGTTTAATATTGACATGGTTACCTAGATGTATTTAATGTTTGCTGTATTTACTAGTGTAGGGATGTTTATGGATTATATGTGGGGTTTTTTTTTAAATCACAAATCTGAAATGTTTCTTTAAAAATAATGTGTTACCAGTCCTTTCCAGTAAAACTGGATGTGGAAGAACACAGCATCTGCTGTTAGGAGCATGTCAAAAGGATGGCAGTGCTAGAGAGACAGTGGAGATCAAAATGAAAACTACCTACAGAATTCTTTATCTGTCTCGGCTATTTTCTTTCTCTGTGCTAGACTATAACTAAAGCAATACATTATATCGATACCTCTGTTTAATTGCATTAAAGAAATGCTGGGGCTGTAAGGTTAAGCACTAAAATTCTAAGGAAGCAGAGACTCAAAGTTGCCTGTGTAAGCCTCATTTAACATTCCTTCAGGATATACATTTTCATACAGTTTTTAATGAGCTGAGCTCGTATTGCTGTTTCCTGGAGACCTTTGTCCTGTTCAGTGAATGGAAGGACAGTGGTCAGGGAATGTGCTCCATTTGGTGCTGCTTTCTGTGCTTGGCAGATGGAGCTGCCTGCTTTGTTTGCATGATACTCCAACTTGAATGTGAATACATGGATATTGATGGAAACATTAGAATGTCTAAATTCTTTATGTCTTAGAAAAATTCTTTTCGTATATATTTCTTTTTAAAAGTCTGTTAATACTCATGTAGATGTAAAAAGGGAGACGGGTTGGCTCATGAGAGTTAAATAAATTAGTTAAGTAGAAACTGTAGATGTTGAGAAATTACTCCTGGATAATTTTTCAACAAAATGAGCAGGTATGTTAACAGAGGAACTTTCGATAAAGAAGTATTGTTTTCAACTAAGGTTTCATTGAGGAAACTTCCTCAAATGCAAGAGAATGTTTCAGACAGAGAAGCTTTGTGTGAGAGGGGTGGTGGATCCCTCAGGGAGGGGAGAAGAGCTGGACCCTTGTGCTGATTATGGGGCATGGCTCTGGGAGGAACTCGTATCTCTGGTGATTACCCTGGGCCACTATGAGATAGAGATAGAGATATATAGATATATAGATATGTCTGTTCATCCTTTCTTCCTTCTTCGTTTGCTTTTACAGCTCTGTTTTCCTTTTGGGGAATATCAGAATAGGAAAAATCTGAATATTTTCAGTGTAGATCCTATTTTTTATCAAGTTTTAGCTGGAAGAAGTAAAAACCAAGTTTCAAATGAAGAGTCTGAATGACTGGACATCAGTGCAGGGCTTCAGAGGGGTGCAGTCACAGCAGGATTCATGAAGGATTATTTTGGCAGAGGAACTAGTAAGAGGAACAAGTCAGAAAAGACTGAGGTCGCAGCAGTTTTGCAGAATTATGTTTAAGATACAGGCCACAGGGTTAGAGCAGAGGGGAATGAACAGTCTTTAATGATATTAAGAAGAGGTTTATTAGAGGTTACCTAACTGTTTAAAGTGATGAAAAGGCCCGTACTTTGAAGCTCATCTGTAAGTGCATATGTTAATGAGGCCCAGGATAATGCAGGTTTATCTTCTTTCTTTTTAGGCAAGGTCCTTCCCTACTAGGCAAGTGTAGGTAGTTGTGCTCACTACAGCTTGGGTGTTCAAAAACAGCTTGGAAGAAACCCTACCAACCTGAAAGCCCACTTTAATGCTAATTTGTATGTTCATGGCTGGGGTTTTCTTAATGTAGAGAGATTAATTTAAGAGAGCAACAAGGATCCTGGAGTCAGATCTTGTGGAAGCAGTGAATCTTTATTATGTTTAAAAACATTTAAGATGTTATATTAATTTCATCATTCATTTTAAATTATCTCATAACCATTTTCAGGGACATGGTCATTTAAGCAAATAAAGATAAAGCAAATATATATCCCATATATTTAAAAACCTAGTAAACTCTCAGCAGTAATTCCTTAATTCAGTAATTCCTCATATTCTATTCAATGCATAAACTAGTAGTATACTGAAAAGATTATGAAGATAAAGAGGAAGTTTGGGTTTGTTTTTTTTTAATCTTGTGGTGGAACCAATCATTTGGGGCTAAATGTCCAAAGAGCAATCAGATACAGGATTTTTATTATGTGAAATTATTGTGTGTTTAAATTAAATACTTTGTGTCTTTGTATTAAACTCCTCAGTTCTTAAAACAAAATATAATTTTAAAAAATGATTTTGAGGGAAGATTTGTGTCCTTTTGGTAATGAAGCAATCAATCCAAATTTAAAAGTGCAATAAGAACTTTTATAAACATACTATGGAATATGTGTTTCCTGTTGCCTGATGATCATATGAAGAGCGACAAATATAAAGATGTCACTCTTAACAAGAAACCTGACTTTTTGCTACTGAAGTCCAATTTCATCATAAGACTTTCACAACAGAAGAAATCTGAAGCCTAATAATTTTGAAAAGCATTTGTTTTTCACCTTTTAGTCAAAGTTCAGCTTCCAGAAAAGTCATATCAACATTAATAGTTTTGAATGTTTCATAATGAGAAAACTCATTTAGAGTTGTTGGCCAACACAAGAGTAAGAAAGTTGGAGCTACACATTTGTGTGAAATTACCAAAGAGGACTTTTATGTTTTATTAAACTGGTGTGGTGAATACTATACATTGTTTCCACTGCTGAATTGCAGAGGAATGCTCTAGTTAGTGAGAGAGGGGGAAAAGATACCAAAGGGGCATCTCTTAATTTGTTTTTTTCAGAAATGCGAAGTTATCTTGAGAAATATAACTTGAAAATCGTGTGAGTTCACTGACCATCAGATGAACTTGGTGAGGTCAGCATTACATATTCTGTCCTTTCTTCTTGCTCTGTTCCACACTCTATCTCCAGCAGAGAAGTCTAAACTATTACAACATCATCTTTTGTTAATGCCCTATAACCTCTGCAGGCCAGATTTTGTCATTTCTGTCATTTCACACTAATTATATCCAAACACAAGCTGATTTTTTTTTCTCTCAAAGCAGACGATGTTTGGAGGAGACTGAATTCTCTAAGGTTAGTAATGAAGTTTCCATTTGAAGTAACCTAGTTCAAAGGGAAAAAATTTCCCCTTTAGGTTTAGAGCAAAGGTTCTAAAAGCCTGAGATGTGAAAATAAAGAGGCACTAGTTATAAATACCTTTCAAATTATGTCTCTTTAGACTTGCTGAAATGTGTGGTTAAGCTTCTTTCTAGCTGCCTTAAAATATTCAAGGTTATTGGCCTGCATTAAACTCAAAACCCTTTAAGTACCATTTTTTTAAACCAAGTTATTCAGAACTGACAAGCGGAAAGATTTAGAAATGGGGATCTGTGAGGGGAAAAAACCCAACAGACTTGAAAAAAGGAACTGGGTATTTTCTTCTAAAGAACTAATGTTAATATTTTTACACTCATAAGTGAATTATCTTAATTACCAATAGTAGGTGTATAACACAAGCAGTTCCCTATTGCCAGTACTGTTTATGTAAACTGAGCATCCCTGGAATATGAGTATTTAGTCAGCCAGACTTTCATGTCTAAAACACATTAATATGCTTATGCTGGTATGACCAAGGGAGAATATTCCAAGTTCATCACTGTTCAGAGTTCCTTTGCCAGCATTTAGGGTAGGATTTTCATTTGCTCTGTTGTATGTGATTGGCTTTGAGGTCTGAGATTTCATAATCAATAAGTTCCTATTCATCAGAATTTCACTTATATACAACACTTGAATTTACAAGTTTACTCATCTCAAGCCTGATAGTAAGTAGTAGTAAGTGAATTCTAAGTCACAATTATTGAGGGAAACACTTTTCTTTCATGAAAATTTCAAGTTTGAATCTGGAATTCAACCATTTGGAGAGAGTTTGGAGTCCAGGTGGAACAACCTTGGTCCCAGTATCTGCACAGCTGGACCAGTGTTTGCAATGGAGGTGATGGAATTCCTCCAAATGATGGTGTTTCAAGTACCAGTTTAGAAAGGGAACTGGATCACAGCTGGAAATGAATCCCAACAGTCACTATATTAAGCTGAAGCACTGGATTCATTGTACGATTGGATGTGGCTGTTTGTGCTCCCCCTTTTAAAAACCTGGCACAAGATTGTGCCAGAAGTGTTGAATCACTCCGAGTATATCAAGCCATCAGATCCTGCAGATTTTTATTTCATATGTCAGATGGAGGTGTGGCTAAAGCTTCATATGACTCTTCTTTAATGTACTTAACCTTTGTACCAGAAAAATTTTTATTCATTTAATTGCTAAGTATGAAAGGAGATTGGAGCAGCATGCCACTGCAAAACTCTGCAAATGCTGTAATCATGGTATTAACCTACTTCAAAGCCTTAGGAGCACACTCACTTTGTGAGAGGAGTAAGAATGTTCTCATCACTCTGAGTTTGCTGTTCATTTATTTGTGTCTCAAAGTGAAAGGCTACAGTGGAAATGATGGTTCCATCTTCCATTCCACTTAGAGGAATAAGGGTTTCATACAAATTTTCTGTGCCTCCATGAGAAGGTTTGTATTTATTGCTGCTGTTCATAGAGGCAGAGATTCTCCTAGCACATGGAATGTTGTTTAGGAAAAGGAGTGAATGAGTTAGTATATCCCCAAGTAATTTGCCAGTCAACTTTGGATTCCAGCGTACAACAGTTTCTAGTTATTACCAGCATATTTCAGCATTTTGGGCACAAGAAATGGGTATAAAAGGCAGTGTTCATGTGCACCATGTACAGTTTTCATGGTTATGGTACCAAAGATTCCATTCATCTAAAACTAACCTGATTTTTCAGTTAGAGACCCATGTACAGAAATTTAAGTATGGTTGGACTTGTAGCCAGAGATGTATGTAACTTGATGCTTCTTCCCTGCTCTTATCTCCTGCAACTGAAATTCAGTTTCCCAGATTTGCTGGCATGATTTTGGGATTACTGCTGCACGTGACCAGCCTTGTTAACATGTGAATATGTTTAGAGGAAGTCACACAGAGCAACTGTTTCATTAAAGGCTGAGTTGACCCAAAAATGAAGCCTTCAAGAAAAGAAGAATGAGAAGGAATTGTTGCTGTTAATCCTGTTTATTACACAGAACTCAGTACATGGTCACAACACTGCATCTGCACCATGCCTTGCCTCCTTAAAAAGAGAAGAAGGTGGGATCTGTTTCTAGACAAACTATTTTCCTTTCAGTTAATTTTCAGTGAAAAGAAGCAACTGCATTCATAATAATGGCAAGTTGGCAGCAACAGTGAAGAAGGGAAAATTCACGCCTTTGCAGCTAAACATTTTGTTCTGAACTGTATTTTAATTACAAAAATGTCACTTCATGATAAATGAAGCTTTCTGCTTCTGGCTGGTTTCAATTAAGTTTTGTTTTAAAAAGGAAGAATAGGTTTTAATAAGGCTCAAAATACATAAAAATATTTCATTTTGACTTCAGTAGAACAAAGAGGATTTTAATATTGAATCAGTATTGAATAACTTGAAGTTATCTTGGCTGTGGGCCTTGGTTTCTTGCTGTCCAGGTTGCTCCTTTTACTGGCCGGGGTCACCACTGGCTCCAGTGGGTGTTACCTTTCCAGATGCTGAATTCCTGCAGCAATGCTCCAGATGCTGCAGAAAAAGTCAAGCCAACCTTGTGCTTGGGGTTTCTCTGTGCTTAGAGATTTTATGGAATTAGGCACATGGACTAACTTCATGATTAAGGATTCTGCCTGAAAGGAAGAAGCTGTTTCCAGGAAAATTCAACAGTACCAGCAAAAATATTACTGTTTTATCTTAAAAATGGGGTTGAGCCTTTATCATCTGATACGTGCAGGTCAGTTTTTGTCACAGCTGTGCCAGAGTGCTTGCTCCTGACTCCAGAAGTAGAAAGGAAATAGTGCATGACCACAGGGATTCAGCTGGAGCTAAGAAAGTTGGTGAAAGCCATGGAAGTGATAGCTATGGATGCATAGGAAACTGAAGCAATCGGACCTTGCTGCTCTGGGAGCAGCAGCACCCATTTGGATTTGGCAGGAGATGACAGTCAGAACACCAGCAGAATCACAGAATCATTAGGGATGGAAAAGACCTTTAAGATCATTGAGTCTGTCAACCCAGCACTGCCACCATGTTCACCACTGAACCACATCCTTGAATGCCACATCCACATGGTTTTTGAACACTTCAGGGATGGTAACTCCACCACTCCCCTGGCAGCCTTGTTCAGTACTTTACTACCCCTTTCCCTGAAGACATTTTTCCTAATATCCAATCTAAGCCTCCCCTGGTGCAACTGTTTCCGTGATGATAATGAAACAGTGGCTTGAACTTTGTTCTTGGTGGCTTGAACATGTGCTCTGGAAAACAATGGCAAGTTATTCTGGTAATGAGTTACTGATATGGCAGTGTTGGTCAGCGTGGGCAAGGATACACTGACATATTGTTCAGACAGGGTTCTTGACAGCTTCCGTTTGTTTTCTTAGTTGAAGTAGAAAATCTCACCTGCAAATTGGAAACATTTAGTGAGATAATGAAATAGATGTGTTTTATATAAGTAAACACATTATATAAGTATACACTTTATATATATATAACACTTTATATATATAAAGTGTTCTATATATCTTTATATAAGATATGTTTTATATAAGTAAAAACCCGCCTGAAAAGAGCAGGAATCTTCTCTTTTCACCTCTTCATGTAAGTTCATATGTGAAAGATGACTGTGGGAAATAAACATGGTGTTCTAAAATCTCAGCTTTAACTTGACTTTTGAGTCAGTAGATTCATCAGAAAACATTTACTAGGTACATTCTGTCTGGATCATATAATTCATTAAGCTCCAGGCCAAAGTATCTTTGGTGAGATTTCATATGAACAAGAAACCTACCACAAAATGTTTACACTCTTGTGGGAAATTAAGAAGAGAGAATTAATTTTTTAGTTTGCTAGAGCTGTCCCACTTAAGACAAATTTGCTGGGGACTCTACTTTGAAACTAATGCAAAAGTTTTGCACATTCAGAGTGGTGGGCTCAGCTCTCAGTTGTGTCAAAATCAGTGCAGATAAATTTCCCAGAAGTTACCAAACCAAGACATTATTTTCAATTATAGTTCCTGTTAGCTGAAACCGGACTTCTGCAATATGGAAAGTCTTTTCCTGGAATATACACTTTTAAATGGTTGTATTTTTGTATGTTTTTAAGATAAAATTGTGTTTGTTTTTCAAGCTTGACCATTCCATCCTAATTAGAACTAGCTTAAGTATGTAAGGGTTGCTAGCTTTGTGGAAAAACAGAAGTTAAAACCATTTCATGTTAGTGCTGATATGCCTGGTTTGTTGATTATTGTTGGTTTTATCTATTATAGTCTTCTTTCCTAATAAGTGACCACTAAATTGTGATTCATAAGGTTTCACTGGAATAGAAAAGTGAATAATTACAGAAAACAAATAATAATATTTGGTTTTTAACTGTTTTATTGAAATATAAGCATCACAGGAAACTGTGGTGTGCCCATTATGAAACAGGCTGTAGTACAGGAAGAAATACTGGGATGCTCCTAGATTTATTATTTCCTCATGAAACTTTATTTTTTGTCACTTGGGAAGTGAAATATGTTTCTTGAAATCATTGTACATGTTTTCTTCGTTATGTAAGCAAATTATTTCATCTCCCAAGTTCATTTTGGAAGGTTCCTGTAGAAAGTAAAAAAATTATGAAAACATTACGGGAAAACGCCTTGTTGTAACAGTAGCACTTTTTAAATTCAAGCTACGCACACTCACATGGAAGATTTTGTAGATGACCAGTGCTAGTGTTGGCTGAGATGGTCACAGTACCCACAGGCAAGATGATAAGATATTCTTGTTAATGTTGCTGCTTATGAAGTGCTTATGCAGTTCAAGACAAACATTGCTGGGAAATTCACAGGCAACCAGATTTCGTGATATGCAGGGAGGAAGTAACATAAAAATAGTTATGAGTGTGTTCATTAATGAGTGGTCTTGTGACATAGCTGAGGGCAGGGGACATAGCAGTGATCTCAGGGAATTGATGGCCCAAGTGTCTGTCCATGGAACAATGTTTAGATTAAAAAAAAAAAAATTAGAAAAAATAGCATTATCCTTAAAATGAACACTTTTTTCCCCCACACTTTGCTAGACAACAAACCCACAAAATGTTGCAGTGTAGGCAAAGCCTCAGATAGTCTAAAATCCTTAAATTCCTCTTATTGCTGGGGTCTGGGCAGTGCATCAGCCACATCCAGGCTCTTAACAGAGCACTCTGTTGAGGGAATGGGATTTTCTCCTTAAGATACCTGAAATAAAGCTGGTTCTCTAGGAAGGAGAGATTTTAAATATCTTGTCATTGTGAAGGGATTTTGGTCCCTGGCTGTAAGAATAAACATATGTGACTCCACGTCTGCTGCTTGCAGGGTCAGGAAAAATACTTTGAGGGAAATAAATTAATGTCAGTGATTTCTCTGGTTATCTTTTAAATGTGAATAAATACACCTTTCAATGCAAGGTCAGTCTAGTTTTCAGAATGGTCAATGTAATATGGTTTGTAGACGTGGCAATTTAATACTGTGAAAATCTTCTGGCATAAGACAGACCTGGCAAACCTCTTATTGGAAGGTTGTTGGAAGAGGAACAGGTAAGTATTTAACACTGAGTAGCTATTAAGCATACAGGCACTTTATTTTCGTTGTTAGCAGAGAGGGTTATGGAAATAGGAATTTCTCTGAAATTTTCATAGAAATAGAAAGAAATTGCTACCGAGGAGAATGGAAAAGCTGCTTCAGAAATCAGACTGCTCTGGTTAGGTTTGATGCTTGGTAAATGCTTCTTGCTCTGTGTTGGTGCAAGTTCTTCACTGTCCTGTAACATGAACATTTTCACAAAAAGAAACCTGTTTCTCTCCTTTTAGACCCATTTTTCCCCTCAGTCCCAGAAAAAGACATACATCTTGCTGTAAATGTGTAAAGGTCCATAAATATTTTCATATCCCGCAGGTAAAATATGCAGTGTGACATAATTAAAATATAAAAATGTTCACCGTATTTCTTAACTATTTTTCCCCCCTTCCTTTGGTAGCACATTGTCAGGATGTTCCTGATGAATCCAGCCTGCAGCACGGCAGCAAAAGCTGGTCTCTTCTCAGTTTCCCTTTATGAGTTAACAGAAAGAGAAAAGTAGGAAAAGTGTGTTGATGGCATCGGGGAAAATGACAGGCGGCTTCAGGGGCAGGTGTTGTATCTGCACAGCTCTGAAGGTGCCAGTGTGCCTCCAAACCCACTTTGGACTCTTCTCCTAGGAAATTGAGAATTCTGCCCAAGGCAGATAGAAAGGAAATTTGGGGTTGAACAACTTTTGTAAAATAACTTTGGCAGAAAATCCTCTTTTTTTTTTTTTTTTATTTCCTTTCCCAAAAGGCAAAAAGAAATCACTTCAGCTTGTTTTCTAAGGTTTCTTTTTAATTTTTCTTCCACTTTTTTTTTTAGCTGTGTGGCAGATTTAGGCTATACCATACTTGAGTTTTAAGGAAGTTCTGACAGTTTCATATTTATGACTTGTCTCCCCTCGAGGTATGCTGTCATGCTGAATTGAAATTAGCCATATAACTGGTCTGTAATTTCAGGTATTTCCTTGAACTATTTAGAAATATTATTTAAGCATATCAAACACTTTTAGTGGGGCATTTTTCCTAAACTGAGTGATTGCTGTGAAAACATCTGTTTAAATTTGTCACTTTATACTGAACATCCCCTGTACGTTGAGATTCCATCGTAGCCCAAATACACCCAAATGAGAATGTTTTCACCAACATTGGAGCTGTAATCACAGTGAGGGCTGCAGGGTTGCACTCTTCTTGCTTCCAAGCTCCCAATCCAGAAGGGTTAATAATCTTCTCTTTTTCACAGTTATTTTTTGCTTCACAATTTGGCTGTTTATAGGCAGGAGTTTGTGTTTACAGAATGAGAGTGTGAGGCTAGTTATGTATTTATTCGTTATGAAATGAGAAATCTGTTGAAGAGGAATATCTGTGATCCTTCTGGGTCTCTTCCAACCCAGGATATCCTGTGATTTTTTGAGTAACCATACAAGCTTTTACCCTGTGTCAGGACAACCTCTTTGCATCATGGCTACTTGTTGGTTGGGGCAGCATCTGTATTAGAAGTCCAGAGAATAAGTAAATACATGAGACTGTTCAGGATTCGTAATATTTTTCTCCTCTTGAACTCCTTTTGTAGTCTCAATCTAAATCAAAATTTTTCTTTTCAAATTGGATTTACTGGGGTATTTCTGAAAAGCTCTTTCTTTCTCACCTCCCCGTCAAAACTTACGGCCCAGGAGTGACTTTGGGAGTATCGGAGTTGCAGTATTTGCAAACACACAGGCAGAAGATTTCTCTAATACAGCTGTTAATCTTTATAGATTTACCTCCATGAATAATTAACCATAACTATAAATGAAAAACTGTTTAGAATTTTTTTTCCTTAGGTGGGCTGAAATACAGTATTTCAAGTAAATTGTCTTTCACTGTCTTCCCAATTTAATTTGTTTCACTGTAATTACTGCTCTTTGGCATCATTACAGTCATGTATCCATTTCTGTCTAAATATAATATGCAATGCTTTTCCAGAGGCTGCAGGTAAAGAGCAATACCAACTATGCAGAATAGAAATTGATAGTGCATACGGAGTCCCACAAGGATGAGACAGCAAATGCTCAGAGCAATTAATGGAAAAGAGCCAGGGTTTAACTTTTATGAATTACTGGAAGAAGCATTTTGTAATTATGAAACAAAGCCTCATATGGTTGGAGTTCAGAACTTAAGCACTGCTCAGTCACCAGTCATGTCAGTATATTTGTTTCAAGTATGGAAATTTTTTTCCTGCAGTGTCAGGAGCCTCACTGCACTGCAGCATCTGTTTTGATTTGCCCTGGCCTTATTTTTTTTTTTTTGGACCTCCTGTTGCTGGAATTTTCTCACTGAACTGGTTCACAGCAGTGTCCTGGGAGGTGTTGCTAGCCAGGTTTCTCTAACTACATCCTAGAGGCCTTCTGCAAACCTGGCTTGCCCTGACTCTCCTCAGTTATTTCTTCCTTTACTGTACCCATGTAGCTTGACACCATGGTCTCTCTCACAATCCTAGTCATACTTTCATCCTTGCTAACAGTAGGCTGAGATCTACTTGGAAACAAGTTAATCTGTGTGTATTCTTCCATAATACACTTCCCATGAAGCTTTCTAGAATTAGACTGTTATTAAAATAAGCATCTTTTTGCTACCATGGGATTGAAAACACCCAGATAAAAAGATCCTGACAATGGTTCCTCATTATTGAACTCACACTGAGGATAATAATTGCTGGAGATATTTAGGACATGTTTGAACGTAAAATTAGTAAAGGTACCGTACACATCTGTAAATACTGCCTATGAAGATGGATGTCTTGTCTTCTTTATCCCACATCTCAAAGTATTGTACAAAGTTTCAAACTAAATAAAGATGAGGAATTCACACCATAATGCCTAGAAATCATACGTGCACTCTGCCTATTGTGAACAGTGCGTTTAGAGTTTTATTTTAGAGCCGCTTTTTAAAAATGAAAATGAACCTGCATACATCAGTGATGGGCAATGAATGCAAAAATAATAAAGCAATCAACCACCACTGAAATGCTGCCACCTCTCCAGAAATGACAGCAATTTACCGTGTGCTGCAGCGCAGTACAGTATCATCCCCCATTTTAATATTTGATTTCAAAGATTCATGTTTCTGATATTTATGACAGGTGTAAATCTTGGAAATCCTGAGATGTAAAATTATGGACTCAGTGCCCAGAGTTAGGCTTTTGTGCTTCTTAGCTAATAAATAACATCAGTTAAAGGAAAAAAGGTTCTTCCAGTATGTGAATGTCTTTAGGTGGTGTCTCTGATGATATGTTACCAAGGTCTGTGTTTCGTCCTATATATCAGTGAAGGGCAGATATGCTACATCGATTTTACAAAAGAAAATGCTGGTTTTCTGTATTAAATTATACCAGCAAAGCTACCTGGTTGTAAAGCATTTTATCCTCTGTAGAGGCTTCACTCTCAGGTGTTTGTGTGCTGCTGGCTTGAAGCATTTCAAGCAGCTCTATCTGTTTTTATAGAAGGACTCACCACTAATGGGTCTGAAAGAAACGAGGTTTTCATTGACTTACCAATCTCCAGTGTGAGTTAAAAGCTGAATTTTACCTCAGTGTCACTCAGCTTCACTTTTGTGAAAAATTCTGAGCTGGATGTGAGCTCCTCAGGTGGCAGTTTGAGCACGATGCTGCTGCTCTGAGCAGTACCACGTTGAGTTCTGTCAGTGAAGAGATGCAGGAGCAAAATGCATCAAGATGTTGAGCTCCAGGTCCCATTAGCAATTTTTCTTTATCAACACTCTATCAGAGTATTAGCTGTAACTGATATAATTTTATTGCAAAGCCATTTTTAGGTGAGCCATTAGATAGTGATGATAGAAAGGTGTAGCCTAGTTAAGTGGTGTTCTAGCAATGCTGTCTGCAGAGTTGTAAGTGCTTTGCTCAGAGTTGAAATCTTGTAGATAAATAAAAAAGCCAAGCATCTGCTTCTCAAAAATTATATTAAAATATTCAAAATTAAGAAAGTCCTGCCCTTTCTTTTGTAAACATTCACCTGGGGGACATTCTCCTGGATTTCACTTTGCCTTTGCTCATCACAGCTTAATCTGTATTTTCAAATTATTTCTGTGTGCTGTTTTGCCTTGTCTGTTGGGTTTGGGGTTGGTTTTCTTTTTTCATAAAGAACAAGCTTTTCTGTAGCAAGTGAGCACTTGGAACTGTAGGTTAAACATTAAAAGATTTCGGCTGGGCCAAGCTGGTTGCTGCTGGAACTCAAAGTGCATGAATGGATTAAGATCAGACAAAGCTGTGTGAAGTTGGCTGTCAGCTACACTCAGACTTCTGACGGGGGATGTAAATTATGCTCTGCTGCAGCTCTCTTAGTTCGTTGATCTATGGAGTGAAATTGAACCTGACTACCTGGGGGACTGTTCATCTTTCTTCTTGATGGAGACAGAGGTGCTGGTGGCACCGAACAGCAAGTTCCAGTGTAGAGGGAAAAGGCTCAGGCTGCGGGAGATCAGGGCTATCACTGACAGCGTGTGGGAGATGGGGAGTGATGGAAGCACAGGCTCCTTTACCTCTGCTGCTCTGCAAGGGGAATGGTGAAAGCTTAAAAAAGAATAAAAGAAAAATAATACAATGATAAAGAAAATTAAAATACCTTTGATAAGGAAAAACAAACCAGCAGCCATGTTGTGGTTTAAGCCCAGCTGGCAAATAAGCACTAGAACACATTAACTCTGTCCCACTTGAAACCAGGACAACCCATACAACAAACCTAAGTTGTAACTTTCTTGTGTGATGGCAATTAACAAATAAAAATATACATGGCTAGTACTTGGAAAAGAAATTGAATATGAAGTCATTATTGAATATTATAGCTTAAATTTGCCTTCATCTTTATATTTCAGTGCTTTTGCTTTTGTGTATATTGTGAGAATGAGGATATAATTCTGTAGAAGACTGTCGTATTTCACTTTTGCTTTCCAGCATGCTGTAAAAATGATCCTAAAAACATTTATTCCCAAAGCAGCTCTTGAAAACCTGTTGCCTTGGTTGTCTGTTGTTCAGATTATGAACTAACACAGATTTCAGTAAAAGAGGATATGAGTAATTTTGAGTGAATTGAGTTAATAGAGTCTTCTTATCTCTTATGTGTATTATTTAATGTCTAATGATAAGCATCTACTGATGTTGCAACTTTTCTCACAGTGGAGAGCTTCACTTGAATCTTTCCTGACTCTCTGGCTTCCACTTACTCTGAATACCTGGATAGCCTGATTTTTATGGCTTGGTTTTTTTCAAGGTGCAAAATCCCGTGGAGTCCCATCCAGAGGAGACTTTCTCATTTTGCAAATATATTGACTGAATTGAAAGGGAAAAGATGTGTTAGCCAGTGAGGCACAGAGTCAGAGAGAGGGCAGCTGTAAATGTTTACCTACTGTGCCTCATTTAAATGTTAAATATTACTCTCCAAATCAGTCGGCTTGTGGGAAAAGGTCACCTCTGCCTTTTCACACTGTGGGCAGGCTGACTGTGCTGGAGCAGGGATGAACACAGGCAGCAAAGGGGAAAAGTTCATGGTGAGAAGCAGCCTGTGGTTAAATGGGATCCTTCAGCTGTGGGTGGGAAGCTCAGAGATGGTGGGGATATCCTCGTCCTGTCCCCTCCTGGGCTGGGATCCTCCCCTGGAGCCTCTGTGCAAGGAGAGGAGCTTTCAGGAGCAGCTCAGGGCTCGTGTTTTTCCAAGTGCTACTTCCCTCTTACAAGTTGTTTTAAATCAGAAGGTACCAGTACCGGCATAGGAGCTTCTGCAGTTGTTACAGAAGTCATTATTGCATCTACTTGAAAAAACAGGGTAGTGCACCTCAGTGCTCCCGCACCTTAAAGCAAGCACGAGTGAGTCTCTTGAAATGTCTCATTACCGTTCCCTTCTCCTCTGCCGTCATTTTCATTAGCCAGCATTGTTGGAGTGAAGCTCTCAGAGTCTGAGCTCTGATTTCAGCTTCCCACGTCATGGCAGGAGGCTGCGGGAGAGCATCCGAGGGAGCTTCGGAGATCGGATGGAGTCGAACACCAGGACCAGAGGCACGTTATGACTTTCAGTAGTTACCCTCATTATTCAGTACCTCCACACAGAATTGTTATTAATAAGCTGGCCCTGAAAATCCTATTTGTCAACACGGATGTGCCAGATAGGTAAACTGGCACTGTAAAGTGCCTGCTGAGGTGTGCAGGGTTCCCCTGTGGACTTGTGGGACTGCTGGACAAACACAGGCTTTGGTGTGCACAAGAAAGTTTTGGGCCATAAGGAATAGTAACATTTTTGTCCTTCTGTAGCATTTGGTCTCCAATTTTTCTGTATTGTTTAAAAGACGAGCTTGTAGAGAATAATGACCTGTCTGGCCTTGCTGTGAGCAGGTGCCCTCGTATAAATTAGTGCATGTTTCTATGGCATTTTTTAAATCTGAGGAATTTTGAAATGACAGCACTAACACAATCAGTGTTAAAGTCTGCTTTGTTCTTCTTCTGTACTGTTGCATTTATTTAAGATCAAGCCTTCGTCACTTTAATTACGGATAAGTTGAGGTGGTGATTAGGAAAAGATTATGTAAAGGTTTAGGTAGCAGCTTCAGACTCAGTGTCAAGGTAAAAGAGCTTAATTCCTGCAAGCTATTTTAGCAAAAGCCCCAAGCTGAGTAATTCTCATGTGACAGACCAACCTGCAGAGGTTGCTGCCACCCTGGAATTTCTCTGAGCCATAATTAGAAAAAAACTGGGCTAATACTGGCTTGTAGACTGAGCTTAAACAACAGACCTAGTGCTGAGTTTGAGGCCATCGTAGTTTCCAGGACCTCTGTCAGCTTGAAAATCATAGCTTAATGATTGACATTTGAATGTACGGAGGGATCAGGACCTACTGCACTTACTAGATCAATCTCATTTGTCCTCCTACATCAAAAATTTAAGACTTTCTGTTTCATGAGATTATTGAATTGGGAAGAACTTTGAGTCCAGCCCCTCACAAAGATAATTATGCAAAACAGTTTATCTCAGCCTGTTTCTTCAGTGTCATGTTGCTGTTCTAGTTATCTTCTGCATATGCTAGACCGGGCTGTGAGCAACCAGCACGGTTGAACATCAGGCAGATGATTTTACAGCTGCACTGTAATTGCTGGGTTTGTTTATTGAGCTTTTCTTTGCCCTCTCTAGTCCAACTGTTAACCCAGCACTCCAAGGCCACCACTAAGCCTTGTCCACAAGTGCCACATCTACATGGCTTTTCAATTCCTCCGGGGATGGGGACTCCACCACCACCCTGGGTAGGCTGGGCCGGTGCTTTACAAACCTTTTGGTGAAGAAATTTTCCCTAATATCCAATCTAAACTTCCCCTGGCACAACTTGAGGCCATTTCCTCTTGTCCTGTGACTTGTTACTTGGGAGAAGACACTGACCTCCGCCTGGCTCCAGCCTCCTTTCAGGGACTTGTAGAGAGTGATAAGGTCCCCCCTGAAAGAGACCTTGACTCTCTTCCAGCTGAAACTGAGATACGTTTTTATCCTCTTCCATTTTGGTGTTGACAAAAGGGCAAAAAGGCAAAGGAAGTTCTTTTAGTCTCCTCTCCTGTGTTAGGCTCAGAGGTCAACATTTAGTATTTAGCCAGCATGAAGCAAATAACTTTATAAATTTTTTTTTAAGTATTGGATACATCTTGGTTTTCTGCAATTGGTTTTTTTTTATCTGGAGAAATTGAGAGATAACCTGAGCAGGTATACAGAACTCAGTGCTGCATGTGTGGAAAGTGAGAAGTCAACAACTTAAAAGATCTGTTTCCTTTCCGCACCTGCCTCTCATTTACATGGCAATTGAGGATAAGCACGATTAAATGAAAATAAGTATGCTGTTTCTAATTTTTGTTCTTCCTGGAACAGGCAGGCAGGAGATACTGGCATCTTTGTCACATAGATTGAGGAAAAAACAGCTGGTTTGTAGCATGTTATTTGAAATGTCCAAGGACACTGATCTGTTTACCTTTTACATGAGCAAATAGAAGGTGACTGTATTTAGGGGCATTGTTGCAGTAATGTTTTTGTTATTGGGGATTTTGGATTGGTTTGATGGGACACGTGGCTGAATTTCAATCTCAAAGTCCCTGTTCTTCCTACCAAAAAAATCTTTGGAAGGCTGATGTGAAATACTTGTATCTGAGATCCAGGAGAAGGTATTCACGTCTGTAATTGTTTTACTCAAGCATATTTGTAATGGAAAGCAGGTAACTTTGGGGTACTCGAGGGTGAGAATGTGGCTGGTTCTTCAGAGTGGGAACCCGTGGAGCTGCAACCATTTTCAGCTGCTGAAATCCCTGTGCTGCCACCTCCTTCCCTGCCCGAGGGCAGGACGTGCTGTGCAGGGAAAGCTGCTGGCAGAGAGGCAACAGGGGAGGCAATTTGGAGAAGGCTTAAATTAAACTCAATCAGGCACAGCAGCCCTGAGCTGAAGGGCCAGATTCTGTGCTTGGGTACATGCACTGAGCTGCTGTTTCCGTCTGGAGCACTGGAGAAAACAATGTTGGCATCAGACATGTGAGCAAAAAACCTCTTTTTTGTCCCTTCTTTTTTCCCCTATCTTTTATATCCACTGCTGGGCTTTTTTTCTTTTGGCAGACTTTTCCATTGAATTTAAAATCTCAAGACTTAAACCTTATGTAGACTTAATTATGTCTCTTCCTATTTACTTAATCTTACTCCTTGTTATCCGTACAATATTAGCGATGACACTTTTTCCTGAGCAAGGTTGTAAGTGACATATTTTCATGAAAGAAGGGGAAAAAGGATGAATATTTTGAATAGAATAACTTGACTTATTTCAATAAAAGTAGGCAGGAGGTGTGTTTAATATGTTAACCCCCCGTTCTATGAATTTGTTTTACAGCCCTTCTGTCTTGAGATGCTAAAAGGCTGGAAGGGAATTAAGGAGACCAAAGAAAGTCCCTTGACATTTTTATGTGCTGAAGTAACAGGCAGGCAATTTTGCTTTATACAATGCTGTCTTCCTGGGTAGAACAATTAGTGTTAATGTGGTAATGATAATTGTTTCTGTAAATTATTCTTAATTAACTATTTATGTAATAAGACACTTAAGGATCTGTATTTAACAATTTTGAGGGGTTTTTTCCCCAGCTAATTGGTTTCCCTATATATTTCTTTCCTGAGCTAGTGACTGTTTTCCGTTCATTATTAACTGTGTGACATTAAGGCTTGAAATTTGGTACAGATGATCCTTAATTAACACAAAATGGTACATAAATGATCTAGAAACAGGTGGGTTCCTTCCTTTAGCTGTGTTGTAATTGCGAATTGCTGGTTTTTCAGTGAAGTGATCAGACTCTAATACAGATCTCAGCTTGTGGGGCCACCGTTCCTACCTGGTATCATCTCCCCACAGTTTCAGTAGGTGACAATATGTTCCCCTCTGCCTCTCAGATGTTAAACTTTACTCTGTGCCAGATGTGGAAGTGCCTCTTTGGCAGTCTTCTGTATTCAACCGGCACAGCAGAGTCAAAAATAGAAAGGGGAAAAGACTTTAAAGCAAAAGCTGCTAGGCAGTTTATGGTGGGATTCAGAAAGCAGGGAAGAGAGTAACAACCAGATCATCTCCTGCCTCATCTGATGTCGTCTAATATGTTTTGAAGGGGTATTGAAACAAGGTAAGGGAGAGGGAAGAACCTGCTATGCCATGTGCTCTTTAATTAGCTCCCGTTGTTCTGCTTTGGACTTTTTTCATCTTGAAAATGTCACCTGCTGCCCTGCTTTTTCCTCATTGTTTTTTAACTTGCCTGTGTGTGAAGCATATACCAATATTTTATGTACGTAATTGGTCTAGGTTTCTGTGTACTGCCTAATATAAAGTGCACATTCTCCTTTTTACTGTGGTTTATGTTTATTGCACTCACTACATTCATTGCTTTATGTGCACACTGTGCTTATTGAATGTGTGGTGCAGGCAGAGGGATGTTATATTCCATTCTTAGCATCGTTAGTGCTGTTTTCCTCACTGATTTTCATCAAACTATAGTTTAATTTAATTCGCTTCATTATTTTGCAAAGCAGCTCTTATCTGTTGAATTTCCTTTCTGTTGCTTTTAGAACTGCCACTGTGTCAAAACAGTGAGAACCTAAGTGAGCTTTATTTTTCTTTTTTTGACATGTTCGGAGCATCCTAGGATTGCTGTAATACAGCCTATCAATTAGAGCCAAATACTGATAGCTTTACAAATTAATTAGCACCTCAGTTCATCAGCACTCACACTCAAATTAATACTGGAGTAAGCATTTAAGAATCTCATCTTCCATTTGCATTTAGTGAAGGTGATTTTGCAATATGTTAATTTGTATTGTGTGCAGAGTCTATTTATTCTCAGTGCTCTTATATTTTGACCTATTCAAACTTGGGTTCTAAAACCTTACAGGAATTGGCTTGTTTCAGTTTGTGTAAAGAATATAGAAAATTCAGTCAATTGCTAGGATTTATTTTGATTAACCGGCCCTGACTTATGTTTTTCTCTACTCATGCATTTGGAAGGTAAGTGCTTCTCTGGCTATTTTGGGTTCTTTTAAAGTATATGCACTTAGGGTTCTTGATGTAAATATCAATAACTACATGACTAAAGTAGGAAAATAACTTTAACCTAGTCAAGCTTTAATTGTCTGGATTAGTAAGACCTACAGTAATTAATATTCTTTGCAGAAGTAATAAGCTTTTCATACTCAATCCGTTGCATTCTAAATTTTTCACTACATAGGCTTTTCTTTCAAAGTCTGAAAGAAGTGGTGTGAAGAAATATTTACGCTGGTGGTGAGCTCTGGTGTATATGAGAACATATAATTGGAACTTCAGAGGCTTGATATTTTGGGAAGAGTACGGGTAATTACTATTTATTGTTGTCTCCTCAGCTGCAGCATATCAGGAAAAAGTAGCTAATTTATTCTTTCTTTAGAGGTGATTACTGGGGGAACATTTCACCAAGGGTACTATGTGCTGGTGCAGAACACTTTATCCAGGTGTTCTGGGAGGGCAGGAAGCCAGATGCTCTGCAGTGGTCCTGCTGGCTCAGAGAAGGAAAGTCCTTTGAGGCTCGAGTCTAATTTTACATCCCTGCTGTGGTGCTCAGGGCTGAACGCAGTGGAAATGCATCAGTACTGCTCTGCAGGCTAAATATCCCTAATCTAAGCAATCAGTTATCCCTAATACCAACATAAGGATTTGAAGTATATTAAAAGAGGAAGTCAGGACCATGTCTCTTGAGAGCACTGCCTGTGTGTGTTTGGGTTTTTTAGGAGTATTCTTTTTGGGTTTTAGTGTATGTACTGCACCATTGTGTCTTCCTTTGGTTTTGCTGGGAGCAGAAGTAGATGAGATCTGTGTTTAGCCTATTTACAGTAAGCATGGGAGGTAGGATAGATTGGCTGCCTGCTGGAATAGAGACTTTTATCAAAATTTATTGAACAGGATACAGGTAAATGTTTCTTTCTTTTAGTGAAGGTTGATTAAATTACAATCAGAAAGATGCCCCTGCTCCCTTAGGCACATCAAAACCTTGTTATCATCTCTAATTCATCCAGCCTTTCAAGAGAGGATTTTATTAGCCCTTCCTTATCCCCAAATAATTACTCTAGACAAAGAGCTATTTGTAGAGAACATTTTGGCTATGGAAAAGGGGTTCACAAGATATCACGGGCCCTAATAAATTCTGTGGTGCTCTGTGACATGGATTTGCCTGATTGTCCAACTGGGTCATGCTGGAGGAATGGTACCTCAATCAGGAGAGGTGCCTCCTCCTTGGGGTGATGAGGTTGAAATTTTATTCACAGTGGTTCAGCCTTGTGAAAAGGAGCAAGAGTGTTTTGAACAGACTGGTCTAAGGGAGAGGAGACTTCTTGTTGATGATTGACGCCTCTGCCCTTTTATAAAATAGCTTCGTAATTACACGAGGTAGGAAGCTCAGCAGGATCATTAATTCTTTAAGATTTCCACTTTTTTCATTACAGCTGCCTCTAAAAAAAGGTTTCTAGTTTCTGAGTTTTCTGTATTTCATAAATCAGCAAATTTTATGACGGTGACAGTAAAACAAAAAGCAAACAATCAAACCCTGACTATTTTATATACTTTGATGTTGTTTATTTACTTGCTAATACAATGCTCCCTAATACCCAGACTGTCTGCTCACATCTATTTGAGTTTTAAAGGAAAATGCCTTTCCTACTGCAAACAGAGAAGTTAATAATAGCTGGCTTCTTCTACAAAACACACTGCCAGCAATGAGGAAGGTCTGCATTTTTTTTAAATTTTTTTCCCCCTCAAATAGGGAAACTTAAATTACTTAAGGGACTACTTAGCTTCCACTGGTGCAATTAGATTAATGTAGGAGGAATTTTGATTTATTTCCAGAAATGAATATATGTTTCTAGGTCAGTAACCCTATTTAGAACAAAAGATCTTAAGGTTTTTTTCAAAAACAAAACCAAATGTAGTGTTGGGTATGCTGCTCTCCATATGAATTTCAGTTTAGTCTTCATTTTATATTGTTCCCCTTTTCTTGAGAAGTCTAAAAGTGTTAAAGTTCAGAAGTAATACATGCATTGGGAAAGAGGGGAAAGGGTAATAAAATGATGACTGGTTCAGTCACTCTGAACCAGTAATATGAGCCAGGAAGGAGGGAGATAGAAGGGCAGGGATGTTCACTAGTAGTAAAATATGATCCAGAGCAGTGGAACTGAAAGTTAACAGTGAAGCATTGAAAGGCAGGATGATATTGAATAACTGGACAACAAAGCAGCAGATACAATTCTATGTTGATAACATAAAACAATCCACATAGAGGAAAAATAGTAATACAAGACTCCCTTTCAATGCATCAATGGCCCCTTATATGTAACCTGGCAGAATAGATCGTATTTTACCAATTGAAACAAAACTAAATGTGCAGTATGTTGCAGCGTGTGTGACTGGTTTGGTATGGTATCTGTTGACAAACTTTATAACAGAATTGTTAAAACTTGACCTTTGGAGAAATGAAAAATCAAAGAATTAGTTGAACCTCCCTTTGAATATTCAGGATGCCATGTGAGACTGAAAATTAACTCGTGTTTCTTGTGGAAAAATATCCTCTAGCAAACTGTTAAATGTGAATTTTAAGGGAGTTATATGTATCTATGATAGTTAAAAATAATCTTCTTACTCATTAGATTGTCAGTATAATATAGTTCCTCCTTGATAGCTAAGCTGCCCAGGAGAATGTATGGTAAGTGTTGGCTTAAAAACAGCCTCACTCCCTAAAGATGCCCCAAAATTTCCTCATCCCCCAAGAATCCCTTGCCCAGTCCTTGAACATCAAACTGGGATCCTGTCTGTGGCCCACCTGTGGAATCTGCTGCCATTCACCACCACTTCTGGCTGCAGTTGCCAAGATTTATGACTATGGTAATTACCCAACAGTATCTGAATTTACAGCCTGATAGTTAATTATTTTCTGTATGCCATGTGCTGTAGATCACATGTAAACAGATGTTGGAAAGCAAAATAATCCTCCATGGTAGAATTGAGTGTGTTCTGAGGACTCCTCTCTGTTTGCATCTCAGGAGTAGGATGCTCTACTCTCATATTTCAGCTTCTTGGAGGGTTTTAAAACATGACCTATTGTGTATAAACATGGTTTATCCCCATTGCCGATAATGCTTATGCAGTTGTAGTCTGAATACTAATCCTGAAGTATAGTTTAGGCTCTTTTTGTATTCATGATAGATTTGATGCACCTTTTTGTTGCTGGTGATGTCAGCAGAATCTCTCTACTGAATTATGGATTAGTTATTTAATCAAGGTCTGTGAATTATTATACAAGTTCCTTCTTTCAGTTTTCTCCTGAAAAACTAACTAAAAATTTTTGATTTGCAATGGAATTGCGTGAACACCTGATACATAAATTTCAGTTGTACATCCTGCATCTCTGTCTAACAACATGCAAATGCAGAACAGGAGGTGCCTGTCCAGCAGGCCTTGCTACTGGAAGCCAAAGAGATTTTCTACATCAGTAAGAAAGAAATACAAAATTCAGAATCATTTCTACCAACTCTGATGCATCTTTTTTAGTTGATCCTGCAGATGTTGTTTTTGAAACATCTGTTTGTCCTGGTGTTTCTTTTCTCAGCATCTTGAATCACAGTTGAGCTGGTGCTGCAAGACCAGCTTGGGACCACCAGACTTGCTGGTTTAGCAATTACATCTGGTTTTATTCCAAATTATGGTTTTGTCCAGCTGTCTTTTAAAATCATTTCTATGAGTTGCTAAGATACATTTCTAAAAGTGGAAACTGTTTACACAGTCTCAATCTGAAAAATCTTTGTATTTCACTTATTTCTTGCCAAGGCGTCATTACAAGGCACTGATGAAGTTTACCAAGCTCTCAAAATTGTCGTACAATCCTGTTTCTTTGTTTGTTGTAATCAGAGAAATATATGGCTGATTAAATGAATCCTGTTTTGTCTACTGTTATTACCTCCTTTGCTGAGCTTTCCATTGCGGCATTATTCAGATGGATGTTTAGTCAGCTCAATCCTGACCAAGGCCGGTCCTGCTGTACAAGGGGGTTCTAACGTAAGTCAGGCTGAAACATCTCTCTTTTGTACAAGCACACGTGTGTCTGCACTGTCTGCTTTACAAATGCTTAATATTTAATGTGGTGAAAAGGAGACGTCATAGAATCACAGAACGGTTTAGGTTGGAAGGAACCTTTAAGACCATCTTGTTCCAACCCCTGCCATAGGCAGGGACACCTTCCACTAGACCAGGTTGCTCCAAGCCCCATCTAACCTGGCCTTGAACACTTCCAGGGATGAGGCAGCCACAGCTTCTCTGGGCAACCTGTGCCAGGGCCTCCCCACCCTCACAGGGAAGAATTTCTTCCTAATATCTAATTTAACCCTGCCCTTTGGTAGTCAAGGAGCCATTCCTCCTTGTCCTGCCACTCCGTGCCCTGTCAAAAGTCCCACTCTGGCTCTCTTGGAGCCCCTTTAGGTACCAGAAGGTGCAGTAAGGTCTTCAAAGAGTCTTCTCCAGGCTCAAAAAACCCAGCTCTTCCAGCCTGTCTCCAGAGCAGAAGGGGTCCAGCCCTCAGAGCATCCTCATGACTTCCTCTGGACTTGCTCCAGCAGCTCCACATCCTTCTTATGTTGAGGGCCCTGGAGTTGGAAATCAGAACATTTGAAACAAAATCAAACCCACACATTTTTTTAAGGAAAGTAACAGAGTTGTAGGTAAAGAACTGCGTTAAGTGAAGGATGGGCAGCACAGACCACCAAAAGGCGGTTTCAGAGTTTGCCAAAGTTCTGCATAATTTTTAAATTGCCACTTGCCAAAATATGATCTCAAAGATCGAGTCTTCCTTATCTTGCAATATCTGCTGCAGCTTGCCTTGTCTTATACTGTTTGGTTTTCTAAAATACGAAAGGCTTTGGATATAACAGTAGTTTTTAAACTATAAAGTCTATACAGTAGAAGTGTATTTCAACATGTAAACTAATGTTTTGGTCTGTTGTTTCAGACTCACTGTTGATGCTTTAAATATTGAATAGTTTTTGGTTTGGGGGTATCATGTAGGAGGGTGAGTGAAGAAAGAATTGGCATTTAAATCTTGAAAGAGTTTTTCTTAAATGGTAGTTCTGAGATTTGTCTTATTAGCCACTGTTGTGATTCTTTCAAACCAACCCAATAGGCAGTTAAATAAATGCCACGGACATAATCAACAAATCAGATTATACTGAATGCCCGCAGTCTCCACCAGAAAGGTCTAAGGGAAAACAATTACAGATGAAACAAAACATAGCATTTAAATCCCTGCATGAGAAGCAGCCAGACAAAGGGAACACAGACTGTGGTTTAATTACCCCGGTAGAAGAACATTTAGAAAATTAATATTAGTACACTGGCAATTGAAAGCATTTAAAAGTGTTAATGCCCCCCTTTTCTTTTCTTTGATTAAAAAGGTCACTGACAGAACATAGATGTCTGCATACGTGGTACCTCGAGCAAACATGGGAGTGATGGTTGTGATGTCTCTTGCAGGTGTCAGAGGACTGAGGGCTGAACAGTGATAAACAGCTTCTTAAAATGGTGCCCAGAAACATGCTTTTGTACTTAAAAGCTTATAAAAGTAGCTGTATGAATAATGACTTCAGAGTTTCAGCATCCTAATGATTTTTTCAGGTGCAGCCTTTCTAGCTTGAGTGTATCAAGGTGACCTGAAGGTTTGATAGTTTGCAAAAATGAAAGACCATCAAAAGGTTCTAAGTCTGGTGTGTCTCCATTGTTCAGGGAAAACTTCTTAACTGATGTAAAGTAAAGCCACTCCTTCAATTCTGTCCTGGAAGTAAAGAATCTTACAGACACACATAAGCTGTTAAATGTGATCAAGGAGAACTTGCATGCAGCTTCTTTGTCTTTTGCATCTCACCGTGGGCATACAGTGTCCCTTCATTTTGATTTACCAGTGTGTGCTAGAATGGCATAAAAGAAAACATAGTAAAGCAAGAATTAAACTCATCAATTTTTGCCTTAGGAATGATAATACCATACATTTTCAGTTACAACTCCTGGCACTAGAAGATGAAGTATAGGCTTAGGCAGCACTTATTTGGGGAGAAAAAAGATTTTACTTCTGCCAAAGTTTTTAGGATATTTAATAGGGATACGGTGGGTAAAAAGTGGAATCCGTCATGTGTGTGCTGATAAAAGCAAGGATTGGTAAAAGCAAGAAGAAATCCATAGGTAATCTGAATGCTGCAGCAGGGTGAGTGGAATGAAGAAAATGGTGATCCTGAAGACCTTTGCTTGCAATAGCACTGAAAACTTTGGAGTTGTTGTAAGTTCTTGTCTTTATGTGATCAAGTAGTCAGAGCTGGCCTTGGCTGGATAATGAAGTGGTTCCTAGAGAAAGGGTGGGTGCCCCATCCCGGGAAGTGTTTAAGGCTATGTTGAATGGGGCTTGGAGCAACCTAGTCTAGTGAAAGGTGTCCCTGCCCATCATTCTGTGAACTTTTCCATCTCCCTGGTATTGCAGGAGAGTTGCCTGCAGCTTGGAGTCATTCCTCATCTCTCCATGGAAGGGGTTAGATCTTCTGAGCATGTGGATGACAGTCATTGTATACCCACCCCCCTTTCCTCCTGGTAATCTTCTAATTTTGATGGAGAGACTTTTGTGCATTGAGGGACTGGTAAAGCCTGGTTTCTTTGGTCTTGGTGTTGATCTAAGCTTACAGCTTGGTCTTTCCTCAGCACATCCATCCATAGTGTCTCTCTCTTCTATTGAGCTGTGTATTTTCCCCTGACTAGTGAAGTGAAAAATTCATAATATAGATAAGACTTGACTGAAATTTGCCCAAAGGTTGAAGTGTTAATGCAGGGAAGAGTGGGCATGAGAAGGGAGGGTGGGGGATTCCATTGCTTTGCACATTCCCACATAACACCCAGAGAGTGTGGGGCTATGTTACTCTTGTTTCCCTGATAAACCAGGCTAAAAATAATGGCAAATAGGAAATGAAAACAATTCTGTTACTACATAGTACATTGTAAGGAAAAAACATTATCCACGTCTCCGGATTAGCAGAGTGTTTGAAGCTGCGATAACCCAGTTGTTAGTAACCATAATTTAGATGGGTTTTTTTACATAAATATGACTTATTTGAAGTATGTCGAATTAGAAAACTCATGAATAAATATTTTGACATAATCAGAATTATATGGCTAGAAATTGACCTACTTTGCATGACAGATGCTCGAGAATCCCCCAGCTAATAGCAGGCTAACCTGGCATAGCAATGCCCGATCTTATAATATACTAAGCTGCATACAGACATTACATTATTAGATTGTTGGGTTTTTTTCACGGAGATTAGACACAGTCAATTTTGTTTGTAAATGAATAAGTTATAGGCAAGATATCGAGAAGGCATTGGGGTGCAGTCCAAAGAAGGACTTGTGCGTCATTTGATCAGTGTTTTCAGCATGTTCTCAAAAAATCTGTTAGAAGTAGAAATAGCCAGAAAAGCTTGGTGGTACCAGCAGCCAAATAATGAGAGTATTATACCTTGTAGACAGGCCTTCCCCTTTTCAGAAGATAAGCACAACTGCAAAAGGAATAATAGTGTTTTAAAAATCTGGTAATATTGTGATAATATAAATAGAATCTATTTCTTCCCCTGTGGCTGCTCTTTATACCCGTGTTGATTTCAGCAGACTGCTTTTATCTGCATGTCCTTAAAAGTTAATATAAAACCGATTTAGTATAAGTTAAGAGAAAACTCTGACCTTAGAAAAAGACTCCTCTCACTTTAAGTTTATATGGATTTTTTTTAATCATCTACCATTATTATTTTAACAAACACAGGTGAGGAAACATTTTAGGTGCACATTACTCAGAATAAAGTTTTCAAGCTTCGTAAATTTTTGTTGTTCAGTTCTAGCACAAGTAATAATAGTGCTTTTATTTGTGAAGTACCATTGCTTTTTATTTTTATTGGGTGAAAAGTACCTTTGTCATGTCTCAGCTTCAACGAAGAAAACCCTCCTTTTATGTAACCAATGCAATGAAAAAATAATATATTCAATTTTAGTAGCCCCTTTATTCACTTCCCTGTTGTTTTCTGTGTTTTCGAAGAATCTCTAGATGAAGTCAGCTTTGTTCACAATTTTTTTCTCAAGGTCTTCAGAGTAATATTTTGGTCTCTTGTAATGAACTCTTGTTACCACAAAGGTAGTAAAAACACATGTATAATCTTGGCAAATAATATGTTCTCTTTCAAGCCTTAAGCAAGGCCAGGCCAAAGCACAGCTCCTACCCTCTATCTTGATTTGCTTCAGCTGCTTAAAACTTCCTAGAACTAGGTTAAACTGTCTCTTTAGCACCCATATTTCTTCCAAAAGGATACGATTCAGTCACCCTTCCAGTGCACAGCTGCCAGACATAGCCTTGGGGGCTGTAAGCAGAGACAACTTCGGTACTGCTCAGTTGGGGATGGAGCTCCTCCTTTCAGGGAATGAAGGAATCCTTTTAAAATAAGTCATGTTTGGAGGACACTGATTTGCAGCTGAACAATTTGGATTCTTTGGAAGCTTCACCAAAGAGCAAGAGATGGAGGTGATGACTTGGCTGAGTTAGTTACAGTCACCATTTTAGGAGCTTCTCTCTGTCTTGCAGAGTTTGGAAGGAGGGTTGTTAGGGATTCCCTTCTGGTTGCACTATACCTTCCTGCCATTCCTTAGGTAAATAGCTCTGAAATACTGGACTGGTCTGCAGGTGGCTCAGCAAATGTGTTAAAATTTGTGAAAATCTTGGCACTTAACTGAGCACTCAACTCTGGTGTTTTGTCCTGCTTCTCCTCACGTACCAACAGGCTCTTTGGATTCAAGTATTTTTGGTGGGCACTTGGGCTCTTGTGCCTTTAATTCAACCCATTTCACTGTCTTGAAAAAGTGACCCAGCTTTTCCCAGTTGAGTAATACCCTTTCCTCTTACTTGAAGCAGAGTTGGCTGGTGGGTTTTATCAGTTCGTTTTTGTTGTATTTTACTACTTTTCTTACAATATTCTGTTTCATACTTAGTTTCCTGAGTACCAGCCCAAACACTTCCTTGATGCCTGATCAGTTGTAGCTCCAGAAATAGAGGAGTTATCCTGATGTGCTGATCCTTCGTGGCTCTACACGCACGAGGGATGCGCAAACCCCAATTTCCTACCTCTGGAATTTGTCCTGGCACAGGGATGTTTCTTCTCTTATCAACACTTTGCCCAAGGGTGAGTGCCAGCAGTAGTCTTTTCATTTCTGCCTCCTGCTGCCACTTTGACAATAGGAACGGCAGCAGGAGGCAAAAATGAAAGGACCAGATTGAAAGAAGCACTTTGCCACTGTTGTAATTTCGAAATTGATGGTGTTTTTTAGCCCAAAGTCTCAGGAAAAAAGCTGCTTTCCTCTTTGCCTCCTATTGTTTTTCCAACAGGGAGAGACATTCTCTGATGTTGCAGAGGCGGTGGGAGGCCAAAATGAAAATAATTTTCTTCCTGAAACATTGGATAACAAAATGTGAACAATTTCAGCAGGGAAATAGTGGTTTGGTTTTTTTGTTGACTGCCGTGTGGCGAACACTGGTATTTCCATTTGACTGTGGAAAAAAAAATAGCAGCTGCTTTTCTTATTGAATTAATGTGATCTCAAGATAATTTCTAAAAACCTATTTACTGGGTGTCTTTAACATGTCATTTTTATTCTTTTCATTTTTCTGAATGAAAATAGGCGTTGTAAGTTGGGTACATAATTCCCTTCTGAAGCCACATGCTGCCCATAATGTCATGGCCTTGGAGCCAGCATTTTAAACTAGAAACTTAAAGGTCTGCATGTTCCAGAACTGCATTTTATACCAATATCATCAGAATGTCTAATAAATCCAGACATAATTGTCAGTGCTGCTAATTCCACAGAAAGAAAGGTGCAGGGTGGTTCTGCAGCTGCAATGTCACATTGGTGACATCATTGCTGTGACAGAACAGCAAGTGATGTGGCTTTTCTGCTGGAGTCTTTGCTCAGTGGTGTCTTAAGTGTTTTTGGGATTAAATGAAGTGGGAAGTGGGGTGGAGTGACCTTCAGAGGAGGTCAAATAGGAGACCTTTTATGCTTCAAGACTGTTCACAGAATCACAGAATATGCTGAGCTGGAAGGGACCCAGAAGGATCATCGAGTCCAACCCTTAGCCCTGCACAGACCGTCCCCAAGTCCTCAAACCATGTGCCTGAGAGTATCATGTTCACCTTCTCTCCCCAGAAGACCAAGTCCTATGATTTAGGTGAGACTTTATTTGCGGTGGTGAACGAAATCAGTCAAGGAACATAAGCATAACTCTGCAGTTTACAGATGTTTACAGCCTCATGGGCTTTACTGCATCATTTTGTGGAGCGCTGGCATGAGTCTGTAACAGAGTAAATTAAAGTCCTACACTGGCAAAGATGGCTTGGAGGAGGAAGGTTCCCCTGGCACACATCCATGATTGCATCCAGTGTGGTGCACAGACCTATTTCTGTGCCTGCACCCAGCACTGATGCAGTGGGAGACCACACCAGTGACAGGAGAGGGTGAAGTGTAAATCAATGAATGGCTTGATCCTCCTGCTTTAGCTGTTACGGGCTATTGCTCTTTTCTTTGGGGACTTTAGCATCTGTAATTGGTTATCTTCAATGGAAAGATTTTTTTCTCTTATTGAACATGTGAGAAATTTGGGGATGTTAATCAGCAGAGCATAACCTTTTCTTAACTTGCTCTTTTTATAGTCCCGGAGAATTAACATTTATCTTAGGGCAGCACAAGAATTTGGCATTTGTATGAAGTGAACTGATTCTCCACCCTTTCTCTTTCTTTATACATAACAAAAACTGAACTCTTTGATAGACTTATCAACAGAATATATTTGTGGGCTTTGAAGTGTAAATTGTGAATTTGTGTGTCTCAACATGACTTTGGGGTGCTATGTGTAAGCACATGCATGTCTGTGTCCTGGATTAGTTACAGTCTAATTAAAATTGTTCCTGAAAACTGCATACTTCCAGGTATAGGTAGACACATAAAAGCAGCTTGATTTTTTTTTTCATGAGTTCTGAACTCTAACAGTTCTTGTAGGATTAAAGAGAAATCAAGGAAATTCAGCAACTCTAGATCTTGTTGCATGTTCGCATGCCAAAATAATTCTTTAGATGCTCATCTGTAAATGATCAGTTTTCCTAATGTTGGTTAATTTTTCAGCTGCTTTAAGGTGCTTCTCAGTGCTATGGTGGAGCTTGGAAGGAAAGGCAATTCTAATTTACCTTCCTCTCCCCCAACAGGTTCAGGTTCATTTGGTTGAGAAATGACACAGTCTGGGGTAATTTAGCAGCCCCTTTGGACTGGCCTCTCCTTGCTGCTTTGGAAGTCCTTTACAGAGATTTTTGGCAGCTGATGGTGTCAACTGCTGTCCCATTGGGGCTGTTTTGCTTGACCATATTAGTACAGCTGTAACAGGTCCTTTGGTTTCCAAAATGATTGGGCTTTTACCATGCCCCATCCAAATGCAGTGCACATGTTAATGCAAATTAAGGATCACTGTAAAATCAATTGCCTTTTCTTCACTGATTTTGGCTCAGAAGCAGCCAATTTAATACTGACATCCAGGCAAGTGGGTAAGGAATGAACTGGTTGATGACCTTGGTTTCCCAAAGGCTTTATGTACTTGACATTTTGATGTCTGCTTGACTTAAACATTTACCCCAGCTTTGAAATGTTAGGTGAACAAAGATTTCCAAACTATCTTCTGTCTTTCAAGAGCAAAATCCACAGTTATCTGTCTTCTCCCTTTCCCTCTAGTTGTCCAGAAAACCTCATTTTAATTCTCTAACGGCATAAAATGGACTGCCAAGTTTTCCTTGTTTCACTTTTGGTCATTCCCTGGGGCTTGCTGAACAAGGTTAGTACCCCAAAATGAAGTTTTATTGCAGGGTCTCATTTCACTTAAAATCAATGTAGAATTTAGAAGTTTAGCTGCTTCTGCACACAGCTTGTAAAAGGCCACTTACAAAATGGCTTTCAAAGATTTATGAAGACTTGCATGGTACAGAGGCTGAAAGGAAGTTTAATTACATTCAGCTCTTGGTCATTTCTGTGTCTGAAGATGTGCCCATGTACTGTCATCTCAAAAACCATCTAAGAAAATAAAATTGATCAGTGAGCCTTCGGGCTAAAAGGAAAATGAGTGCTTTGTCATCTGCCTGTGGAGCCTGTGTGCTCAATCACTGCCATCTCCCTGGTGCTCGCCCCTGACTCTCCATCACTGAGATTTGTCCAAAGTTTAAATCAAACATTATTTTATACTGAGGCCTTCTCTGTAAATAACAGAACCCTTCTCTTGACACGCTCACATGTACTTCACCGTTCTATAAGGAAATAATTTAATCTAGTCCATGCAAACGTTTTGCTTTAGAGACAGTCAAACGTACATCTCGTTTTGTATCGGTTTGTGGAGAGTACTCAGATAAAAACTTGGCAAGTTGCTGTCACCTAATGAAGACATCTCTTCTTACAAAGCTCTGATTAAAACCAGCAAATAATATGGGAACATCTTATTTGCTTACGGAGGAAACTTGGTTCTAAGAGTGGGTATGTGTAGGTGCCTTCAAGTACAGTAATTCACTGGCTAATAATTCCAGAAGCCATAAATCTCTCCGTTGGAGGTTTTGTGAACAGCAGTGCTGAAAAATCCGGGAGTACTGCTGAGATGATAGTCTGAATGATGATTGAGTTTTCCTGGAGAGCCTTTATCTGTGCTTAAAATTGTAGGTAATGTTTTTAAATTAAACCATAATAGAAGTTCATTGAGCCTACAGAGTGGTTTGTGTGTCCCCTCTTTAAGTGGTTTATCATTTTCTGTAGAATTACTCTCGGTCTTTGCATCCAAGACAAATGTTTGCGTTGCTGTCAAAACGGGGCATTTTACCTTGTTCAGAGCTGAAGGATCCAGAGGACTGAAGCAGCAACAGGATGGGAGGAAGGTTCTCCCTCTAATTCCCTGTGCTGGGAGGCTCATGTGCTTCCTGATGGCCCTCCTGGGCAAGGGCAGCTCCTAGGAGGAGGTGGGGTTCTTGGAGAGGGAGGTTTAACAGAGAGTTTGCTGAGGTTTTATGCACATGGCAATGTCACTTTGGCAATATAGGAGACCCCGACGGGATTCATGTGTTGACTCCACAGCACTGTCTGGAGCTGGAGAAGCTAAAAGCACTCCAGAACACATCTTGCAGACTTTTTAGGAGATTTCCTATCAATTGATGAACAAAGTTTGCATTCCAGTTGTACCCATAAATTGTAATCAAGGTTTTGTGTAGGGACCTATATAGAAAAGAGGTACTCATTCCTTTTGAAACTTTAGCGTGTTTTTTAAGGTTGTAACCCCATATAAAGTTGTATTTCGCTACGTCAGTAGGTTTTTTCAGTTGCTAGGGATTAGCCTTTATCAATGAAATAAAGTGCAAAGTCCAATGTCTTCATTTAAAAGACAGCAGTGGTTGATGTTGTGAGCAGATCTTGCTGTGACTGTACTCTGATCTCTTAAGATGAAGGATAGATCTTGAAATTAAAACTTTAAGTATTTCTCCTGTTCAAAAAAAAAGAAACAACAACAACAAAAGTTGAAAATGGCTAATTGCGAGAAACTCATTTGAGAAATATTGTTAGAGGAAGAGAATGGTAGTGATTAACTAGAAGTTAAATTTTGGGCACATATACCAGTATGATGTCGATTCTTTTCTAAAATGTTACATTAAAAAAGGAAAAAAGATTTTATTTTTCTGTGACAGATCTGTGGGTGTCACACAGGGGGTTTGGGCAGTTGTGCTCCCAAAGACAGTGACAGATACGTGACCTGGCAACTCCAAGTTTTCTACTTCTAGCAGAAAATTTCAAAAATTAGAGTAACAGATAGCAAAGAATCTTGAGAACTTGTGGGGTTTTCTTAGTTTTAAAATCCCAGATAAACATGATACACTGAACTTTTTTATGTGTATGAACAAAGAATTGCATTCCCGAGGTGCTGTGGTTGTGGTATGACGATCCATCCCTTTGTGTGGTGGATGATTTTGAGCCCTCTGTACTGGACTTGAGGTTCTGTGAAGCCATTGAGAAAAATATGCCATCAAGGAGAAAAATCAGAGTTTTTCATGATTCCTTCATGAATTGCTATTTAGTTCATGCTATACTGAAATAAATGTACATGTAATTACCTATGAGTATTTTCTCTTTTACACCTGCTTATGTACTTGGGTGTGTTTTTCTAAGGAAATCTGTACTTGATTAAAATTACTGTGAGTTTTCTTCAGATAATTGGTACCAAATGAACCTGTGCACCATGTGTGTATGCATATGTGCAAATACATAAAATTATGCATATATATATGCACATAGGTGCATATGTATGCACAGATAATGGGAAATATCTTTCACTTAGCAATTAATTTAATATTCTTCAATCTGTGTGGTATCTTAGAGGTCATTCTGCACCACAGTGTTTTGTATTTTCCTCTACATTGGTGCTATACAAACCTATAAAAATGCTAATTGTCCCCCGGAAGATGTAGACTCTTATAAGTGTGTATGGGATTGTTTTTCAACCCAGTGATATAGAAGGAGGTGTTATTTCAGGTTTATAATTTGAATGTGTACATAATTTGAATGAATACAACCTTGACAGTTTATTAGTTAGAAAAGAAGAAAAAAGACAGTGCTGTGTCGTTCTCCAGCAAATTGATTGCCAGGAGCATGTTATTGACTTTGGTGATAATATCATTATATATTTTACAGTGGTAAAATCAAGAAATTTAGATTATGCTCTGAGGGCTTCACACATTTAAATAAAGGATATAGCCATTTCTGGGGTTATTGGCTTAGATTAGCAGGTACTATGAAGAATGTTTAGTGTGTTACAAGGACAGAAAGAGCAACAGTGTTCTTATTGCTGCGATGCTTTGGTTTATTTTCTTTTTCTATTTAAGAAAGACGCTCACTTACAGATCCCCTGGGAGGATGAAAAGCATTTGCTCTAAATGTTAACATATTAATACAGTGTTATCTCAGTGTTCTGTTGGGTTAAGAGCCGAAATCAGGTGTAATCCTTGACTTGTACCAAGAGTGAGGATAAGTCTTCTTGAAACATTCACTAAAATATACAGTGCCTGGAAAGCAGACCTTAAATGAGCTGCAGGCTGCAAAATTAAGAGCACTGTGGGGAGCGAGATAATTCGAACACAGCTCTCCCTCTTGCTGTCAAAGGCAGGGTGTGGTACTGCCTTGGGTGCAGCTTCCCTAGAAGCCCTAGTCCCTGCTGCTGCTGGGTACGGCCCTGGGAGCACCTACCTCTATCCAGCTCGGGCTGTGGATCTTCCACAGTAGCTTATTTCCCTCTTGGACTGTTGGCCAGTCAACTCTTGGGATTGGCTGGACTTGGAGTTGAGTACTTGGGAGTTTGGGTTCGGGGCTGTCTCTAGCTTGCCTGAGGGAGTCTTGGTTTAATTAAGGTATATTGCCTTGAATAAAAATGATTGACTGCATTACAAACCTTGTTTATTACTTCTACAGTAGCTTTAGGGAGATGGATAAAGTACCTTAACACTGATCATGCTGATATCTCTGCTTTAGATGCGAGCTCAGAAGCACTTTGCACCACCCAGCTCTGGGGATTTGTTGCTCTCAAGACCGTGAAAGTCCGAGTGCAATGTCACAACTCAGCGGCAAAGATCATGTTGTCCTACTCATGCAGGAGCAGGGGGTCCAGCTGGAATACATATGGCTTAAGGGTGTGTGGTGACATCTACATAAGTAGATAATAATAAAATAATTACTCTAACATTTACATTTTAAGGGCCTCTGAGGGTTATACACTGCAAACAAAACTTTTCTTGCCTGGGTCAAGAGCGGCACATTTTCTAATTAAAAGTGATCCCCTTCCTAAACTGAGTTTGTGTGACCTTTTTAGGGGGGTTTTGGCTTCCTCGGAAGGTGGAAGCTGTGAAGGAGCAAAGATTGACTCCACTTATTACATGGAAGGAAAGAGGGAGGCGCTTTCTTGGGTGGGTTCCTGGCACAGAAAACTCTCTAGTTTAGTGGTTTAATGTTATCATTTACCCTCCCCCAAAACTTAAGAATTACAGCCTTGTAATTCAGATATCTCTGATTCATGAAGTTTCAAATACAGAAAGAACCTTGTTCAAGAACTGTCACTAAAAAAAAACCTTTTTCTTTTTTGATGAGAGTCTGGACTATCTGCTTTCTAAGTGTGCAAACGAAGTATTGCCCCACATGAATCTCACACCTCGTGGGTGCTGTAAAATTGTCTGTACTGACAGTGTCATACAGTAATTTCCTATGCAGGTAGAAAGTTTTTCAGTGCTGATTACAGCACCAAAATTTGGGAATATGGCATGAATATGGATGGGAGGAGATCTGGGTATATGTGTGAAATGGTGACTGTTGCAGATGGCTGATGTACAATATAGGGCAGTGTGCGTGTGCATGCTCTGTGCCTTGCACGGGACATATGCTCTAGGGTTTTACGGCTGAGTTTGTACTCTCTAGTAATTTGCAGCTTCCACCGCAGTTTCAAATAACTACATCATTTTCAGGTTGATGATTTTTCCCAGTCATTTATCCCAAAAGCACTTTATCCTACTTAATCTGGGTCATAATTGACATGGGACTCTTGCGTAAGCAGAACACAGCCATGAGGTGTGTTTGAATGGGCTGTTAATGTCAGGGATTTAGTTACGTGCAGTAAAACAGATCAGAGGTTGGAATAAGTATAAATGTTCAAATAACTGATGAATGCAAGGTCACAGTCACAACTTGGACTCAGAAGACACTCCTGAACACTTACATACTCATGCTATTAGCTCACAGCTGCCTTTGGCCCTAAGGAAGACATAAGGTTGGAAATTTTTGGTAAGGAAGCTGTTGGAATTGGATTGTATTTATTGCAAATCAACAGGATACCTTTGCGAGTATAAAAGACATATGGAAAAGTCTGTTGTTATCACTGTACTTTGTTGTGTCTCCAGATGTTTTCCCTCCTGCCCCGCTCCGGAGGCTGAAAGTGGAAAATGTTTTTTCGTTGTTTTTAGCTGGTGGTGCCAACATCTGCCTCGACATTTCCCTGGGGAATGTTATTAGCACTGCTGAGAGTTTCTGATGCATCATTTGTGTCTCATTTGCCTTTTTTTTTAATTTTTAATACAATATAATGTAAGAGCATGAAGTTTGAACCCTGTTCAATTCTTTTGAGGGAGCAGGGGTGAGAACAGATCAAGGGGAACAGTTGGGTGGCTACTGAAGTATCACAGCAGCACTTAGCAGCTGCCTTATTTTTAAGGGGCTATGAATGAGGCATAAAACATTGCTCTGAGCTGATATTTTTCTTTGAAAGAAATAGCATTTGTGAACTCAAACATACTTAAAGATCTGAAAGTGCATAATATAGCTTCATTTTTTAATATACATTTAATCCATCATTAGCTCACAGCATGGACAGTGCTCTACTCTGGGGGGAGAAGAACCAAATGAGTATCTTCATTTGGAAGTACTCTTTGCTGGTCATATATACTCATAATGGTATTGTAAAAATTTCAATTCCGTAGTTTTGAACCTAAAGTTTATTCATCCAGTTGATGGGTGTGTAAATTAGCAAGTTGACCCAAGTTTGACTGCTGAAGAAGGTACTTCTAATAGAAATGCCAAACAAAATAACATTTTCTCCAAAAGCTTCTGTACTTCTGCTTATCAAAAAACAGAAGCACAGTAGCAGATTTTATTAATTTTTCAGTGCTTAAATCTGACCTTTTAAATAGGACTGAGCTTTGGAGAAAATTTGGGCCAGAATTCTCAAATGTAGGTGTCTAAAACTAGGCTCTGACCTGTGGTTGATTTATAGAAGACTATGGTTCTTGGTTCATTCTTTTACACTAACTGGAATGATGAGGCAGAATCTGTGACTAGAGCTCTTAGGTGGTAATGGTGTAAATTTTAGCAATGTCAGATCATGTTGTTTTGGAGGAATCAGTTGGGTCCAAGAAACTACAAATTCTTTAAAGATCTTACAGTTTTGCTTGCTGATTTGTGCCTTTCATGCTATTTGTTTGGTTCCCTGTTTGGTTGCAATTATTTACAGCTCACTGCTGGTTTTTTGAGGTCCTAGCAAGAAATTCCACAGACAGCTGCAAAATATATTTTTAATCAATTTTTGGAAGACTCATTCCCTAACTAACATATTTCTTCCAGCTAAGACACAGTAAAAACTGTTCTGCAGATACTCAGGGAGGGAGGGAAAGTTTTCCTGACAAAGATGTCCCTTTTGTGAATTACTGTGGTGTCACGGTCGTGTGGTTCAGGCCAGTCTGAGCATTGTAATTTAGGTACATTTGGTGGTGTGATTTAACCCCAGCTGACAACTGAATACTGCCCAGCCACTCAGTTGTCTCCCAGCAGAATGAGGGGAAGAGAACTGGAAGGGTAAAAGTGAGAGAACTCGTGGGTTGAGGTAAGGATAGCTTAATAGTTGAAATGTTGTTGTTGTTATTTTTATTTTTGTTATTATTAATTTGGTAATGGGAAGAAAAATAGTGCAAAAAGAGAGGTAAAACCCAAGAAAGACAGGTGATGCCAATGAAAACCAGTTGCTCACCACCAACCAGTGTGCAGCCAGTCACAGAATCATAGAATTATTTGGTTTGGAAAATACCTGTAAGGTCATCGAGTCCAACCATTCCCTCAGCACTGCCAAGCCCACCACTAAACCATGTCCCCAAGTGCCACATCCACACATCTTTTAAATCCCTCCAGGGATGGTGGCTCCAGCAGTTCCCTGGGCAGCCTGCTCAGCACTATTTCCGGCACAGATCCAAAACACAGCCCCATACGAGCTCCTATGAAGAAAACCAGCACAATTGGCCTTATCCATACAGTGGTCTCTTCCCCCCAATTGTTTTTTTATTAAGAAACATATTTGCCTTTTTTTAAGCTTCTCAGGGTGAACCTGCAAGAGCAGCCTTTGCTAGTTCTGGTTTTTTTGTGTATGCCTGTAAGCAAAAAGAATAGAACAAGGAGACAGTATTTCTTGTGGGGGTTCTAAAGCAGTAATATTCTGTAGGCAAATAATATAATTTGGTTATCCATCTTTCAAATGTTAATGGTCTAAATATGGTTGATACAATTAGATAAGTCAGTATACAAGGAAATAGTAGCATGTTTCTGTTGGAGTTTTGTCTGCAAAATGTAGAATTCTCATGTGTACTGGGATTAAAACAACTCGTACAGATCACAAGTTTTCAGATCCATGAGCTCTGATTCAGGTTTATCTCTTACTTCTGCAAACCTAATTTGTGTGCAAATTTTGTGCAGAAGATTTTGTATGGCAACAATTCCACTGTGAATTCATTTGAGGCAGTGAGGCCAAAGGGTTTTATTGAACTAGTACTTTCCTTCTAATTTTATTGAAATGTTTGCGTGTTTCGGTGTTGAGATAGGAGTTAGATCTAATTTACCACTTAATTGTGTTTATTCATTTATTTTCCTTTGCACTCATGTAAATTGCCTTGTTTCCCTTTTGTCTTTTCAGGTCAGGATCGCAGCGAAGCCACTTTAATAAAGAGGTTTAAAGGTGACGGTGTCCGATACAAAGCAAAACTGATTGGGATAGATGAGGTTTCTGCAGCACGAGGAGACAAGTTATGCCAAGACTCCATGATGAAGCTCAAGGTGCAGTGAAACTTGTAATACTTAATATTATGGAGTCAAAGGGAGCAAATTTCAGCTTGAACTTTTACTCGTTCTCCTTTCGTGACACTGAGTCTCGGTCTGGTTAATTATGTATTGAAATCAGTCAATTTTACATGAACTCCTGGCTGGTATTGCTTATCCTGGTTTAATTTTCATACATTATCTCTGAGTTCAGTAGTTATTCGTGATTGACACCACTGCAATTTGTCCACAAATTATAAACAACACATCTGCAAATTGAATAATTTTATTATGCAAAAGGGGAAGTAAAGCACTGTGGAGAGAAATGGTGTATCAGAATATTTCCTATGACATTGCTAATCAACTACAGCCCTGCCTGTGGCCGTTACCTCCTATGGGGACGGGCAGGAAGGTGTTAGTGGCAGTGTTGGGTGTAGGTAGCCAGATATAGGGGGGACCTGTGTCCTCACTGGAAGGAGAATGCCTTGCACCTATGATGGCAGGACTCATGGGTTACAAAATCAGGAGGCAGCGCACTGGGATGATGGAGCATGAGATGATAAAGAGAAGTCCCCAGAGTTTTGGGGAAGAAATTGAGCAGTGGCAAGGGCAGATTTTTCAGTAGAGTGTGAACTTGGAGAGTAGACAGAGTCTGAAAGCACCAGTGGTATCAGAGCGATGATAGACATCTCTCTGGCTGAGACTTTTCTCACACCCCTCAAAGAGCATGAGAGCTGTTTATAGGAAGCATCCTTTCCCTCACCCTGGGACATGTGGAAGAGCTTGTGTCGTCGGGAAGGAGGGATAGGTTGTGTTTTCCTGGAGCGCAGTGTCGGCTGTTGACTTGCCATCTGCATTGTAGGTTACAAGCTAATTCTAGGAGTAAACCTTTTGCAGTTTTTTCCCTTTTTTTTATTTCCTGCCGGTCCTCTCCCCACCACTCTGCCAAGAGAGGTGATGGATTTCTATTGCTGAGTTTTTCAGGAAGAGAAATCACTAAATGGTGTCTTGTTCACTACCAACCTGCAGAGTTCCAGTCCCAACTATCTGGGAAGAATAAGTTATTCATTAAGAAACAGCATGGGGTGACATCCCTCCTATGGTTCAACAATCTAAAAGCAAGATCTGGTAGATAATTTACAAATCAGTTTTATGGAAAGCAAAAACTAATCTGCTCTAAAAGGTGTTCTGTTGATATGTCACGTTGGCCACAATATTCCTAGCTGATTTAAATGTGTGCTGGATATTTCTCACTGTTTCATAGTTTTTAGAAGGAATTGGGGAGAGTTGCTACTGTTCTGCTGCACAAGCTTTTTTGTCTCTCTCCTCCATGGATTACTATTTCCACATCTCTCAGATGCCTGATAACCTGTTTGCATGGTGGGAATATTAATCTAAACAGTCCTGGGAAACGACTAAAACTATTAAGGAAAGAGAGCACTAGAAATTCACATTTGGTGGCATAACATGAAGTTTTGGGCTCTGGAAATCCAGTGTCCTACGACATGGGTTTTAAGGCCACCCATAAAGTTTTGGGGTGACTTTTGATATCATGTCTGTGTAATGACAACAATGATCTCATTAAGGTCTTCGAGTTTAAGTTAGTGGTTCTTAAAACATGTTGAAATTTCAGATAGCCGGATAAAAGCTAAATATTTTCATTTATTTAGGAGTGCAATTGATTGCATTTGGTCTTAGTACGGTGTTGTTGGTCAGGACAGACTCCTGAGAAGGTGGAAACAGAAGCTGCTATTATAGTTACACTGAGGTAGAGTGGTGCATGAGATGATATCAGCAAGTTCACTTAGAAAGTAAAAGTCCGAGTTTACAGCACAGGCGTAGTTATATTTTGAGAAGAATGTTTTTCTTCTATAAAAAGCTCAGTTTGCTTATTCCAAATAAATGTGCCCATGAAGAAAACTGAAGTTTGTTTGCATTTTCTTTCCTCTGCTCCTTGTTGGGTTTTTTCCTTTAAAAAGAAAAAAAAAAAAAAAGAAAAGAAAACAGAGCAGGTTATAGCTGGGAAAAGTGTGCTAGAGATGACCTTCAGCTTCCATGAAAACAAATTTCATGGAGGATTAGCTAGTGCGGTGGTTGGAGGTGGGAGCGCATTTGAAATGCTCTCTTGGTAGCATAAAGAGATCTGATACCTTGAAAAAAGAGAAGAAGCCAGAAGTAAGAGGAGGACTGTTCCTAGAAAGCCTTGAAGTTTTCCCAGAAAAGTGGGGAATAGTCCACAAGCAAATCTGTGCTCTGCTGTGGCACCTGAAAGAGTCATGAAACCAGCCAAACTGTTCTTTTTTTCCATAGGGAATTGTTGCTGCGGCTCGTTCGAAAGGAGAGCATAAACAAAAAGTCTTCTTGACAGTTTCCTTTGGGGGAATCAAAATCTTTGATGAAAAGACAGGGGTAAGTAAAATGATCAGTGGATGGAGCAGAATTGAATCTTTTCATGGATGTTTCTTTAGAAGCATTTCCTGACTGGACTGTGATATCTCACCAGTGTAAACACACGTGAAGCATCTGAGAAGCTTGATAAAGGGTTATCACCTGTCAGAGCCAGTCATTACATGACTTGTAGAGTGTAGCATGGAGACATGGTTTATTATAAAGCCATGTCCTGGATATTGCTGCTGAACCACTTACTGGAGTACACAGATTCTCCTTATGCTCACAGCTCTGAGTCCAGAAGTGGCAAAAAGGGATTTGTTTTCCTTCAGCAGATAAAAAAATCGTGTCTTTGAAATGCCAGCCCAGTATTTGCAGAAGACTGCAGGAGTCCATGGGTCACACTGGTATCTGTGCCCATACAGGTTTTCTCATCCATCCTGGGTCCAGCTGCACCCCATCCTCTGGATGCTGCTTAAGACTCCTCAGCAGTACAGGTCAGGTGACTTTTGAGGGTCTCATGACAAGGGATTAGGATTAGAGGTGAGAATTGCCTTGGACTGGGCTCCTTGTGTCCGAGTAGGCTGAGGGGATGAAAACAAACTGGAACAGGGAACTGCGGGCAACTCCAGAAGAGTGAAGCTGATCTCCCCCCCTGAGAGATAGAGAGGGAAAAGGAAGGGCAGTGTGGGCTGGGGAGCAACATGCACTTAGCTGGGATTGTTCTCAAGATGTCCCAGGGTAGTCATAAGAATTTCTGTCAGATCCATAATTCCACACGAATGCAGCTGTATGTAGTCACCATAGTGTGATATATCCTATTAACAGCAACGCCAGTCTTCAGTGAGGAACCCAGTAAGCATCAGAATCGGAGCTCATGTGTTGTCAGTGGTAGAAAAATTATATATTGTATGGAATGGGAGGCAAAAGGCACTGGAAAGTTTGAGGTTGCCGTGTAAAGCTGCCAAGCAGCACCTTCCCTGGTAACATCTGGTTGAGGAAGTTGCAGAGATTTCCATGTCTTACACAGTTTTTGCCATAGCAATACCCTGTTTGATTTTTTAAATTGCTCCAAAAGGAGAAACCTAAGCAAAACATTATACTACTTAGATATAAAGCAACAACACACAAACTGTTTTAATCATAATTAAGAAGATTTTTACAGCAGTTGAAGCTCTGCCTTGAATTTTAAAAAGCTCTTGATTTAATCTTTTGGAAGATTAACTATTTAACATGATGCCAGAAATAAAACCCTACTGATGATAGATGAAATTATCTTTGCCAGTTAATTTATATTATTAGAAAATCAATGTCGTTGAGCTCACTGATATGTAATACGAGTAGTTAGTAATGAAAAGCTCATTTGGGATGTGTTGTGTACAGCCTGTGTAAAGTATTCATACAAAAGCAGTGTTGCAGAGAACATTGCTGGGGTTACAGCAAATAGAAAATGTTAGAATTAGGACTGTCAGTGAAAATTGCACTCAGGCCACAGTTACTTTCCTAAGACTAAAGCCTTTTCTTGGAAAAATAAAAAAGAAGAAAGAGAAAGACTAGTCCTTTTGCCCTTGCCTTTGAATGTTTCTCAAACATTGGATTTCTCTGCATAGAATAAAGAGGGAAAAGGGAATGTGTTTTAGAAACAAAGGTGTGCTTTATTCCAGTTGTCTTTCCTGCAGCATCCTGCACGCTCTCCTGTCTGCAGCTGGTGAGGTGGGGACATGGGAACAGTCTCCTTCATTTCATAACTCTGACACCGTGTACTCTAAATCTGACACATCTATATCATCCTTATAGTAAACCTGTCACTCACTCACTGAGGCTTAGAATGAAACCTCTAAATCCACCTTCCAAATGTCTGCCCCTGAACTGCTGGAGTGATGGACAGGAATATTGAGTTGTCCTTCTTGGAACAGGACTGTGACAAAGGGCTGTGGGGAGCTTTTGACATCAGTTTTTACGTGTTTCAAAAGCAGGAGAATCATGCTTTCCATGACAAGGTTTTGAAGCAGGAGTGCATGAAATCCTCTGCTGGTTTTTCAGAGCCACCATCCCTTTGGCTTTTTCCATGGCTTGGGTCTCTCCATGTCCCAAAGTTTCACACTCTCGTCCCATTATAGACTGTCTCATCCAGCCTGTCTCTGCTTTGCCACGAGTTGTCATCTCATTCCCATTCCTATTGGGAATCTCAACATCTGAAATATGCAAATTAATGGACAGATCCTGGCAGAGTCTCCAGGCTCTTGGAGCACTGCTGAGACAACATTCTTCCCACAGCACAAGAGACAAATATTTAGGCGTGATGCACCATGTCTCATCCATACAGCTATGGCTCATTCTGGTGGAATGCTGAGATGTCAGCTGGCAGAGCAGTAAATGAGACCATCTGTGTAGTCTCACCTCAATGTCTTTGTGCTAAAATGACCCCAAAGAAAGCTGCATCACTGCTATGATGAGGAGCCTCCTAGAAGGCAAAATTAGGTGACGCAGAACACTGACAATCCCATCCTTGATTTAGAAAAATCCCACAAGCTGGCAAAACTGGGAATGTACAATTTCTTGGCCTGGATCTTTTGATGGGAAGGAAGCAAAAGGGGTGGCAAGAAGGTTATGTTTCTCTCACACTGATCTTCTGATATCTATGTTAAACTTTGGAGTTTATAAAGTTTGGAGACTAATGTTTACATTCATACAATAGGGAAAAAAATAGCCCTTAATAGGGAACAGCCAGATAATCCTGCATTTGCTTTCTACTCCTTTAACAGCCCACTCTGCCCCCACCTTTGCGTTCTCCCTTAGTTGTATTTCCATCATTTTGGAATTCCCAAAAGGATATTTTGGGCCACAGAGCTCATTTATTGTTTATTTTTAAAGATTATTTACCTCTTCAGAATGTCCTTTCTTAACTTTTACCATTGGCCATTGCTATCACGTCCGCCACAGTGGCAGTCTGGTGTGATAGAAAAGAGAAAAAAAATATTCTGAAAAAATGTGGGCTTCTGTATGTTGAATGTCTTGTAGGCTGCCATTGGATTTTAATTTATCACAATAAAAAAATCAATTTGTAGCTCAAAACTAGCAAATTTTTTTTAAAATTGGCAGTGTCATAGCTGACTTCATACAGATGATTTAGGGGAATTACTCCATAATTCGTTACAGATGAAAGGCTGTAGTTGGGTTACTACTGAAAATGATAAGCAGGGTTTTTTCCCCCTGTACTTTATAGCTCTCTTTAATATGTTCCAGATCTAATATTCATCAAAAAATATTGATTTTAATAATGCTATTATTCCAGCCATCAGGAATTCTGCCCTTTGAGTAAATTTATCCATGAAGGAGACTAGGGTGAAGGTGGAATATCATTTGGAAAGAGTTTATCTCACCAAGAAAAATGCAAGAAGGATTTGCTGTGAGTTTACACTGTAGATGCAATACAATATAGTTCCTCTACAGCACTGCAATAGAAATAATAACAGTCCTTTCTTGTATTCCATCATTCCATGCCATGGATCCATCCATTCCAATTGCTTTCTCCAGAATGTTTGCCAAATATATACCTCACAGAAGGGAAATACATCTATCTGTTTTTTTAACATAAAAAATCTACCATAATTATTGCTAAACCCATGCTTTCTCTACCCATTGCCACTTGAGAGATTTCATGGCTGCATATTATATGAAAATAATTTTTCATCATTTATTCTGTCGTATCCATCTTGGTTATATCTCATGCTGCAGTATATTCTTCGTTAGTCATATTTCATGAGAGTTCTTTTATATTTTCAAAAGCACGTTGAAGGCAAAAATGCAAATAATTGCATTATGTTATTTAATATTCTCCGTTTCAGGGTGGAACTTAGTGGTTGGTGATTTCTTTAGAAAGCAACAAAAGCCATAACTCTGCATATAGAAGGCTATGCAAAATTTTTAAAGGCCCATCGTTGTTGGTTAGCTATTTATGAGTGTTATTTTGTTAATCACACACATCAGGCCATCTCCCTGTGATAGCTTAGTAATGCTTCATTAGATGTGCGTGACTAATATGGGCTCCATGAAGAGCCTGTAATTGTCTCATTGTTTATTTATGTGACAATAAATCTTTGTTTACTGTAGGTTACTTTCCAAAAAATTTATTTGAAACTAATAATTAAATTCTATAAAATGCTCGGGAAAACATTTTCTTCTACATTCATGCAGTGAGCTGTGCTTTTAAACTCTTTTTATTTCTAGTTGACTTTAATGGAAAACTCAGACATTGTGAGAAAGAAATAAGATAAACGCAAAAAATTAATATTTGGCTTTAAAGTGTTATTTCTGTTAAAGTAAAATTTTAAATAAATCATGGATATGCAAATTACCAGAATATGCCATAATATGTAGCTCTGTATGAGGTATTGTTGTAGCTTATTTATCTAGATTCTTCCATTGTCCAAAAAGCATGATAGATTGTTGTCAGTATTTTGTTTATTTATGGCAAATACCCTGAACAGATGGATTGTAACCCAGTTGATGAAGATGACAGTCATCTCACCAGTTTTTTTCCTATTTTGTCTTGTGTAGCACCCTAAAAGTGAGTTTCATTTGCATTGTCTGTTCTGCACTTTAGAGGGACTGGCTTGTCTTTCAGAGATATTAACTCATATCTTTAACAAATGCAGGGCACAACCTGTGGGATTGTAAAATTTCTAGGAAAAAAATATCTAATGGGGTTACAGTATTATGGAGAAGTATTGCAGTGTGTTACTCAGGTTTTATGAATTTAATTTGTAAACATTTTCTTCAGGCTGTTAGTATGAAATCCAGAAAGGAAAACTGTATGTATAAATACATGTATTCCATGTTGACTATCTGTTACTGTTACCTACCTGTTACTCCAACCTTCGTTATCTTTGATGAGGATTTTATTTTATTATTTTTGAGGTTTACCTACCTGAGATGGCGTTTCTCAGTGAATAGCACCTCCTTGTTCCATGGAAGGGGGACTAGACCTTACCTGTAGCATTTCATACAAAAAAGTAAATTTTCCTTTTCATGATGGCCATAGAACTGGTGATTATGTTTCTGCTTTAAGTCTTAAGTCTGTTTGTCCTCAGGTCGTGTCATTCTCTTCTATTGAGATAATGTTGTGGCACTGGTACCAGTGTTTTGGATGCCAGCATCTTGCCCATCTTCCTGAACTTTTGAGCTCTCTTGACCTTTTAGCGCACAGATTTCTCAAAGTTCTTTCTATAAAGCTTCCAGCATGTTCCAAGAGGTTTATGCTGATAACCCCTGGGTTTGCTGCTCTTCTCTATTTGATGTGAATGATGGTGTTAATTATGCTGATAGATTGCTAACAGGACAGCTAAACTTGGCTGAAAGAAAATTTTAACAAGATTAAAATTCTCAGTTTTGGCAGAAGATACCTCATTTAAAATGTACCAAAGGTACTTCTTGACTTTACTGGAAATCTGTTGGTTTTGGCATCTGTGACCAGAAATCGAGGTACGATTATGGATCTGTAGTTATTCCTTGAAGCACATGTGCTGGAGCAGATGAAATGTCAAACTGTCAAGTCTCTATCACTGAGCATCTCTGAATACTTAAAAATAGAAATAAAAGACGGAATTAATTCCTTCTGCTCTCTACTTGCTCTGCAGTGAGCAGGAGAGATGGTGTGATTAGTTCACTGAATTTTGTGTTTGCCACAGTGTGGTACTGGCCAGGAGACTGCTGTTAGTCTCTGCCTGGGGCTCCCAGAGGTGGTTTTTGTCTTGGAAACTTCCCAAACGCCCTAAACTTCCTGCTGGCCTCTTCATGGCTCATCTCAGGTGCAGTACTTTGAGAGCATCTTACCTGATCAGCTGATTTTGCATAAAGTCCTCCACCTGGCCTCCATGACTCTTGTCTCTGGATTTAACCCCTGTGTCCCTAGTTTCTCTCCTGCAGTTTTCATCTGGGATTTCCTGGGTGTTCTCTGTCCTTGATCTCTTTTTCTTCCTGCTGTGCTTTTTATCAGAATTATTTCATTTGCAACTATAAATTTGGTTGTTGTGTCAAAACAAACGATGCCAGCTCTGTCTTCTGTTCAGATCTTGATCTCTCTCTCCAGCCCTCTCTTTACATGTTTAGCCAACAGCTCAAGCTTAATGTGGCTAAACCTGACTCCCAAAGGTCTCTCTCTGACCTCCTTTTCAGAGAGTTGAGGAAAATATCAGCATCATTTATTATTCAGCCCTGTAACTTCACCAGCCTTTTTGACTCGGTGTTGTTTTTGATTTTTAAATCCAGGGTAACTCCAGATCTTGCAGAGTTTTCCTTACCTGGTCCGAAATACAGCATTTACTGTCATGTTTACAGTTAAAAACCCAGTCCTGCCTCTCTTCACCTCATGTCTCAATTGTTATCCTTTTCTTTGTTCTTGATAAATTTGGCTTTTATTTTTGAAATCCATCATGACTGCCAAGATCGCTGCCTCAGCTTATTCTTTTGATCATGTCACACTTCCCTTTGCATTCCTATGCTGCATCTGCCTTCTCTGTTTTATCAGCCCTTTGCTGAACTGCTTTGTCCAGGCTCTTCATGGCTGCCTTTACTCTTACCAGCTTTGAAGGAATCAGTCCGTCATTTGTCATTCATTTATTCAGTTTTCCTAATAATTGCCTCCAGGTCTCTTCCCATCTTGCCTATTGTACTTTGGAGGAATTCTTTACATGTGTTTATGCAGTACCTCCTTGTTTTTTCCTTAAAACACTCCCACGCTACGAAGTTGTTGGTTTATGAGGAGGAGCTACTGCAGTCATGCATCCCAGAGGTCTCCTGAGGGGCATCTGGCCCTTAGCTCTCAAAAGTTAGAATTAAAGTGTAAACTCCTTTTTAATTCAGGGTTTTTTTAATCAGTATTACCTATTTATAGGAAATTTTTTTAAGAAATGTTGGGTCTTGGACCATGCTGAGGACTTTTAAGGACTACAATGATAAAAATACTGTGTAATGACAATAAAGAGCAATAACTGAAAAAGAGCAAAGTCAGGTTTTACACGTGCAGTTGAAAATGGTGACATTTGGGGCCTTTCTTGTACATTGTCCTCAGCTTCTGACTGCAGAAGATCCCTCTGGCTGACTGGGAGTCATTCTCTGTTCCTTGACAGTTTCCATCTTTCTGCTTGTAAATATGAACAGTAAAACATGGCATTTACTGTTCTACATGCAATAAATGTGTCTAATTAGAATATGGCAGAGTAGAGGGCTTAACACCCTGCATTTTACTCTTGCAAGGTATTTATAGTCTTCTGATACTTCAAAAGGGAAACAATAACACATTTCATGAGTAACGTTTGACAGTTAGCAAAATGTAAATGTCAGAAGAAACTACTGGCTTAATTACATCCCTTATTGACTATTGTAATTCATTTATTATTGGCCCTCCAAACTGAGCCCTGGACAGTTTGGGTAGTTCAGAGTGCTCCACAGGGATTTTTAATAGCCACAAGCTCACAGAGTTACATTCTTTAGATGCCCAGTTTGCTGTATGAGGATTGTAAAAGCCCTGTCTGTTATGGTAGTTTTGTTCCTGTGGAAGAAAAGAACCCAGAAGGCAAAATTTGGGTGTGATTTTGTACATTGTGAAGTCTTGGGGATCTAGAGCTTTGGTTTGAACCTTATGTCTTCCCTCCTAACGCTTGGCATACAGAGGAAGGCTGAAATTTTTCTCATTCCTCTCATCTGGAAAAGCTCTGATCTGGAGCTGAGTTCAGCCTTCTTGTGGTCAGAATCTGCAGGAACTGCCTCATGAGATTTCTGACCCGAATTGGCATGAAGATAAAATAAAGCTATTCCAGACATTTTATCCAAATTGAAATAATTTGTGCGATTTTGTTGTAGTTATGTTTTTTCAGTGTGAAAAGGGTAAAAAGTTGATTGCTTTCAAAGAGGCAGAAAATGAGATTTTGTGAGTTTAGTGATGGTCTCATTTGGCTGTATCTGGCCTCCTGTTGTTTAATCCAAGCACCCCAGGATGGATTTAAGAAAAGGAAGTAGTGCTTACGTGCATTCTGCATTATGGTATGGAGAATCTCACTATTACATTGTTACAACAGTGATTTATATAGTTCCCAATAATAGATATTATGAACATTGGCATATTCCCAATTGCCATTTGGCTTCCATTGCATATGGGGATGGGTATCTGTGTGCAGAGCTGTTGTAGTAAAAATTACATGGCAACACTTCTGATTTTGTATAATTTAAATGTTTGGTATGCTTAACCAGAATTTGGGGTGAATTTTGCTAAGAAGTTGAAAGTCGACATGTTTGTCATCATGGATCCTGTTACATAGTGGAGCTGCACAGGATCCCTCCTATTGTCCCATGGCAGAAAAGTCATAGTACAGAGTTATGCTGAGGGGGGGAGGGAGGTTTGCCTGTAGTCACTACCCTTTTGTGATCCAGATAAATAAGTTAGGATGTGAATGGCACGTTGTGGTCCTACTGTCGCCAGCAGAGCCATATTCCTTTTTCCAGCTGCAATTTTGTCTTATAGAAGAGCACCCAAAATACAGAGTTATGTGCAAGTATTGGCATTTTTAAGACAGGTTAATGCATCACACAGTAGAGGAAAATTTCAGGCCCATTTTCAGCACACCTGGAATTACAATGACTGGATTGCAGACTGCTTGGGAAAGGATTTAGCAAGAGAAGTGCTGACATAATAATAGCACAGGCAGCTGAGATGCTCTGAAACCTCCCTGGAGAGCAGTGGGGGACCTTCAGCAGGTGCCAGAACAGAAAGTTACATCCCCCTTTGAAATCCACTGTTCCTTGGTGGAGATGGCTGGGAAACATTACACCCCAGGTGTGCTGGTGATTTTCCTTCCTATTCAGTGCATTTTATCTGGTAGGCTGCTCTGCAATTTTGGGTTTGCCCTGGTAGTAGCAATAGTACCAAGGATGTTTCTGAATTCCTGTGCTACATTTTGGGCTGTTTAACCTCTCCTACTGCTGGGGTCAGATGCAAGGGGGACAGATGTCCTTCACTGTCAGGGCAATGGGAGAGGGAAACTGCAGGAAGGATTACATTTAAATTTATCCCTGGAGTTTGCAGGATGATAGTAATAGATACCTATTGGAAATTAAATTGATGGATGATGTTCTGCCCTCAGGAACATGTTTGTGTTTACAGGGAAGTCAGCAAGAGCTTTGTTCAGTCTGATAGAGGTAAATAAACAGCTTTTTTTTCCCTCCTAGTTTATGTCATAAGTGGTCCTGTAGAAGGAGGAGGCAAGATCACTCTCGCTGGCTGCTCTTATTTAACAACACTTAGCAAATACAGATACCTGCTTTTATCCCCATCTTTCGGTTGAATAAGTAAGAAATTTCAGATATTAGTAGAGCTTTGCTTGATATAAAAATAACTGGGCATAGAAGTTGTCCTCCTAAATGCGATCATTGTACTCCATGACCTTTGTGGTGGATGCACTGTGTGCTCAGCATGTGGGCAGCCATGTGTCACAGAGCCCAGGGGCTGGAACAGCATCTCCTGTTGTGCTCCCAGCGCCCAGTGCTAATCGTGGAATTACAGCAGTGCCTGACGTGTCCCTGAATTGTTGCATTCTACCTGTCTCTGCTGTTAATACTTCTTAATCCTTTGTGGGTCCCATCCTAATTCTGCGTCATTGTGCTCCGCAGCGACATTCCTGCTGATTTCAAAGGCAGCATTGTGCATAGGTGAGGGAGAACACTAATTAATTGGAGTGCCTTGACATTTAAAGCAAATAAGAAGTCTAGGTATCTGAAAATACTACATATGGCTCCTAGCCCTGGCTCTGCATAGCTCAAAGTATTTTTTTTTTCTTTTTAGATAGTCAAAATATGGATTTGAATCCAACTTTTTGATTATGTCCTTGCTTTTAAAAAGGCCAAGTTGGTTTGTAAAAGGTTTTATATGCAGCCTTCTGCAATCTTTAATTAGCCAAATGCTTTTCTGTGGATGATACAGAAATTTGGAAGAACTTTAAAGTGAAAAGCACGTGTGAGTGTAACCTGTATGTGCATAAGGCTCAGTGCTGAGCAGTGCTGAGAGTGATGAGTAAGTTCAGGTTTGATTAGGAGAAGATGTGCTGTGCACAAAAGTTGTAAAGGAGTGGGAGAATGAAAGGAATAAGTAGTAGAAAACAAGCCAGCATCCATTCATCAAAGCTGTGAAAGGCCTTACTGCATGCTTTTAAGTAGAAGGCAAGGGTAGCACTGCCAGAGAGCTTTTCTGAAAGGCAGACCCTGTGTGACACCCATGGCCAGGATAGAAAACTAAGGCAAGGAGAGAGAAAAGCAAACAGAGTTGAGCTGTGCTCTCAGCTGAGCCAGATTTGCTGTTAATCAAAGTTTGCTTTTAAAGATTTCAATTAGCAGCAGAAGACTAAAACTAAACATTAAACCTGCTTTACATGAAAATGAGGAGGGAGGAAACAACTCTGGGCATTAAAATGTGCAAATGGGGGCTTTAGGGATCTCTTTTGGAAGGTGTCAGGGCAGAGGTTACAAATACTCCCTATTCCCTGAGTTGAAATGTAGAACTGTTGAAAAAAGATGTGCCAAGCACCTACTAAGTGCAGCTCCAGAAATTCCTACCTTGGGATAATGCAGGGGGTGGAAAAAAAGAAAATTGAGCAAAAAATTACCTGCAAGTTCATTGTTCTTTTTTAGAGTCTCTTTGAGGTTTGCCTTTTACATTTTATTTTATTCATATCTTCGGGCTCAAGTGCTGTGCACACTTGTCATGTTGCTATGGATGGTTTATATCCAAGGTGAAGTGTCTGTTGTGGGACCTGAACAAATGAAGGATTTATTGATGAATGATCCCATTTATGGGATTGTCTGAAGCTTATTTATATGTGCAATTGTAACTCAAAGGAAAAGGTTTACTGTCTTCTGCAGGAAGAGTGAAAACAAAATGTCATGGTCTTTATGACCAGGATAGGTAGTTCATGATGCTGTTTCTCAACTGTAAAACTCATCACTCCAGAGTCATCTTTTGTTAACGAGCAGATACCTCAAGTCCATCAACAGCCTTGAGCACCTTCAACACGGTTAGAATGCTCTGCAATTGTTCACCTCCAGTTATGGAATAATCTGAGATCTTATAGTAAGGACAGAGGTTGTTCCTTAGTCTTTTCGAAACATCTGCCATAACCTCTCAGGCCTGTTCTGCATTGGAAAAAAATATCCAGCAGTTCAGACGTCTCTGCTGGGAACCAGGAGGATTTCTCATGATGATGAATTTCAGCAAAAGTAGTAATAGAGAAGGGTGGGCTGAAAAGCTGTTTGTGATATGGAAGATAAACTCAAGTTTCTCATAACCAAACCAGTGTCTGTGCAAGAGAGATTTCAGGATGTCACCTTTAGCTGCTGCTGTATAATTATACATTGGCCACTAGATAATTAAGCTGTTAGAGAGGAAGAGTGGGGCTGAGTGGTTGTTGTCCAGTTCTTTACTGTGCCACTGAAATCAATCTATCATTGTGTAACACAGGATGTCTTGCATCTATGCCTTGGTTTATTTCTGATTATGAAATCACTTTTATATTTGAAAGGTATAAAAATTGTGTCCTGAAATTCTCGACTGTTTTGCATAATTTTCAATTGGCTCATGAACACAACAAACCTACTGATTATACACAGTTTGTGAATTCACAGAATCCGTTTTTACTCTGTACATGTGCTGTCTCTCAACCCCCTTTAAAGTCTTACTAAATTAGTGAGAGTATCTGGGAGATAAATAGAGAAATATAAAATAAATCCCCCTTGTCCTTTTTCCCCTTTTCCAGTAAAGTTTGTAACACTGTGCAACTAGATTTATGGTTCAAGAAAGTTGTTGTTTGATGACTATTCAGTGCAGGTTAAATTTTAGCATTGCCCCTGTGAGTAGAGTTTTTTTGATCTTTGCAAGCTCTGCTTTATGGGGTTTGCATGACAAATCAAGAGAATCAGCGGCTGCCTTTCACTGATGAGTTTTTCAAATCACAGGCTGCAAGAAGAGGGTGACTGATAATGCTTGCTGAATCTGAAGCAGTTAAGATCTGAGACAGTTAAAGCAAAAAAAAATTACCTCCATATCTCCGAGGAGTTGTATGAAGGAATTTCTTGTACTGTTCTTGTAAATCAAAAGCATTTCAGGAGGTGAGAAATGTTGGTGTAAAGGAACAAAAGAACCTTGTAAAAAGTAAAGGCTGCTCAAAAGACATTCACAAGCTACAAAGATGAACACAGTAAAAATATGGAGAGGTTCAGTGATGCTGCAACAAACTCTCTCATTACTGAATATTGTAATTGTACTCCTTCCAGTTCAAGATTTAATCACTAAGAGTCTTACAGTCATCAGAGTCTATCAGGAAAAAACACAAGACATGGTCAAAGGTGGTGCACTTTAGCTGTGTGAAAGCTTTCAGTGGAGAGCAGAAGGCAACATTGGCATATTTATGGCTATTTTGTTCTACTGACTGTTTTGCAGAAGGTGGTGAGGTGGGTGCTAAGGGGGAATACACTCCTGTGTATGTGTTACAGCCCTGGGAACCCAGCAGTGGCCACTGGGCAGCTGCCATCCCAAAGAATGTCATAATACTTTATAGGCAAGTATTGTTAGTTGTACAGCACATTGAAACAGTGAGGTGGCAAGGGAAAGCAATGTACTGCAGCCTATAGATTCAGTTGCAATTTTGGGCATATTGCATTGCTGAGCTGTTTATGGCCTAGTGGAGCCACTGACTTTGGTATCAAGGGTCAGGTTTGCTGCTTCTTGGTATGGATGTGCAAGTCCTTTGCTTTAACCACTCTGATAAAACAATGACTGTGTCTGATGCAGAAGCAATAAGAAAATAATACAAGACTCATGGGAGGCCCAGCATCACGGCTTTAGTGTAGCACATCTGTCTTTTCAAAGCTCTATGAAAATGTTTCCTTGCCCTTTAGGATTTTCTTTGTCCTGAAACAATATTTGCAAGTACATATTTAAAATATAACTTGGGCTTAATAGTAATTGGTCAAGGGTTTTGGATTTAACTAGCTACTTTTGTTCCTGGTACAATAAAAAATTGAAAAGCCTTTGAAGTGAAGATACGAAATTGGCCATATGTGCCTTCCAGTTTTGTTTTGTTCCTTTCCAAATTCATATATCTAATAAATGGATCTTCTGCATGAGCAACTTAGCATTTGCTTCTGAAGACAATGAACAATAACTAAATTCATATCTGGTCTTTGTCAGACATTATTACAAATTATGAGAGCTGGACAGAAGTTTATTACCTTAGTGGTGTTCTCTTTCACAAATTAGGTTCTTGGAGCATCCAGCTAGCTCAGTATCATAGATCCATTCATCACAATTAGACTGCTGTGCTGGCAAAGCTATGTCCTGCTGCCTTAATTGACTCCAGGGGTCTGGGGTGAGGACAGTGCCAGGCCAGCCAAGAGCATCCCTGTGTGTCTGTCCCAGGAGGCACCAACAAGGACACTTGCCTCTGCTCTCTTAAGAATTTGCTACTCATGCTCCCCAGGTAAGATACAGGCAGTAGCAGGATACTTTTTTCATCAAGCAAAGGAAATGGTAAGGATTAATTTGGATTTTAGCTGAGGCTGAAGTACCCTTTTAAACTCTTTTTCTGAGTCCAACCAAACAGGCTCCTACCTGGGGTACTTTTGTGAAGGGCTTCTCTTTATTTAGAGTGGAGTGTATAGATTGAGCTGAGTGTAGCCCTTCACTTGAAGATGTGCTTATCCTTACACATATGTTCTTCCTCACTGACTTTCGTCCCTCCTGACTCAGCTGTGCGTTGCCATGTAAGCTTGGGAAGTCACATAATCTTTTTTCCTTCAGTCTCCTTGGTTGCAGGAAGAGAATGGCTCTTAAGAGTTTATTATTGTTACTGTTATTAAAAGGAAATTAAATTTACACGTCTTTGGGTGCTGTGCTGTGTCACAGCCAGACAGCTGACCCCCTGGAGGGACTGAGTCTGTGATAACTGGGGCTAAATCTGTTTTGATTCTTCTCTTTATCAGCACCATATTTCATGTGCCCTTTTGTGATACACAGACCAAGCTTTGATCTGCATATAATCTCAAAGGGAGCTTTTTGTGCCAAGTGTTTTTATTGCAAAGCTTGCGCACTGAAACGCCTTTTAGTAGTTGGCACTTGGAAAAGTCTTTCTTTAGGTTATTGTCTGCGAAATCAGTGTGTGTGGAAGAAGCACAGGGATTAGACAGATTTATTTTCTCTCATTGTGAAGACAGGCTTAAAGGCTGCTGTCTGAGAAGTCCCTTCAGGCCTGGAGAATGCTCCAGAGGTTACATTTTCCTTTTCTACTCTTGTTCTTGGGGTGGGTTTTTTGCAGATGGAAAGTCCATAACCTATTGCTCTGCCTACATTCCATGAGTGGCTCTGCCTCAGATTCAGGATTGGACTATTCATTTTGGCTGAGTAGGACATAGCACGTGTTCAGTCTCCTTCAGCAAAAGGGTTCAGTTCCTACTCTATGTTTGTATGTTCCATTTATACTCTTTTTATGACCAAAACTGATCATCTTGGCCAGTGCCAGGAAATGTCTCCCAAATACTGAAATCTTCATAGGTGCAAGAAGTTTCAAGTGGGTTTTGCTTTTCAGATATTCTTATGTGACATTTCTTTCTGAAAGCTGAATTGGAATGATGCTTTTTTCCAAGAGTACTTGCTGTTCTAGTAGGAATTCAGCATTTTGATGATTTGCTAAGCCTAAACTGCTCTCTTCCTTTTCTACATCAAACTAGGTAAAATTTTCCACATGTTGTAGTAAATGTTTGTACAAGAGAGTTTTTTGGTTTGTCAAGGGTTTACTCACACCAACTACTACCACACTTAAGATTAATTCCTGTGATCTGTCATTTATTGTTTATTCTGCTGTCCTCTCTGCATGGGCATACAACTGAAGTACTTATCACACTAGGAAAGGACTGTCAGATTGAAAATACGATGTTTCTCAGTCATCCTGTGCTGTGTCCAGTAGTAATTTGCAGGGAGTTTGGAGTTGTTCACAGCTGTAGCTCTGAAACACACTGAGCTGTCTCCTCTACACCATTTCACATTAAACTGAAAATTTTTGCAGTGGTTTTGGGAGGCTTGTAACATTTCCCCATTTGCTTATCCCCTGTGTGTCTCAGGAGGCTGATGCCTTGCCACCCCATCTGTCACCCAAATAGTAAGTTCCAGAAAATAACATGGGAAATTTTGTGGTACCAATACGATTTACTGATTCATGTTCCATTTTAGATCGTTGACTTCTTCCCCAAATTGTCTGTACACAGTCCCATTGAAGTGCACTTGTCTCTAGGGGAAAGGAAGTGGAAGGGTTCACAACTGCTTAACAGGTATCCATGCACCATTGATTGGTACCAGAGAAAAGTCCATGCCAGCAAGAGGGTTTGGGTGGGGTTTTATCTGGTTGTCTATATACAAGGGACTGCTCTCCATCTCTTACCACTTTAAGAAGTTATAAAACGAGACAGGTCTGGGATTTGAATCTGCAGCTGTAGAGAATTTAGGTGTTTCATGTCAAAGAATTATTTGGGTTGGAAGGGACCTTAAAGATCATCAAATTCCAACCCCGCTGCCGTGAGCACCTGTATGGACTGTGGAGTGTTTATGGTGGAGATGAGCAGCTCCAGACCACCCTACTATAAGTGCATTTTAGCTTAACAGCAGAGAAAGCACTGCAGCACAAACACAGGCAGTTGGAGAAATGCTTGTGGCCAGTTGTTGTCCCCATGATCCCTGCAAATCTATGATAAAACAAACAAGAATTGTAAGGAAATGGCCATGAAGAACATTTGACCAAGTACTATAGCATACACATCTTGAGCCCTGTTAAGAAACACAGCAGCCTCCTGGGTGTAGCGAGGGAGAATCATCTGTATCACACCCGTGTTTCTTGCAGCAATGAGATAAAATTAATCTCAGAGCCACTCACGTGGTTTACAAGTCATTGTTTTCGCTGAAGGTGTTGCAGTAGGTAATGGTCGATGTCCTATTGCACTTAAGGCTTGCTAAGCTTGTTGTTAAGGCATTACCATTAATTTTCCATGTGAGGTTCAATTTCTGTGATTTTTTCGGTGGTACTCCTGAACATACAGGGTCTGATTTCCTTATATGCTGCTGAGTTGGAATACAGGGGACTTGAAGGTAGGCAGCAGCATGACTGAAACTATAGTCCACAAACTTTTTTTATTATTAATCCATTAAGAATTTTGCAATTTGATGGGTAACTTCGATGTTTGGGGAGCTTTATGTGACACTTAGTGTATTGCTGCTTATTCAAATGTTGTAGAAGTGAATAGGCAGGGATAGAAACTCAACGATGCTTGGTCCATGTCTGTCTCCCAGTATCCCAGTATCCATTGTTGGTGGAGCTGCCAGTTGATCCAACCTATCTGAAACCAGGTTCACCATTTAGATGCTCAAGGTGAAAGGCTGTGCAGACTAAATCCCTGTGAAACTCGTCCTTATGGATATAACATTGTGTGGAACCTGCTTCCTGCATTCGCTGGGGCAGCTTTTCTAGAAGGCTTTGCAGCTTGGAGAGTATTTTTTTGTTGTGACTCTTAACGCTGTGCCCCAGGCTCCACTAAATAGACAACCTCATTAAAAGAGAAATAGCGATAGTAAAACAGTGACTTTCTCATGCCACCTAACTCACATATTTGACATGATTGCTGGACCCTCCAAGTACTTAATTGATTGACTTAATTGATTTAGTGGCACTGGAGGCTGCAGCATGGAAATAAAGGGGCAAGATGAGGATAAGGGGTGAAAAAATTTATGATAGGTGCCAAGCAGCCTGAGGGAAATTAGAAATGCTACAGATCTCAGAGGCAGCTAAATCAATTCAGTGTGATGTACAGGGAGCAACCTGGGGGAAGAGGAGAAGCGGGCAATAGAATGGAGACAAGGAGAGAAAATAATGGCCAGTGGGAGAGACCAGAGCAAACTTAAGGAGAAGAGGCAAGACAGCAGCCCTGGTGGTGGTGGGTATTTTGGACTTTTTAATTTTAACACCAGGCAAAAACTTTCTAGTGTATGAATAAAATATGATAATGATGTCATGTTTAGCCTAAAAAGAAGGACTGGTGTATCACAAGATTGTCTTCTTAGCCAGTTTGAGACTTTATCTGTGCTTCCATTTAAAATCTCTGTTTCCAACAATAACTAAAAGTCACAGGAGACCTAAAATAATTTGGAGGCAGTGGATTTTTTTAAACAACTGAAACTTAAATGTTAAATTACTTTTTAATCTCTGCAATATGTAATTGACTGTATTGAACCATAATACAAATTAAGTCTTCTCTATAATTTGTTCTGTCGTACTGCAGCACTCCAAAACAATTTGATACCTCACTTAAGAATTGGTAAATGGTTCGTAGCAGCTCTCAGCACAGATACAGTAAAAATACCCAATAGTGTGTGATGAAATCCATCAGCATTGGCATACAGGGGTGTCAAGTTATGAAATAATTCATTTATGTGCTTATGACCACTATAGACAGGATTTAGTCATGGTAAAGACTTGAAAATACTAAATACATTAAAAAAAAGAGGAGAGAAAGAGGAGCAGATCAGCTTGTGAGCACTGACCAACCATTCTGCTCTAAGCAATTTACGTGGCTTTTGTTTCATTTCCTTTCATATCAAGTAGCGAGGGGGTGGCTACATGTGAGCAGTTACAATCTGAGGGATAAACATAGCATTTCTTTTGGTTGACCTCATTTAATGGGACAGATTAATCTATGCAAATGCATCAGACACACATCTGATCCAAACATGCAAAGAGTATTTATAGATAGCCTCAAGTGTCTGTCTCTGTTGGGTGACTGAATGAGATGGTGTTTCTCCTCGTGCTGTCCCTTCTGCTGTCCTTTGCTCTAGCACACATTTCACTGCTGTGAAGGGCTCTGCAGGATCCCGGGCAGGCTGAGTCCTTAAATAAATATTTACAGAAGGGATGCAGTTCTGATCTTTCATTTTTCAGTGGTGAATCTCTCCTGACTGCAACAGGATTCCCATTTCTGCTTTGCAAGAGCAAAAAATCAGGAACTTGTTAAATAATAGAGTATTGTAATATGTATAAAGGACACATTAGGTGAATGAAGGACTGTGAAAAAACATGTACAAAGAAGTGTTTATATCTACATTTGAGTACAGATGTGTGCATGCAACATTGCATTTCATGTGTATGTTCCAACTCAGTATCCCTCAAACAAATGAAAACCTCTTCCTAGTCATGCCATCCAGTAAAATACCTAAAAGGATAATGTTGCAGTCACCTTTACTTAATCTATACTTCTGTTGATGCAGTATGTAAAAGATCATAACCATTAGAAGTGTAATAGTGAGTGAGGATTCCTAAATAAATTGGAGGGTCTCCATCTGCTGTCTTACGTTGGGAGTGATACTCTTCCATGGTACGGTGGTCTTCAAATTTAATTCCACAAAGAAGGCATCTGATCACAGTTTAATTTCAGTGCAAAATGCTGCCTGGCAATCAATAAAGCAATGTCAAAGGACTTTGATTTAATAGGAGCCAGAGATAACGTTCCCTGTCATATGCAGAATAGAGAGATGGGAACATTTCATTTCATTGTAACAGATAGCATGTAACTTGGTTTTCAAAAAAACTCTAATAAATCAATATCCCTGTATTATCTAAGTAAGATCCTGTCATTAATTTTAAACGCTTAACACACCGGGAGAGCCTGAAGTGCACCTTCAGCTCAGCCACGTTCTGCCTGAAGTCAGTGGCAACACTTCTACTCTCCTACGAGCAAGCAATCTTGATCTTGGGATGTTAAGAGCCATTTACTGTGAAATGAAAATGAAACATGTCCAGTCTTTTGTTTTATATGGAGTCATCCATCTCTTGCAGGCTACCTCTCCTTTCAGATTTCACTCCCTGTCCTACAGAATTCCCATCGCTTGTCACTTGCCCTGCACACGCTCAGCCTTTTCTCTTGCACACACAGACATCCTCTCTCCTTTTGAATTTTAAAATGTTTGGTTTTTTCAAAACTCTAAAAATAACTGGTTGTTTAGAGATTGCCTGGATACCATGCTGGTTTTCAAAATGTGCTTTTCTCAAAACCAGCAGGAATCTGGACCTCAAAAGAATTCTTTGTGAGGCTTTGCCTGCTCTCAGAAATAGCATTATCCCTAGAGGATATAAGAGCAGGTCAATGTATCAGAAGGTAGAAATTGAATAATAGATTGTTTTAGATAAGCTTTTCAAGGACATCATTCTAAGTAGAAATACTTCTCTATTACTTTGATAATAGAATACTACTTAGGCCAGAGTGAGAAAGATTCTGGCACTACAAGAGATGCTTATAGGAGTCTTAGATTTGTGCCCTGACTTCGAGGAGAGTTTTACTCATACATTTAAAACAAAATTGAGTCTTTTTATTATTACAGTTCACCAAAGTGGAATTTTAAGTAAAATGTGAAGTTTTGCATTTAGCATGATTTCAAGCTGAATAATTGCATTTCCATTAGTTTTCTGGGGAAAATAATTGTTTGTAGTTCTATTACTGCTTGAAATGAAATCTCTCTCACTGGCTGATGTGGAGTGCTGCAGAGATAAAGCAGGTCTGGTACCAATTCTTAGAGATATGGGAGATCTCAACTGTAGCTCTGCAGCTCCTGCAGAGCAGCCTGGCCTCAGAGTCATCCTGTATGAAGCTACAGGTATCTGCAGCCCCTGCTTATATATATACCTACAAATACTGATTCTGTGCCTCGGATGCTGTGTAGGTAATAACTGGGAAACACATTTTTTATTTAATTATATCTCGCTAAAAGACACCAAGAAAAATCTTCAGTGGAAGCTTACTAAAGCAAGTCAAGTTTGTCTGGATTTTGAGAAAAAAACAGGCTTAAAGAGTTCAGATATTAATTGGTTTTGATACCAGGATGTGTTTGCTTGTTTAAATTCCATAGGTGAATTGAGATCCAGGTAAAGCACTGATGAGAGAAAAATTATACTGTTTTTTAATTCAACATTTTGATGTAATTCTCTACTGTTTTGTTTTTTAATAGCTACTACAGCATCACCATGCAGTTCATGAAATTTCATACATCGCAAAGGATATCACAGACCACCGAGCGTTTGGATATGTATGTGGAAAGGAGGGGAATCATAGATTTGTGGCAATAAAAACAGCCCAGGCAGTAAGTATCAAATCACTATCATTTTCTACCATGTAACTCAACTAAAAAATTGTTCATAGCAAACTGTTCAAGTGGCCAATCTTGGGTTGTTTCTGATTCTGCTACACTAGTCATGAGTGTCTGCTTAGATGTTCCTAAATAGCAAGTTAATGAAACCAGCTTGGGCAAAAGGGAATGTATTTCACTATTTCCAGTTTTTCATGATCATTTTTTATTGTTTTCCTTTCTGGCTAAGCTAGACTGGATGCAGATAAGTTTGGTTATATTCCTGTACTCATTGAAACCTACATTATGTATAGTCTACTGTAATTCTGTCGGATGTGAAACCACTAATAATTTTACCTTTATATTCATGCATATGCCTTTTATATTCATAATGCTTTTTATATTCATAACTATAATTATAATTAATTTTCAAGTATAGTTAGTTCAGTAGAAATTAACCCGAGCCTGGATGCTAAAATAGAAATTAATTCTATATGAAGTTCAATTGTGGAGATGCTGTAACTGCTCTATCAGCAGGGTGGGATAAGAGGTGTATGTTTTCCCATGCAGAAATTTTCCTTGCTGTTTTTGCTTCCATAGGCTGAACCAGTAATCCTGGACTTGAGAGACCTGTTTCAGCTCATCTATGAACTGAAACAAAGGGAAGAAATGGAAAAAAAGGCACAAAAGGACAAACAGTGTGAACAAGCGGTATACCAGGTACACGAATAAGCTTAGACTACTGCCAAGAAAAGCTTGGTTTGAAGTATCCCCCCAAGTTGCTCCAAAGAGGCACTGAGCATCCTCAGCACTTCTTAACAGCAGTGGGTTTGAACGGTGTTGGCTTCAAACGGACCAGTGTGAACCCAACAGCCATCGTGAGCTCAGACGTAGGATTAAAGTGATGAAAGCTGTCACTTGGGGTGTGATGAACCTGTTTAGCAACTGGAAATGATCTGCTCATTTCCTGCCTAGTGTTTCTTCTAATTCAGAAGGAAAACTTTAATGAAGGTCAGTGTTGTAAGTCAGGTTTTAACAGTGTCTGATACTTTAGGGAAGGTTAAATATATTTCTGAATGTGTGTATTTGAGTCAAAGCAAATGAGGTGCAGATTGTTAAACTCGGATGAAACTTGAATAAAGTTACTTTGTGCACTAATGTGACTTTATCTGTATCCTAAAGAAACAAAACTATATACTTACCTGCCAATTTTGCTTATTTCTTTGCTGTCCTTTAATTTCTGAGTACAGTTCTTTTATCTCTGCTGTTTATGTTCTTTGCTTTTACTGCCTGTCCTCTTACTTTGCTGTAGACAATTTTGGAAGAAGATGTAGAAGATCCTGTATACCAGGTAATTTCTGAAGCTGAATGGCCTTGGAGTTTCAGAAATGACTAGATATATGTTATCTTCAAACACAGCCAAAACCTTTAACAAGATGTTTTGAAACTTATCAAGATAGGTCTTGTGAGAAACCTTTAAGATTTTTATAGAAAGTAGCATATTTAGAGATTAAGCTGTAAGTAATAGCACCATACGTCTGTATAGAATAGAATAGAATATGTTCAGTTGGATTAATGTGTCGTAAATATTACTTAAAATGTGGCTTGTACATCCAGATTTTAAGTTTCCAAATTAGATTTGTCATCATTTTTTAATACAAACTCAAACTGGAAAGGGAAGCTACTTTGAGAATTAGGGAGGGTGACATCTCGTTTTGATAGTAATCAGTTGACATTTTGTTGTTTGTCTTCTGTGGAGCCAGAATTCAATTTAGAGGGTGAATATTTGGAAAAAAACAACAGTGACATTGATGTTGTAACACACTCCCTTGTTGGTGTTTGGGTTACAATTTAATAACAGATCTGAAATTTAAGTCTTGTTTCATCCAAGCAAAATGTCTGGGAGCAAAGATGATTATCAGAAATATGTCAATATATTCATGTCTGATACCCTACTGAGTGTGAAGAAGAAAAAGATGTACTTTAATTCTCATGTTTTTGTGCTGAAACAAAATATGCAATAGTTGACTTTTCCTGGGGATTTTGTGTTCCTCCACTTAGGCATATCAGTGGGAGGCACGTGAAAGGAACCAATTCAACCATTAGTGAATATTGAACAGTACCTGAGGTGCAGCAAGAAAGATGATAAGAATGAGGATGCCCTAAGTTACTATTCAGCTTTTATAATGTCAGGAGTTTTACTCTGTACTCTTCACAATAAAGCAAGAACCTGAAAATTAAAAATGTTGTGACAGCCTTTTGCCATGTGCCCTGTTCCATGTGCACCAGCCTATTCTCCCAGCTTGGATTTAGCAGTTTTATTCATAGATAATAAATATATGTGGAAATAATTGCCATTCTGTAAAAAAGGCAAAATTCATGTTGACTTCAGAAAATTAATACTGGGCCACAGGCGGTCTCCCTAGTGAGAAAGAACTAGGAAGTTGCTGTAATGATCATTAGAGGAGATTTAGGGCTACTCATTGCCGGTTTATGAAATACGAAACAACCTTACCTGGTGCTTTCCAGCAAACCGGTTGTCCTGCTGCCAGCCTGTACTTTGAACTTGTTTCTTTAATGCCTGCCTTTGTTTTGACGTGGAATTCCAAATCGCCTTTTTCCCTTCTGTTTCATCTTTGACTTTTCCTCTCTGGCGGCTGGTGTAATAGTACATTGTGTTTGAGGCTGGACATGAGCCGATCCGTGAGCCTGAAACGGAAGAAAACATTTATCAGGTATAAAATCTCTACCTTCGGTGTTTCCATTGCAGCGATTGCAAGCATTTAATAAAGCACATTTCATATATAGTTCGCTTTTAGTTTTCATTCATCACAAAAATGTCTTGGTATTTCATTCTGGTGACATGACGTGAATTATCTGCCTGGTCTCAATGTGATTTTTTTGTTGTTTGTCATTTCAGCTTCTACAAATTATATTAACTTTGTCAACTTATGAAGGGTCTTAAACTTTTGAATACACCAGATAAGGTGATAAATAGTGGATTCTCTTTTTCTGTTAATTTTTTGGATTTTTTTACACCTATTCTGAGAAACGTACGTATCATGGAGGCCAGACCATCCAAGCAATTCCTAGAAATTTTGATGGTACTGCACTTCTTTCTGGCTAACCAAGGAAATAACTGAGCAAAACCTCAGAGTTCTCAAGGGATATCCCCCAAACCAGGGAAAGTGTTTTCAGAGTGCATAAGTTATGTTAGAGCCCAAGCTCACATTCTTCACCCTGACAAAAAATTGCATTGAAAGTAATATAAAATAATCTTTTGTCATTCAATTTATCCTCAGGGGATCAGTACAAGGTTTATTAAAATGTAATGTAATTCATTTTGTATCACATACTAGAGGCAAATCTGAAGATAGACAGAAATCTTTGTATGCTGTAAAAAACCTGTGATTCAAGGAAATCATTTAGTGTGGAGGGGAAGGAGTTTCAAGCAGTGATTAAGAATTTCATCTAGCTGTGCTAGAGGTTGATCTGCTAATAGGAAAAGATTTTAAGGTACACAGGAGCAAGGATAGAACAATAAAAAAAAAAAAGGGAAAAGTATTAGGTAATGAGAAAATATAGGAAGATAATAGAAAAAATGATAGGATAGTGTAGCTGTAAGCCAAAATAGAAAGAAGCTGAGTGAGAAAGGGAAATGCAGGTTAAACATTAGAAAATAACCATTACAGGATCATTAATATGAGATTCATTTGATCTATCTCTGCTGATCTCCTGGCACCCCCACAACCCCCACTGGAATATGTATCTTTTTGCATCTATAGACCAAGGCATGCAAAGCTCTCAAGGTGAGAGTCTGCCTAAGGCTGTACATTTTCAGTATTGAAAGTTTGACTGTTTTCAGCATGTTAAAAAATTACTTCTCTATTTGTCAGGTTTATGCTGCAAACAAAAATCCCATGAGAACTGCATTCAGGCAAAAAAATGCCGATTGTTGTTCATCAAAGTACGGAGCTTTTAGTGACATTTTAGAGAAGTACTCTAAAGGAAGGAAGCAAAATGGGGCTGTTGCTCACAGTGTTTGTACATCTTAAAGCGAACTTTGGTGGGAAAACAAGCTGGAACTGTATTCTGAGGAATGGCCCAGTGAACAGGAGGACTTTATGGGGGAAATTCTGGAGGAATTTCTTTTCCTTAAAATGGAAATTAAAGATGATAAGCAGGTAGTGAGGTCTTGCCTCATCTCGAGGTACTGGTGTTATTGTCCTGTAAGTCACCAGAGAATTGCTGAAGCCTTTATTTGACAGTATCTGGATGTGATGAAGTGTTTCCTCCCACAGTGGTGCACAGAAAATACCTGTGATCAATATACCATACTCTGACTATATGCAGTCTAGCATTGTCCTCTGTATTTACTACAGGCAGTACCTTGAGTACAGCAAATGCTGAAATTAGGGAGCCAGGGGTCTTTTTGTGGTATCAGTTGTAATTGATGGATGCTGAGGCATTGCTGCCACAGACCGACCCGTAGCCATGAGCTTCCCACAGGCTTCATGAGCTCTTGGCTACTGCAAATCTGGGTTTCCACAGTTCAGATTTTACACGCAGATCACTGACAAAATTGTTTCTCAGAACCATCCAGGCTACTATTAAAAATCAAATTAGAAAAGGTCCTCTTTTTATTTTTTCTTTTTTCTTGTGTGCGTGTGTGTTTTCATTTGTTTGCTTGGCATTGTGGGTTTTTTTTAGTTTGATGCAAAGCTATGGCAGCTTCTATTATTTACTACAAAGCCTTCCCCATACTACATGTGTAACTGCTCAATAACCTCATGCAACCTTGCTTCAGCCTCACCGAGTCTTTCTGCTGGTTTTGCTGTGGCGTTTCATTTGCTGGTGTGCACTTCTCCCTTGGTGGAAAAGATTCCCTGTGGGGAATTGCAGATGAAAGATATGTGCTGAAAGTGACAATTTCTATTTCTCTTTAGCATAATAGAGGTCACAATTTTCTTTTTAAGCATTCTTTCTCTGTCTGTCACCTTTCTTTGATACATTACCCAGAAGACTCTCTGTGTCGGCTCTTTTAATGTTGTCTATGTAAGTTGCTGTAATGTGTTAGGCAAGGACTCAGTCACTGAGCACATACCAATCCTCTCATCTAGTGTCAGATGGCTTAATAGCATCTCTCCTCTTGCCTGGTGTTCTGGTGAAGTGGAGATGGGATTCTGGGAGGTGGTTTGGTGTTGTCTTTGCAGCAGCACTGGTCTCTGTGGGGAGGCAAGTTCTGCTCCATGAGGAGCTGACAGTCCGAGATGGAGGTTTTTGAATTGCAATGCTTGTATTGCTGGTGAGGCACAAATACATCCAAATGTTTCACAGCCTGTCACAGAGCTGACAGCAGCAGCAGTGCTGGTACCTCTTTGCTGGTATTGTTAATCAAAGGAAAAAACAGAAATCCTTTGTGGACCCCCTGTGTGAGTAGCGATGCAAAAAGCGTGATGATACATGGGAAGTAAAAACAGCAGGGAGACAGGTGGTATCACATTGGGAGAGAAGAATGTCTTTCAGAAAAGTTTCTCTGTCTTGTATTAGGAGTCAGCTTTTCTCTATATGTAAACTGGAATAAAAAAAGAGGGATTGATAGTGCAGGGAAATGTTCATTCCACAATAGGCTGCAGGCAGATGTGCGAAGTGGGGTGACTTCATAGAAAAATTGGAAGGAGGAAGAGGAGAATGACTGAAAGGAAAACTTTCTAGAGAGCAAAAAAAATGCATCCTGATGAAAGTTTAGAAACAGTTTATCTTTCTATACTTGTCCTCTTTTTGTGAAGACCAGCTTTCTAGTCACTTCCTAAATAGACTCTTCCTGGTTCCTGCTCTCACACTGTCACTTACAGCTCTCTCTCTTAACAGACTGTTACTGCCATGAAATTGAATTGCTCCACTGTTACCAGTTCCACATATCTAATGTGAGAGGTGGTTTTAGTGGAAGTGACCAGTACTTTGAGAAAACCAAGGCAAGCAAATCATTCTCAGGATAGGAATAGAAGAGGTCTTTTGAAAAGGTTATTCAGTTTCTGTGAGGGTTCTGCACTCATGCTCTCAACAGACTTCTTCAATATGCACTGAATTAATGACACACAGTTTCCCGTGAAGATTGTGGTGTTTAAACGTGGGCAAGAGAACAGTAGAGACAACAGCAGAGGGAGGTTTTCATGTATTATACAGAATATTATACAGAATAATTTTTCAGAATAAGAAAAGATAGCACATCTTAACGAATAAGTATCATTCCTTCAGCTTCCCCTAAACCAGTCTGAGTGAAATATCAGAACCTTAAGATATTTTTTGTCTTAGAAAACAAAAAGGTAATAATTCTACATTTGCAATATTATCTTTTAGTGACCTGTGAGGTTTTACTGATATCTGAAATGTAATTTTCATATATGCCCTATTTAGTGGAAAAGCAGCCCTGATTTTCTTAGAGTATTTGTGCCAGTTTAGAAAATGTTTTTACTATTCTTTTTGCTTTTGTCATTTACAATAGACACTCAGTGCTTCTAGGAAGAAAAAGAGAAACACACACAAATTATAAATATGGGAACCAGTGGTCCTTGGGCAAGCACAGCCCTTTATAACAAAGCAGCTGAATTTACATGAGCAGATTATATATGCCCAAGGTGTAAATCATGACTGCTGGCCCAACTAAAAGCTCATCCAAAGTTTTTTAAGTGTGTTGTCCTCTGTCCATGTCTCCCCTGTGTCATACTTCAAGAGGCCATTAATTCCTTATTAAAACTGCAGCATTATAACCAAATATCTCATAGAGCAACCACAGGGCCCCATCACTACAGAGGTACATGTTACGACTTCTCTTGAATTAGATTATTAAATTAATTGGAAGGAAGAAATCTAAACCCATAGGTGAAACATCTCTTACCCTCAGATCAGTAACTCTGCTCTGTGTCTCTGGGAAGATGAGATACTCACTTGATCATAACTTCCGTCACATAACTTCGCATCTCTAACTCTCAAGTTATATGGAAAAAACAGCCATTTCAGTAGGAAGCAGATCCAAGTGCACCTGGAATTCATGCAACCAAAATTATCTGATAATGTAAATCTCTTTTCTGAACGCTGCTGAGCTATAGGACTTAGAAAAACCAGATAGATGATGTTTTATTTCTTCAGTATTTTCTCCATTACTGGTGCTACTGGGATGAGAAAGAAACCATCCTTGATTTCATTAGGGTACATGAGTTGTTGATTTCAGGTTTTCATCCAACTTCCTTGGATATTGACCTCAATTTTCCTTTGATTTTGCAGGTTCCTACCAGCCAAAAGAAGGAAGGCGTTTATGATGTGCCAAAAAGTCAACCTGTAAGTGTAAGTATCTTCCCTGTTTATATAAAGTAAAGAAAGTGTGTGAAAGTATATACAGTAAAGAAGCCTCTGTGGCTTTCATTATTGTCTGTAACATTTGGTACATTCCTTGTGATGTGACTTTTATCAGTGTTGTGTTATGGGTTGGTTGGGTTTGTGCAGAGTAACCAGGATTGTAATGTCACTTATATCCATCTCATTCATTGCTTGAATCTCCTTTCTGTCTTCTCCAACTCATTCCTTGAAAGTCACCATGTGTAAATGTGTTATTTGTGGTTAAGAGTTGACAATGAGCCTTTTACATGTTAATGCACGAGTTGCTGCTTGGGTTAGAAGGGTTCCTATATTACCCAAACCTGTACAAGTCTTGCTCTAAGCAAGGATGAGCTGCATTTTCTCCCCTGTAGGATCTACCAGAGCTGCACTTTATATACTGTGCTCTTCACAGCTTGGTTTAGTCAGACAGCAGGGGAGGCAAGGTCTGAATAGAGACTGAGAGAAGTAGCACTAGGAAGAGGTATGTCAGAGCATTGTGACCTCTGCAATAATTTTCTGCAACCTTAATGGCTATTCTTCTCAGATGATTTCCTGGTGAATACCGTGTGCTGATAGGTAAAAGATTTTATAGGGAGCTTCATATCAAATATTACAGAAAAAAAAAAAAAAGGATATATTTGCATGAGAATTACTTTTCTGTCATTTGGGGAAAAAACCCAAACAACCAAACAAGTTACATCAAAGTCCAACCTAACATATACCATAGAAAAGCAATTATTTTTCCAACAAAGCCAACTTCTGTGGTAGATTAATAAGTGCTGTAGAGTTGTAGAGCAGAGGTACATGCAATTGGCATCAGTTTAGCTGTGGGAAATGCTGAAAGGAAAAGGAAAATTAAGTGTACGAAAAGACCTCACTCAAAGTGTTCCTGAATGGCAGAATTTTTTCTCTATGTATTGCATTCCTTCCCTGGATGTTGTGGGCTGTAATCAGTGCATTGAGAATCCCTCCCAGTATTGCTATACATTATTTCTGTAGTGCTCTAAGTATACAAGAGACTAAGCTTAATTCAGCTTAATTTTCTCTATCCTATGCCTTGCATGGACAGTAAAATATTAAAATAATAATAATAATATACTCTTGTATCCAAAACCACCATTCCCTTTCTGTGTATTGGCATTTTGAAGAGGTGAAGAGTTTATCTCCAACGTATGTAAGAAATGGTGACAAGTGATGGAGAGAAGTAGTGGAGTGACAGATGCCTTAGCAACAGGTTATGCACTTGCTGAAGGGTGGGTTGTACTGTTTAATATAAATTTGGGCTATAAAGACCTCAAGAAATTGATTGCTTTGGCTACACAGAAAATTAGTATTTCTGAGGATTTGTGTGATAGTAGGGAAAAACAAAGGAAAAGGTCAGGACTTTCAATCTACTGTAAGTGTGGGAAAGAAGCCTGTATTCAGTAGAGAGTGATTCCTTTCACACGAGGCTGTGGTAACTTGCACAGCTTGGGCTGAACATGGAGAACCGAGATGTGGAATAAAAAAGATAAACGCTGGGGATGGGCTGGATGGGGGCCTGGATTGTGACATCTCTGGGCTTTGCACAAGCAAATAAACCTTGCCATAAATATTTCATGATAAGCTACCAGAAGCACGGAGGCATCGTCGTGTTGCTTGGGAAAATCTAGTAAAATAGCTCACATTGCATAACTAATTAAGGTATTTGTGGGGACAAAATAGCTGTTGATTTTTCACTTGCTTTTCATATAGCTTTTCATGTAGTTCAGTGTTACAGTTCTTCTGCTGTACATTTCCTGTGACTTTTTTATTATTCCTTCAGTGATGTTTCAGATTTACTCAGGATATAGTCTGTAATTTAGGTCATTGCAGTAGGACTGGGTGTATAGGACACTTGCAGTCATGTCTGCAGACACCTGGTAATAGGCTGTCCTAGTAAATAGCATGACTGAGATATAGGGCACATGGAACCTACTCTGTAATCATCAAATACATTTAATCTGTCATCTCCATGAAACTGGTTGCACCTTATTTTTTTTTTCTATTTCATGGTTAAATTTAAAGGGATTAAAGCTTTTCCTTTTAACAACTTATGTACTTTAATTTATGAAGAAAAAGAGAAGAGGAAGAAAGAGGTAGCTGAAATTCTGTTTCACCTTTTTATATTAGTATGTATTAAAAGAAAAAAAAAGAGCAATAGCTCTTAAAATTAGCAATTTAATATTCCACTGCCCATCTGATTTATTGCTCACCCTTTCATGTATGAGACTCTCTGTCATTGAGACACTTGCCATAATTTTTTTTTCAATTTATAGCTGTCATTATTATATAAACCTCTAAAATTCAGTCTGAGGGCAAATAATCTAGCTCATCTACCTGGTTTAAACGTGTAAGGACACTTTCTTTATTAGGAGGTCTTGCTTTCAGTAATTTCATAATGGATGAATGAAGTGAGAAACCTTTTGTAGCTCCTGATAGGTTTCAGGCACCATGAATCCTCTCTCCTGACAATAAATTCAATGCTTAATAACAATGCAGCAAGTTTTGGTTGAGTTCAAACTGAATTGCCCATATTCCCTGGACAGAGATCAATCTTCCATTTTAGGATTGTTTTCCTCTGGTATGTTCCCAGGCAAGTTACCTCTAGTCTGTGCACTGAAAAGTGAGGGATACTGAAGTAGTCATTTAGGTGCCCTCCAACCTTGACTCTCTGTAGCCCATGGAGGGAATTAGGCACTTCACAGGCCAGGTTGGACGGGGCTTGGAATAATCTGGTCTAGTGCAAGGTGTCCCTGCCCAATGCAGGCGGTTGTAACGAGATTATCTTTAAGGTGCCTTCCAACCAAAAACATTCTGTGATTCTCTGATTCTATGAAATTCCTTCTGTCTGCATGACATGTCCCTCTCAGGTGGAAATAAACATTTGTCTAGATTTCATTCTTCATTGGCTACATATGAATTTTAAATGGCTTGCAGGTATGATGACTTCTAAAAGTTAGACTTAACTGAGGTGAAATTCACCACAGTGTAAAGACTGAAAGCCAGAATCCCCATTTCAGTCTGCTTTGAAGCTGGGAAGCGTAATTCACACTGATTTTTCAGTAAGATACATCTTCCTATGACAACCTTGGGCAAATATTTCTCCATGCATGGGGGATCCCACTGAGGCTGAAGATATAGAGCATCTTCCTGGTAGTGCCACGAAGCAGAAGTATTGAACATTGTGCATGCACTGAGATAGCTGATGTACCTACACAATACTGTGCCACTGTGTGAGGCCATTTGTCAGCAGGTACCAAAGTACTTTATAGTCTGGCTCCTCATGATCTCTGATATCAAGTAATGTAAATACGGTGCAAATGAGGCGGAAAGGAATGAGTCTCAAATCTCAGGATTTGAACCTACCCGCTGAACTCAATTATGAGTGGTGGCTGGTTGCCAAGTCACTTCTCTGACATTGGGATGAAAAGATTGCTTACTCAATATGATTCTTGTATTTCCCTGTCTCTTTGCTGCATCCCTTCCCAGCAAATCTTGCTCTCCTGTAGATCCTCTGCCGACTGTGCAGCTCAGCTCCTAACGCACACTTTTTACGGTATCCAGTTCCCTCCCAGTATCTCTTCCTTCTCCTGTATCAACTTGCACTTACTTGTGTTCATTCTTATTTTCTCTCTGCTCCTCCCTTAGACCAGTTCTCCTATTCTCCTTTCACTGAGAGTAATCATCAAGCCAGACAAAGAAAGCAAGCTTACCCCAAAAAACTTGTGTTAAGTGGTGCACACTCCGCTTAGAAATTCTAGTTGTGTGTGTGAAATTAACTGTTCTAAAAAATGGAAATGTTTAATGAGTTCTTTTTGTCATAATTTCCCTTCATCTCCCATTAAACATCCCCATCAAGTTCTACCTGTCACGGTGTTTTTAGTAACAAGAGTCAGACTGTAAATACCCTTCACAGAGACTGTCAGTCACATCACAATAAAACCTTCTCTTCTCATCAAAATGTCTAAACTATCTGCTTAACAATTTTATGAAGGCTTTCAAACAATTCATCTTACTGCTGTATAAAGATCCAAGGCACTATAGCTGGTGCCTTACAATGCAGGCACCCATTTGGCTGATGCCAGCTACATGGAGAATATTAAACCAGGGTGGAATGGACAGGGAGGAGCAGATGAAGCTGGACCTGAGCACACTCAGGTTTAGAAACCATAAGATCTGCCTGGTCATTCTGCCCGAATTAGGACGCTGTGTTTGGGAAAGCTCAGTTTTAATTCTGACTGGGTTAAGCTCAGTTTTAATTCTGGCTGGGATTACAGTGCCATTTACAGGTCTGGCTTTTCCCTAAGTTTGCATCAGTGGCTCTGCAGAAGCAGCTTGCAGACTTGCATCAGCTTCAGCCTCCACAATCCAGCTTTCAGGACCAAATTCTCAAATGTGAGGAGAAAGAGAGTGCACAGATACAGTCTCTGACCATCTGTGATGAGAATGCTGTCCAGTTTTATTTATGTTTGCTAAAAGAGACATCTGTGTTCAACTGCCCTGACTCAGTTACACTCAATTAAACCCCATGTATGAGGTTTAATATTTCAGTGTGGGACATGCATTTTTACAGGTACAGCTATTTGTTGCAAAATTTGCAAATATATTAATTTGTTATGACAATGTCTTGTGGCATGAGTTGATGTTTTGGTGGGCCTTTGCTTTTTTTTAGAATCATAGAGTCATAGAAGTGTTCCACTGGAACACTGACAGGGGTGTCTTACAGAGATCACAACCATAAGCTTGTAGCTGCTATACTTAGTGGAATGTTAGTTGCTAACTAGTTCTAATAGCTAAATCTGTCTTTATATTGTTTTGTTTGACTTTCTATAATTTATTCTTTTTTTTATAAAAACCTGTTTTTTCTGGGGATATTTTGTGCTTTATTCCTTAATAAAAATTTTATTGGCATAGGAAGCAGAAACCAGGTCCTTCTCCTTAGTCTTCCCAGTTTATAACATCTGTAACATAAAGTGATGAAGTTTCTTCATGTGTGTTAAATAACATGGTTTATGTAGGTCTTAGCACCTGAGCTCAAAATTAGGGATTTTTCAACTGAATCTTGAAAATTTGTTCTTTCATTGTCAGGTAAAGCAAGTACACTTAGAAAGCTGTTAACCTGAATTCAGAGTCTGATTTCCAACAATCCAGAGGGTTAGATGTTTGAATTAATCTGTTGTTAGTGTATAGACTATTTAAGATTAAGAATCTTAATCTGGATATTTTCTGAGCATTGAAAATGTACCCGTGCAAACTTCAGGGTTCAGTCCATCCCTTATTTTATATTTGGTGAGTCAAATAGCAGGTTTTAGCAGTCAGTGTCGGAATGCTGTTTCACAGATGAGAATATAATGTCCTAGTTTAATTAATATAATTAAATAGTTTAATATAATGTCCTAGTTCTTTTATGCCATATTGATATTGTGGGCCACATCTTGAACTCTTTTTAATCTGTAGGAGTTGTCCTGCTAGCAGGCTTTCCATTCCTGCATTGGTAATACCATTCACCCAATGTGATCCTAAACCCTGCTCTGCCAGTGGAATGATTACATGCTATCAAAGCACTGAATTTACTTCCTAGTGCAATCCTTTAGGATTTTGGGACATAATCATATAGTGTGGGAAAGCTGTAATCCAGCAGAGCTGCTCTTGATCAGTTTTCCAGTGTTCTCTCTCTCTGTACTGTTCAAACAGCAAGACACAAGGAGGCAAACAAAAGCTGCAGGCTTTGCCCTGGTGACACAGTTTTCTTATTGGATATAGGGCACATGGGTGCTGCCATGTGTATGGGAGTTTAGATTTGTATTTTTAGTTCAGAACTCGGGCAATATAAATAAATGACAAACATTTCAGTGGCCCCTCACAGTTATCTGCCTGTTGGGTCACATGTCTAATGGCTCTGTGTGTATTTGTGTTCCTAAACTTCGCTGGGTTCCTGTGCATTTTCTGGATAATATTCTGGACCTTTTGATATTCTCCAAAGTGGAGAAAAGAGTGTAATTGATCTCACTGATTGTGGCATAAAGCTTTGTTACATGTAGTGAATTTTTGTCTTTTTTTTAATATGACGGATGCAGATTTTGTCGGATGGCTGCTGATACATTAAGTTGACAGCTGCACCTTGTGTTGATTCACTACATTTTGATTTGCTCAGAGCCCTACAGCTCACAGTAATTTGCTAAAATGTTTATTCACAGGCAGTCTGCTTTCTAAGTAGTGAAGTTTATGGCTTTACCTCTTCTGCATCACTGTATGCATTAAATTATATCATTTGCACAATTGGGGTTTATTCACAAATTTAAGGTAATATAGGTCTGAGGAAAGTGTTGTGTATATTTGACATCAGTTTGGGGAGAAGCTGTTGTAAATTACTGCAGATTCATTCAATCCTACTCTACATTATAAAGTACAGAAATACACAGGTCTTGGCTTTTTTGCGTGCTGAAACTCAGGAGATTTCAAGGTTTGGAAAATACCATGAAGGCAAGGTATTCAGTAATGAAGGTAGAAATAACTTGTTTCTCAAGCTTGGCTATAGCTCCAGTCACCTGTTGTTTTTAAAAGCAGTAGATACAACTGTATAACTGTGCCTTGCAATTATTTTAAAATAGTAAATATGGGGTTATGTCTAATTCCCTTCCATTGTTAAGTTTATTCCCTGAAAGCATTCAGAGCTATCTCTGCTGTCACAGTCTAGATGTGGAGTTTTGCTTCCAAGTGGAAGTTTGAGTTCCCATCATCACTTGTCTCTCCCATCTGCTGTTAAAGAAAGCCACCACGTGTCCCATGGCTGTTTGCAGTGTGCCCTCAGGCAGTGCTGGAGTCCCCTGACGTTAAAGGGCTTATCCTGACCTATCTGAGCTCTTACTGTGTCCTGTGGGGGGGGGTCCAGAGAGGATATTTAGGAAGTGACCATGGGACCTTTGCACCAGCACCCTCTGTGCCCTGGGAAGTTTCATTATCTTGAGTTTTGTGTTACCTGGAAGCAGCAGGGGTCTGGCTCTAAGCTAGAGTCACTCTTGGACTTTTGATTTATTAGAGTCTGTCAGAGAAAAGTGGTAATTGAAGTGTTTTAAATACCATTTCCTATAAAAGTAAACACCTCAAGTACACAAGGAATTCAGAATTAAGTTCCCTGCAAATGAAGAGAAAATAAACAAATGAGTAAGCATCTGTTTTGATCAAATGAAGAGTTCCTTAATTTAAAGGAAGCTATTGAGCAACAGTAAAGCAATTCAATTCACTCAAACTCCTCAGTAATCTGTGATGTCAATTATGTTCAACTATCCCAACACTTGAGCTGCCCAGGGCTGACTGACAGGATTTTTAACCACCACATCCAGTGACCAAACAAAGGAAACTGGACAGCTGGTGAATGCAAAGAAGCTCAAGGCTACCCTGTGGTTGAGTACATCACACCAAAGCCAGGACTTGGGTTTATGACTTCAGGAGAATTTGCTGAATAAGAATGATCCTGAGAAATAAGAGTTACCCTGTGAAACTGAAGAGAGAAATTTTGGAGGATTCCCATGTTCCATGGGATTCTGAGCACTGAATTTGTACTCGGTGTAAGTGTGGGATGCCCAAATGCATGTATTTTGGATAAAAATTGGTGTAGTTTTATGGCAACTCATGTTGCTGGCATGACCTGTAGATGGAATTGCCTCCATCTCTGGAAGTGTTCAAGACCAGGTTGAACAGGGCTTGGAGCAACCTGGTCTAGTGGAAGGTGTCCCTGCTCATGGTAGGGGGTTGGAATGAGATGATCTTTAGGGTCCCTTCCAACCCAAACCATTCTACAATTAAATGCTCACAGCAGCCTTACAAGTGGAGGGTTGTGCTCAGCTGTACCTGTGTAAATCTGGGTTGAGGGTAACATCGTGACTGTCCTTCCCTCGGTAACTGGGAAGGTTTATGGCATTTGAGGATCTTTACCATCTGTTGGAGGCTGAAGATTGCAAAGGCATTGACAATTTTTCCTTGACACATGTATTCTTCAGCGTATTCTCTTTAATTGGGAAGTAATTGAGCAATTCTTTGTTGAGTTACCATGCGATGTCATTAATTCAGCAGTAGTTTTACAGGAAAACAATATGTCTGTGGGATGTTTTCAGTGTGTCTCAATGTACTAGACATGGTTTGACTGATGATTGGTTTAGTCACGATTCCGACATGCTCCCTCATTATGGTTCTAATTGTTTTTTTAGAATGAATTGTAGTTAATTAGCAAGCTGCTTGAAGCTCATGGAGCTCATAGTAATATCAACAGTTGTTGTATAAGGTTGTGCAAACAACTGGGGCTTTCTTGAGCTACAATGGTGATTCAAACCATCAGAAAAATTATTTGGCATGGCCAAAATATTTACATTTTCAACTAAAATAAGATAAAAAATATTTAGTTTGACCAACTATTTGACTTGCCATTAGACTTCCAGTGTAAAATCCGTTTTAGAAAAAAGGGAAATGGAAATCCAGAGAGGCTGTGTAGTTGGTTAACCCTTTTTTTGTCTGCTAGGCTAAGTGGTACAGCACTTCCACTGAATGCAGGAAATCAAGTTTAAATCCCTCTGCTGTCTTAAAAGAGTTGAATAGCTAATACTCAGCTCAAAGGTTAATTCTAGTTGCTGGTTATTTGCTATATTTAGTATCCATCATACTCTCTTTTTTTTTTTTTTTTTTTTTTTTTTTGCTGAGCTCAGTATCAGAGTACAAGTTAATTACCACATTTTTTTCATGTTTTTAAGCACCATCTTTGCTCCATTCTCCCAGACTACAAAATCACGTTTTGTAAGATGCTACTTTTATCATCTTGTTTTCAAAAGTGTAGCAATATTGAGCGGGTTTTCTCATGCCATATGTCAGCATAGATCCCTTGCCATTGGTAAAACCAGACTGAGTAACAGAAGTTGAATGTTCTGTCTTGATATGTATCTAGGAGTTAAAGAGGAAGGTGCTTCACACTCCTGTGAGCACAAGAGCCCTGTTTTAGATTTCCCTTTAAAAATTTGAACTTTTGCATTGCTTAGAAAAGATGTTTTTCCGAAGACTGGGTGATCAGAGGGAATACTGCAGTGGAAGTGGATCAATTTTGGTTTAGGTTTATGAAAACTGCAGTTTACTTATCTCCTATCACTGTGAATGCCTTCCAACTCAGGATATTCTATGATTCTATGATTATCATTGCTTCTCTACTCTTGATTTCTCTCCAGCTCTTGGATAGTATTTTATTCTTTAGAGAATAGTGGAAAGTGTCACGAGGAATTCCACTACTGGCTTGGAGTGGTTCAAAAAGCTTGCTGCTGCTTTAAGAAGCCAGATTTCCATATTTCATGTTTAAAAGATTTACAGTATGTCTCATGTGCCTGTATAGAAAGATGGAGCTTTCATTACAGGTTTAATGTCATTGCAATACAAGGATTAATACTCCTTCCTCCGCCTCGGTCTGCGTGGCTGATCGCGAGTGACTGGTGTGCCCCTGGTTGACTAAGCTGTGGTGGGGGTGTTTCATATTCAGGATGATGTCTTTTTGAATAATTAAACAAGCTTTTACATCACTCTGTGGAAGAGTCTTTCCCAGAGAAAGATCAAGAACTGGAGCATGTCTCCAGGCTTCTGGTTATTTTCTCTTGTGCACTGGGGAAGGAGAGAGAGGATTGTTGACTTTCATTGCAAAGGTTAAACTCTTTATGTTGAAAAGCTGAACCAGAGGAAGGCTCAAAAGGCCAAATTTTGCCCTTAGTAGCTGTGTCGCTGCCTCGCCATGGCCCTCCAGAGCAGGCTCTTCCATGCTCTAACAGACAGGGATATTTCACCCTTAGAAAGTGTCTCCTCACTGGTATGTGATGCAGAACACGAGCTAATGGAAGACGTGGCTCAAGTGCTCCATGATAATTGGGCACTTGGGGATGCTCCGTGACATGTTGGGCAGATGTTTTCTGCAGGGTCCTGCTGGAGCACAGGTGGGAATTTCTAATGGGCCGTGGAACACCGTGCACGTGTTCCCTCTGTGCTGAGATGGGGATATCCTTCAGCTGGTTTCACAGATGCAGCTGGAGCTGCATCACTGATGCTGGAGGATGGGAGTCAAATGAGGAAACGTAAACCCTTCTGGTGTTATATAAAGAATATTTTGAAGGTCTGTGGTCTTTGAATGAACAGACAGAGCTTTTTCCGCACTTTCCTTATCTGGGTCTGGGGTAACATACCACGAAGTTACAGGACTGAGTCTGTACTTGATTGTGCACAATGACATTATCTTCCTTTGGCTTTGCCTTTGCTTTGCCTTTTCCCAGTCTTTTTTTCTTTTTTTCTTCACGTCTATGATGAGATGAGGCAGGGGGGAAAGCATTCTAGGCTGTTTCTGAGATTTTTAAGCTAGCTTGGGATTACTGGCTGGTAACCTGTATGAAGCTTCCCAGTTTCCCAGTCACCTAAGATCTGATTTTAAATAGCTTGCTGTTATGTTTGTTTCTTCAGAAACAAAGTCTGCAACAGTGTAATAAATGTTACCTGAAATTTAGCGTTCTGAGGACACTGAAGTGATGTGTTAAATATGGGGATAGATACAGATATATTTGTGTCTGAGGGCAGATACTCCAAAGTTATTTACAAACACACAAACTATAGATTTAAATGTCACTTGAATTATGTAATTTTAGAAATTGGAAAGAAAATATTTATCTTTGATGTGTTTAAATTGGTGTTACAGTTCTTCTAGTTAAGAGGAAGGCGTGTTTTTTCCTGCAAATACTTGCCTTTAAGGGCTTTTGTTGTTCAAAACTCAATTATTCCTTTTTTCCCTGAGGATGCTAAGGCTTTTCTTTCACCAAGCCATTGAAAAGTTCCATTAATGTAAGCAGGATCAGAGCTCACTGGGTATGCTTATTGCTGATTTAATAAATATTTGGGAAAATGAATAGTTATGTTGCTTTATACACCAGATGATGAGATTTAGCACAAATAGTGTACGTTGCCCCCACATCCCAGCAGCATTCAAACTCTCTGTTTTGACTGCCTGATTTCATATCTGTGCTCACAGCAAGATGGAAAGGGTTTTCATTTCAATGCTCAAGTCAATAATTATGGAGGTTATCATTTTCATGCTCAGAAATTCATGTCATTTTCATAAATCATTCATCTCATTTCATCAATCATGCTTTACAGCTGGAGAATGGAAACTTATTGCTGGACATTGATGAAAATCTTGTTTCAGTCACTCAGGTAAGGTTGTGACTCTAAAAATGTTTTAAGGAAATATAGATGAAATCATCTATAGGAATAGCGGTATTGGAAAATGTTCAGCTTGGGATTAACTTCACTGGAACGTAGCTAATATCAGATGTGAATAATTTAATGAAGCATAATGGGTGAAATCAGTTCTGTAATGACAGTGAAATCACAAAAATAAAAGATAACTGTTTGGTGTCCAGAATCTCATATGCTGCAAGTGGATAAAGCTAAGTCTGTGTCAGAGAAGATGCATTCATTTATTCAGGCTGAGAACTGAGTTGTAGAAAAATTGCTACAGGTCTGAACCATTTGGGACTTCAAAATGCACCTACAAGTGTTGCTGTTTAAAGCTGCCTCTAGTCAGTAAATTAATAAGCTGTGTTTCCACTAAATTTGTTTACGTTCTCTGATGTAGTTCTGTAGCTCCTATTGCGTTTGAGGTTGCTATTCTGTAAAGAAATATTTCCTCTGTAAATATATTTCTTTTTACCAGGGAATATTGTGAACGAGGGTTTATTATAACAAACAGTGATGTCAACTTTCCTATCACTCTCTCCAGCTGCCTGTTTAGAAATCCATATGCAGAGTTTCCCTTAAGAGCTTTAACAGAATTATATCTGCAAAGAGTTTCCAAAGATCCATCACCTTGAAGCACTCTGAAAAGTATTATTATTATTCCCATTATACAGGAGTATGGAGGCACAGAGATCTGAGTTACCACCTTTCAAATGCATTCATATAATCTTGAGTTCAAAAGTATGCTGACTATCAATTTTCAGTGTTCCTATGAAACGTATAATATTTTGTTCCACAGAAAATGTATAACTCTACACACAAGTGTGTAACTGTATGTATCCTGCGCTTTCACATCCTCTCTGGCTTGCTCATCTGCTCCCTCACGTAGGATGGGAGCACATTGGGAACCTTTGCTCATGGTCTCCTCAAAAGGACACAAGGTATTCCTCAGCAAGCCAGCAAGGAGCAGACAGTGAATAGTTCACTAGTGTTGCAGGAAAAGAGCAGGTTTAGGATTGATGCTAAACAAGCAGTTTGGAGAGACGAGAAGAAAGTGGCTCTCTGTGTGTTTCAGTGTCACCTGGCATCTCTTGAGTCAGGAGTGCCTACAGGAGGCCTGAAGTGATTTCCAAATGAGTGCTGCTGTTGTCATTCCCACTTTTCTGAGCATTTTAACAACCCCTGCCTAGTGTATTTGTGCACACTGCAGAAGTGACTCACAAGCTGGGTTTTGTTGGGGTTTTTCTTTGCAGAAGCTATTTCTGGCAGTATTTCAATAATGTGAACTAGAATCAGTGTACCCCGAAGAAAACATGGATTTTCTTCTTTTTCCCTTCTCCATTTCCATGCAGATAGTTAGAGGGATATATAAGCCCTTAAGAAGAAATTTCATTTTCACAGCACTAGAGCAATGTGATCTATTTAATATAAGACATGATGTGAGGAAATGTGAGATAATTCATCCCTAGGTACATTGTTGTCATGAAGCTGAGAATCATCTGAGCTGCTAGACAAACCTCAGGTCTAAGTGATTGTAGCATCGTCTTTGTATGTGGGAATAGAGATTGGATTGAAAAACTGCACAGACTTATGATATATGTAGTCTTATTCCTTAAGGCATCATTTATAATGGAAAGCTGAGGGCAGGAAAAAGTCTTGGGGTGATCTCCTTTGGTAGGTTGTAAAGCCTGACCAGCCAGTTTCGTTAATGTCCAAAGCACTAAGAGGGGCTGTCTTTTCAGGTCAAGACTCAACTAGATTTCAAACCTATAGGAGTGAAAGAAATGTGATAGGAGGCTGCAAGGTTTATGTGACTAAGCTGGGCAAGAGATTCAATGAGCTGAATCGAGATTTGCATTAAATCTCATTTGTAATGAGAATTGTGCCTTCCCACGTGTGTAGGTGTGATTGAGTATGATACAGGGAAAGCCAGTAAGAAAGGTAGTAGAGGAGTACTTCTGTGTTCCCATCAAAGCTTTCCAATATAGCCACCCTAATAAAGGTGGTAGATGGGATTTAGGTTTCCTGCAGAATTCTAAGGGATCTGTGCTTTAACATCCCTGAACTCCAGCTGAACTGATTTGCAGATGGGTGGAAGGGTGTAATTTTACTTGAGAACATGTCTAGGAGCTTTGATTATGCAGCCACTCAAGGTGTTTCTTTTTATGAAAGTGCTTTTTCTCTCCTGGTCCAGTTAGTGAGGTCTATATGGGTGACCTGTTTCAAGCTCAAACTGAAGGACATCCTGAGAAAATATTTCTAACACAAATTAAATGTAGAGCTAAAAACTTGCAGTAACCTATTTGTGCATCCTCCTTCAAGTCCACTTATCCAGGTCACACCTGTCCCATGGGCAAAGGGAAATCGGGCAGCATTTTAAAAGCCCTTCCCTTCTGTATCCTTCTGTCACTCCACACTCCACTGCCATGTTTTAAGACCTTGAAATGGGTGTTTAAAAAAGGAGCCAGGGAAAAGGACTGGCCATAAATCATGCTTGGTGCTCACTGATGTTAAAGGCAGAGCAGTAATGCATCCAGTCCTGTTCATGAAAAAGTTTTTTTCATGCTTTATTCATTTTTTTTTTCATTTTGGACAATTCCCTACAGAATTGTTTTATAGAGTCAGTTGTTGGCTATTTGGGTCCATCAGCAATATCAAAATGCCACATCTTGGACCCATGTGCTTCTTCCATGTGGGACTTGGCATTTGAAGCCTGTGTGGCTTTGGGGGGATTTATATTGTTTACTGTTACTGGATAACTTTACTACTTGTAACCACTTAATTTGCAGTTTCTTCTCCTCAAAAGATAAATGGAATTTTATTTTTTTTCTCTTTACAGGCTGTTACCCAACTAGAGCTTTTTGGGGACATGTCCACTCCTCCTGATGTAACCTCTCCCCCAGTGAGTACTCAGGGAAACTGAACTGTGCTTTACTTTACATGATATTTTCAGCACGTTTATTGAACACATTTACAATTCAGGTCACCAACCATTCCAGTGGGGAGAATTTCAAACTAGTTTTTATGTTACAAGAAAATAAAAATGAAGCAAATTGAATGCAGAGTCCCTGCTTCATGATGATGGGCAAAAATATCTTCGATTTTTATTTTTCCACTATAGCATTCAGTGTCACATATGATACAACCTGAGCTGCAGATCTGCTCCCCTGATATTTGTCAGAGGGACATGCTTCACTGCACTCTGTCTCTCCACTGCACTGCAGGAAGATCCAGTTACAGCCTCATACATCATGTCTCTGGTTCCACCAAGCACCTATCTCAGAACTGCTTTAAAGGACAGAAGACGAAACAGTAGAGAGAGAGAGAAAGGGCTGAATGTGTTTTGAGGGCAATGAAAATTTTCTCAACATGCTTTTCTGCATCATAAAATGAAAACAGAATCATTTTTCTGTAAAGCTTTTGAACCTTACATTAAGCTGTAGGAAAGTATAAATGTATTGAGAAAATTAAGGAGATGTGAGGTCAGGAGCCTCAAATCTCCAAGATATTCTGGAGCATATCTGGCACTAGATGTTCAAAGTCCTGCCTGCTCATCCTTAGCTTACTCAATTGGATTGGGCTTCTCCTTTAGTGTAGACCTATGTTTCTGGTCCTGTTAATTAATTAGAAGCAATATTTATTCACTTTTCCTGCAGATTCTTCATTTACCTTAACTGTTTCTTGCATTAATGCCTTGGTCACTGCCTCTCCTGGTTGTCACCTAATATCTAGAATTACAAGTCTGTATGTTCTGGAGAAGGAAATTATGTCAATATTTTGCATGTGATGTATTCCAAGCAAATTTCATTTTGATTTTTCTCTTCTAATAGAAAGTCTCTCCTTTTCTTTGTTTTAATCCTGTTACCAGCAAATTCTAATGCTCTTATTTCTATTGCTTCTTTCCTTCTACATCTTTCCATTCTTTCTTTATTCTCTTTCTTTACTCTAAACCTGGATTTTTTAGAGTTATGGATGATGTGGCAGCAAAGTATGTGCAGCAGAAGCTGCAGCTCATATGTCACCCTTGGGTTTTATTCCTTTCTTCTTGCAGACTCCTGCTACTCCAGGTGATGCCTTTATCCCATCTTCATCCCAGTCACTTCCTGCTAGTACAGACATGTTTGGTTCTGTACCTTTCAGCACTGCTGCCGTACCCTCAGGTAAGAAATGTACTGGAATTACAGGCTTGACTCAGATTTGGTGATCAGTTCGTAGCTCTGGTTTGCATTTCAGTACTTGGGGCATTAATTTAGCACGGTGGAAGTGAGGAAGGCTTTTGAGGTCGGTGCTCCAGGGCAAGGCAAAGTAAGTCTTTAACAAGCAGGGAGTACATTAGTTTGAATTTGCCCACATTTTTTAAAGCAAAAGCCAAAAAAGTCACTGGGAGTTCAGGCATAGTTCAGCCATCTGGATAACATACCTGCTAGGTACAGTAGCAAGAGAGAAAAAAGCATTTTGTTTAGCTTTGGGATTTTTGTGGAAATGGTGAGTATCCTCTGCTGTCTCCTGTAAATAGAGGCTGAGACACAGAGAATTTGATTGCACTTCAAAGGTGTTCCACTTTGGCAAGTCCTGAGATGTCCTTTAGACTTGTGTTCCTCAAAGTGCTCAGGATTCCAAAGCTTAGTAACATTCTGCACAGACTGAGAGGTGTGTGGTTTGACTGCTGATCTCTCCCTGGATATGTTGCGAAAGCAGCACTCTCAGCTCCCCTTAGGAAAAGAAAGGAGGAGCAGGAGTGCCTTGAATCATTCAATAGTGCCTTTCTAATTGGTTAACTCCTTCTCTGATGGCATCCGATCTCAGAAAGGTTACGGTGATGGTGAAGTGTTTGGGGATAATGTCAGATGAAAACTCTCGCTGCTGGGATGAGGTTACAGCAGGGGCAAGATAAAAGGACATCTGGAGAATCCATCGTGGCCATTTATTGAAAAAGAAATGTATCTGAGCTACTGTTCCTTTCATCACTCAGTAATTTGGTCTTTCAAAGTTCAGTTTCTATTTTTTTATTTTATTTTGGGCTTTTCCCTTTACAATATTGCAACCACCCTTACATTTAGGATTACAAAACAACCTAGAAATACAGCGAAGAGAAAAAGGTACAGGAGGACTCAGGAAACACTCAAATTAGAAACAACAGTTTTAAAGCTATTAAAGATGAAAGAGAAGTTACATATTGCAAAGTATTAGCAATAAATAATGAATTTAAATGTGAAACAATGTATCTGTAAAGCACAGTTTTTTCTATCAGTGGAACATAATTATATTAGGTGATTTAATTTGTAAGATTTTTTATAGTAGTTTTCATTTCGGAGTATTTTTTGTTGTTGTAAATAAAAAAACACCTGATGATATAATTCCTACACAGTCAGCCTCTTGGTAGCTTGAGAGGAGGCTTCAAGTCTGACAGGAAGCAATTATAATTTTAGTTTTAATCTTTAATTTTCTCCCCAACCAAAGGGATGTTATACTAGCCTAATACCTGAAGCAGTTTGTTGTTATTAGGTATTTAGGGCAGCAGAAGCTCAAGATGTTTTTGATGTTCTCAAGTAATTGGGTAATAACCACATGTGAGGGGTTTTAATTGGAATTCATCCGGGCTCTTTTTTTTCATTATTATTATTATGCAATTTGAGACACTTCCTTTGCTTTTCGGAGTCCAAATGGTTTGAACTGTAACTGTGTCAAAAGAGTCGTTCTCTTGCAAGAAGGTCACACTGTCATTAGAGAGCCCTTGAGCTGTTATATAACATATATAGAGGTGCTTCCCTGTCCCTTAGAACCAGTTTGGCAGCTGTGCCATTGGCAGGAGTTGACTGGTGTTGGTGGGTCCCTCTCCCCAACAAAGAATAAAAGTGAAAAGGATGAGGAACTGCAGCAGGCAGGAGGGAATCCTGAGCATCCTCTTCCTTCCCTCTGCTTGCTCTGGCTGCTCATTTTTTAGCATCCATCCCAACCTGACTCTGTGCATCATATTCAGTCCCAGAGCTCCTTCTCCAAGGACAGGCGGAGGCGAAAGGCAGAGGGTGGGGCAGTCAAGGTTGCAAGAGCCTGTGGAACTCAGTGGTGTGGAGGAGGGTTGTGCTGGAAGGGGGTGAGTTTAGGAAGTGGTTTGGGAGCTGCTGTGGTTCTGGTGAGTGGTTTGACCAAACTGGTCCTGCTTTGACAGAGCACCATGGAAGGGGGCTGCCCAGTGCCCAGCTGCTGACCAGGTCCATGCACACAGGTCTTCACAGGCGCAGGGGGTGCTCACTGAGGAAGAAGAGGAGAGGGTTTTGTTCAGATGAGAGGAAGGATTATTGCCAATACCCACCAGCCTGTGGTTCTGTATACGAGTATTTGCTCAGTGATGTGAATCCGACTATGTCTTCCAGTTTTCTTTTCAAGTGTGCTGAAGCTCTGGGATCACTAATGTAGCTTGCACATCTCTGATTTATTGTGCTTGTTCTGCGTGCTGTTGATAGTAGCGTTAAAATCTTTCATCTCATTTTTCCCCCCCTCCTGCTCTCTTTATTCTTTGAAGGTTATGTTGCCATGGGAGCTGTTCTGCCCTCCTTCTGGGGACAGCAACCACTTGTTCAACAGCAGTTGGCCATGGGTGCTCAGCCTCCAGTTGCTCAGGTGATGCAGGGAGGACAGCCGATAGCGTGGGGCCAGCCCGGTATTTTTCCTCCTACTCAGCAGCCGTGGCCATCTGTAGCTGGTCAGTTCCAACCAACTGCCTTCATGCCAACACAAACTGTTTTGCCTTTACAAGCAGCCATGTTTCAAGGTACCATTGCTCCTATAGCTACAGTTCCACCCACAAGTGATTCCAACAGATCGAGTCCACAGACAGACAGGCCCAGGCAGAAAATGGGAAAAGAAATGTTTAAAGATTTCCAGATGGCTCAGCCTCCACCAGTGCCATCAAGAAAACCAGATCAGCCTTCCCTCAGTTGTACCTCAGAGGCCTTCTCAAGTTACTTTAATAAAGTTGGGATGGCACAGGAAGCAGATGATTGTGATGACTTTGACATCTCTCAGTTAAATTTGACTCCTGTGACTTCCACAACACCATCTACAAATTCACGTGAGTATTCCTATGCTTTCAGCCATGCCTTTCCTCAGATGTGACCGCTCCTCAAAGTATTTATTTCTGTTTTTTCATATAGTAAATTCCAACACAGATACAAACTGAGAATCTTCATGCATGTCCAGTTTATTAAATGTGTTCCAGCCATAAAGGAAAATATCAGAGAGGAATTTCAGAGACCACGAAGATGAACAGCCCAGATAGCTGAAGTCTGAAATTTAGTTTCTAAGATAGTAATATGTGTTTTGTGGTAGGGCCATGCAAACTGTTTGGCAAATGCCTATGACATTCAGACTTACAAATGGTTTCACTCATGTCCCATCCAAGCCATACTTTGCAGAAATTAGGGAATGGATATTTATTTTAATAGCTTGATGTACTGGACATGTGGGGAAATACATTGAAGAGCTGTAAAATAAAACTTATTGTGTTCATAGCATGGAGATGGGGGATTTTGCAGGTTGCTGAAAAGAGGAGTTCATGAGACACAGATTTACCAGGAGTCAGACGGAGACCTTTGGTTCGCTTACCTGCCAGAGGGCAGGCGACTCACACATTCTTAATGTAATGTAGCGGCATCTCCCTGGCTCCTAAAGACACAGGCCAGATGCAGCCAAACTTAATTTGGAAGTTGCCAAATGAAATCAAATACATGGAATTGATAATGACTACTGTGTTCAAATTTGCCTCGTACAGCTCCTCATCAGAAAATAATTTTTGAGAGTAATAAAGTTGAAGGCTATAAAGCATGAGCAAATTCTGTGCTGCTGTGTCTTTCTGAAGAAATTAACAGAATATATTCTGTTGCTGTTACCTTAATCTTTGTTTAGCTCCAACCCCTGCACCCAGACAGAGTTCTCCATCAAAATCATCAGCATCTCATACGAGTGATCCTGCTGCAGATGACCTCTTTGAAGAGGGGTTTGAAAGCCCAAGCAAAAGTGAGGAGCCAGAGGCTGTGAGTAACAACAAGGTTTCTAAACCCTTATTGTCTCTTTTTAGCTAGAAAAGACTCAAGTTAATTAAATGTTGTTTTGTAGTGTCAGAAGTAACTATTCCGGCAGGGCTGGGTGGTACTTAAGGAGGGGCTGCAGACAGAATTCACATCCTGCTTTGGGTTTGATAGCTGATAGCATGGCTTTTCCATTGATATGCACTAATATTGCATACAAGGAACCAAACTCAGAGTTCATATGTAAGGTTGTATATGTTAGTTGTATCTAATGTCTTTTTTAGCATACCAACATTCACTTACTCATGGTAAGGAAGTCTGAGGTAAAACAACAAACATGATGAGGCTGCAAAGAAAGATGTGAGAGTCTATGTGTTAAAATGATGGTTGATGTTGTCTTGCGCATTCTTGCATCCTAGTTGTTTGCCTAGTTACATTCCTCAATGTTCTGGCCCTCAATATGTGATTTCTTTGCCTTTATGGACCAAAGCAAGAAATGTTATCCAAGCAATGACTGTAAGTCCCAAGGTGTCTTAGGGAGGTAAGAGCCCGAGTGAGCCAAAGGCAAGAGGGAGTCTGTACAACAAAAGGACCCAAAGGTACAAAATAATGCAAGCTTGGACTCTTTCTGATTCACATGTTTTCACTGGCTTTCAGGGCTTTTTGCAGTTCTGGTTTGCCTGATCCAGTACCTTCTGAGGTCTGTGGCACTTCTGCCTGGGCTCCAGCAGGAACTGGGGAGGTTCTTTCCTGACTGCATCAACTATAGCAAACCATTATGGCTTTTGAGAACATATCAGGGGTGAGGTCTCACTTCCTGATTTTCATGAGATAGGATGTACTTGCTATGCCCACAGCATGAAAATAACCTCGTGTTGACTTTTCACTTTCTATTGTTGAGAAAAAAAGGTGTTATGTTCTTGTATTCTAGCCTGATGGGTCTCAGGCCTCCTCCACAAGTGATCCATTTGGTGAGCCAACTGGTGATACTATAAGTCCACAGGTCGGTAGCTAGATAGCACAGGTTGGGGTAGGTATCTGTCCTTTTTTTCTCTACACCTTGAGGTGTTCACTTATTCTCCCACCAGTGCCTACCATTGCTTTCATGGATGCATGGTTTATTTTTCCTTTTCATCTTTCCGTTTGACCTCTCCATCATCCACAGTGTATTTCTCATGCTTGGTGGTTTGCATGGCTTTTGCCATTCACTAAGTGTTGCAGCTTATGCAAATATGTGTGTTTCAGCTGCCTGCATGCTTTAAAGAAATGTAGACTTATTTTACTTTGTGTTCAAATTCTAAGGGCAAATAGGGAAACTGAGCCATTACTAACAATGTATTAGGCATTTTTTTTATCAAATCCACTCTGGCCTTCAGTCAGATGTAACATATTAAATGGAATAAGACATCTTACCCATAGACATAACAATCATTAAATAAAATTATATAATGATACATGAATGTCTCTACCCTAAATCAATGCGATAATCAGTAGAAGAAGCACGTTTATTATCTGCTTGTAAAAAATATTGAAATGGGTTTGTGTATTTTTATCTCCGACTGCAAATTAAAAACATTAGAAAATTATGATCATTCATATTAGCATTGGTATACTGATGTTTTAAAAATTACTCATCAATGTAAGTCATTTAAATTCAGACAGATGGGAAAAACGATCTTTTCATCTTTTGTGTTACAGAACATGGTAGAAAATGTGGCTCCCAGTGAATGTTCTGTGATTTGTTTCAATACAGTAAATATGTTTTGCCAAAAAGACAGTGAAGCTACAAAGTTTTATGAGTGCTAAGCATTGTTATTCCATCCAAAGACTCTCTAGTGTTGCTATTTGAAGGATATGTTTCCTTGTCTTTTCCCTATCTGCCATTCTGCAATATTTGATATTGCCCAAATATGTGATCTGATACGGCTTCTGTGCTCCAGCACAGAGCTCCTGGAGCAAATAAGTAACAGTGGTAGAACCCTTTCCATTTTTGTACAGAAATTGCACTGGGTTTACTAGCGACTTACCCATCCTGAGCCAAAGTAATTTGGTTTCAACTCAGAATTAATAGTTTCATTTGGAGTCAGTTTACTTTGTGCATTAAATATGATTTAAAAAAATCTTAGAGCAACTTAGCTTTGATCCATTTGGGAAGAATAAGATTATCTCTTAATAATATACGGTGCTGTGAGAAGGCATCTCCCCCTTCCTTAGCTTCACAAATGTAATGCTCAGCTCTTGGAGGGCTGAAGCAAAAGTAGCATTAAGCTTTGTGTCTCATTGAGTCTAAAAATGACAGTGTAAGGATGCAGTCAAGCTGGGATGAGCTGCTCTAGCAAGAGCACTTGATATTTACTCCAATGAGAGCTGCTTCTGCAGGTGGATGGTGCCACATAATAATTTGGCTGTGTCTTTGCTGACATCACCAGCTCTTCCAGCTTCAGACCACTCCAAGAGTTCTTTCCTAGGTCGAGAAAGAGGACTTTTGACTTTTGAGTCCTACACTCTGGAAATCCACATACATTTGTTTATTATGGTTTATCATACTCAGGGCAATTCTGAAATTCATCCTGGGGAGAGTAATGATAAAATCTCTGATTTTTTGACAGTCACAGATATAGTTAAAATCATTGCTAAACTACCATCACACACATTTACCTGCCAGGAGTTCTGGATAGAACTTGAAACAGCAATTTAAGTCTGGTAATGCATCCTACCATGTAAGGGAGTTGAGTGAGGGACTCCTTTTGTTCTGCTTTTATGTAACACATAGCAAAATACGTTCTTTTACCCATCAAGAGTATCTGGGAGCTACAAGAACAATATATTAGCAGTGATTCCATACGGGTTTTCTGTATTTTTTGTTAATCCCTGCAGAGTCTTGCATCAAATATGTATAATTCTCAGGAATTCTGGGAAATGTTAAATAATGTTACTGATTATCGTATTACAGTAATTCCTAGAAGCTTTCGGCAGGAACAGGAAGCTGAACAAAAAGAAAGCCCCTATCCAGTGAAGTTTCACTAATATCATTGTGGCTGTGTGCAGAGCCATTCAGCAGCAGTCCGTAGGAAATCCACTTGCTAAAGCCAGCCCATCGAATTCTGAAGCCTGGTATCATCAGAGCAATGGGAAGTCTAATCTCCATGGAAAATTATCAATTCAGGACTTACTACTGAGTTGTGTATTGAGCTCTGCATTTGGAGAGAAACTTAATGGGGAGAAACATGTAGTACAAAAGAATCACAGTCTGCATAAAAGCCACTTTTGTGGCTTAGATGGGAGATTACTTCACTCTTTGGAACATGGTTCTTACCCCAGGAACAGCACAGTAACAACTCGGCTGAATTGACCTCTCAGGAGCACAGCATAGTATTGTGTGCAGAAATTTCAAATATATCTGTTCCCAGCATCTTTGAAATCAGCCCATATAGTATCTTCACTTATCTTAATGTAGTCAGAATACTCACCTGCCTAGCTTTTGCACCCTGGTCTTTCAAGGTACCACAGCAATTTGATGTCTTGATTCCTTCTGATACTTTATATTATCATTTAGTTACTATCTTCTTTTCTCCTATTTTTCCTCTCTTCCTTTTGCAGTCTTCAACTTCAGCTCTCAAAATCTCATCCTACCAGTAGCTGTTCTATAAGTCACTCTTCCACAAATAGCTATGAGTTCTTAATAGGTACATGTGACACTTTATGGATATATTACATTTTTGTCCCTCTATGGTTGAAGATAAGAAGCAGAGAAGTCTAACTTTCACAGGTGAAATAAGATCAACTCTTTGCAGGGCTGTTTATAGCAAAATTTGTATTTACTTGTTTTCCCTTTGTTCATGCACCACATTGAGGCTGGATGGTCTTTTTCCAGAAGGGGTGAAGAGAACACTGAATCAGATGACTGCCATCTTCAGCTGATTTGTGTTTTATCCCTACTGCTGTCTTTAGATTGTGTGTGGGATAACTGTGATGAAAGGAGAGAGAGGGAAAGAACTGGTTTTAGCTGCAATTCTACCCAATGTGTTAAACATTTCTTATTATTGACATTTTACATTAAAGCAAGAAGTTTGAACAGAGGAACAAATGCAGCTCTAGTGAGATGCTGCCCGGTTCAAAACTTGCACTGGCAATCATTCATGAGAGATTCTCAAGAAACCTTCAAAACATTTGTGGCTAAAGCATATCTTCCTGAAAAAATTGTTTAGTTGTTCTGTGAAATGTGTGCAGACAATTATAAGCCCTCAAAATATGTCACACCCTTCACAATGCTATCAGCACTGTCAGGAGAGCAACAGTTCATTAGAATATTTGTCTGTCAGCTTTTGGTGGTGCTTCAGTGGCCTGCTGCCATCATCCATCTTTGAGCAAATGCCATTCTTAGTGATAAATGTTCCTAATAATCTTAGTCAGCTCCAGGATGGACTGCTATAATTCTTTATTTGGACTGGTTTTAGGAAGTTGAGAGAAAACAGAAAATTATGGACAAAGCACTGGCTTATCTGGGAGCTTAGTGATCTTCAGGAGGGCATATCAAGCTGATTCTTCATCCTCCTCTTCCTTCTGCCCCTTTTCTATTGCACCAGGATTTGGAATGGGCTCTGCATATTAAAGGCTGTATTTGCAAGACCTCTTCCTATCATTCACCTGGCTCAGTAGGAACTGTATAGAGTCCAACAAGAAATTCGTAATGATTATAGGTGACCTGTTAGGCTCTAGAACTGTCATTCTCAAACTGAAGACGCAGAACTGAGCAGGGCTGTGCTCCTGAGAAAAGTAGTGTTGTGTCTTTGGAAAGGGATCACAGTTTGGGAAGTATTGTTTCATTCCAGAGAAATCCTAAAATTGACATTTCAAGTCTCATACTCGATTGTTCATCATCATATTTCTCAGGGAATCTGAAGGGCCATGAATAGAGAAATTCAGGCTGCTTTGTGAATGGGGGCATCCTACAGATTTGCCTCCATCTCCACTGCTACAATCCTCTCCAAGTTTTTAGTTTTCATGTGACCAGCTTATACACAGGCTTCTCACTTCTTCCACTGTTATCAAGCCCACCCAAAGTAGCCATGTGCCCTTCCATTCCTCCAGCTTTTTCCTCCAAACAAGAGAAAACATACTGTGTAGCTTGTGTAGAGCCACAGTCCTTGCTGACTGGCATCCCAGCAGTTCAATTTGGGGATGAGCTCTCCTCACTTTATCTGTAATGAGGTCATTTAAAAGTTCCCTGTCTTCTGCACAACTGATTTTAAAAATCTGCCTGTGATATTTTAGTATCTTTGAGACTTCTGAACAACTGGAACTGGCCATTAGGTTCAAAAGTCTTAAGTCTTCAAAATGCTCAAAGGAGCATTGGCAGTTATGTAGATGGGAAGTATAATTGTGTAGCTACTGTTTTGTTAGGAACGGAGCCCAGAAATAATCAGCGTGTTTCATGGCTGCAGTTCAGTTTTATACTGGGACCAAGATGGAGCAGGTTCATATTTCTGAGTAGTTCTCATTGCTTTTTCATTTTGTGGATGTACAGCATCCATCTTGATACTAAAATGACAGAAACTTTTAAAATTATAATAATTAAACTGGATATTTGAAACTAGGAACTATTCCTAAGTAGGCTTATAATAAGAATAGAGGCATTCTCCAGTCATTATCCTGAACTAGAAGGTTGGTATATTTATGCTGCTAATAGAGGTTAGCTGTAAGGAAACCCCTAAATATTAAAAATTAATAATTAATAATAAATAATAAATAAAAACTGGCTGTTAATGGGCCAATAGGAATGACCTGTCTTATCACCAAAAATCTTTGATTTGAACCCCGCTTGCCAACTTTACTATGTCCTATTTTGCTGAGTCAGCATGCAATAAACAGTGAAGACGCATCACACTCCCACCCCCTTCACTTGCATCCCCAGCACAAGATGCTCATTTTGTCTGGCTCTCTAGCACTCTTATTTCATGAAACTCTTATCATTTGAGCCTGCCCTTTCTGATCAGTCAGCCAGGAGTAAAACTGGCACTGAGAATCTGTTGTAAAGGGCAAGGAAATCTATGCAGGCCTCACCTCTTCAATTGAGTACATCTTGCCTGAAGCTCTGCACATAGCAGGGTGTCTCAAAGTGATGAAAGGGCTGCCACGGTAAAAATAGTCTCTTCCTAACCCAGTCCCGTGTTATGTTTTGTGAGTGAGTTCACCTCTGCAAGCCTAAGTAGGTTCTGAGTCTTTCAGGAGATGTTCTCCAGTGATTAGTTCTGCTGTGGAGCAGATGTTAATATCTTTAAATTGGATGCAAATTTACTTCTAGTATTTACATAATGTTATTCAAAAGCATTAGCGACCTTGTTGCCTCATGCAGTAGTATGCTACACCAGAAATACTTGCAGTTTGCTGCAGTCTTGTCCCCCTTAAAATAAGAGTAAACTGATTTGCAGCATGAACTATCTCTAGAATATAGCAGCAAAAAAAAAAGGGTGCTTCCAGTTGTCATCTTGGTTTCTCCCTGTAGATTGATGAAAGCACATCACCAGTGCTTCTGGGCCAATTCAGAAAGGAAAACACTTTGAGATTCAAGGGGGTTATGTGAATTAGCAGCTTTGTTTGCTGTATTATCTGTTTGTCTCTTTTTGTTCTGACAAAGACCAGTTCTTTCCTTTCCTTCCCTCCGAGTCTGTTCCTAATGCAGTGGTAGAAGTAGAAAGCAGAAAACATTGCTGAGATGGTTCTGATACTGTGAAAAGAGTTATGCTCACCTGCCTTTTCATAACAAGCCCTGTGACTTTTGCATGGAGTGTGTACAAAAAGGGGGTGTATTTCTGATTTCAAGACCCTCCAAAACAGTGCCCAGCACTGTGAGAGAAACTACTCATGAAGTCAATAGCACTCAACTCTCCTTTTACCTCTTTTCTGTCCCTTTCTGCTCTCTTTTACCCTTTTGAGTACCCGTGTCAATACTTTACAGATACCATTTGCAATGTTGGGCTACAGGCACGATGTGCTGCTTGAATTAGCTCAAAATAATATTAGAAAACGAATCTCAAAAACTTTGGCTGGGAAGATTGCACACAATTATTGCAATTAATTTCTCATTTAGGCATCTGAAGGGGGAAATCAACTGAAAGGAAGACATAAGAACACACTTTTCATGCAAAATGCCCAGGTCTAAATGTAAAGGCTGCCTCATGTGCGATGTAAAGTGCTGATGACCGATGATGAGCTCCTCCTCCTCTTCCAAGGGTGTCAAGTTCAATGGCACCTTAGGACACTTGTTACTTAAGCACATCTGCATATCTTAAGGATATTTAAGGACAGCTCTAACAAGCAGGCTTGACATTTTGAAAAGCTCTTTTTTTCCCTGAAGGCATTTGGAAAACTGACATCTTTTGTTCCAAAGGGGTGTTCTCCCTCCCTCTCCTTTTCTTCTCCTCCTTCTTTTCACTTCACTTTGCAATCACCTCAGGTTCAGCAACTGCCTGAAGAATGGCCTGGTGTGTGTCAGGTTCACACATTAATTAGTACAGATTTTCTCTGAACTAGCTGTGATAGATCATTCTGGCAGCTTCATGTCTGTGGTACGTGAAAATTGGCACAGGTAGACTTAACACACAGTATGTGAAATGCAGTTATTTACTCTCAGTCATCTCTTCTGATTACCTTCGGTTTTTCAAGGTCACAAAATATATTTGCTTCTTGCTCGGGATAATTTCAGAAACCTTCATTTAATCATTCCAGAGGATTTCTCTCATCCTCTCATAATGCTTGTAGTGTACTCAAGGGCTTCATGTAGGTAGGAGATGGGGAAACAGGGTCCCTGCACAGTCCAGAAACGTAGTAATTTCAGAGAATAAGAGACAACTTTTCTTGGCGTAGAGGAAACAGGTCATATTTTGGATTTGTTGTGTTTGCTCCTCATTCAACACAAGCTGCACAGTGAAGCAGGAGAGGGCATTGGGACAGGACACTGGCCAGGTACCCTGGGCACAGAGTACATACAGCCCTATGAATCCCCCTTTGGGTTGTTTTTCCCATCCTCAGCATTTGTATAAGCAGTGATTAAATTCCTGTGCCATCCCCTGGCAGACATGTCTCTGCTCCACAGTGCCCAGTGATTTGCCAGCCTTCAGAGGTTTTTTTGCTCCTGCTAATGCTGCTATAACACGAGTTGATTCTAACTTGGTTAAATTCAACGTCGTGGCGTGGTATTTGAATATTTATCAAGCTGTGGAGAGTTAATGCAGTATGGCATTAATTAGCCTTTCTGCCTGTCTTGTTCTTTTTTTAGATGTCATTCTTAGTTTAATAAATTACTTTCTGGAAATGAAGTAGAATGGATTCCAGGGTCCATGGGTGATTTGCTTCCCACCGCAGCCAAGATGAACATAGTATTAAGCACAGGGTGTCAGCTATGAAGCAACGCTGAAGAACATGGCAGCTTTTCCCCCTCCCCATCCAGGAAATTCCCCAGAAAGTATCCATTAACAAATTGACACACTGTCCTCCTGGCTTTAATGATTGTACTAATAGTTCTACAGACTCCTAATCAAACTGAGCTGGGCTAGTGTTCCTCGTTCTTCACAGGCAACTCATGTTGTTATTTTAAATCCCATCACAGCTTCATTAGCTCAGTTTTCCGTGGCGGTTTCTGTTTGCAAGTGGTTTTCTCCCTGAGTTGTGTAAAACCCACAGGTTTGTTCTGCTGTTGTGCTGCTGGGGGGGTGTCTTAGCCTGGGACGAGTAACACCCTTTTACGCTGGCTACACTTCTGGTCTCTAAACTTCCAAGCATCCGGTCAGATAAATTATCATTTAATTTCTTCATATGTCTATGCCCAGCAGTGAAAATCAGTGCATGGCCAGTGCTGGAAGAGGAATTTGATAGTAAGCATTCATTTTCTGAAACAATGTCCTGTTTTCTTCGCAATTTACCCTGAGTACCCTAATCACTCAAGGCAGCACAGAAAGCAAACACTTCCTTTGGGTTTTGACTGACAAAGTGTTGCTGTTCTCAAGCAGATGTTCTTAAAATGTTCTAAAAATGCTGTCTGGAGACACCTCCACTTATTTTATTTTTGTTATCCCCAGGAAGCAGAACCTCTCTACGCCCAGATTAACAGACCTAAGAAATAGCATTGTTACAGGCTTGTGGTGCTCCAAGACTCAAACGAAACCCAACAACCTGGCAGGCCTTTGGCTTTCATGCTTTTTTCCAATTGATTTTGTCTGACAAGGAGAGAGATTGCCCTTCTGGACTGGCTCTTCGAGTGTTCCTGATGTGTTTTTTTTTTGGCAACCAATGGCAGATTCCTATGGCAGCACAAAATAAAAACTCTCCCTGCTTATCATACCACGAGTCCAGCCCCGTCCCCACAAGTGGTGGGTATCCAGACTAGGAAATCTTACTCCTCGGTCTTCTTTTAAAGATTCGTTGTCTTCTGTGTGCCACATATTGAGTAATAGACATTTCTTTTTCTTTTGAGCAAAAAGCAGAGTCTGTATGTAGCAGTGGCATTATCATTCAACAGCCTTTGGGGCACAAGTCGGCACTTTTTATGTCACGGTGACATGTTTTTCATCATCATTTACATCAGGCTGATCCTGACCCTTTTTTTTCCCTATGTAGACATATTTAAATAACAACAACAAAAAATACTGGTGGTGTCAATTTTTTTTTTATTTTATTTTATTTCTTATTCTGTAGTTTTGTATGAGTGACAGATCTAACTGCAGAACGCCTCCTGCGGAAATGATTCCCAACTTGAAACCACAGAATGAAACTTGGTTGTTTATCCATCCTGACTGAAATGTTGCCAAATGGACCTTTAAGTTCTAGCACATCATGAGGAAGAAATGCTGCTTTCTGTTGGAATACTCATGTTGTGGGCAGAGAAAGGACCTGGAGTCCCACTGAGGAAAGACAAAAGAGTCAGTATTTCCTAGGAAACTCTAAACAAAGTACAGAAAAGGAATATTTTTATTTCTTCAGTATCTTGCTGCTGTAATGCTATGCAGACAAGTGTTTTCTTCTCTGTGTGCCATTTTTGATGAAAAAAAATCATTTGCCAAATAATACTGGTATGCTTCTGGTTTAAGAGTTTGGCTGAAGCGGACTTTATAAATGGGACAAGGACGGCATGGATTTTGGAATAACAAACTGATTCTGTGATCAAATTGTTCATCTTTATCACTTTTTGTACATCAGAAAAATCAAATGGGATTTTTATTTTATAACTTGAAAAAAAAATCTTACTGTTAAACTCTTTAAATGTTTAAGGGGAAATGGCTTTAAGGAGTTCGAATGAAAATTGCCAGTTTTTTTGTAAATATAAATGTTATGAAAATTCTTTTACTAATGCCATTACACAGTAGAGAAGGTAGCAAGTTGCAGTGCTTGGGAGGGGTGGCAAACCCAATTTGTGGTTCTCACATCACATATGTTTTTTCACATGCTTACAATAATGGGCTGAAGCTCAAGTGCATTTGCCAAAAGCAGTCAGCTTGTCAGCGACTAGTAAAATTAATGGGAACACTTGATTTTATGGTCTAGCGTTATCACACGGACATATTCCACTTACAAGAGCTCACATGTCATAGACATTCCTTTGAACCTCTGCATAGAAGTCATCAAACTGTTTACACGCAGAACAAAAGAATTTAAAACTTCCTTTTTTTACATTTATGAAGCAAAAGTGCAGTGTTTGGGTTCATATGTTTAGCACATGATTTTCATAAAGAATCTATATATTTTTGCCCTACAGAGAATTGTTATACAGGTCAAATGTGTTTTCCTGATGTTCCTATGCAGTTACAGTATATTGAATTTAGTGGTTTAACACTAAAAAGACAAAAAAAGAAGAAAAAAATGAAAAAAAAAAAGAAAAAATAGAAAAAGGAAAAAAGGTTAAAGAAATCAAATGATTAATCAGTTTTTAGGGTTATTGTGCAGATTTTGATTTTAAATTGACACATTAGGATTTACATTTTTTGTCATGATTAAAATAGGCCTGGAGTTATAAATGTTTTACTTTCTTTCATCTCTGTTATAAGCTAAAAATGGTTTAGAAGACAGAATAACTGGGGTGGCAACTGTTGGTATGTGCAAAAAAGTCTCACAACATGATTCCAGTCTTTTATTTTGAATTAGAGAAATTAGAGAAATGTGCGTTACCGAATGTATGTGAATGAAAAATTAGCTGTGAATAGACCTAATGAACCTGCAGAGAAGAGAACTTTTATCCTCATTCACGGTCATCTGATGCTTCTTCCTTAGTCATGTGCGAACAGCTTTGTAGCAAATCTTATTTTCCCACCTGAAGAAAGATCAATTTTTCTAACTGGAAAAGATATTTAAAATTTGGCAGATTGAGTGTTTCAGGATTAAAAGCAGAGGTAAAAGTGTTTCTAAAGGACATTTCTGTAAGAATATTTTCATAATTTGCACAGTGGTGCTACTTTCTTCCTCAGTGGGTTTTTTTTGGGTTTTGTCCTACACGTGGAACCTCAAAGACAGTTTTGGTTCATCATAGACATTTGAGGTTTAGTGTTGTCAGTGCATTTCCAATTATGGGGTAAAACGTTGAAAGAAGAGATTTATGTCTCAGAGGATCCATTGACATCATATTTATAGGAAGCGGATCATTAACGAATAGGTGCCGAGGGAATGAGGCTGGAATTTTAGTCTCCTGAGAGACGGCTGGACCATCACCATGGACCTTTGTCTTACCTTTACCTATGCTCATAAATAAAAAACAGTTCCAAGTTGTCTTGTCATATGATCGTCCTTGTCATGGTTGAGATGCTGAGTCAAGAGGGCTGGAGGGCCTCTGCACTGTACCAGTATTGTAGATAACTGAAATATCCAGCTTGTGCAATTGTTTAATCCCTCATCCTTCACTAGCACTAAATTCGTCACTTTAAATTTAAAAACCAGGGAATCCCACCACCCATCCTGTAATCATCCCCCATAGGTTCTTGATCTTTACCTGTCATGAAAAGATATTTTGATAGATCGTAGTCATCCAAGTGTCTGATGAAACCTTTCATCTAATAACGTACTGGGCACCTTCTTTGCAAAGATGTTTACTCCGTGGTTTTCATTCATTTTTATTTCTGCATTCTGACACTTATTTTTTTAATAAAGATGAGAAAGATAAAATGACTGTTGCAGTACATTTCTAAACCTACTTTAACTTTACCTCAGATAATGACCATTTGTTAACATATACGGACACATTATTTTTAACTTTATGTATAACGCATTCAACAACAATGAAAGAAACCAACAAATTTTTAGAAATTTTCCATTAATTTCTGTAACACACCATGTAATACTGTTATGAATAAAAACATTAAAAAAAGGTGTCATTTCAGTAAGTTTGTTTCCTAGCTTTTGCTCTTCCGGGATAATTCTGCCATTCTTACTGTGCGGTGTTGGTGTTTAACATGGACAGTATTTTTGACAGTAGAAGTATCTGGGAAAGGAGAAAATCCTCGAATTGGGGGATAACTATCTTAAACACTAAGTGTAGCTTATCTTGCAGATACATAATTTGCTGATTTCAGTTGCTGCCTCCATCTTTTTGGGTGTTTTAGGATGAGCATTCCAAACCGGTAGGTATTTTTATCACCTCTTGCAAAATTACACATTCCTGAGAGAGGCCACGTTGTTTGATGCTCCCAAAGCTGGTGTACCTTCTTGGCATGAGAAGCTGAAATTAATTTTGGTCACATTTTTCATTCAAGTAAGATTTGAAATTAAAAATGTGCATTTAAACTTGGCACTTTTGAAACCAGAAACACACACACCCCCCCCCAAAATTTCCAGTAATATGCACAGAACTGAAAGCAAAGCCTTGATCCCGTACCACATGGTAATTATACCACCTTCTGTATCAGGGGGACCTTTCTGCTGCTTGGGGCAACGTGTAGGGTTTGCTGGTGTGAAACTCTCAGTGCCACATGCAAAATAATAATGTTTGATATTCAGAGGTACCAAGCACTGGATCTTTTGGTTGAGAAGGAATAGTACCATTCTTTGCCAAGTGGGTAATGCAATAAAGGTAATAAGGGTAAGAAATACATGTTTATTTACAGGAAGAGAGAGAGATGTGAATGTGTGCACATGTACTTTACTGTGTTTCTACTTTTTGATGTCTCATCCCTTTCTCATCCACCAGAAATGCCCAGTAGGTCGTGCTGAAACATTGATTGCCTTTGCCAATGAGGATTGTTGAAATACTTGGATCCCACCTAAGAATAAAGGTCATTCTGTTGTGATGAAAGCACACCAGCATTAATGTCATTTTGATTTGTATGTGGGCTAACTGTGTTCAGATGTCCTTGGGAGGAAGAACATGATCTCTGGTTCTCAATGAGCTACAAATAATTAACTTAAAGTGAAAAAAGATGTAGCTAAGCATGTATTTAAATGAAAATGCATTTTTACAATACAGGCCAAATCTGCTCTTGTTGGTATTCTTCTGGTACTCTCACTGTGAAGTTGGTTGAAAAATCAGAAAAGTTGGCTTATGTTGCACAGTTGCTATGTAAACTCGGTTTAAAAATTCAGAAGGAGCAGGTTTGAGATCTAATCTGGCAGTGGTGAGGAATCTTGAAGTAGGAAGGACCTGGCTGTGTGTTGGCATTGTTCAGAAGGGGAAAAAAGTCTGATTCTTTCTGTGCTGTGTTTATGTACTGTATTATGTTAATACTGCTGTAACTTAAGCACACTAGGAGTCTGTAGATTGTATATGAGAGTATCCAACTCAGACATGCTTAGTTCAAGAAATGGTCCCAATTTAACTAATGCTAATTAAGGCCATGATCTCCTGCAGTAATGAGAATTTATTTAGCAAACAGTTTGCAGAATCAGCCTGCGGTTTTACAGAAGTGAGAACGCTGACAGATCTCTCTTTTCCTCAGTGACTTCTGGGAAAGTAATTGATTGTATAGACTGGGAATATGCAATTTTAACTCCCTTACGTTGGATTAAAGGCAATGTTTTATGTGCTTTAATCACTAGTCAGTGACAGTTGCTGCAGCAGGGAAGTTAACCTCTTTCTGGCTGTTTGTAGGTTGTGATATGATTTTCATGCAACGTTTCCTTTTTTCTTTGCTTTGCTTTCTAAAGAACTCCTGTCAAGTTCATATTTTTTACTTTTCTGGCAAATGCTCTTCTCAGTCAGAAGAGTTATCACGTCAAAGAAATGAAAGGGGATATCTGTTGGCAGTTTTCTACAGAGATTTGAGTCCGTTCTCTACAATTACCTCTCTAAGCCAGCGTGGAATGCACACAGTGGTGAATGAACAAAGGGAAAGTCCCCATGACCACCAGAAAATGGAGGCACTGCTCCTGGCTTCTCATTCTGCTCCTGTTATGTGCCATCAGTGGGACTCATCTCCTGTTCCTGGCTGTACTCTGATGATACTACTGCAAAAGTTATGATTTTTCAGAGTGTTTCAGTCGACTCTCTTGTGACAAGATCTTATACTGATTTGTTTTTTAGGATCAGCCCAATTCAAAACCTTTATTTTGTTGTTTTTAAATACCTGAGGTAAAGCTGGCATGGGGAAGAATAAAGGGTTGTTTTTTTCTTGCTGTCTGAAAGTGTGGGGAAACTGAATTATACATTTCAGCATGACAGTGAGGAATATGGGGAGATACCCTGATACGATTTCCTGAGTACCTGTGACATTGCCTGTCTCTTTCTAAAATTATTCTACTGGAGGCAGGAAATATCAGGTCTATTAGTGAAACAGCTCTCTGGCTATTAGTTTTTAGAGCTTTAAATAGTCTTATCTCAATGGATGTGTTTGCCCTGTGGCTCATCTATCACCCTAAAATGTTTTATCAGCACCTGAAAAATCTCAATGAGAAGAATAGCCTCAGATGTTGCCCATTCAAGGGGCTTTCAGATACAGAATGTATTTTTTTTAAAAAGGGTCTTTTAAGATCTGATACTGTTTGCTGGCTTTTCAGCCCTATTTCATTGCTCCTGTAGCACCACTTCTATCAATACTTCTCACCAGCAAAGAAAGGAAATCATAATAGATTAAAAGAAAATCAGGTTAACAGGCAGCAATCATTGTCCATTCAGCCTCAGACATTTGTGAAAATAAAGGATTAGGAAGAATTATTGCCAGGTACTAGCTGTGAAAAAGCTTTTTCTGGCATCTTTGTCTTCTTTAACAGTCATTAGAGGTCTAAGAACAGCTCTCAGTTGCAGAAGCCAGCTGTATTTTAAATCAGCAGAAGTTACAATGCTATGTTGCATTTTTTGTAAATTTTGTACTATTTGACATAGATTATGAGTGTCTTGGTTTTTTCTTTTAAAAATGCTGTTTCTAGTTTGAAAATGAGTTTGTGTGTGTGTTATCTTGAGGTCTAATGGACAGGAGATGGAGACAAGGGATGGGGCATCGTGGGGTTATCTTTCTTTGTATACTCAGTTCCCTGTCTTATCATCTTCACAAGACCTTAGAGCTTTCAGAGTAGGTGAACCTGTGTCAGATTTGGCCTGAGTCACTGTGAGGCATTATTTTTAGTGAATCAAAAGCCAGAAGAGGAGAATTAAGCTCACCAAGGTGAGTTTTTTATGTCCAGGGCCTTTCAGAGACCAGCCTCAGCACCAGAAAATAACTGTATTATTAAGAAAAAGTGTGATGCAATAGAGTCAGTTGTAGAAAGCATTTGAAAACATTCTTTAGTTTTAAATTTTGCCATGTATTTGCCATCTTACGTTCTTCACCATTAAAGTTGGTGGGAAGCTTCCTCTTACCCTTGAATGAGCCAATTGTGTTCTTCTGCAGAAGGAAATGTGTTACCAGTTCCAAAGCAGGGAATAAAAAAGTTGCCTCAGAGAAGGAGAAAAAGAAACTCTCTTTGAAAAGTGACTAATGGTACTGTAAACAGCTGCTTGCTGGCTCCAGTCTGACGTTTCCCAGGGAGGGTCTCTCACCTCTGATGTGTTTCACAGTTTTTCTTTGAACAGGAAACTGCCATTTTAAAAAAACATCATGTTTGGTGAAACTGTATGGGTTTTGTTTACAGAGAGCAAGGGGTCACAAGCTTGAGTTGGGGTTATGAACTCTGCAAAGGATGTGTTGCACTTGCAAGCTTGATGTTCATAGAAAGGGCACAAGAAAGGCTTCATTTTCAACTGTGATGAAAGCGACATTCAGTGACTTACAGTGTTGTTAGCACTAAGTGCTTTGGGACTTACAAACAACTCAGCAGACAGACATAACTATTACAGTCAGCCACGGAGGAGCAGCAAGACTGGGGGAAGAGGACACTGTTATAGGGCAACATTCCCGCTGATCCATGGACCCAAGGAAGCAGAAAATGAGCTGTGGTTGTTGTCAAACTTTATGTGTTAGACCTACCTCTAATTCAACCAGATTGTAAACTATGTGTAGAACTTGACTGTGCTTTTCAGTTCTCTCTGAAAAGTATGTTAATGTGTAGGGAATTCCTTCTCCTGGGTCCCTGCTGCTGTTTTAAGCTCACTTCCTTCTGCTAATGCACCACTTCCTTCTGCATGTTCACCACTGAGATGTGCATGGTGAGAGGCAGCAAAACAAAGACAAGCAGCAGACAGAAGCAAATTGCTTGGAGAATTCCACATGCTGGGATCACTGTCATGGTTTGCAGTTAAATCTAGAGGGTGCTCTATATTTATAATCTTAGTAATGTTTTACTGGTGTTGAAATATTGGATGTGTACTCTATTTCCCAGCCAGCAAAAGTCCCATGGATGGAAAGGTCTTTTCTGTTAGTTTGTTTTTTGGGTTTTTTTTTGTTATGGACAAATGATTAACTGAATCAATTGTGTCAAAGGTTGAGCAAGCTGTATCACACAGGCACATCTTGGGTTCAAGCTGGGGCAAAGTCATTTGAAACAAAAAAATGAGGCAAAAGAGGCAAACAGAAAGCTTTGCACAACCTAAGTCATCTTCCCTAACGGTTTGTCCTCCATGTCTAGAGGGCTGTTAATCACTAACTGTGTGCTCAGTAACTCTGGGTTAAAAAATGGGCTGCCTGAAATACAATCTTTTATTTGGAGCAGATTCCTACAAGGATTCGGTTAATGTGCTTCTGTGTGTTAAATTGTTATCATCAAGCTGCCAAACCAGAAAGATGTCGCAGCCAGTTGCTTATTTTGCAGAGACATGGCTTCACAGGCAGAATAATGTCATTTGTAAGGTAACTGTGACACATTAGGGTGTAGCATTTGGCCAGGTAACGGCACTGAGGTTGTCAGATTTGTTTTGTATTAGTGAATATGATTCATTATATATATAGCATCCATCATTCCCATAATGAGAAAATTAAAATGTATTTATTCTTTGTATCATCAAAGCACTCAGAGATTTATCCCACATTGAGAGACTGTGCTGCTAAAAGCCATGGTTGCACACAGAGTGAGGCTGTGTCTTCTTCGAACCTCTGCTTGTCCACCAAGAGGAAGGGTGGGCAAACACAATGATATTCCTCATTTTGTACAGGGGAACACAGATTCAGAGAACTTTTCTCCATCTAAGATGCTCATTGTAGGTTAAGACTAATTAGGAAAATTAAGGGAAAGACTATTGTGTCCCAGGAATCGAAAAGAAGAGAGAAGTGGCAGGATATGAAAGCTGCCTCAACAAGTAACTAAAGAGACATTCTGCAAGGTTTTGAAGGTCCTGATCTGCTTTTGAAAGCCCAGCTGAACTAATGGGAATCGGCCCGTGGTAAGTTCTCAGCCTGGTGGGATCATTTAAGAGAGAGAATGACTTAACATAGTACCTAGAAAACACCAAATCATTTAATTTAATACCTGACAGGCTTCCATGGGCTCAACAGGGACATGGAGCAGAGAATCTCTATGGAATGGCCCAGCCAGAGCTGGGGCTCTTGTCTTCCCCAGCACCACGAGCCCAAGCCCTGGTGAGAGACAGCAAAGGGCACTCTCAGGATGAAGGCTTTCCCTGAGGCGTAAGAGTGAGTGCTTATGCCTCATGTCTGGCCTTCCTCTGGAAGACAGACATGAAAAGCAGCAATAAATAAATGATTTTGCACTCTATTCCTAGAAAGCCGACTTGAGTTTACTTATCACTTCCTTCTTGCCAAGACTCAAATATGTTTCATTTGTTGAAATATTCATTTTCCCCATTCCTTGAAAGGAGCATTACAAATGAAAGTGTAAATTGCTTCCAGACAGATCTTTGCTTCCTCCCTGCTTGCCTGCGAAAAGCCGCGTGCTAACAACTGCAACGTTTACCTTGTGAACCTGCCAGGTGCTGGGTCATCTGCTGTTTACAGGGTGGGGAAAAAGCCTCAGTAATTTATCTTCTACTACTTGAACCATTTTCAACCCCCTACTAGCAGATGGCATGGGAGCAGTGGTGGTTTGGAGTTACCGATGGTACCTGGGAGTGATGAGCACAACACGCACCACGTTCACTCTGTACACCGTCAAACTGTTGCTGCTTTGTGCTGTACTTGGCATCCAAACTGCTCGTTGCTTTGGGTGAGTGACTGTTTCTGAAGCCACGTCCATGGGATGATAAGATAAACAGTCAGATCAGCACAACCTCTCTGCTTTCGTGTTGTGTGGTCCGTAATTGCTGTCTTGAGCGATTTCTGTATTTCTAATGAATAGCGAGAGACATTGTGTTGAAGTCAACACAGTGCAATGTGTCTGCCTTCAGAAAAGTAATCCTCTTGATAAATTTGAGATGACAAATTGCCACAATCGTGTTGTAACAGGGAATTGTTTGCAACGTGCAGCCTTCTCCCATGCTGGCTGGCCAGCAGAGTGCTGGGGAGACAGGGGTTTGTTTTCTTTGAGTGTGTAAGTAGTGAGAATGTGGCTGATAGGTGTTCCTTTCTCTGGTGCCTTAATACATTTTGCTCCTTCAGAGAACTGTGACTGTAGTCTTTCCATTTTAACTCTGGCATTGTGGAAACCTTGGAGACAGTTATCACATGAGGGGGAAGATAGTGGCTGGGTTGAAGTAAAGGCTAACACTTGGGGTTCAGGTTCATTATGGGGTTGAAAGGGATTAATGGGTTAATTACTCCCTATTGTAAACCGAGAACAGAGTCTAAGACTAATGGCTTTGGCCAGCTTGGGAAAAAATAGGCTGCTCGGTAAAGAGAGACACTTAAGCCTGGTTTTCAAAAATGCTGAGTGCACACCAGCCCTTATCATTGGGACTGGTGTTTGTCACAGAGGTGCCTGACCTCGGAGCTGTTTATCATGTATGGCAGTGAGGTACCAAAGTGCTGCCCGTGCACCAAGCAACAGAGAGCCATGGGGCAAGGGCAACAACTGATGATGCAGATTTTGACCAGGTAATTTGATAGGGCTTGCACAGCTTGAGGTGAAGCTCAGGTTGCAGGGTCATGGGTTGAGTTTCCTCTGCTGGCTAGATCAAATATGTGTCCTGCAGTCACTGCTCCTGAGTGCTCTGCAGGGTTATTCTCATGGTGGTGGTGTAGAGGACTGGGTCTGCTCTTGGGCATTGAAGAGGGAATCAGGTTTCATACAGGATCAATGCCAGTACAGAATGAGAACTGAAATCTAGATGTTGCCCGCAAAACTTGGTGGGGTCTAACGAGTGTTAGTTCTCTTTGGTGTGTAGTTTTGCACAGGTATAGGACAAGTTGCTCCTTTTAGATTGGTAGTTTCACACCTTGAAGCTCTCGTGTTGTTGAGCACAGTGGTGAAGAGTCCCTTAACCTCAGTGGCACCAACGAGAGCGTGGCCAAGAGCAGGCACGTCCGATCCGTGAGTGACCTGCCACAGCCCCGCGACTGCGTGCTCTCCACCTGGTCCTCATGGAGCAAGTGTGATCCCTGCCAGAAGAAAAGGGTGAGTGTTTGTGGTCTAGGCATGAAGCCTGAGAAACCAGGAGGCAGGATCTCCTCTGAGCCTTGTCTTTATCATCTGTGGGGTTGGGCATACAGGAGGCTGCTGAGGAAAGTCCTGTAAGGGTGAGACTGTGGGCTTTTGCTTTCAGGTGGCTTTTGGCTCTTCAGCTCACCAACCCCAGTAATTCCAGTACTTTCCAGGGTGCCTCTCTGTCCTGAGAAGGTGTAAGCCCAGGCTTGGTAAAAACTGGGGCTTTTACAGGGACTTTCCAACACAGTCCTCTTCTTCCAGCGTTAGTGCAAGGCACCATCTACACTAATGGTCCCCTCTGGGACCTGGAGACACTTGGTGCATCTCAGGATTAAGATGTTTTTTCTTGTCTGCCAGCCAGCATTTTCCACCCGAGAAGCCCCATCAAATGAAAGTAATGATCCCAATAGCTTGAAGAGCAAAATCCCCCTTGCTAGAGAGACCTCTGCTAATGAGTTGGAGAAGCTGTTCCCAGGCTTAAGCAGAAATAACCAGTGATGGGAGTTGGGAAGAGTGAAGCTTCATATCAAAGAGTTAATCTTAGAAGCTGGGGAAAAAAGGAGGGCTAACATATTGGATGGAGTAATTGACTGCTTCACAGCAGTGTTGTGGGCGGAAAAAAATCCCTAATGATACAGAGGGGCAAGTAAATACACTGACAGGAAATAACAAGGGATGTCGTTACCAGTGCTAATTGAAAGAGAGGAGATGGAACTGAATCCTTCCTTACTCTTGCAAAGTCCTGCGCTGCCCTGTCAGGCTCATTTAAAGCAACTGTCAAAGAAAAGCAAACTTTCCTTCATCCCTTCCAGTCCTCAATCATTCCTTAATAAAATTAAAACTGTCGCAGATCAGAAACCTTTGAAACTAGGCACATTACTAACATCACACTTTGCTGACACTTTTTTTTTTTTGATATGACAGTACCCTTAGATCAGTTTTCCACACCACAAAGATTGTTTTTTAACTAGAGAAGCGTAAAATTCACAATTTCTGTACACTTGAGTCAATATTTTTTATTTCATCACAGTACAGATTTGCCCGCCTGGAACAACCCTCTCAGTTCAATGGAGATCCCTGTGATCACTCTGACAGAGAAACCGAAGACTGTGTTACGAATAGTCCTTGCAGGAATAAAGTTAGATGTGATGGGTTTGTGTGCTCAGTCACAGGTAAGGACTTGTGGAGTGGGAAGTGGGAAGTGGAGGTGCTCAGGTGGCATCTCTGACACCACTGCTGAACTTTCTGCTTTTACAAGAGTTTGCTGGGCCAAAGGGATGTCGGGAGTTGACTCGGCTCCATCCATGCTTGTGTTTGCATCAGTGGTTTTGAGTGAGTCCATTAGCCAACATCTGTCAGTCTAAAGCATGTCTTTACATCTTCAAATAGGAAATTAAAACCCAGTTATATCAGTAAAATCTGTAGCATAAGTGACAGCAACAGGAGAACATGCACTGGGGCATCCTTGACATTCTATCTAGGTTGAGCAATGAATTTTAAGATTAGGAGAGTTTTGAGTGAAACTGAGCAGTTAGGAGTTTGGTGATCCATGCAGATGAAGAAGATTTTTTTTCCAACTAGATTCGAACCATTCATTACAGGAATCTTTTATTTTGTTTCTAGACTGAGTCAGAGAGTATGATCATAGGTTATTTTATGTGGGACTTACACCTTGTATCCTAGGGAGATGCATTACACGGAGGCTACTCTGCAATGGGGACGATGACTGTGGGGACCAGTCAGATGAAAAAAACTGCAAAAAAGTGTTTAAAAAGTGTGACCAGAAGATGGAACAATACTGGGGAATAGAGAATCTGGCAAAAGGGTAAGTCAGTGACTTGCATGAGATGTTTTCTTACTTAAGGCTAGGAATGATCTTATGTGGCTTCAGACATAAACACTGACCAGAGAAAAGCTCTAGCAATTGTTGTATCCAGAAGTGAGTTAGGATCCAACAACCTTTGGGAACCTCGTCCAAAGTCTTGTGGACATCAGCCTGTTGGAGCGAGTCTAGAGGTTGGTCACCAAGGTGATTAGAGGTATGGAGCACCTCTCCTGTGAGAAAAGGCTGAGAGTATTGGGATTGTTCATCCTGGAAAAGAGAAGACTCCGGTGTGACCTAACTGTGGCCTTCCAGTATCTGAAAGAACTACAAGAAAGATGGAGAGAGACTATTTACAAGGGCGTGGAGTGACAGGACAAGGGGGAATGGATTCAAATTGACAGAGAGTAGGTTAAGATTAGAGATTAGGGAGAAATTCTTCCCTGTGAGGATGGTGAGGCCCTGGCACAGGCTGCCCAGAGATGATGTGGCTGCCCCATCGCTGAAAGTGTTCAAGGCCAGGTTGGATGGGGCTTGGAGCAACTTGGTCCAGTGGAAGGTGTTCCTTTCCGTGGCAGAGGAGTTGGACTAGATGGCCTTAAAGGTCCCTCTCAACTCAAGCCATTCCATGATTCCATGAAATGAGTATCTTGGATTGCCTAAAATATGAACCTTACTATAGGTTTGTATCTTTACACCATGTATTGATTTGGAGGAGGAAGAGGGAGTTCAAAATTTCTTTGATTTCTTTCACAACACTGAGAGATGGTGGAATTTATGGGCTTTGCTTGACTGGAGTAGGGTTAACATGCATCTTAGCAAACTCCAGCTTTGTGGGGATTAAAATCCAAGTCTGAATTAATCCAGCTTTTACAAGCTAAGACTGTAACAACTTTCTGTAAGATCAGACTGTGTGAAAAGAGTTTTTTCTCATTCTGCAGGGAAAAATGCTTTTTACATTAAAAAAAAAAAAAGGAAAAGAAAAACTCCTATTGCAGGGAAAAAATTATAATTTCCTCGTTATTCTCTGGAGATATGGCTGCTGCACATGTCATTGGTAATGCTTTGTACTTCTGAGTTTAATCAAAATTAAAAATAATGTTGGACTATTATAGGAACATGCTTCTCATCTCTTTGAAGCTACAATTGCTCAGTAATTTGCTTTTAGTGGACTTCCCATCTTTTCAGATTGTTCTAAAATTAGAGTTAATTTTTTACAGCCTCAGAGTCATTATCATGCAAGCCTCTCTCCCCAAAATAAGGAGAGGCAGGTCCAACAGAGTCCTGGAACGCTAATGGGGACACACATGGACTATTAGCAATTTATCCTATTTTTTTTTGTGAAGTTTTATCTATTTACACTTATGACCATTTGAGTTTATGGAAGTGAGTGCCACGTCCTCAGCTGTGTGCCACGAGGGTGGTGTGTGTCCTGACAGTGAGCAACAGAAGGGTTTTTACTGCAATACATCCCACCAGCAGCAATAGGAAGAACATGTTATGGAGTTTAATCTCCTCATCTAAAAAGATTGCAGTGCTACATCTTTTCTTAGAGCAGATTTCTCTCCATCATCCAATGAAATAAAAAAAAACTTCCCCATGATTTCAAGGATTAGTTGAACAATTCCTTGACTACCTTTATTCTTGTACCATGACAATTTTTTCTCTCATCTACTGACCTCTGGTTGATCCTTGACCAACCTGGCAAAGATCATGACTGATAAACCAGAACAAAGAAATGTGAATTAAAAATTGGTCTGGATTGATGACTTGGGTTGGCAAACCTGTCTTTAAATTTCCTGCTGGATGCAGTGAGCATTTGGTGATGATCAGGGTGGGCAGCCTGACGGAGTGAGGGTTTTGCTAGTGAGGGTTTGTTCTGCTCATCCCTGAGAGTTCCAGCAAAGACTACAAAAGCTACCAGTGCTGGTGGCAGTAACACTGGTGTCATTCATAGCTGCGTGCTGAAAATTGCCCTTCATATTTATCAAGTGTCAAAATTTGACTCTGCCTTTTGCTTCCTTGTTAGTCAGTTAGGTTCTTCTGCAGCAGCTGGGTTGGTTGGACTGTGAAAGAGGCAAAACTTTCTTTTGGGTTTCAAAATAAAGAAGTGTGAAACAAAAAGTCCTCAGCCAAACAAAGCAATCTTTTGCCTTTCTCAGCCAAGGCATTTAGTGTTTACCTTTAAATTGATTATATTGTAAAATTTTGCTGCTATACTTCATCTACAGGTTAAATATTTTCACAAACAACTTGGAAGGATTAGTTCTTGATCACAGGTACTATGCTGGGGGATGTTCTTCCCATTATATCATGGACACAAGATTCAGAAAGCCATACAATGTAGAAAGCTATACACCAGAGGTATGTCTCAGATTTATCTGCAAATAAGCACACATACATATATTCCAAGAGGTTTAGTGCACAAAACCAACAAAGCTTCATTACCAGATCATTTTATAAAAGATTACAAAAAATTGTTGACACTCAATAGGATCAGAGTGAATTTAACCCTACTGCAGAACATGATCATACTCCACATAGTCCATGATGTTGAACACAGCCCCTTATAATATCCATGTGCACTGGAATAGGTGACAATGTTCCCTTGGATCTTATCATTGCAAGAGCTGAGCCTTACCTTCCCAGTGCCAAGAAGTGTCCAGGAGGCCCCAGAAGGTACGCACTGGGCAAGGGGAGGTTAATTTTAGACAGAATTGTGGAGTGTCTTAAGAGCCAGGCTGGGAAAGCTGCCCTTGTGCAACAGCTGAGGGTTGAGCAGCACACCATGTGCTTTGTATGAAAGGTTGTATCTGTGGTGCATCAAAGCTATATTTCAAATATTATATATTTGGCCTTAATGCTTTTGATGACATAGCATGATATTTTTGAGTGTTGCCCACTAGGAAACCTTTTCCTTTTAGAATTCATACTTTAATTGATGCCTGTGTTTAAGACTTCACCTTCTTTGCATAAGATTGACATATTAAGTGAAAGCCTGAGGACCTTGCAGTATGGAGCAGATAGTAGCTTTCCTGCTGCTGTAAATCAAGTATTCTTGAAGTATCTGTGTTAATAATAATAGTTCTTTGCAATTATACAACGCTTTTCATCTTCAAAGTGCAAGCATTAATTCACAAGTATATTTGTATCTGCATTCCTTCCTCATGCTTCAGGTATACAATCACTATGCAGGAAATGAGACATGTTGTTTTTCCTTTCTGTTTAGACCAAAGGCAAATATGAATTTACAATGACTGAATATGACTCCTACTCAAATTATGAAAGCAACGTCCTGAAGGCAAAGGCTTCACAGTCAAGCTTCAGCTTTGGTATAAAAATACCAGGACTGTTTGAGCTCGGTTACAGTTCAAACGACAACAGGTTCAAGAAGTTCATTCAGAGGATGAAAAGATTTTCTTCAACTGTAAGCACTGTTCCACTTAATTCTCTTCTAACATGTTATCTGTTAGTGTGTGAGTGCCAGTTTGATGCTCATCATCAGGTCAGCAGCCATGACCGGGATAAATTAAATCTTTTCCACCACCAGATTTTGCCGTTTGGTCAAGTCTTTTCTACAGCCACAATGCCTTCATTTGTGTTTACGGCATCCGGGAGCTTTTCCATTCGCGTCTCAGCCAGGAACTGAGCTGCCTAACCTCTGGAATCAGCCACAAATGATTGAGAGGACTCAGTGAGCCTCCTGGGTCCCTTCCATCTGTGGATATGCTATGATTCTAACTGAGTGTGGTCTGTGCAGTGTCCTGCTGGGCATCCACATTTGGATGTTTGTAGTCAAGCCATTTAAAAAAGTGAAACTAAGCAGCCTGTTCAAATGGTCTCCTCTCCTTACAGTCACCTTGCTACTTGGAGATGTTCAGGTGACAGTCCCCACATGGCCATGGGTGCTGGGTCATGAGAGGTTCTTACTTCTGATACCAAAGCAGTCTGGGAGTGCAGCCAACACAGTGGCTCTTCCAAGGGAATCTGCAGAGGTAGAATTGGGGTGTAGCTATCAAACCCCAGAGCCCAGGGTTCCCCCTTGAACTACTGATGAGTGGTGGCGACTGAGATATCTGGGGTGAAAGGAGGGCAAATAGGATCTCTGCAAATAGGACGCAGCAGCACCCCACTAGTTACTATGGGTGGAACAGGCTCGTGGGGTGCTGCTGCGTCCTTGCATCTTGGATATGCCAGAGCAGAGCGTGGGCCCTGCCTTTCCCTGTGTCCCAAGAGTGGCCTGACTTTCAGAAACTTTACCACTAAAAATTTTACTTTTGCGAAGTTAAAAGATTTCCAGTTGCAAAGTGTAAAATTGATAAATCCTGACCAGCGCTAATTATTTAAGAGCAAATAACCACACACTGTCACGAGAATGACATCTGTCACTTCTGGACTCTCTTGTGTTTCTGCATTTCATGTAGTCCAGCAAATTCATCCATGCCCGTTCTGAGCTGGCTGTTGCTGTTTATAAGCTGAAGCCCCGAGCCCTGATGCTGCATTACGAGTTCCTGCAGAGGCTCCACCAGCTGCCAACAGAGTACAGCTACGGGGAGTACAGGGAGCTCTACAGGGACTACGGGACACACTACATCACTGAGGCCACTGTCGGTGGCATCTACGAATATACTTTAGTCATGAACGGCGACGAGCTCCAGAAGGCAGGTATGTGCATCTGATGGTTGTGAAGGAGCTTTGGGACCAGTTTTTTCGTGGGAAAACCCCCCTGCAGGCACACAGTGATGGCTCAGGTCTGAGATGAGAAAAGAGAGATGGTGGAAGAAGGAGTTAAAAATGTCTGAAAAAAGTCCTGCAGGCTGTGGGAGTAGAAGTGCTTTATGGCAGTGAATAAAGAGGTTTTCAAAGCATTCTCAGCATCATGGGCTTGTCCAGTGGTCAGGCTGTGGGTGCTGCCAGTTCACAAAGAAGGGCCCTGGAGCAAGTATTTTAGATGACACGTTTTGGAGGCTGACAAGAGGTTGAAATGAATGAGAATCATGGATCTTAACACTTTTGTTAGCTTTGAAAACCTTCACCTAAGTTCTTTTCCATTGCCTTTCAAATGGCAGTTTTGAAACACCTTTAGCCTTGAGAGCTTTTCTGGCACGTAGGAAACAGTAAATAATTTGCTGGGTGACTCTTGTGCCTGACATTGCTCTTGCTCTTTGACTCTGGCTTCCTTTGTTGCAAGAAATGATGATTGTTGTGTGGGACAGAGCAAGCTATGTGACATTAATCAATAGCTGCACTCTCAGTTATTTATTCATTGGCATGGGAGTGAGGACCTGCCTCTGCTGTCTGTTTGCAAAGGCATTTAGTGGACTCTGCTGTAGGTGATGCTCAATCTGTTTGCTCTTCTGTCGAGGAAGTTCCTTATCCTGTAGTCAGATAGAGCCCCGAGGGACAGAATTTAGATTCAGATTTCACATATTCAAATTTTAACACTGTTTCCCAATTTCAGCTATTGGTGTGGGCCCATCACAAGCCACATTTGCTTGAACTAATATGTATTATTGTTTGCATCAAAATGCTCCACCCATCAGTGTCTTCCGACCTAGATCAGGATCCTACAGCAGTAGCAACATCTTCACACTGTCCCCAGCACTGAGCTGGGCTGTAAGTTCTCACCAGGGTTTTTTAGGTCCGTTTTCTGTGTATATGAATATAAAACATCAAACAGTTGTATTAAAACGCTACAATTTTTTGATGTGTATTTAAGGTTATTCTCTGAGCGATGTCCAAAAATGTACCCAAAATGGCTTTAACATTGGTGCAAATATTGATGAGGTCTATGTGAGGCTTGGAATAAATGCAGCTGGCTGTAAATCCATTTTTAAAGAGATTGGAGGTAAGCATGAAACACTTCTGCCATTTCATTTATAGCCTTTGTCATAATGAAAAGAAGATTTTTTGATCTTGCCTGCCTGAAATATTTCCCAACTCCCTCCCAGCCACTTTTGAGTCTGCTGACTAACCCCAGCCGGGCTTAATAGAGGGGGAGATGTCTCAAAGCTTGGGTTTTTCCCAGGATTTTCTTTACTGAGTAGAGAGTAAATATCTGCTCAGCATCCCCAGGAAAAGCAGGGAAGGATCAACCATTACCCACCTACCTGTTGCTGTGTTACCAATCTCCCACCTCTCAGCAGAGCAGCCCAGCATTCCCCTTTTTGCACCCAAAAAAAGCTCTAATGGGCTAAAAAGGGAGGTAATGGTGTTGTGAGAGCCTCAGGGAATGTGGGGAGCTGGGGGTGTGCAGTGGGAGGAGGGTGCACCTGAAAATACATGGAGGAGAACAAGCAATGCTCCTGGTGGTGAGGGGCTGTGGATGGACTTGTGAGCTTATAACCATAGGGTGGAAATTTAGGGGAGAGACAAAGGGTGCAGAAGAGGAGCATGGGGTATTCTTGCAAGGGATCAGGAGGGACATAAGACACACTTTGTAGGAAATCAGGTGTGAAGCACTTGTAGCGTTTTTCCTTTGCCCTCTGAGTGTGATGGATCCTGTGCAGGGGTGTTTTGCTCTTAGCTTGTATCTCAACTGCAGTCCACAAAGACATAACTGGGCAGAGCTGGCCACTTTGTGAATGTATTTTTGCAGACAGCACCTCCAAAAAAAAGTATGTGGAAGATTTCATCGCCCTGGTTCGTGGCGGAGCAAGTGAACACATCACCACGTTGGCCTACAAAAACCTACCAACAGCTGCGCTCATGCAGGAGTGGGGAGATGCTGTACAGTACAACCCTGAAATCATAAAGCTAAAGGTACTTATCCATCACTTCTTTCAGCCTTACTTAGATGAGCACCTTGGAGAACTCTGTGTTCAAATAAACAGGATTAAAAGAAACAAACCCAGAGGAATAATAGACCTTATTGTGCAGCATAGTTTCTCTAAGACTGGGAATTCAGAAAGTCAAAGGTGTGATGCTTTAAAAATTGTGTGGTTGGAATTACACAGAGTAAATAGCTTTGACCCTTGTAATGTGGCTGTGCAGATGTGATCCTTTGCTGATGCCAAGAAACAGGCAAGACAATCCACCTTCTGTTTTACCAGTGTATAACTTACCAAAATATATCTCTGACAGCATAGATTTTATAAGGACTTCTATTTTTCTTGAAATTTTTCATCTTCTGTGAGAACCAGTGACAATTTAGCAACAATCCTTTCAGTTCAGAAGGTCAAATAGTTCATCATACATACCTGGATGTTTGTGCAGTTCAGCTAAACCTTAAAGAGGTTAAGTTAGGTTAACTTAAAGAGGAGTTAGGTTTTGAAGAGTCAAGGATTTTTGATACTGAAGAGTTTTAGAAGTGTAAAAAGCAAGCAGAAGTATGTAACAATTCTATTCTGCCTCATCTTTTAAAATGTCAAAATAAGTGGATAGTACAAAGGTGCAAGAGGACATTCTTTTAAACAGGAGTTTGAACTTGGTGGAAATTGATTATATTATTGTATGGTTGTTTTTTATTGTAAAATTTAGTTTTAGGCAAAATACTCATATTTCTAAAAGGTATTTGTTTCTCAAGAAAAAGGGGAGTTTTAAAAATATGAAGCAAGCAAAAAATCAGTAATTTGGAAATGGAGCCAGTGCCTGTGTGGCACTTTTTGCAGCAGAGGTGTCTTACCCAAGCCCCCGGTGTGCTGTGGATTGACCTTCCAGAAAAGCACTGGGAGGTCTCAGGGCAGGAGACAAGAGAAATGCAACCCTCTGCACTAGATCCCACGCACAGAAAAATCTCCCACAAGAAATTACTGCGTTCTTTGTCTTGCCTGGCATCAGTGACCAGGCTGCCCAGTGAAAAACCTCAGGCGGATGTAATTTAGATTTGGTATCTTCATTTCCATACCAATATCCCTGTGGGGCTTGAAGATCAAAAGTGCCAGTGAAGTGTGACTAAATGTCAGCCCAAGAATGCTTAGTTAGGGAAAACTAAAGCAAATCAGTTCATAAATCATCTACTGAAGGGACTTGGCAGGTCACTCTTAGTGTATTTCCTCATTTGTATGATCTGAATTCAAAAAGCAAAGTATGGATCACAGATAATTGATGAAGAGTGGATGTACAGCATCAGGAAATTAGTATTTTTTTATTGAAACATTCTTTAGTTCTTGTAGTTTGAGCCTGTGATGGCAGAAAGATGATCTTTCATGCTTACTTTGCTGATGTGGCCTGTATGGCAGCATCTCTGTAGTGAGGATGGGAATTTGGGATGGATCCTCTGGTGACACGTGGCAGTATCGTCCCACTGGCAATACTGAGACACCACTTTAACTTTCCCTTGTTCTCAGGAGAAAAATAATGAGTGAACCAAAGTCTCCTTGATCCCCTATTGCATGTTCACCGTGTTGTGCATCCCCTTGTCTTCTCCCACCAACCCAATCCACAGATGGAGATCAAATTCTCTCCCTTCTAGAAGGCAGTGGAAACTCTTATCTTGGCTCCATAAAGACAGAAATCAGCCTTGAAATGCAGAAGTGGTGAAGGTGAAGGTGCTGATGTAAATCTGTGACTGATGCCTCTGGCAGCGTTGGGGGGCTGTGGAGGGAATGGAGGAGATTTTTGTGGATGGGTGTTCGGGGACATTTATTAGATCAGAGTAAGAGATCACTCAGAAAGTGTAAGTTTGAGCAAATCTCATCTAAAAATGTCTTTATCGGGAAAATGGATGAGAAAGGATTTAATGAAACTCCTGTGAAACTTTGCTTATTTGTTAACTGACAGTTTGGCTGTTGTATTTTTTACACATTTCCAACTGCTTTGGTGTTGGAAACCAAGGGGAGCATCCTTCTGAGTACTCCTGACATCATGGCTTTGTTGTTCACAAGGTTTAAGTAAATAGTAATGGGAAACCTGGAGCCTGTACCACACAGCCTTCATTTCCCTCTCCAGCTGTGCCACCACCGAGCCTTGTGATGTTCACAGCATCTTGAGCTTGGAAATTAATGCAGTTTCTTGCCTCCCTTTAGGCAGAGCCGCTGTATCAGCTGGTGACTCCAAATGACTTTGCCAGTGCAATCACAATAAAAGAGAATCTGCGACGGGCTCTGGATGAGTTTCAGCTGGAGACCAGCTCCTGTCGCTGTGCTCCGTGCCAGGGCAATGGCACCCCCTTCCTGCGAGGTACAAGGATTTTGAACCTCTTTTCTACCCTCTTAAGAGAAATCAGTTGGGAATTTGTGGGGTGCGAGGAAGGTTGGCTCTTTAGTTTCCCCTGTCATTTCTTTATCAGGTAATTACTTTACTTTTTTAAAGTTGGTCTGTTTGTAGAGTCCTGGTGAGTAAAGACAGTAAAGTCGGGGGATGTGTCTTTTTAATAGGAGTGACCATTTGTATCACTTTTATGGAAGAATTTGTTCCTTCTCAATTATGCATTTAAAAAAAGCCTTTGACATCTTTAAGTCTCCTCCCTTGCTTTTAAGATTGCTTCCATCCTCCTGGAGAAGTGACTACTGTCTCAGCATTAATTAGTGTTTGTAAAAGTGTTCTGAAGATGAAAAGCACCATATAAGTGCCAAGTACAGTGATCACCACCACCTCCCCCCGTTTCTGATAGAAACTGTCCTCCTTTGTAAGCAGGCAGTGATTTAAAAATGAAGGGGAAAAATAATCAAATTCAATGAAAACCGCTCTGCCTAAACAGACATAGATGATGTGATGAGAGCTTCTAACAAAGGGACCATTTTGTCAAGTGCCTAATTCCAATCTGCATCTGCAAAATTCCTGATGAGAATCATTATCATCAAATTGTATCTAATGCAGAAACGATCACTTCAGGTACCACCTAGTTGATTGTAGCACTTCAAGGGTTTGTCTCATGATGACCCTTGTTTAAATAACTTTTTAGGAGCTGAGTCAGGTTAGTGTTTCATTTAGGATCTTCTCAACAAGAGGTTTTAAATGACCATTTATTTTCTTAAGTGGGAGTTCTCCTCTGGGTTCCTGACATGGGATGCACATCGCAGTCCTGGGCAGCCAGAGCAGGGATATGTGGGCTTTTCCTCTGCCACAAAGCCAAGCTGGGATACTCCTGTCCCAGGTACTCATTTCTGATGCTGCAGTTTGCTCCCTCTCAGCTTTACCAAGAGCTCTCTCTAGAGACCCTACCTGCAGTGCTGTGTCCAGCTCAGGGACCCTCAACATAAGAAGGACATGGAGCTGCTGGAGGGAGACCAGAGGAGGTCATAAAGATGCTTTGAGAGCTGGAGCCCCTCTGCTATGGAGACAGGCTGAGAGAGCTGGGATTGTTCAGCCTGGAGAGGGGAAGGCTCCAGAGGGAACTTAGAGCACCTTTCAGCACCTAAAGGGGCTCCAAGAGAGCAGGAGAGGAACTTTGGACAAGGGCCTGGGGTGACAGAACAAGGGGAAATGGCTTTAAATTGAAAGAGGGCAGGGTTAGATTTGACATTTGGAAGAAATTTTTCCCAGTGAGGGTTGTGAGGCCCTGGCACAGATTGCCCAGAGAAGCTGTGGCTGCCCCACCCCTGTAAGTGTTCAAGACCAGGTTGGATGGGGCTTGGAGCAACCTGGGTTAGTGGAAGGTGTCCCTGCTCATGGTGGGGGGTTTGGAACGAGATGATCTTTAAGTCCCTTCCAACCCAAACCATTATGTGATTCTGGAATCTCTTTTGGAGAGGAACAGGGGGACTGTGTGGACCCCTGGTGTGAGGAATTACTACTCCAGTGTGTTGGAGGTTGAGCTGCAGTGCAGTGGCAGGAACAAATGGCTGGAGAGGCAAAAGGGGCGGCAGGGTAGCGACGGCTCCCCTCTTTATTGCTATTTCATCCTTTCAACACTGCAGAAAAATGATGGCATTTCACCCACTGTCCCTTCCTCACAGAATATGAAGTGCTGAAAAGAAATGAGCGTCCGCTGGGAAATGTGATTTGAAGTCTCTAATTCCCACCATCTCTGCTTACTTTTAGGAACAGAATGTGAATGCTTATGTCCCCTTGGCTACAGCGGCATTGCCTGTGAGATCAGCAAGAGAAAAGGTGAGAGGGACTCCAGATCTGAGGAGACACTCCCAGCTGTATTAGGAGTGTAGCTGATGGATGGGGAGTGATGCCCAGCGCTGGCTGTCCCCAGTCTGCCCAGTCCAGTGCACCAGGGCTTAGCTGACATCTGCAAAGGTGACAGATATACTTTCCCCACCCTCTTCTGAATTTCTTTGCACTCTTGAGGAGGAGGGTTTATTTTTGCTGTTCAAAGCTGCATGGACGTGCCTTGCAATTGTATCAAAAATATGAACTTCTGCCTAATTGACAATCCATGACAAGCCTCAAGTCTCCTCCAACAGCACTGTTTCCTAAATTTTTCCCTTTGAATAAGCCAGCATGTTGCAAACTGTTGTCCCCCAGATATGCTACCATGCATTTTAATCTTAAAATCTTATTATGTTGTTTTGAAGCGTTTACTAATGCTTCTTGGTCACTTGATATTGCCGCTGTCTCCAGACTGATGTTTTTAACTCCTTCTAGTTTAAGATGATCTGTGAATTTAATCATTTTGTTTACTTCTTCCAGCTCATTAATTTGTTTGCTAAATAATACCAGATCCCAGGCACCCAGAGCTCTGGCACCAGTCTGATGCAGTGCATTTATCACTGCTTTGTTTACAGTCTTATCCAGTACTCATTCTGTGTGGCTGTGTCCTAACTAAGCTAGGCTGAAATGCATTTTAAGCCAAGCTTTCACCAAGCTGGGGGCCAATTTTATAGGTGTTTCTAGAGAAGTCCGTGGAGCCTTAAACTATAGAGTAACACCTTATTTCAGTCTGCTTATCACACGTGCAGTCACATCCAACCCTCCCAAAGACTCACATCCATCCACTTGTCAACATGGAACTTTTTTTCTCACACCCCCTTCCTCCTTTTATCTGTTGCCTTCATAATTCTCAGGATTTTGAATTTATGTCACTCACATGCTCAGGGTCCAGAAGAATCAGTGTAATAGGAAAAGCAATGGAGAGAAAGATGAATAGTCAAGCTGTTGTTCATTGAAGTGCTAACACTGCCCCTCCCACCTCAAAACGTGGCTGAGACAAGTTTACTTGCTGTGTTTCTTATCTAGGCTTGGACTAAGTCAGAGACAGAAACATCCTACAAGAAAATATAAATCTAATTAACCTTTTTTCTCCTCTTTTGTGTCTTCTTAAAGTGTAGTTTGAACAAACACCAGAAATGTTGAACAAAGAATTAACATCTTTAAAACAATCACTCATTGTTAATGACTCTAGTATATTGTTAGTGATGTAGACAGGGGCAGAACTGTTTGTATTCAAATGTGATTCATGGAAGCTAACAGCTCTTCCCATGGAAAGACCTGCCTTACTCTGACAATCATTTCCTGCTTTGGATTTTTTTTCCAGATGCTGCTATTAGTGGAAACTGGGGCTGCTGGGCCAGCTGGTCTCCGTGCTCAGGAGGTCAAAGAACAAGAAGACGACAGTGCAACAACCCTGCGCCACAGAATGGTGGTTCATCGTGCTCGGGGCCAGACTTGGAGACAGTTAATTGCTAGAGGGAATCATTAGGAACTTACAAAAAAAGTGATGGACAGGTGGAAAACTGGTTGGGAAGATGTCACCTGACTGGCTTTCTGAGTTGGCCTCTCTCTGCTCATGGGTCTCATCCAAGTGTACTGAAGTCAGAAACATTTCAAGACACTGGGAGCTAAGAGTGTGTTATGAATCACACCTTTGGACATGCCTTGCAATTGTCCCATGGGATTGAATGTGCTTACTGACCTTAATATTTTGCCTTTTCCCTGTCTTTATTGCAATGGGCTAACTGAGACAAGCTTTATCTCCTGCTGTATTTGGTAGCTGCATGATTTAAAATTGTACTGTCTTGTTTTTGAAGGTTCCTTTGAGATAAGAAAAGACTGTTTGATCTGAGGCGCGGCAGAATGTGTGCTAATATGCAGCTTCTGTGAAGACAGCTGTGTCATGTGGAGCAAAATACAGCATGTTAAAGTCCAAATCTCAATGAGCACAACAGTAATATAATTTGACATTTAAAGCCTCTGTGCCTCACTACCCCAGTTGCCCAATTTGTTGTATTTAAATTGTCTGTCGTATGAGAAATCGTCTTTAAGAAGTGGAAACCAAATGGTGACACCAAAGCCTTGTGAGACTATACAGTAGTTTTTCTCCTACCACAGTAGGAGATGAGCCTCCTCCTTTGCCTTTCTGAGGTAGAAGAGATACACCGAGTATCAGATGCACCCTGGTATGCTCAGATACATCAGTGCTCTGGTTCCTTGGGAAGGGGAGGGAAGGACGGCGGGATGCAGCTGGGATGGATGAGGAACTGGAAAGCAGCTGCTGCTGCTTCTGCTGCTTGGGGATATTGGAGAGCAGGAGAGATGGCTGCACTTGATGGAGAGGCTGTACCTTGACTAGGGATGTCACTCCAGGATGCCAGGACCCTCAGCTGGAGCAGGATGAGCACCAGCATAATCATACAGTCACAGAAGGGTTTGGGTTGGAAGGGACCTTAAAGATCATCTCCTTCCAATGCCTCTGCCATGGGCAGGGACACTTTCCACTATCCTATGTTGCTCCAAGCCCCATTCACCCTGACCTTAAACACTTCCAGAGATGGGGCAGCCACAACTTCTCTGGGATAAATAGAACTTTTTGGAACAATTGGTTGCACATTCCCTGAGGTGTTCTACCTGTAGTAGCTGCCTCTGCCCCAGGCAGGCTCTGTTTCATCTGTTTGATCCCATCAAAGTCTGTATTTCAGTAGCTACACTGCTAGTCCGCTCAGGGTAGGACATCTGACTTGAAGAGAGTTTGCTAATGAAAAGAGCCAAAGCAAATGGTTTGCCCTTTATTACTGTCCCTGGAGCTGTGCATCACAATGCAGATGTAACAACAGAGGAACTTAGAATATTGTGCACCATGTCATGACCAACCTGAGCCTGGATCATTCCGGGGACTTGCCTCTTACAGCTTTGTTGGTGGTTAATGATTTTTCCAGGTTGGGCCTGCTGTAAAATAACCAACAATAGCTTCGCTCCAAAAAGGAATTCCATCAGTGCAAAGTTGTTCATAAGTGTTGTGAGTCTTCTAACATCCGCAAGGTCAAACACTCTTCTGAGGGTTTTTAGCAGTGCTGGTGATGGTGGGTTGGTATTGCCAGTTTCTCCCCTTTCAGACTGATGTTGTCTAAATGTAATTCCTATAAGAACAGCTCAGGCTCTCTGACATCTGAACAATGGAACATGCATTTAGTTGTAGCCCTCATGCCGCCTCCACACTTATCGACAAGGTTTCTGTGACAGCTTTAAGAAAGGCAGAGCACATTGCATATGTAAAAGATGAGTGCTCTGTACTCATTATGGGCTTCACAATTTAGCTGCCAACCCAAAACATTTCCCTTTTCCACTGTGCAGCTGATATCTTTTGTGTGATAGAAATTTGCCAGGAGATTAATTTTGGGTCATGGTCAAAGAGGTCACTGCTTGTGTGAAGGATGACATTCCTCCAAGTTTTTGAAGGCACACGAGAAGCTCTGCAGCTGAGGACCCTGAGCATGGTTCCTGGGTGCCTGTAAGGACAGGTACTTCAGTGTCATTGCCTGCCCTTCTTGAGAATGATCGATGTAATCTCACAAAGGAAATTTCTCAAATGAGTCAAGTGGGTTTTGTAAATTTAACCACCTTCCCTGATCATCAAGCCAATTAAACACATAGTGGTGGTGCCTCTATCCATGGCTGTGGCAAGCAGAGCCAGGTGTAGCAACCTGAATTGGAGCTGTTCTTCCCAAATCAGAAAAGCCCAGAGTTTTTGAAGTGGCAGTGCCTGGGTTTGTATATTTGGGGTTTTTTTTGGAGAAAGAGGAGAGATTTGACAGTTGTCAAGATGAGCAAGGTAGTCTAACTGAAGTATGACTTCAACAGTGGTTGAATGTGCAGCCTGCAGGCTTAGAAGCTCCCATAAAGGACATAACTTTATCTTGTCCTTGTGATTTTGTGCTTTGATTCAACTAACTAATGATTTATTATAACCTGGAGGGTAATAAAAAATACTATGCTGAAGCTTTTATCGTTTCATTTTGGTTCGCATTAAATTTTGGTACTATCTTTTACTGGTGTTTCTAACTTCCACTTTCTGTGTAAGTTTAGATTAATAACCCACGTGTGAGAACTCTGTGTGTGTGTTCAGTGCTGGCTGTGCTGCTCTAGCCCATTTCTCTGGTTAAGATACTTGTCTCAGTGGGCTCTACTACATCCTGTATTATGTTTTCACAAGTAGTTTGCTTGAGAAAAAAAAGAGGGTAAACATGGAGAAGCTGTATTTTTTTTGCATCTCCCTGCCTGAAGACATTGCTGCTGTGATGTTGCTGGATCCAGGCAACATGGCTTTGGAAACTCCCAAAAGGGTATTTCAGGTAAGTTGTGGTTGTCACATCCAGCTTTCCCAGGACAAAACCGACTTGACTCTTGCTACCCTAAACATCTCCATCAGGTGTGGTTAAACCAGACTGCTTTCCAGCTGAGATTCCCTTGCTCCCTGTTGTGTCATATCATGTACACATTTTGTGTTTACCTGTGAGGCTGGAATGTGGTCCACACTGCAACTGGGGATTTATAAGCCCTTTGGTAGCCATAGTATTGCTAAATCACTTTGCCATGCTCTTGTTTCTTGTGGATATAGTTGTTCCTCCCCAGGTTCTCTCCCAGATCGATTTAGTGGAAAGCAACTCAGAAAGTCCATGCAGAGGTGTTAACAGTCCCCAGAATTTCTTTGTTTCACTCTGATGGCTGAAGAGCCCAGTGAGCACTCAACACAACTGCCTGATTTCAGGTCAAATTATGCCTACAGATTAATCTTCCTTTTGTATACCATTTTAATGCCACCCTGCTTCTGTAAATCAACAAAAGTAGAGATGAGTACAGTAATTATTACGATTATGAACACATATTTTTACTTATTCTTAATGCAGCACCATGAATCCCACTGTGTTGGGCATGATAGAGCAGCACCACAAGTACCAGTCCCTTACCAAACTTGCCAGAATCTGGAATATCTTTCGTTTCAGGTTTTTGGCATGGGATTACATGTTTTGTGTCTTCCTGTGCCTGTGCATTCCACTGTATAAAAAGAAAAGCAATAATTTCTGAGCTGCTTCTGCTGAGGAATTTTTGCCTGCTCTAAAATCACAGGCTCAGAGGGACGGAGGCGTTGGGGCAGTCGACGTGACATTGACCCCGAGGTAGAAAACAGCTCTGTCTCAAGCACTGCCCTTATCTCCTCTTCTGTTAGCTGGTTATCTGGAGCCTGCACCTTGCAACCTCAGGTGTATTGTCATCAATCATTTGCTATTTTCTTTTGCGTGCTGGTTCCTCTCTGCCCTTCCTTTGTTAATAACCCAGTTTGCCTATATCCATAAAAATATCTGATTGTGATACCATTTATCCAAAGCGCCATACATCCATCATGTACTTATGAGCGAGATAAACAAGGTCTCCTGGGAAATATGCCGCGAGAAATATATAGGATAAATAACTATATCAAATGTATGTCAGTGTGCAAAAGGGGAAAATCCATTCATTAAAACCTGGGTGGAACTGCAGTGTTTTATTGTACCCTCTAAGCTTTTAGTTTAACTAAGAAACATACATTTCTGCTGCTTATCTCATCTTGCACAACTCTCATGCTACCCACTTCAGCAGGAGATATATTAGCTTCTTCGACTGCCATTGTAAATGTGTAATTGCTCATAATCTTTTCTCTTTTTTTTTTTTTTCCCCAGACCTTACAGGCAGCTTCTTCCTTTTTTTTTGACTTCGGCTTCGCTGCTCCTGAATTTCAGCATTCCTGATATTTGAGCCCTGGGGGTAGTGGAGGACTGGAGTGGGAGGAGAGGGGCACTACCCACGTGCCTTTGGTGTTTAAAGGAAGCCCTTGGGTCTGTATTTCAGTGCCTTGGGTTGTGAGCAGAGTCATGAGAATGAACAACTGCAGGTAAAACATAGCTTTTTCTGCTCTTATTTATATGTGTTTCCTAGTGGCATTTTATATGCAGTTTCTTTAATCACTTGGATTTATTCTTTTTTGAGGTTCTCTAGCCTGGAATCTATCCTTCTAGAAACAGGTCTAAAAGCTGAGGATGCAGGTTCCCTTCCTGCAGGCCCCATCCCTCCTCAGCCTCCAAGGCATCAGGTCTTTCTGTTCATTAATTTCTTCCCTCTGGTCACAAAAGAAGCATACTTGGCTTTCTGACTAAGGTGACTTTATACTCATTTGTTTGCAAGCATTTTCCTGAGTCCTAAGAAGTTGGTGTAAATGTAAGAACTACCTAAGAGCCAAACTGGTCTTTGGTATAAGAGCCCTGTCTCATGTTTCTACTTAAACTAATGGTTTTAAACTAAAAGAGGAGTGATTCAGACTTAGATATAAGGAAGAACTTTTTTACAATGAGGGTGGTGAAACACTGGCACAGGTTGCCCAGAGAGGTGGTGGATGCCCCATCCCTGGAAACATCCAAGGCCAGCTCTGAGTAACCTGGTTTAGTTGAAGCTGGGATCATGGCAGAGAGATTGGACTAGATGACCTTTAAAGGCCTCCCTTCCAACCCAAACTATTCTATGATTCTGTGATTCTAAGCAGTTGGTATAAAGGTAAGAATCACTTATAAGTCAAACTGTTCCTTGGTATAAGAGACCTGTCTCATGTTTCCACATAACCTGGCAGCCCAATGCCAGACAGCATTGATCAAACCACTGATGGGAAAACCTGCTGAAATCCTACATTTCCTATTCCTTTGAGAAGTCTAAATCACACCGGTCTGTGGGTGCTTCATGCTGCTGCATTTTCCTAACAAAGAAGACATCAGAATCAGGCCCTTGGGAGCAAATTCCTCTCTGGGTAAATATCACCTTCACCTGGAAAAGCAAAGTTGGCTGTAAGGCCACAGCTTTGCTATTCATCATAGGGATTTTTCACAGAACAAGTACATCTGAGGATTCAAAACAACATGGTTTGTTGTTTTCAGCCTATAGTTTCATTTACAAGCAAAAGAGACGTGATGGAAAATTGTCCTTTGGCAAACATGCCCACAGAAGAAAATATGGGGCCAGATCTTCAGGTACCATAAATCAGCTGTAGTGAAGGAACAACACTGATTTACATCAGCTGAGCGTCAGCCTATAAATCCCCACTGACACGCTGTTGAAAAACAAGCATTTCCAAGCACCAGAGCTATACCTGAGCAATTTCTTTCACTAAACCATGATTCCTTTCTACTCCCTCTTTCCATTCATATGTATATAGAAGGGCTGCTTTGTGCTTTGAGGTTTTGGTGCTCTTGTTGTTGTTCATAATGCCTGATTCCTTCTCAGGGCTTTTTTTCAGTTCTTCCCTTGTAATGAAAAGCTCAGTAAAATGAAGTACCTTTTGCCTTCCACCCATCCCAGTTTTTTGTGGCAGTTCATTAAGAAGAGGGAGCTGCAGGCTCTCACCCTGGTCTCTGGGCACAGTTCAATACTGTGTGCATTCTTGTGCTGAGATTTACGTCTCACATTCAAAAAAGCTCCTTAAATCAAGCAGCCCGTTAGCATCTTCTCAGGCTCTGGGTGCCTGGGAGATAAAATGCCTGCGTGCTAATAGTCAATTCATCACTGATCTCACAGAAGAATAGGCTTTGCTTATGTGTGAACATCCTCTGCAGAATGGTTGTGTTTGAGCCTCTCCATTTATTACTTTATTTATTTATTTTAAATTCTTCGTCAGTTTGGATTTACATTTTGCAATGATGCTTTTTAGGCTTAAGGCTTCTCCACACAGAGCAGCATATGGCTTTGCTGCAAATGCAGCCCTGGCCAATATGCTGGACTTAAAAATCTGACAGTGCCAGCTTACAAAAGTTCCATGGTACATATGTCAATACCAGCTGCATAAAACTGCAAGGATCATGAGCTTCTTTTTGTGTTTTGCAAAGGCAAATATATCAACTTTCTGAGAGTCAAGCTTACTTATGTAAACACTTGCGGTAAATTTATTTCATGACATGTTGTAGCCCCACAGTCATCTAGCAGCAAAGCCACCTATGTGAATTTTCCACCATCTCCTGTACTACAGCTGTGCTGCTGTGCACTGAGTGGGGCTCCCATCACAATTGGTGAGGCAAAACATGCGTTCAGTCCACCAAAGCAATTGGTCAGGTTTTGTACAGTGAATCCAGCACATCTCCATATGTATAGAAACGCAATACCAGCCGATTATTTGTCCTCAGAGTAATTCCCTTGCATGCCTGGAGTATTTATAGCCCAGCACAGGCTCCAAACCACTCTGACCTGGGTACCTGTGGGCTTTCAGCAGGCTCTGCTCTGCAGGGGCCTCCCAGTGCAGGGTTGCCCACCATTCTGTGGGGCGGGGTTGGTGCACTGCCGGCTGCGCTGTGACGTGCCTGCCTGGCACGGGGACCAGCCTGACCAGCAGCTCCAGCGCCCATCTGTCACACCACCTGCAAACACATTGAAAAGAAAGGGAAAAACAAACAAACAAAAAGAAATATTTAGTTCTGAAGTGCCACCTACCTTGGGTGGGAGCAGGGGAGGGAGATGGAGCAGAATGCCAACAACGCTTTTGGATTTCAGCTCTGGCTGTAACCCTTCTGGTTATGGATTCCCTGCTCCATCCCAGCAGTGCCCAGCACACGGACAGCTGTTGAGATAAAGGCCCTTTGAAGCCAGGGGAGATGAATCACCTCGAACACCAGCAGCTGTTTCTTTTTCTTCTCTGCTCATTCGAAAGGCTGTTCCCTGGCTCTCCTTTGCCAAAGGGTACTGACAGCTCTCTCTGCACTAACTTTGTCACCCCTGACCAAGGAGGAGGGACAAAAGTCCCCTAATGTCATGGAGGTGTTGTGGAAAGTCTTCCCATCCTTTTGGAGATGGGTCATTTCAAGGCTTTTCCATCACAGTACAGACTGAGTTGTCAGGAGCAGTCGATACTATGGATTATGGCAGCGCTCCTGAATGATGGGAATGCTTGATGGCTGTCATTTACTGTCATTTTTTATTTACTCATCTGGCCTTCATGCCTGGCTTGGGCACTTTATTAATCCAGACAGCACAAATGGATGTGTATGCTCTTGCTTAGTGCTGAGTGTAAAGCTGGGTTTTCCATCTGCTGAAACGCTGTGCTTTAAAAAAACTGACTATGGTCTTAAATGAGTTTTGGAACTAAAAATTTGAAACTAAAAGTTGTGCATGAGTCAGAAGTGTGTCTGTCCACACTATTGCAAAAATCAGGGAGCACAAGGCTGGCCTGTGCTCTGCTCTCCATGTGCTCTTTTGGGGGCAGGTCCCAAGCCTTCCATGCAAATTCCTTGGATTTGGAGGCAACTCAGAGAACATGAGCTTTTTAAAGAAACCCACTTTGCAGTCACTGAAGCAAAGCGTTTGAATTCAGCTTCATAAACCATCTACCCAGCTCTGCTCAAACTCCTTAGCTCATCACAGCTTTGATTTTCCAGCGTGAGACCTCAGTGATGAGCACATGGTTGAAGGCCTGGAGCTCTGCCTGGTGGAACTGCTCTGAAGATGGATTTTTCTGCCAGCTTCATGTGCTGAGATTTGGATTTTTTTTGTCATCATGAATCAAGACAAAAATATCCAGAAAGAACTGCGACTTCTTTTGGAGATGAAAGAACATGTTCCAAGCTTGGCTTTTGTTGCCACCCATTTAATTTTTTAGGATAGTATATAAAGTGATAAAGGAAACATAAATAGAAGCCTGTCACTTTGGAAAAATACATTTTTTCACCCCAAAATAGATACTTCCCTCTAGTTAAAATGCATCTCAGGGAGTGGTGGGGGGGGGGGGAAATCTGGTTATGTGGCAATTTTTTACTAAAACAGCATTTTTGGTGGCATGTTGTTTGAGCACCACTTCCCAGTTGTTTCACGTGACCCTTTCCCCCTCACTTCCCTCCCTGACTTTCGAGGTTTGTGCTCTCACCCTTGTAGCAGACATCCTTAGTGGAATGCCACAAGCCCTCTGGAGGATCAGCAGCCTAAGAATGTGACATGGCAGTCAGCAAGGACCAGGTGATGGTCTTGTTTACAGTAATGAGCTGTGTCTTTAGAGCAACACAGGCAGAGCTCACCCTTTGATGGGAAGTGGGGGCAGCTGGGTTTTACCAGGATAATGCCACCCAGCTCAGCTCTTTGCAACATCTCGGTAAATCTCCAGCTATTAAACACACCCTAATTTCCACCACTTTATTTATAGTAATTATAAAATCACAGAATAGTTTGGGTTGGAAGGGACCTTAAAGATCATCTCATTCCAACCCCCCTGCCATGGTCAGGGACACCTTCAACTAGACCAGGTTGCTCAAAGGCCCATCCAACACTTCCAGTGATGGGGCAGCCACAGCTTCTCTGGGCAACCTGTGCCAGGGCCTCACCACCATCACAGTAAGGAATGTCTTCCTTATATCTAATCTAATCCTGCCCTCTGTCAATTTAAAGCCATTTCCTGAGTTGCTAATTTCAGTCTCTTTCAGGACTGCTCAGGATAGCCCAGCGACAAAAGTGATACAGAAGTGAAGGCTGGATTGATGTGTGGATGCAAAGAGCTGTTGGTTCCTAGAATCATAATATGCTGAGTTAGAAGGGACCCACAAGGATCATCAAGTCCAGCTCTTAGCCTCACACAGGACCATCCCCAAAAGTCACACCATGTGCCTGAGAGTATCATCCAAATACTTCTTGAATTCAGGCTTGGTGCTGTGACCAGTTCTCTGGGGAGCCTTTTCCAGTGCCCAACCAGCCTTGGGGTGAAGAACCTTTTTCTAACATCCAACCTGTGGAGAGGAAAACCCAGTCTGTTGGCTGCTTTTTGCCCTCCCCTGTTTGAGGTGCACAGCAGGGACTTACCTCGGCGCTCAGTCTGCTCGCAGGCAGGGCCCCTGGACCCCGCATTACACTGGCAGGAGCAGGTGTCCCCCACCAAAATGGGTTCTCCATTGTTCTGGCACGGCCCACAGCGGCAGGCATTGAACTCCAACAAATATTCATCCAGAGCCCGTTTCAGGTTTTGCCGCTTGGTTTCCATATCACCAAGGTTGCTTCTGCGGAGAATTTCGTGGATGGGCTGCAGCTGCATAGGATGGAGATGGATAGCATGGAAACAATTTCAGCTGGGCATCACTGAGACGCTGTGACATTGCTGGATAAACTCAGGACTCGGGAAAAACTCATTTGTCTTCCTCGACAGCTGCATGTACATCATGCAAATGTGTTGCTGCGACTGATGGGCCCCAGTGAGAAACCACCGTTCCAAAACCTTCCTCATCTTAGAGGTTTGTGTGGGATTGGCTTCTCTGGACATGCTTTGGAGTTTTAGTAGGGATTCAAATGATAAATTAAAACACCCCAGTAAGCCCATTTTTTGACTGATTTCTTAGTGCTGTCACAATCTCTGAGATTCTTGCATGCTTTCTGCCTTTTTGAAGAAAATGTTTTGGTAAGAGCTTTGGACAGAGGGACTCATCAAAATTTATTGCCAGCCTACCACTTACAGTGTCCAAATTGTGAAATATCCAGTAAATGCTGAGAATGAAGAATATTGCCTATGTATTTTTTGTCCTTAGATGTAGTGAAATGTACCGTCGTGATGTAGTGAAATAATACTGTAACCTACAGCTTTAAGAATATACTTTACTCATCATATTTCCACTAGCAAAATCAAGTTCCTGTATACCAGCAAAAACAGTGCAGTTTGGGCAACTGTAATTATAACTTGCCCAACTGACTAGTAATATTCAAATGAATATTAAAGCTAAAAGCTCAGGACTGTCTGAGAACACTTATTTATACTTGTCCATCCGTGCATCTGTGCAAACACTGTGTCTAGGCCAGAAATTGGTGGAAACTATTCCTAAAGAAGAACTGGGCATCATCTCATTGCACAAGGCATAGTGAGAGTGATTCATGGGGAGGATCAGGGTCAGCTGGGCTTTGGTAAGAGCTCTTAGGCAAATTTGCACAAGGCTGTTTAACAAACTGAGGGAACTGCAGATAAGAGCTGCTGAAGTGGACATGAGCTCTTATCGGAGGCTCCGTTTGCAGAGTGACTGCTCAGCTCTGGAGCAGCCAACAGAGAGGTCAGAGCATGGTTTACTGGAAAAGTGCAATAAATTTTGCCCAGGATTGATGGGAACTTGTGCAGAAAGGTGAACAACCAGCAGCTGGAACTGAAAGTGCTTCTACGCTATCAGAGCTTTCTGCCATCAGGGTGCTGCCCAGGAAGGCTTCCACAATCCTTCTTGCCCTGCCAGTAACACAGATCCATTTTCCCTTCTCCCACTCTCTGTCAGAGCTTTCAAACGTGCTTTCAAATGAAGACAAGAGGGATAGAAGCAGCTGCATGTCCCTGCTGTGATGGAGGTCCTTCCCCCACACCCCACAGCTGCTCTCCTGGAGGAGACCAGTGATCTTGGCATCTTGGGATACATGTGGCACTGCTGACCACAGCTGAGGAGTTGTGGCCACCTCCTCATGCCTCTGCCATCTCTGTCCCTCAAGTATTTGTTTGTAGGGTTGCTGCTCCCTCTCCCTTTCCATCTCCTCTACTTGCACCCATCTCCTCATCTCAGAAACTATATTAAATGCTTCAGTGATCTTTCCATTTTATGGGGCATCCAGTGAAACTAAAGGGAGAGTACAGCTTTGATGCTTTTTACGGCTAAAACCCCTCTTTTTGGAGTGTGGAGAAAGACAGGACCCCCCTGGGAAAACAGCCAGGAGCCCCCTGCTCTGAGGACTCCTGAGGGGAGTCTGTCTATGCAGAGCCTTTGCTGGAGGGTGTTCAAAACACCTTCCCCAGCCCCCTGCAAGTCGCCTGCTTATACAGGAGGGTGGACAGCATCAGGGAGAATAATAGGGATGAATGCAACCACAATTCATTGTGAAGCTGTTTAGGAACACATCAAAAACTTAACTCAGCACTAATCCAGCATTAAGCTCCTTGTCCATCTCCCTGTGGATGCGGTCCATGGGAGATGTACTCCCCATTGTGAAATGAATAAGAGGTTACCAGATCAGTGGCCCATTACATTTAATCTTGTTCTGTGATGGGATCACAATAAAAATACGAAATGATCTGCTCGACTACACTTTCATTCCTTATAGCGTCAGAGTTTCTTCAACTGCAGAAAAGCCTTACCTCAAAATCAATAACAGCAGGATTGTATTTTAATGACCTTCCCCAGTGACGATACATATTGCCATCCCAACTGTTTAAGAGCCCTCCGCTGTAACTGGTATCTCCCCCTCTAATCCGAGGAATAATATCTTCCACAACTGCACTGTGGCTCTTAGGATCTGAAAAGTTGAATTACACACATATTATTTAGTTACTGTTTCCACACATGCAGTAGAAGCTGCTTAATGGAGGTGAGATCAATCGTTCAGGGGGCTATCAGTGAGCTGCCTCCTGGAATCGATGGGAGCTCGGTGTTCCCTGCTTGTGGGGTGAGCCCTGCCACCTTATCACGAGGTAGTCGGTGACAAGATGAGCATCCCAAATGTTTTAAGCTGATAAGACCTGAAGAGCCTGCACACCTCCAGCCTTGGTTTCTAGTTAGGACATGGGCAATAGATCACACTGTCTACATCTCATTAAGTAATGTACAAATTTGGGATTTCCTACCCCCTTTGAGTATTTTTCTTAGTCAATTTTGACTTTTTACTAGTTGCCATGTTGCTTTTGTCATTGCTATAAGGACTGCAGCCTTCCAGCCACCCCACTGCCTCTATTTATATGTGCTTCTAATCCAGGTATTGCTACCTTCATTCCTGCTCTTTAAAGAGCAACTAGGACTCCTGGAGACCTGGACTCAAAGTTGCTGTGGTCCCACCATGTCTGGGAGATGGCACCAGAGCTTTCTTTTTCATTCCTTGTGTGACCCTACTTGAATCTCCATGCCCAAGTGACCAGAAGTGATATGAGATGCCTTAAGACACCTGCCATGATATCATACCAGCTTTCAGAAATCCTTTCTTTTGGCAGTCAGAGTATGACACAGATGCATCCAGATCCAGTTTATGCTCACTGGCTGTAAGGCCAAGTGACAGGCCAATACAGGCCCCGATCTCCTCACCTGTGACATCTGCAAAACAAAGGAAACAGGTAAATTCAGTGACTCATGCTGAGTGGAAGGAGGTTAATTTCCCTACTTGTTTTCTTTCTTCTATTACTGAAGAAAATATTCAGTTGCTTTTGTGGCCTGTATTTCAAAGTCAAGAGCTCTTCTGGGCATAAGACAGTGAAGAAGACAGCATTTTTTATAAAAATTATTTCTTAGAAAATATTAGAAGTAAATATCTTAACACAAGGCTTTGGGCATATATGTCCTTGTTTGATATATATATTTTAAACCAAACCATTATTTTTTTACAGGCTAACTCATAATTAGGGTAAAGCTGGGAACAGCTGCTGAAATCAATAATTCTTCACTAATTTTCCTGAACTCAGGATCTGACCCACCTGTTGGTGGCTTAAGTAGCAACTTGCAGGTTTGTGTGCTTAGAGCTGCTAGGGCCTTCCTGGTGCTGAGCTGCTGCCACCAGCACTGCCACATACATCAAGAAAATATGTAACTGGAGAGCCATGAAGTGACTGCGGAGGGGAAGAAGGGAACTAATGAGATGGTTTCACCAAGGTAAGCAATGTGCATATTTCATACAGCCAGGTTTTATGTAAGCACTTCAGTGTACTGCAAATAAAAGGCTGTCCTCTTTATTAGTTAAAAAGTCCATTGATTTCTATAAGTACGAGTATTGTAAGTAATAGGTAACTTTTATATTGCTCTTTTTTGTCAAAGAACCTTACAATGTTTTACAAAGCAGCCTGATGATCAATACCATGGTATTGAAAGGGAAGCACAGAAGTCAGTGGGGTTTGTGCATCGTGACTTAATGGTCTGAAGATGGAATCTCCATCTGAGTCCCAGCCTGGAGCATTGTCTGCTGAACTGCCTCACCCCAGCAGTTCAGTGGTTTGAGGTGGAAGGGAACTTTAAAGGTCAACATCTCCTGCATTGAGCAGGGACACATTCAACTAGAGCATGTTGCTCAGAGCCCCATACAACTTGACCTTGGATGCTTCCAGGGAGGGGGCATGCACAGAGTAAATTAGAAAGAGTCTTAATATATTCTGATTAATTAAAAATGCAGCAGTAAATCTTACCACTTGAGCACATTTAACTATCGCACCACCTCACTGGGCAACTTGTGCTAGTGCCTCACTACTCTCATTGTAAAAAAAATTTCTTCTTTAATCTAAATTGACCTTCTCTTAGTTTAAAACCATCATCCCTTGTCTTATCACAACAAGTCCTGATAAAAAGTTTGTCCTCATCTTTCTTATAGACCCCTTTTAAGTGCTGGAAGGCCACAGTTAGGACACCTGAAGCCTTCTCTTCTCCAGATTGAATGACCCAAATTCTCTCAGCCTTTCCTCATAGGAGAGGTGCTCCATCCCTCTAGTCATCTTTGTTGGCCTCCTCTGGACTCACTCCGACAGTTCCATGTCTTTCCTGTGCTGGGAACCCCAGAGCTGAGTACAGCACCTGAGAGGCAGAATCCCCTCCCTCAACCTGCTGCCCACACTGCTTTCGGTGCAGCCTGGGACACCACTGGCTTTCTAGGCTGTGAGCACACATTGCTGGCTCATGTCCGGCCTCCAGCCTCTCGTCCATGAGAAAGGGGCTACAAGTCCCAGATTCTACCTGGTGAGAGCTAAAGCATTCTCAAGACTTCAGTGGGAATTGCATCCCATTGCAAAACTGGGCCCTTGAGAAAGATTAAATGTGTGGCACTCAATTACTTGTAGTAAACTGTTCACCAGTTGTAAACACAGTGGGTAAAGTTCATTCACCCAAAGCAATGTGAGTGATTGCTTATACTGGTGTTGGAGTGCCATAAAATTAAACTTGAGGAACACCCTGATTAATTGATTTGCCATGGCTCCCATTGAGTAATTATGTTCAGCGAGGGTCTGTCAATACAATTTGCTATTGGTTGCAGCAAGATCGGGTCTTGATAAATGAAAAGTGGTTATCATTGCAAAAGGGTGGTCATAGTAAATATTGGCACTTGAGGGGGGAGTCCTGATAGGTTTTTTTATATGATATAATTTGTGATAGTTAAATGTGCTCAAGTGATAAGATTTACTGCTGCATTTTGAATTAATCAGAATATATGAAGACTCTTTCTAATTTACTCTGTGCATAATGTTTCTCCCATAAATGTTCTTGTAATGTGTGAACACATTATACTGTTTTCTGCTAAATAATAGAACCATAACAATCTATTTTAAAAACAAGTAATGAAAAATATTGATGGCAGAGCAACAAGGGGTCTCTTTCTGACATATGTATTTATTTCACTCATGACCACATCCATATAAGCCCTTGCAGCCTGAAAGCTAGAAATGAGTCTGGCAGCAAAACTACAGTCCTGAGCTCTGCAGTGTGGTCTATTCCCGAGTATCTAAACAGAGAAGGTGATTTAATTTTCAAAATTCAGGTTACCTAAATGCTTAAAGTCTATCTCATGTCTATGCTGAGCTAAATGCTCAGTGGCCATCTAAAGCTGTCTCTCATTTAAGGAGGACTCAGCCAAAGGGTCTTTTTCCTGGGCATGTGTTTTAGTCGCTGGTCTATGAAAAAAGGAATATTCTCTCTTGCAGAGCATTTAACACACAGCCTTGTGAGCTAGGTGGGCTCTCAGGGTGCAGTGGTTGTTCTAAAGCAGGTGCCATGTTGCTCAGCCCTGTGGGGACTCAGCGATGCATCTGCAGAGCTTCACACTCATCTTATGAAGCTCTAATTTTAAGATTTGAGCACTTATATCCTGATCCTGGCCATTCCTCAGGGAAGGAGGATAATCCTCTTGCAAACACAGCCTTCAAGCATGGCTGTGATCAACATTAGAAAAATCAGGGATTTTTTACTAAATGCTTTTAGACTGTGGCATATCAGACACTTGCAGGTGGGTCCTTCTGGGTCAGCGTCGTGTGACATAGAGCTCTGCTGACTTGGTAAATGTGGACTCTCTAGCACAGCCTGGATTAGATGAAAATTACACAGTGGTGCTGCATTAGAATGAAAATTACATCCCTACTGGGGCACATTTTTGTCTTTTGCTGAACTTCAACATCCTTCTTTCCCAAGATAAAGCATCTCGTAGCAGTAAATCTCCCCCTTATATACACAGCAAGCACAAGATAAAGCAAAATAATAGCCTCCCTCCACATGCTTTTGATTCATTCTTCCTTTGAAATTGGCAGTCTGCTTCCTGAAGACTTGCTTGCCAAGACCTTGTTCACTTCTATATCACTCACTCTTCAAAGTGAAGAAATGATTTGAAGAAGCATCACATTGCCAAACATTAGAGGTTCGGGAACTTGATGAAAATTCTCTGAATTGGTGATTTCTTGTAGAATTGGCATGGTTAACACTCAATATGGAGTGCATAGTTATCCTAGTGCTGCTGGTACCAAACCATTTCAGACCAGAGGCAGAATTTGGGGCAGAACCATAGAAATTATTGGAAATAATGGAATTACAGCAATTTGCACCAACTGCAGCAATTTGCACATGTTGTCCAAGATCACAGTTTCCTTCTGCATACATGTCCAGCCTGGAGTTACCAAGGCAGTTACCTGGGTATCCTCTGCAGAGTGGTGTGATGGTCCATAGGGGAAGTGAGATCTATTGCATTGTTGACACCTTTACAAAAGTTGGCAATCCGGTTAGTGTGCTAAAGTACCATATTGTTATTCTGCATCTTACGTTTTTGATGAGGAAAAATGTTATGCTTTGGCTCACCAGTAATGGCTACTCTTGCATTCTAGTTATCTATAGTGGGTATTTTATCTATTTGAGATTCAAAGGTGTGGCTCTCCCACCTCATCCACTCTAATTTGTTGAGAATTGGAGCTAACAGAGGTCTGTTAGTCTTCAGGTATGACACTGAACAGAGTAAAGTGGTAGAGGTACTGCCAAGTACAGTGTGCTATTTTCTGTTTACAGAAAATTGCAGCCTTCACTATGAACAGGCTAAAAAGTGAGTGGGCTGGCTTGCTGTACTCTGGATGAGTTTGCAAACCTTGAGCATTCATGAGAATGGCCAGAACAAAGACTGTAAGAAATAGGAGAAGATAGCAAGTGACACTGAAAAAATGGAGAAGATAATGCTCAGGTTCCTTCTTAAACTACCAAAACCTCACCCAGATACTTCTGACATTAGACTGGGAAGTACATTTTGTGACACTCAAGCTAATCCCCTGCCATGTGGCCAGTAGTGCATCCATCTTGTGAATGTGTGGATACCCGTACGTCATCTCCCCTGTGCATTTTTGGGCTTGTGATGAGTATGTATCTATCATGTGCTGGGATGGGCCAGACAGCTCAGCAAAGAGGTGCTGATGAGCACCCACCCTCCCAGGGTCCAGGGAGGAGATGGCTGTGGAGATCCACCCCTCGATCACCAGGTTGGAAAGAGCTGGTTTAGAGCAGAAAGTTGTGAACAGAGAATAGCTTCTCATTTTCTAACCTTTTCTTCTCATTTCCTCCTTATTAATGACGAGGATGTACTCAAAGATGCCTCCCATGGTACCAGATGTCATGAAATGGGTGCCGTAGTCATCGATGAATTTGGCATACATCCCATAGTTGTAGGTGTCTGGAAGCTCCTGCAGGGAGAGCAGTACATCTTCATGCAAAACAATGTTGTCCCTTCTCATCTTGAAACGGGCTGTCTGCACCTTTGTCACAGCTCTAATGAATGCAAGGTCCTGCAGGTAAAGAAAAAAGAAGCTGCAGTCCACATTCATTTAAAAAAATAAATTTCTAGTCTTTAGGCTTGCAGAGGAAAGCCTGAGTCTCTGACTGTCAGTGTATATTGAAGGTATGAAAACAAGCCCAGGTTTAAATGAAAGAAATTGTAATTCATTTTCTAGAGTCTTTTTCTTATGTGCTGTGGAGGTGGAGGACAAAGCTGTGGTGTTGGATGTTACGAGTTTTTTTACTGATGTGTGAGGCTCAACTTGGTTTTCCTCCATTCTCTGTTTCTGCTATTTCTTTTTCTGGTTTCTTTTCCATAGTGTTTGTTCCCTCTTGCTTTTTTCACAGCCTCAACCAGTGATACAGGACAAGGGTCAAGGCAAGCCCAGCCCAGCCCAGCCATGGGGAAATACCCTGGCCAGGAAGATGCTGATGGGGGAGGATTTCCTGGATATACCAACAGATCCACAACTCCACCTCTAGATTAGCCATTGCCTCAGACAAGGCTCCAGTGCAACCAGAACAGCCCTTTAAATGATTCCTCCAATAACTGATCATCATTTAGCTACAAACATTGTGTGAGTCTGGACAAGGGCACAGTAAATACTATAATGGTGCTCATTTCAAACAGCTTTTAAGGGCATTTTAACTCAGAACACCATCAAAGTAATTCTTCTTTATTGTTTTCTGTCAGCAGCCACGAGAGAAGTGGAGATGGGGCACGGTAAATGTGGGAAATATCAGCACTCATGTTATTAGATTGGAAAGAGGTCATCACAGCTAGTCCATGATGTAAGCCCGCTGTGAGAAGTACACCCTATTACCAGGTACTATTTTTTTCAGCATGGTATTTTAACCTCCCATAAAATGTAGCATATTTCCCCATCATAAGGCAGCTTGTATTAATTTGAACAAGATATATTTGCTACTGGAGACCATTCCCTGAGGACTATTGTTTGGATCAGCATCTTGATATTTCCTCCTCCCTCATCGTCACTTTTAAGCATTTTTTTATTTATGTGCTTAATGTAGCCATGAAACAGAATGGGGTGAGATGACATGTGTTCTGGCACTTCGTAATTCAATTTTATTCCCACTTCCTGTTTGCTAAAACATACAAAGAACAGCAAACAGGATTACTGACGATCATACATTTGCAATTACATGAACAAATTAAGGTACAATTACTGTGTTAAAAAATGCAATTGAGAGAATAAACTGACATAAGTTACAGCCAGACCATGTGATGCACAGATGATACGACTAGAGCATATGTATCACTGATTTGGTTGGGGTTTTTTACCTTTGCAGCATATTCCGTGAAATTCTTCAGGGATCCTTTGCCACCTGATAAAGTGAGGCCCAGGTTTAACAGTATATCTGAACCTGCAGGTCCAATTCCAATGGTAAAGCCCATTGTTTTGGATTTATGACTTTTAAGGGCATCAAGCAGATCCTTTGAATCGTCGTAAAACTCAAAAGCGAATCCAGAATCAGCATGAGCCTAAAATGAAAGGAGCAGACATTAATTTTTTCAGGTACTTCTCTTCCTTTTTAATCTTTATTTCTTCAAGGAGCTGATAGTGCCTCTGCTTGAAGCCCATGATGCTCCTGACAGCACTGGCATTGACTTCAGTGTATATGGAATAAGGAATTAAGTCACATGACATTTCATTTGGAAATATGTGAGAAATGTGGATAAAGCCAAGCATTTTGCTTCATCCATCTCCAAGCAGGGGAGAGGTTTGTGTTTAGCTACTCAAAGCCAGAACTGGTAATGTTACCTATTAAGATAGCTTGACACTTCCTGTTATAAAACCTTCCTTCCGGTTCCTTACAGCTCTGCCAAATCCTAATGATTTGGACTAATTTTTTTTCTCTCCAGCCTGCTTCTTGATGAATTTATTTAGGAAAAAAATGCAACAGCCATTTACGGTGGCAAGACCAGGAAACAAACATTGCTCTTCCTCTGTTTTAGAGAAGTGACCTTTCTCTTGTCAGATTTACCTTGCTGGTGTGTGGAATTGAGCAGTCTTGCTGAATCTGGGCTGTGCTATTTGCCAGCTCTGTAAAAAGCCAGCCCCAGTGTTCAAACTGGGGACTAAGGGGCACATGGGACTCTGCCCGCTAGGAGGACATGAAAGATGCTTGCATTGAGTCTGTGGCCGTAATATTTCCTAGGAATAATGTGTTTTCATTCATTCATGTCAAAAAGCATGATGGATGTCTCACAGTGTGACGAAGGCACCCACTGACGATGTGGGAGACCCAAGTTGAACCCCTGCTCTACTAAAATCAGTCTCCAGCATCATATGTGACCTCATGGACTATAGGTATTGTGATACACGGTGATAGGTTTCAGGATCCCTGTCTCACTCAGAATTTGGATTTATGTCCCTTGTAGCCATGTCGTAGACTTAAAACGCTTTCAAAGATTGAACCAGCAGCATCGCTACAGTTTTACACGTGGCCACCTGCATCCCTAGAGAGGTGAGTGGCTTGTGCAAGCTCTACAGCTCATTAATAGCAGAATTTAGCGAAAGCCCATTTCTCTTAGCTCTGACTAGGCCAGAGTAAGCAGTGGCAATGCCTAGGTGATAAAGCATGTTAGTTCCTTGATGTGCCATAAAACAGCATTTATATCATCGATTGCCTGTTTTCTCGGGGACAGCTGGGGAAAGGTAACTTGAAAGACAACCTATAGTGAATGATAAAATGTATCTGATATCTGTAGGAAGTTTGGCTTTTTACTGGGAAATCACTGCTAAATTTGACCACTCAAAGCACTTACTAGGAATTGGTATATGTGAAAGTTGTAAGGTTTGCGGAAATACTTCTCGTCGTCTCCGTAGTACAGACGTTCGCAGGCAGCATCGTACTTCAGCTCCCGCCACTCTCCATTGTAGACATACTCACAGTGGCCTCCAAAAAACTCAGGATCGTATACAAACTGTCTCTCTTCCTGCGTTAGGATATTGTATCTTGGAAAGAAGTAGCATTCAGAAAGTTATCCATCGTTCCTGTTTTATTCCCTCAACAGTCTCTGTCACAGGTTCTCCTGACACTACAGGTTATCTAGCCTCAAGTTTCCTGAGGAATTTAAATAGAACTTAAAATTGGGTTGGGTTTGCTATCTTGTTGCTATCTCCTTCCCAAAGCTAACAGACATTACAGACAAACAACCATTTTAATTCCAAAACATTAATTTGGACTCATATGCTAGAAATGGAAGAAATCAGTTAAGTTGTTCAGCCCCTCCCAGCATATGCAGTTATGAAAGTCCCAAAGTCCTGGAATTCCTTCAAGTCCCCCTTTAGCCTAATGTATCTCACTGTCACAAAGTGCTTCCTGGCATTCCATATAATTATTTTCTATCTTAATTTCATCTCTTTCATTTTAATAATGGCCCCATTTCTCAGGGCAGTTAACACCCTCCCTAGACATGCAGTCAGCTTGTGCTTTGCCAAGTCTCTCACTTATTATTTCCTTGTTCCTCCTTCTTCCCTCTCTCCAGCCCTCACATCTGCTGCCCTCTGAAATCCCTCCCATTACTTAGCATTATCTGTAATTCCATGGCCCGAAATGAAAGTGTTATTCAAACCAGACAGCAGCATTTCTCTTCACAACAGGGAATCACCTTTAAGACTAAGATAGTAAACCCCATTGGTTTTGTATGTTCTACAGGAGAAGCATATCAGAGAGGAGAATTAAATATGTTTCTCAGTGAAATACATTATACATATCTTGAAAAGCTTTTGATGGACTCTCCCAGACCCTGGACCAGAGACACATTTATCTCATGGATTCTAGAGAGCATTGGATTGAGCTGATGGGAAGGTTTTCTAATGGCTGACTTCAATCTCATACCTTAGTCCATGTTCATAGAATCCTAGATTGGATTCTATGTGTTGGAAGGGACCTTAAAGATCACCTCATTCCAACCTCCCTTCCATGGGTAGGGACATGTTTTCATAGTGAAACTGTGCAGTATCTTGGTTAAAACACAAGATTTACAACAAGATTGTCACAATGCACAATTTGCCTTTCAAGTTGTACCGAATTTCTCTTTTATGCATATCACCCAATCAAAATTTGAAGTAGGGAAACATTTTTTCTTGGATAGGAATATTTACTCTGCATATACTCATGTGGAGTTCAACCTTCCTGCCTTGAATCTGTGCTCTGAAGTCCTAAATCCTGGAGTTAAATCTCCTTCAGGATGAATGCCACCAGGATGCTGCATTTCCAAAGTCTGCTGTTTGCTTTAATATATTACTTTTATCAACTGGGGAAAGCTGTGAGATAACTGGGATATATTTTTACAGGAGTAAAAAGAGGGCATCACAAGTACAGTGTGGCTGGGAGAGGCCAAGGTCAGATAGTGAATCTGAGAGAGGATTTGAAATAAAAGCTGGGATGAACCCTCCTGCCTCCCTCATTGCTACCCATGGTTGCATGTGACAGCACCCTGTCAGTTCATGGACCACTGCTATTACTAAGGAAGAGCAATATAAGGATCTGGTTTTGATTGTGGGAGTAGAAGCTATTGATTAATTACTCACCCTTGGACTGCTTTTATAGACCCCGGGATTGGGAACAGGTCTTTACAAGGGCTTTCAGTATCTTCATCCTCACAGTTCTCCTCATCAGACCCATCTCTGCAGTCTCTCTCTCCGTTGCACACAAGATGACGTTTAATACAGCGACCTAAAGTGCACAGATGCAGGCGATGGCTTATCCGCCCTTCTGAAACACTTGCTGGCAGCTTGCACTGGTTGGACTCTTTTTCACTCATATCTCAGGGCCACAGGAAGTCATGCTGGGTGTTAAACACAGTGCTCTTCCAGTGGGAATGTGCTTTTCCAAGCTCCTTGCAGGAAGTTTCCGTTTGCAACCCAAGTGAGCACAGCTCTGAGTCCAAGCTGGCCACTCCCATGGGGTGGGAATCAAGGTGAGATTGCCTCGTTGTCCTGACTTTATTATCTAAAATTATGGTCTTGGAAAGTTGCTATAGGAATAGCCTCTCCACTCGGCTTAGGGAAGTCAACTCCATCTTAATAAAGTGCAATTTTGCCTCTTCCCATTGCAGGAGGTAATTGGGGGGTTTATTGCAATAGAGTGCAAGAATGGATGTTTGTAGGAAGGGCAACTTGGAAGAGGTTTTGCCTCTGGGAGTGAGGAGAAAGCCTTGACAAGACAATCATGGCAGAAGGGATCTGGCACTGCTGCACTTGTCCCAATGGAGGGACAATGACCTACTCCAGCTGCTGAGCTAGTTGCAGAGCTAATGTGTGGTTCTAAATTTTAATAGAATTTTTATTAGATGCTCAAGATGGAAGTTTGAGCCGTTTATGTAGAGACAAAAATCTGTCAAGGCTAGTCAAACTCTCAGAGAACAACCGTATTATATCCCAATCCTCAGAGCTGAGGATGGCTAAAAATAAATAAATCACCCCAACAGATTGCTAGTTGGATTGATGATTGAACTATGTCTCTCGCCGGGGAGAAAGTGGTGTGTTGTGGGAGCGCTGTGCCCATGGAGGGGAGTGGGAGTGTGTAGCACAGCAGTTGGAGTAGAGTATTTCTGCTCTCTTTGTTTTACTGAAAAATTAACATTTTCTGTGTCACACAGCCTTCTTTCTATCTAAATCTGAGTGTAACGTGGATGCATTTCTGTAAAAGCGGGGGGAAAAAACAAAGAGGGGAAATTTCCTGCTTCCCCTTGCACTGGTTCACCGTCCTGCCACCTGGTTGGCAGGGGATTGACATTACCCCAGGGCTGCCCAACCAGGGAAAAAACCTCTTTGGCAGGAGTTTGTGCCTGGTTCACTCACCTGTTTCTTCACACCGAAAGTCCTTCCCACAGCTGGGGGGTTCGGTACACGTGGTCTCAGCACGACAAGTTTGCTCATCCCAGAGGTGCCCTGCACATCTCCTCCCTGCAAACCTCGCCGGCTGCACCAGCCTCCGGTACCGGTGCTACAGCACACAACAGAGAAAACCACTTGTATCCCCCACAGACATCACCTCCATGGGCTATAAAGCAATCAAAACTATCATTTTAATCTATATTCCTTTTTTTTTTTTAATATGGCCCAAAGACTTTGTATGTGGTAAATGGAGAGGGAGAGTCAGCAGAGAGGTGGGACCTCAGATTTGCTTGAAGTTGATAGGAGTGAATTTAGAGGAGGCTGGAAGGAATGTTTTTGAAATATCTCTTCTCTGTTTTATACCTTGGAAATAATATGGCATTTTTCCAGTTACACATGCTTTGTCCTGGAATGTAACAGGCTGTGTTAGATGGACACAGACACTAATTACAACACTGATCCTGCAACATTTCTGATGGATTATTAATGAGAATTGCTGCTCTTTAAACTAGGAAGGGAAAAAAAAAGGGAAAGGGAGAAGAGCCAAATAATTTACTGATTACAACCACAGGAATGAAAAAAGCAGGGATAACATAAACTCAGTAGAAAGCAAAATTAGATATTTAAAAATAAATTCTAAAATTATGATGACATATGTGAAATGATATAAAAATTAACAACAGGAACAGATGAATGAAGGCTGCTTCTAATTTCTTTTCATTGGAATGTTTGCATTAAGAATCAGGGGATACTTAATTAAATCTGAGATAAAAAGGGAAGAAAGTCTTGGGCAAGTATTCTGGCCTGATTCTTCCACCATTTGCCTTGATTTTCCTCTTCCTGTTCTGCTGCCTCAAATTTATTCCCCAGTTTACACCAGGGTAAGTAAGAACCTCTCAAGTAGAGGAGCATCTCCATCATATTTGGATGGGTTTACTGGATGCTTTGGAATGATGAATATGTATAATATATATAATTAATGTGTGTACATCCTCATCACAGGCACATCTGAAGATAAATGAATACATTACAGTGGATCCTTACTTTTTTCTCTTGACAAGGAAAGCAATCAGTCCATCCTGACCACTGGCTCAGCTGACAGTCGACAGGAGCTGGAGAATTAACATCTCTGCTGCTTCTTCTAAGGAGGGAGAGAGAGCGCAGTCTAAGGTCTTTGAAGTTGTGTTTTAAGGAGGACTGGAGGCTAGAAGAGGGAAAATGGTCTCTGTGTGTGTTTTTCCGCCAGGAACCTATATTGTAGGATGTGGGAAGCATCCCTTAGCAGAGGCGACTGTGTTACAACCTGAGATGTCCCACCCAGGTATTCACCGTCAGCATTGATCAGGGGCCACAGGTGCAGTGCTTGAGGATTTTGTCTTGGATTTCCTGCTTTCCCAAGAGATCCTAGCCCTTTCCAATAGGTAGATTTAAAATTATGATTAAATATATGTACATAATATATATTTAAGAGCAAACACACTGAGTAAACAGAACGGATGTCACAAAGAGACAGGTTTTAAAGAAAAGACTATTTTTTGGCTTTCTCTTCAGAAGCACATCACAATTTCCAGGAGTAGGGGTGTTTTGAAATCTATTGATTTCACGTTTTTTACACCAGTGTGAACTCATGGTCAGTGGTTTTCCTGCTACATATGAAGTCAGGGTCTGTTTCCCATGGGCTTTGTGGAGTGGTAGGAATGGCTACACCAACAGTGCTGAGAAAATAATGTACAAAGGATGTTGATGAAAAATTTGTTCGTTGTCTATTTCTAAAACAAAATACATAAATTCTGAGAAGAAGAAAATAACTAAAGGAAGACTACAAAGGCAGAAAATGGCAAAGGTATTGTATCTTGCTGGCCGTTGGATCAGACTCTGCACAAACACTGAATATCACTATACTACAGCAAGAAAATACTTCTCTTTCCTCCCAGCCCAGTCATTACAATCTCTGTTTTGTCCTAACTCCTACAACCTTTATTTGTATGATGCATTTCTTTGTCTTGAGGAGCAATCTGTGGAGTGCTAATGCAACTCTGTGTTTGCCATAGCTTTCAAAGCATTTTAAGGAGTTATTCCAAGTCGAAACATCATTATTAGTAGTATTATTTTGATGACTAACTAATGAGAAGCCTGTTTTACGTACAAGACTGCAGTCCAAAGAGAAATATTGATAATTAGCAGAGGTATGGAGCACATTGGGGATTCATCAGAGGCTGTAGAAGAGAGACTTACTCTATGAAAGCCACAACAGCTCAGCAAGGGAGTCTGTGGATGCAGATCATTGTGTGAGATAAAAACCACCGTGTCTCCAGGAAATCAACAGGAACCTGCAGACAATGGAGCTCGGAGGACACGTATGTATTGATGCCTTCTTTCTCTGACAGGAGGATTGTGGGGCTGTATCCTTCAGCATTTCTCAAAGTACTTAATTGGCTCACCTTCGATTGGATTTTACATTTACCTCTTCATTATTCTGCCTTGTTGATAAGTTCATCAAACATCAAAAATCTTGTCTTTGTTCATTTCAAAGGGATATCGGAATAAGCCCTTCATAATTAAGGGTATCACTACCACACTTTTTTTCCTTTCCGCCTTCTCCTTGTCTCCATGTTCCAATTATCACTGATACCTTTTTTTGATCCTTCTAAATCATATTTGCCTTTACAAACAAGCCTGAAATAATAGCTGTAGAAAAAGGAATCCAACCATTTTCCTATCATGACACTATAGCTTTAGAAAAAAGTAACTTGTTTATTCCTTCCTTCAAAGACCAAGTGACACTCAAATCGGTTAATAATATTGTTCACAGAAAAAAATTGAGGTGTGAGGATCTGGCTTGGATTGAACATTGGGTTATTCACATACACTTGTTAACTTCACATTGTCAAATGTAAAATAATTATAATGAAAAGAATATGAAAATATTAACTCATAAATCATCCCGTAAAGGAAACTTCATTTGAAGTGCCCAAACCCAGTATGGTAATTTCAGTAAGGAAGTTTAGGAAGGCTTAATAGTCATCAGTAAAAGAAAAACCATTGTGCAAACAGTTCCTTCAAGAAGGAATTATGATCCTGAGCTTGGGCTTTGGACAACTGCCAATAATTTTTTTTTCCTGGTAGCTGTTTACAGAGAGTACGGTGTGCACATGCCTCAAGTCGGGACAAAATTGATGGGCTGACTGACATGCTGGTAATTTCTGTATGTAAAGCTGGAGAGGGAACAGACTTACCTCTGGGTAGGCAATGCCTCGGGCTCCTCGCACACCATTGCCGTGGCCTGGCGTGCCATTAAAACCAGGGGGCATATAGACAGGATCAACAGAGACAGCTGACACTGGCTCCACCACATTGTTTTCCCATATGTAAATGTTTGCTATAGATCAGCTGCAAACAAAAGCTTTAAGTTTCAGGACTGCTGGAAGAAGCACAGAGCCCACCAGCCTCCAAAACACTGAGGTAAATCATTGACAACAGCACAGATCGAATCACAGAGTCAGGACACATCCCAGAGGCCTTTGCCCTTTTGGAAACAAATTCCCAGTTTTCTGGCAAGGAAAATATATTAAACTGTGCAACTGTTTCCACATTACAGTCAATCAAATCCTATTGCAGCAGTGTGCTTCTTGTCCAGCCTGCACCCTCCTTTTAATTTGAAGGAGGAGGAAACTCATTTTATTTCCCACAGTGACTTCACTGTAATTTTGGTGTGTCTGGTTGCTGACCAGGGAAAAGCTTCCCAGTACAGCAAATTGAAGATTAGCACAAAATTGTGTTATGAGGAACATGTACCTTCCAGATGTGTCAGGGAAATGTCAGTTCGGCTTCCTCCCATTGCCAGCCCCATAAGACACTTTTCCATCTTTAAAGCTGATGTGAGTTATCACCCAGCTTTTGTATGGCCCTTACACAGTCATTGAACCATGAGAATCTTGGAAAACTCTTTGTTTTCCAAAGTGATTTGGGGTGAGGAAGATGTCCCACACACCTGAAATTGCTGTGGCCATACACTGTGCAAACCCATCTGTTTGTGGTGGCTCTAATGCTCTTCTTAGCTGGGTGGCATCTTAGCGCAGAAGTAGTGGATGTGCACAAGTGTAAGAAGGCAAGAACACCCCAGGTTACTTATTTTTAAGATAATAGTCATAAGATGACCTTATTTAGTTCTGTTGTGTTAGAAGAAACTAAAAATGGCCGTTGGAAAGACACTTGATCATAGCCCAAGTTGCCCCATAGGTGTTTCCTCAAGCTTGCATACAGCCTCCAAAACTCCTCTAAGGACCCTGGGCAGGTACAAAAATACACAAGGAATCTGTACTTCATTAGGTAGCAGTTTTAAAAAAAGAGTAAGAGATCTGTGGAGACTTGTGTGTTCAAATAAGGGTCTGTGTATCTCCCTGCTTTTTCTTCTGCATAAGTGGGCTGAGATGCTTCATGCATAAATGAAGTGTTCCCAGCAGACAACTGGAGGTTTGAACCTCCATAAATTCAAGAGGAAGTGTAATTATTGCAAGAAAGTCTGGTCTTGGGCTATTACAGCTATTAAGCAGACAGTGAATTGTCCTTTGTCCACAAAAGACTGGGATAGAAGTGTTACTTTGTGTATTTCCCAAATTAATTGCAAAGCTTATTTCAATAGCTGGTATTGTAAATTATCAAAATAAAAGGACCTCTTATGGGGTTATTTTAATGTAATTAAAGTTCAGAATGACCCCGGGGCTTGTCTTTGCTAAACATGAAGAAATGTAGCACATGGGTAAACTCTGTAGTGAAATGAAATCAAAACTGCCCTTTTGTGACCTTCAGGAGTATGTTAATGTAATCCCTTACCTACTAATGCACTTCACATGGGTTCAGAAAGTCCTTCTCCTTTCTTCGCCTATGCAAGAAGAACTCGAATAAGGGGTTTAATATTTTTTCAATATACTATTAAACTTAAATTGCTTTTGCCTGGGAGAAAAGTAGGGAATTGTAACTAGCCTAAGGCAATCCCCCTTGTCACCTCCCTGTTACACATCACAGCCTCTCTGCATGTCTATTTTAAGACAGAATGACTTAAAAAAGGTTTTAGCAATGCTTATAGAGGTCTGATGGGGATGGACCCCACTGTTCCCATGGTAGGACCCTCCCTGGCCATCTTCCAAATCTGTCTTCGATCCAAACCTGGGCTGTCCTGTGATATAAATGGATGTTTTGCACAGCCAAGTGCCTCCTCAGCATCTAAGCAAGACTGTCGAGGCATTATATCTTTTCTGATAGCAGCATCAGAAACACACCATATATATCTAATGAAAGTTATTTGTGGCACATCTCTCAGGTAAAAGGCTGGGCTGGTTTGTGCAATCAGGCACAACACCAATTTCGTACTGATAGGTGAGGTCGTCTGAGGGAGAGGCATGAGAGAGAGATTTAAGCAGCAAGCAAAGCACTCCACGTTAGAGGTGAAATTAAAGAACCTTTCTCAAAGGTGTTATGTTCCCAAAGTGATATATATATATAAAAGCTATGGTTCCATCTATAACGTTATGAATTGAACGTGTCTAAAATGTGTGTGGGATCCTTGACTCTAAACCTGAATTAACTCTCTGAACCTCTGTCTTGCAGTGCTGGCCGTGCTGTTGATGGTGATGCAGTCACCTTCAGGAGGATGAGCCATGACATCTTGAGGCTTTTCAGGAGCATGGAAATAGGGGCTGTGAGCAGGCTGGGATGAGCAGCAAGCTCACATCATCACTTTGTGACTATTCCCATCACAAACCTGTTTCCCGCAACACTGAAGAAATCTTTCGCTCTAATTAGAAGGCACACAACTCCTCATTTACAACTCTTACATATCTAAAAATCAGGGGCTGATTAACTCAGTAAACAATCTTGGGCACCCACTTGTCCTCACTGATAGCAAAACAGGATTTTGTTCCACTTCAAATGTGTTTGGCCCAGAAAGGGGAATTAATTTCCGCCTACAGAATGCATTGATCTTTTGCATAGCACCTGAGCAGCCTGTGGGTAATGTGGCTGTCTGCACAAGCCTACCTTCAGGGTGAAGCTGTAATATATATAATATAATGTTGTTGTCATCCAGTAATTTGCATTTGTTCCTTCTTCATATGTAGATTTTTATTTTTAGTATATTAATACAGTTTTTGCTGCAGGGGATACAGTTATGTAAAAGAATCATTCTTTTTTTATGCCAATGTTCTATTTTTATTTTTTGTAGTACATTATTCATGCAATACTATATATCTGAATTTTGTTCATGACTTGAAGACTGTGACCATCTAAAGGAATAGTCCTGTTCTTTTTTATTCTGTTCAATACATTCTACCCACAAAGTTGTATCCAAACTTCTTGCTGTTGAGCATTAGATGATGTGACTGGTACCTGCCATGTGCCATTTGTTCTGTCGTGGTTCACCAAGGAAAAGCGCAGAGCAGACAGCCTTTATTCAGGGGTGGTGGGGTTTCTTTTAAAAATGTAGAGATTGTTGCAATGTACAGGGGTTATAGAGATGTAGCTATGGCAAGATCAAGAAGCTATTGCCTAGAAATTGGAGCTCTGCCCTTGGAAAGTTTGCTGTTTCACACGTGCTTTCACAGCACACATGGCCTTTCTCAGCTCATCCTCTCCACAGGCGCTGGAGAACTTTCCCTGCACAGCAGCTTGGTAAAATAACTTCTGTTTTGCCAAGGAAGCAAAGCTGGCTTCTAAGGTCTTCATCTCTAAACTTCAAAATCAAAATCCCAGCACAGATATCTTCAAGGGAAGGATTTAAATGTGGAAGATGGCTTTATATCATATAGCAAATAGAAGACCTGAGTAGAAGTATGAAGAAGGATAAGACAGATATAAGGTATTTGCTACAGTTTACCCTGCAGAGCAGATGCTGTGTGCTAGATGATGCTTCTGGATGACCCAGGTCATCATCCTACATGTCAGAGGGGTGACAGCAAACACTGCTGACCAGCCTCTGACCAGCATGCTTTTCCTCTGTGCACCAGTTCTGCACCTCATTTCCTGAAGTACATATGTTTTTCCTCCCCACCTTAAATTCTCCAGCTACCGAGTGCTCATTTTAAGGACCAACAAACACTGTGCATGGTCTCAGTTACCAAGCACAGAGGCTGTGGGGAGGCATGGAAAAGGTCTATCTAAGGACCCAGCCTCTAGTACTGGACATGCCAGCCTCATTTGGTTATCACTGAACACTGAACTGGTCTGATAACATATCTTCTACCAGAGTAACGCTTAGCTTTAAACACACAAGTGATTATATGGGCTATATTTCTAGAAAAAAAGTGTGCATTTAAGTGGGATCAGGGCCATACTTCAGAGACAACCATGCAACTTGATAAAATACCTGAAACATTGCAAGGCTTTTAAATTAATTTTCTTGACTGCTACAGTGCTTCAGTGGGGCTGATCTTAAAAATTCTGACAGAGCTCTATGGTACCTACACTGGCTCCTCCTAAACAACAGTTGTCCTGGCCAGTAAATGAAAGTGTTGGGTTTTGAATGCAGGGATCAATAATACTGCATTTCCTTAAATTTCTCATTCCTGCCAGCAACGCAAGAGAGAGTAAGACGCTCGATGGTGGAACAAGTGATCCTCTCTCCCCCTCTGCTGGAAAACCATGATATGACCTCCTGGCAGAAAAAGGATGAGATTAAAGGCATCCTCATCCCTGCCCATGGCAGAGAGTTGGAACTAGATGATCTTTAGCATCCCTTCACACCCAACTATTCTAGGATTCTATCAGATGTTCAGGGAACCAGACTGAGGTAAGTGTCCTGGCTCTCTTGGGGACAGAGTAAGGCATAAAATCGGAGCCAAATCCCTCCCTAGTACAAGGCTGTGCCCTGCTATCCACTTTTTCCCATTTGTCTGGGTTTTGAGTTGTTTTTTCCGAGATATGGACCCTACTGCCTTTCCCCAGTGTTGTCCCACATGTGGGGCCAGTAGCTGTGACAAAAGAAAACAAGTTGTCAGACCACACCCAATCTCTAATATCATGACACTGGGCTAATGTTATCACAGTTTTATCACGGGGCAACACCTGAATCTAGTTGTCTTCCAGAGAAGACTGGATTGTGTAAAAATTTGCCTCATCTTCACCAGTCACACTGCCCCACCTTTCTAAAAGTCTGAAAGACTAGAAATAAATCATATTCCCAAGATCTGCTGTTGTTTCTGCTCTTTAGTAACACCTCTGTGAATTCAAAAAAACCCCAAACAACAGCAACAACAAAATCTAAAACCAACCAAACAAACCAATCCAAACAAAACAAGAAAAAAAAAACCCCAAATTCCAAATCTATATAATAGACCTATATTATATTACAAATCCCATCAGTCACTAAGTAGCTGAAAAGAATAATTCAGGGAAAATAAGTTTGCTAGATGCTGTGCTTGCAACCCTTGGACTGATGCAACTACATAATACACTATTAGCACAACTGCAGGAAAAAAACCCATCCAAATAATGAAATTTTAAATTTTTAAACAGGCTGGAATGTCTTGTTCTGGGGAGGTTGTGCATATGTAGGGAGTGTTTGGGGCTGCTACTCTCGGTAGTGGTGTTTGGTTTTATTAACATCAGGGCTGTGCCTGGGAATTCCTGTTCTGGGTCAATACCTCTGAGATGCAACCCAGAGCAAACCCCATGCTTCTGCTCCAAACTGCTGCCTGTGGAATAACAGCAGAGGACAAGGTGGTCATTGTTTTACGGGGATGTCACTACTCCTGGCGATTTGCAGCTTAGTGGGGACCAATGGGAGGCACCAGCACTATCGGAAGAGGTGGGGTAGGAGGGGAAGGGCTACTGAAGGGATTACTTACATTCCCTCCAGTATTTCAGGGAGGGTGTAAAGTGTTTTGTTGTCTCTTGACATCTCTGTTTAGTTTCTCAAAGGAAATTTTTCTGTGTGGTACATTAAAAGGTGACTTATGAAGAGCAGCACCAGCTCTTTGTCATCAGGCTTTCCCCAAAAGTCCAGAGCCAGGGAAAAAAATTGGCTTCCACCTCTGCAGTGTTTGATCTGTACAACAAGACTGTGGCTACACCGTGCTCCCCGTGCAGTTATTGCAGCCCAGAGCAATTTATGGCAGCCCTGGGGCTGCTGTCGAGGGGAGGTGAGGCTAGTGGGGTCCCACTAGGGCTAGCACTCACAAAATGCATGTTTTCAAGAAACTTCTGGCATTTTTTAAATGTTTTTAGAGTGCATATAGAGGAATCTGCCCCGTCCTTTTCTGCAGGACCATGGCTCTGAAGTCACAACCTCCTGATTCTCCAACAGTGCTTTAATTCATGGTCTGTGTTCATACCACTCATAAATCCTCCCCAGCTACCTGTACACAAAGCTGGCATTGATTTCAATCATGCTGTGACTCCAGCCCTGGCTTGGGGGAATTCCCTGCCAACTCTCAGCTCGGCAGGACCCCCCTTTCTTCTCCAAGACCACCACGCAGCAGCAGGACTTTTCATGTGGTGAGGAATGAGACTCGTGCTTCGAGTCATGTCTCTGACAAATAAGCCTTTCCCTGCTTCCCTCCCCCTCCAATTTCTCTTCCTGTTATTTTTCATCTCTCCTCAAGTTTGGCTCTGGAAAGCAAGGTCAGATTAGGCTGTGAGAGCATCGGTCCCACTCCTGAAGGCATTAGGGGTGCCTGGGGCAAGGCTTTGCTCAAGGCCCATGTGCAGAGGGGGATGGGACAAAGGGGAATTGCTTCAGACTGAGAGAGGGTAGGTTTAGATTAGATATTAGGAAAAGATTCTTCCCTGTGAGGGTGGTGAAGCACTGGAACAGGTTGCCCAGAGAAGCTGTGGTTGCCCCATCCCTAGAAGTGTTCAAGGCCAGGTTGGATGGTGCTTTTAGCAACCTGGTCTAGTGGAAGGTGTCCCTGCCCGTGGCAGAGGGGCTGGAACTAGATGATTTTAAGGTTACTCCATGGTTTTTTTCCAGGCAGGGAATGATCTATAGGAGAGGTGCTATGTCTTGTTATGTGGGATTAGGGTCAACTAATGAGTATTGCTCAGGGTGCCAATGGCTTCCTGCCCACCCAAGCCCCATAGACAGCCACCTCTGAATACCAGCACCCAGGCTCTGTGCAGCAGCCATCTCTGCTTGAAGGAAAACATCAGCACTCCTGCAGAAAGAGATGAAATAATATTTGATCAGTTATGGAGGGGAAAAAGGAAGTCCTGGGGGCTCTTAGTTCTCTTCTTGCCAAGCTAACCAGCCTTGCTTTTCCTGGGAGACATGCTCTGTAAAAACATGGGCTCATTGTTTGGACAGATCCTTTCAGTGTGTTTTCCAGGGCAGAAATATCCAGTGATAGGAAAAGTCTTGTTTGCCTAATTTAGCTGGTCTGTCCTTAGGACTTTGAGAAACAGCTCACCATGGAAAGGGTGCTTCACCAGGAAATATGTGTGGGCTTCAGCAAGGATGATTGTTTTTGCTGGACTCTGCTATCCAGAGATGAAGGAAACATTTGGTTCCTCTGGGGAAATGTCTGTTTTAATCACTCTGGCTTCTCTGTGGGGAAGAGCCTGGTGCAGGCTGGGCTGCTGCAGAAGGGTGGGTGTCACCCATGGGGAGACCTAAGAAGAGGTGGGGTAAGAATTACTGCTGGGCATGGTGGGGCTCAGTTTTGCTTGCCCCAGGTGTGAGAAGACACCTGAGAACTATGTGTATGTGTGTGGGGGGTTGGAACTAGGTGACCTTTAAGGTCCCTTCTTAAACTATTCTAAGATTCTACAAGCTGCCATGTATATGTACATTATGTGGACACATGTGCTGTAGGGGCACTCATGCCGAGGGCAAGTGCCATTCTTTCTGTCACAAAGCAAACCAAAGCTGATCACTCCCATTCTGAACCCATCCCACACCTGCCAGTGTGGGCATTTATTTTTCAGGGAACCACGGGTCAGGTCAGGGACTGCTGGGCAGGCTCAGCCCTGCCCAGGTGAGGCTCTCCCCGCCCCGGGGGCAGACCCAGGCTTGACCTAGGTGTGTTTAGGGCTTGCCCCGCCTCACCTGGCGTGGCTGCAGGACGGGCAGCAGAGCGGGGAGCAGCTGTGGGAGACTCCGGCTGGAGGCAGGGCAGGGAACATGCTGGAGCAGCAAGGGATGGACGTGGTAACTATCGGGGTTCCCCTTTCTACCCTCACTGCAGCAATGGGTTCTGTCTCCTCTGCACCTGGCCTGGGTGAAAGATTTGCTGCTTGGTTCTCTGCTGCTGCTTCGTAGCTTGGGGCTGTTCTCTCCATGGAATGCGGGAGCGGTTCATTCCGGGAGTGAGGTGCACGCTCTCATCGCTGCTCCTGCTCTGGGCAAGACCAACACAGACACTGCTTTTCTGCCCCAAAGCAGGGACTAAGGGGCTCCCAGTGCCCCTTTCATTGCCCTTCAATCTGAGATGAACTGCAGTTGTACCTCTTAATTTAATAAAAAGTAGAGTTGGATTTTTTTTTTCTGGGAGAAGCCGGCTGGTTAATGAGTCGATGGTATCTACAGTGTGCTCTCGTCAGCGTGCCCGGGGTGCCTGGGCTTGACTCCAGCAGTCCCACGGCAGGGCAGAGGGCAGTGCTGATTAAACATTTACCCACCGGAGCTCCCTTGGGAATCAAGATAAAGAACTGAGTAAACCAGAAGAATTCCAGGAGGGGAACAGGCTCTTGGTTCTCTTGGCTATCCTGTGTGCCGCGTCCTTAATGGGGTTTCTCTTCCTGTGTCGATTTGTTTTAGAAAAGTGGCTTCAGAAAACTAAGGAGAATTAATTCTATTTAGTTAGTTAATGGAGAATAGCTCTGGGGTGATCTTATTACACCCTTTCAGTACCTGAAGGGGCTACAAGGGAGCTGGAGAGAAACTTTTGTCAAGGACCTGGAGCGACAGGTCAAGGAGGAATGGCTTCAAACTGACAGAGGGCAGGGTAAGATTAGATATTAGAGAGAAATTATTCACTGTGATGGTGGTGATGCCCTGGCACAGGTTGCCTAGAGAAGCTGTGGATGCTCTATCCCTGGAAGTGTTCAAGGCCAGGTTGGATAGGCTTGGAGTAACCTGGTCTAGTAGAAGGTGTCCCTGCCATGGCAGGGGATTGGAACAAGCTGATCTCTAAGATCCCTTCCAATCCAACTGTTCTGTGATTCTATAATTCAGATTCCTTTGGTTAGACTTTGATGTCAGCACAAACCTCCTGCTGCTGCTCCTTCTAAAAGGTACCCTTATCATAGGCTTAAGCTGAGTTTTATTTTGCTTCCTAGACTGATCTTAATGTTAGATAGCATTTTATTTTAGGCAGAAAATATGGAAGTTTAGCTGCCTCTGACTCCGTAATGCTCCTGTCCCCTGACTCCTTAATGCTTTCCGGCCAGTGGAAGTTTGTTTCCTTTTTACTCTCTCCCCCTCTCATCTTGCGTGGGCTTTTGCCAAATGTAGTATTATTCACAGTCAATTATTTGGCCAGATGTAGCTGAAATACACACTGTAAGCAGTTGGCAGCCCTTTAAATTTATTAGTGTATTCTCCTCACTTTCAACTGGTCTGATTTTCAGGGGACCTGAGCCCTCCCAGCGCTCATGGGACACCAGGACTGGGATTTCACGTGTCCTCCCTGTGACCTACTCAGCACTATGTTTAAGCTGAGCATCTCCCTGGGCCAGGTTAAGGTGTGTGGGTTGAAGTGGAGAGTTGCTTGGATGGGTTTGTGGTTTGAAACAGTCCCAGCTCTGATGGAAAATCATCCCTGCAGAGACCGGGAGAACTCATTGCACCTTGGAGGGTCTGGCTAAGCTCAGCCCTGAGCAAGGAAACAGCATTTGCAGGAGCTTTCTGGGGAGGGACGGATTGTCCAGCTGGATGTGGGTGTGCAGGAGGTGGCCATGGTGTACAGTTTAACCCTGTCCTGTGAATATCCTAACAGGCTACAGCCTGGGGAAACTATATTCCAGTGAGGGGCACTGAGAGTACCTTAAGCAGAGATAATCTTCCACTTAATTAGGCCAGTCATTTGAAGCTGCCATTTCAAGGCAAGAGGAACAAAAACTTGAGGGAAGAAAAGGGAAGCTTGTATCCATCCCTCTTTAATTAAACTTAGTGCCAAGCTCATGACTGTCACAGACAGTGCCTAACCAAAAACCCCATGTCTCATGAGTCTACCTTGCCTAGGGCACGTTGAGACATGTAGGTACTTTTTCTTTCCTCTTCTCTTTGTCTCTGAGGGCGCTGATGGGGAACTGTGTGCTACAGTAAAGAAAATCAGTGTGGGGAGGTAAACAGCATTGAACTCTTCAACTGTTGCTGCAGCACGTGCAAAAGCTTGGTGCAATTGCATTTAGGGCACCTAGCTGCTTTATTTCCTGTCTGGCATCGCTGGAGGGATCAGGTACATTGTGGGACTATTTTTTTTCCAAAATCTGATTCATCCTCCGTATGCTTCTGAAAGCTCCCATTCCCATTGGCTCGCCCCTAGATTAGCCTGTCTGGGCAGCTCACACAGCATCAAGATGCTGACCACTAATATGAAATATAATTGGAGCAATTCAAACCTCTCCCCAAGGGTTGGTTCTTTACATCATGCACTACCCTGTGAAAGTAATAAAGTCAGTGAAAGGGGTTATTCAAGAGAAATTGTCAGTGTTAATAATCGTGCAATTAAATGCAATAAACCTCAGTATGCTATTCATCTGTTCTGTCTTAACACTTAAGGCTGGGGCTTTTTTTCAGAATAACGAAGTTCTGTCCTAGATAATTTTTCCAATTTCCTCATTAGACAGGTTCTCATGAAGCCTTACAGTTCTCTGCACTGAACTAAGCTACCAGAGCAGTGCACCTAATGTAATCATGGCATATAAAAAGTTATAGAGCAGTTCAAGGACTTAAGTAGCTCATAAATTTTTCTTCATATTTTCTCCCTAGTTCAGTTCAGGGCTGAATTTAAGCCACAACACTGCAGGCAAAAATTATGGTCCTCTTTCTCTGGCGTGGGATGGTGAGACACCAGGGAATGAAGGCCTGAAACAAAATGTTCTTTCAAGTGTTCTTTTGAACTGCACTGTCACTGATTAGCTCTCTTCAAATCATATATTACCTGGGGTCTGGCATGGGAGAGGAATTGAGTATTGTAGCCAGTATTCATCACCTGCACTGAGAGATGCTTTTGCTGTCATTGTGTACTACTGGTTGGGTGGTATGTCCTCTGCTTCCTGAATGGGAATAAAGGCAAGGGGAGAAGCATCCAAAGAGCCTTGGGGACCTGAGTTGAACCAGCACTGGGGAGGAAGAACATTTTGTCCCAGGGTCATTTGGAGCCTGCCAGGAGGATGTTGGTGCTTCTCTTTTCATGGTGGAGTTTTTCTAAAGAAAGCAGTGGATGGAATGGAGATCTCTGGAGCAGCAGTGGCCTCTCCCATTTTGTGTTTGTGTATTAAAAATAAAGTGGAGCTTTCCTACCCAGCAGGTGCATAAACAGTATAGCAGCACCTCTGCCAGGAAGCTAAACATTAAATTTAGTGGTTGCCCAGGTCCTCCTGAGGGAGATTCTTCATCACTGGGTGCACTGGGAGAAGCAGGCATCTCCCCTGGTCCTGCTGCTCTGGTTGTTTCTGTACTCGCTCCTGTGTTTTCCTCCTGTCTCAGCTCTTTTGCCTTAATAAGAAGTGATTTGTGAGGCTTTGGAGGATCATTGAAAGAGCTAATTCTCCTCTACTGCTTTTAAATTTCGCCAAGATTGGCACATCCTTGGTGACCAGGGTGGAGTCTGCAGCCTATTTCTGTCTGAAACCATCATGATTGTATAAATTGCCTGTTGCCAGCTCTGTAAGCAAATATTTTGTGTCTCCTCTTTCCCCTCACCCAGGAAGGTGTGACTGATTTCAAAGCCCTCAGAGCAAAATTTCAAAATGACTCTGACTTGGCTAACAAGCTGGCGCAAACCACTCAAGAAGCCTTCCACTGAGATCTCGTCCAAGCTGGGCTCTGGAGGGAATGCTGTGTCCAGCCCTCTGCCCCTGAGTAAGAGAGGTGTGAAAATAATAAAACCTGCCCATCCTGCCTCCCAACCCTCTGTGCTCGCCCAACACAGCCCCTTAGCATGGCCTCGAGCCAAGCTGGGTTATGTGGAAGCCAATGGGGGACAACAAAGAGCAACGAGAGCAACATCTCAGGGAAAGGACTGAGTTCTCCCCAGAAACAGTTTGGAAAAGCCTCTGTTGTCGTGTAGCACTGATCAACAAGGATCAGGCAAACAGCTCCAGTGGACCCTCAGCTCCCAGATTCTTTCCACCACATCCTACAGATCTGGGAAGAGGCTTTATGCTGCAATGAGAAAGCAAGTGCAATACTCCCAATGCAGCAGGCAGCAAACTTAGACATGCACCCTTGTCCGGAGCAGAGGGTGACACGTGCTCCTGTGCATGGGACAGCGACAGGATGCGACCCTCTGGAAATAAGGCTGTGCTGGACTGGCATACCAAGAAGAAGGATGCTCTGTATGGCAGTGGGACAGCTCTTCCCCAGGCTTCCAGAGGACACAGGAGCTCTGATGGGGCAGGTGCTGAGGGCACGGTGGCAACTGCATTCTGCCAGGCAGGTATCGTCCACCAAGAGAGAAACCACAGCACCAGAAAGGTACAGTAAGGTATATTCTTAACACTGAACATATATATAGAGGAGAGACTATTTACAAAGGCATGTAGCGACAGGACAAGGGGGAATGACTTCAAACCGAAAAAGAGTAGGTTTAGATTAAATATTAGGAAGAAATTCTTCCCTGTGACAGTGGTGAGGCACTGGCACAGGTGACAGACAGCTGTGGCTGCCTCATCCCTGGAAGTGTCCAAGGCCAGGTTGGATGGAGCTCTGAGCAACCTGGTCTAGTGGAAGGTGTCCCTGCCCATGGCAGGGGGTTGAATGAGATGATCTTTAAGGTTCCTTCCGACCCAGGCCATTATATGCATATGTGTTATGGAAGTACAGGGTAGAGCAGCTGGAGAGAAAAGCTGTTAAAAGTCAGGACCTTCAAACAAGAGGCCAAACCGGTCCATTGGAATGTTTTTTTCTTTCTCTGGAGGTTCTGGAGATAAGAATGGGTCCCAACTGCTGCTGAGCTTGGGAAGGGGAGGGTCTCCATCTCCACCAATTTTTTAAACTCACTTAAGGAAATCGTCCACATTATGAGAATAGGATGAAGACTGAGAACAGGGGAGTATCTTCGGTTTTGGTCTGCTTTGGCCTTTTTCAGTCACAAGGTAAATGTGACTGGACCCTGCTCTTCAGTTTCACGCAGACACAGAAAGGTTTGGCTCATCTGCGAAGACAGTTTAATTCTAATTAAAATGGCTTAAACCTGAATTCCCCCCTCTACACCCTCCCAGCTGTGCAAAAGGTCATATTTAAACTCAGAGAACATATTTCTTAGAGAAACTGGTGCTAGGAAACTCAAATGCTGCAAAGGTGCCTTGCTAACGTCACACTGGGTGACAGGGCACTGAAAAGCTTAAGTCTTTGTTTACCCTGGAAAGCCACCTTGCTTGGACTGAACACGAAAACAGCCACACCACTAATCCTGGTGGATTACGCTATTATCAGTACAGAAAACTGGGCTAGTATTTTATAATCCAGAGGAAGGGAGCTGTCGAGAGCTGAGACCTCAACATGGTTCACTTTGTAAAAATCTGTAAAAATGGACATTTCCATTTACTTTGCCGTTCTGGTAACATGGTAAGAGACCTGCTGTGTAATGAGGATGCTGAAATTGGGAAGAAGCAAAGTTGATTAGAAATGATCCTACGTGGATTTTTGCTTAAATGAGGGCTAATTGGTGCCTGTCCTTGTGCTTCTCTGGAGCAGAAATTGGAGCCTCCCTTCTGCCAGCCCAGAGCAGGAAAATGGTCTTACAGCCCCATGAACAAGTGGCCAAGAATGAAACCTCTCCCTTCAGCTGAATCCCTGGGTCCTGCCCCTGGGAAGCCTCCAAGACCCCCAAAGCCAGTTGACCTCAGTACTTTCCGAAGCATCCTGCCTTTGGTCCACAGAGGAAATGAAATAAGTAAGAGATCTCTGGTCTTTCTCTCCAAACTTGTTCCATAGAAAATAATAATAATTTGCAGTTTATTGACATCTATTAGGCCATGATTTCCACGCCCACAGAAAAAAGACATTGTTACTTGTTTATAACTTCTTCCTCAAACATTAACAATAGCCCAGCAGTTTCAGTGGGGCTGATTTTTGCTCTTAATCTGGAAAAGGGATCTGGTTTTCCAGGCTGGACGCCATCCCACATGCAGAAACCAGCTTCCCTCCCAAGTGCAGCGTGTTGTGAGCGGTTTACAGCTGGCTGTAAAGCAGCAGCAGCTGCCTATGAGCTGAGCTGATCTTTATCGCTCCTCTTCAATGGGAAATGCCTTGACTCTGGAGCACAACTGTGGGAAGGCACAATAAAATTGTTAGAAAATAGTCTGCTAATCTCCCCCACTTCTGTTTTAAATACAACAGAGGGCAATGTTGCTAAGTGTTCCAACATCAAGAAATGCAAAAGTTCAGTTTCCCATAATAAAACCCTATTGATGTTGTATAATAGAATATTTTGGACCACTTATTAAGCTGCTAAGTGGTGTTTCTTTATAGATACAGGCTTAATTGTAGCCAGATTTTTAGACACAACTTTTGCTGAATTCCAAGGGAGCTCCTTTCATAAGAAGGGCTCTGCTAAAGTCTCTTTGGCTTTAATGTGCCAGCACTTATTGGTGTGCCCTGGCTGTGATAAGAATAAGAAGGAAAGAGAGTTTTTCACTGAACTCTTTTCTAACTTATTGCCATTTCTAAATATATGAATTTGATGGAGGGAACTAGTTGCATTTATGTGCCATCATCTCCATGCCCTCTCCATATTGCTCAGTTATCGATCTCTAGAAAGCTTGGGGTTGTTGCCTGGAAACATGAAATAATGACATATTAACACAGCCACATCCCCAGTTTCTGCTGGCAGTCTTATTTCACGCCTGCCTTTCTGTGCAGTGTGCTGCCTGAGGAAGGGCAGTCCTTGTCACACCTCCCGTGGCTGCAGCTGGTGTTCTGTGGGAGAGCAGGATTGCCTTCAAATACTAATCCTCTGTGTGTTTGTGTGCAGCTGCTGGTGAAGAGGATTACTTGAGCCCCGAAAGGTGAGCCTGTGGGGAGGCAATGTGTGGCTTGTAGGTGACAGGAGCATCCCTATGCTGTGATCTGAAGCATCCCAGTTCAGTCTGGAGAGAATGTCTGACTCCCAGAGGCAGCAACTTGCTCCAGGGATTGTTCAAATAAATGAAAGTATTCAAGGCCAGGTTGGATGGGGCCCTGAGCAACCTGGTCTAGTGGAAGGTGTTCCTGCTTATGGGGGGTAGGATTGGAACTAGATAGTCTTTAACTAGATAATCTTTAACTTCCAATCCAAACCATTCTGTGATTCGTGTTTCTGTGGTTATAGAAACACAGAATAACAGAACATACATGGGAAAACTCAAAGCTGGCTGGGATGAACCTCCTAAAGGAAAAGCTTCATCCCTATTTTTTTCCTCTGGGCTGTTAAAGCCACATGGAGAACCATATCTATGTGCCTTTAGGTCTGGTTTAGCTAGTGGAAAGGAAACACTGCCAGTGCTTTGGTTCAAAGTCATCGACTCCCACATGTTTTTTGCTTCCTGTTTTCCATGTACTCAAGTTCGGTGTTTTTAGAAAAGAGATGCTTTTGAGAACTGTTGCTGAAACAAAGCCCTGGTGTACCAGCAGGTGTTTGGATTTTCTTTGCCAGCAGTGAAGGAGTTTGCTCTCCTGCATGATTCTATGGTCCTATGTTTGTGCAGTCAGCACAAGCAGGGTACAGGAGTCACTGCCCTCCCTCACCATGCCCAGCTCTTCAGCTGTCTCCAGATGCTGAAGTGAGATTTTTATTGAGTGGTGTCCAAATCACTGGAGTTTGTCTGAAATGGCTCAAAAATCTTACAGACACAACTTCTATGTGCATGGGGATCCTGACTTTTTCTGATGTGTCTGTGACTTATCCTGAGTGGTTGTGTAGTGGTCCTGGTTTTATGCAACAAGAACAGAAAAAGTGGAGGAAAATATTCATATATAGTTTTGTCTTGGCTGTGAAAAAAGGGAAATGGAACAGCTGAACCAGAACAAAGGAGGGGGAATTCTTAAAATGCTTTCTGTGTTCAAACAACTCCTGCAGCTATCAACACAGCAAGTTGTTCTTGACATCATGAGGTGTTCCTGCCAGCATTGGCTGGTGTTAGCTTTTAACCTGTACTTGTCAGAAGAGAACTGGTCGAATAGGAACCAGTTCCACAGCTGTCATGCCCCACAAGGAGCTGTTCTAGTAATGCATTGCAGCAAAATTAGTGTTCTTGCTCCAACACTTGTGATATGGTCTCTTCAATAGGTCACTTGCTAAATATTAACCATATGATAACTGGGGAAATGAATTAAATAACTCCAGCATTAAAGCAAAATCACAGTGGTTTGGAGACGGAAATTCCCCTCATCGAAGCCTCACCTGGAATGAAGTCTGGTCTCTTAGACACCCTGACATAGTAACTTGGGCTGACTAATCTTGACGTCTTACTGCTTATTTGGGGATAAACACTCTTCCTTCACTGATGCGATTCAGGGGATCCTTCAGCCCAGCTGTGTTTCAGGTCTGGCGTGGCACTGTGGTTTATATAAAGGGCTGTCTGATGTCCAGCCAACCTCCCAAACCAGGATGTGGTTTAGTCCAGGGATTGAGCTGGGGAAGTGAACAGTCAGGGGTTTTCCTGGTCTCCTCTTCATCAAATGATGGCACTAGGGACAAAATACCCTGCTTGCAGTATTGATGCAATATGTATGTGTGTGTGTCCCACTCAGTGGGACCTATATGTCCCAAACATGCTGTGGAACCAGAAAGATGGCAGGCACTTCCCAGGCTGCAGGGGAGAGCAGGGGGCTGAGACAGCCTTTGGTATCAGCACAGCCTTCTGCTTGACTTTAGGTGTTGTTTCTTGCTCCAATTTCACTACTGTTAAAGTGCACCTTGAGTGCCTTGTTCCTCAGGTTCTGGTTTACACTTAGTCCTTGCTCTGAGTTGTGACAGTTGGGTGATTCCAGGAAAGCTGGATGCTCCCTGAGGTTTTTTATATAGTTTTTCAGTTAAAAGATGGAAGTTCTTGCTAGAATTCTTCCTGATGCTCTTTTCTCACCATACCCTGTCACCCAGGTGTGTTACAAGCTGTATCTTGTGCATTTGCTGCTTCCTGGTACATTCCTGAGATGCCAAAAACTCTGCCACTGTAGGTAGAGGGAAGACTTGGGGATTTGCGTGGGTAGTTCAGGAATGCTTGGCTCTCTCTCTGCAGCTATTCCCAAATGACACTAATGTGAATTCCTGGAGGAAGAAAGGAAGAAAGGAGAATGAGGAGGTGGGAACTGGACTGGGAAACTCAATACTTGAGGCTGGAGCCGTGATGCCTTGTCTCCTCCTGTGGCTGCCACGTGCCACTTGCTGTGTTGGCATGGAGTGATTGGCTTGATAAGCTCAGGAGCAGGACCTTTAAACGTACCCTCTGATATCTCTGCTTTCCTCTTTCTGTTTCCTTCCATGTGAAGCAGCGTGCCGAACAGTGCAACTAAGTTGTTACCTATTTCAAAGTACCTGAGTAGGCTTGAAAAAATGCTGTGCTCCAATTTCCTTGGATTTTTTTGTTTCTGTTTCTACTTGAGGGATTGCTGTAGGCAGAAGACTATAATCCTAGTATGACATCTCCTGATGTGCTTGAGCCCTATAAACGCAGCCTGTCCTCCCAAAGGAAAAGCAGTGGTAGTGTGAAGTTGGGGGTAAGGTTCACTGAGCCCTACATCTGGCACAGGGCTCTCCTCTCCCTCCAAGGAATTCCTGATTTACTTTGCTTTTTTGTAGGCTGAGTATCAAAGCACTTGAATTCGTTGTCCTTAAGAGGAATATTTTTTTTTCATGCTTCTAAAAGGGACAGAAAAAAAAAAATCTCTTCTCTCTTTTTCATCTTCTCAGTGCTCAACTTGAAGAGCAGAATAATTATGAAGAAACCCCGATGTACCTGAATCAGTCTGGGGACACCACAACCTTGTGTGTCATTGAAGGTACTTTACAAGGTAAGACTGTTAGGTGAATCACGTGCTATCTGGGATAAGGCATTTAAAAAGGAAATAATAGAGTTCTTCAAGTTGAGAAAAGCAGCTGCACATTGTTCCAGGTGACCAAGGATAACTCTCTGTGCTGTCACTCTGTGCACTGACAGTGTGTGAAGACTCTGGGGCCCAGACAAGACAGAAGTTAGTATTTCGGTGGTGAAATAATGCTTATAATAAAACAGCAGTGGGGAAAATCATGATATACTACCCATGTAGAAGAAAAGGAAAAGAAGATAGTGAGGCAAACCTCAGCATCTCTTGGGAACAGAAGAGCCAGGGTACAGAACTTTTCCATCTCCATCAATGTCTTTTCCCAGTATAATTTTCTCCATCAAAGGGGCCACTGCTCTGCTTTTACATTTTTCAAGGTTGCCTCTTTTTGGAGGTTAGTTTCTGCCATGTACATTGCTTTTCTTTCCATTGGAACAGGAGTCAGACAATTTCCTTGGGGGATCCTGCCACAGCCCTCTTGGGCTTCATATGAAAACTGTGGCCAGTCAAGCTTGGTGCTGCAGTTCTCTGCATGCAAGCAAATGCTTAATAGCAAATAGGACCCTGGCCAGTAGGACATGGTGAATGTCCCATGGTGCGTGTGTGTCTGGATGCTGAGCATCCCAACTGAAGTTGAGTTTTGCAACTAAAAGTGCAGTGACTTTAACGCAGACTAAAAAGTAATATATGTTCATAAATATCTTTTCCAGTACCTAAGGCAGAGCCTCAGGAGCACAAGGTAAGTGTTATCACAGTCAGTTTGATCTCACAGTCTTGACTGCACCATACTTTCCTGTCTTGAAAATTTTCAATATCTGTATTTCTTACGTGCCAAGAGTTTCTTGTGTGTTGTCTGTGAAGACTCTCAAAAAATAAATAAGAAATTGCAGAGGGGACACAAAGAACTAATAGATTCCCAAGCATACTAGTGGAAGAGTCAGTTCCTTTCAATTCCACTGCAATATGTAAGGAAGTGGTAACACCATCTGGATGTTGGTGGTAGACCAAGTAAGTGTCACACACTGATAGTAAGATCATGAATTCTTGGAGGGAAAACCCATGAATTATTCTGGAAGTTCCTGCCAAAGACGAGCTGGTGCTGGTAGTCCCTCTGTGAAGGTGTAAAGCAAATTGAGCCTGCTTGCTTGGCATGGCAGGAGGCTTAGAATTTTGGCCTCAGAAGCGAGGGCAAGTGTTGTGGGCACAACTGTACACGTTTTCATCCCCTGCTGCAGGGATAATCTTTGCTGCAAACTACAACTTTTCATTTTACATTGCTGCAAAGGGGTGGCAGTGCACCTTGGCAGTGGTGATATCCTGCAGGGAAGGCAGGATTGTGCATTGCACGGGGCAGGAGTTGCTGCAGCTATTCCTAGAGCAGACCGGCTTGGTTGCATGGACGAGCTCACAGCGGGTAGCTGGGCCAAGAGAACACATCACTTCTTGCCAAGAGATGACCATGTACTGGGTATCAGTTCTGGCCCTGCTAAAAGAGAGAAAACTTTGGAAAGTGTCAAACTCCACTGTCAAATCCTGACTTGCAAAGCAATCAAATTGCCCAGAAAACAGCACAGGTTTCCAAATGCACTTATCTGTGTGTGATTTGCAGGGAGGTTCTCTGGCTTGGCTTTAGTCTCATTTTATGGTAGGTTGGGAAATCTTTATTTAAGTAAAAAAACTTACTCCTCTTCTGTAAGCTCTCCAGTCTGTAATAGCTTTCATGCTGACCAGTAGCTTCACTGGCCTCATCTCTTGCACTGTTATATTATCCCTATATAGTTTGTCAATATGTGTGTCCCCTGTCCTGCAAAGCAGAGGAAATATCCTTGACTGATGACTATTCCAAATGTAAAATGCTTCTGGGCTTTCTAAAGAAATATTTCTTTAAATACTAGATGACAGTTGAGGCCTTGTATAAAAGCTTGACTGCTGAGAAAAGCAAAGTGGCTGAAGGCTTTCCTCTTCTTTATTCTAGAAACAGAAGATTTTTCCCTTTGCCAAATCCAGGTAATTTCCTTTCCATTCCAATCTTCTTCTAGCCCCACAACTAACTCAGGTCAGGAATGGGATATTGTAACAATCAGTAAATAGAAAGAAATTTCATATATTTCATGACCAGGACGGTGTAGACAGTGATGCTTTTCTGTGTCAGCATTCATGGTTTCTAAGCGTATCTGGAGGGGAGATTTTCTTTTCTCCTCTGGGACACAAGAAGATACATAGTCTTTTCCTACTGTAACCTGAAGTCTTTCAGCATAAGCATGAGAGTTATGAGGCTCTCAATCTGGGATGCCTAGTTCCAAGTCTAAGGCTGTGTGGGTAAGGCAAGGTCTACACTGAATTTCACTCTGTGAATGTCATGCTTCAAACTCCTTGAAGTGTTTAATTATTGTCACAGTCTGAAGGCTGTTTTTTGTTGTTTGTTTGTTTGGGTTTTTTTAATGGGGATTTTAGGGTCATGAGATAAGGGAGTCACTTCAGTGGGAAAATTTGATGCTGAGGAAAAAAAAGGTATCAAGTTCTGCATACTGTTGCTGTATCTTGTTCCCTAAATCTATGGTAAGAGGTACATCTTGTGAGCCAGGTGCCACCACTGGCAAATGGATCTAACTTGTCCATTCCTGCTATGAGGAAACAATCTCATTAGTTTATTTCCCTTCCAAGAATGATTGCTATTATCCCTGACTATCTGCTGACTTAGATTTGGATTTGCCCTTACTTTTAGTACTGGTGGTCTTTTGAGCACCTACCTCATTCAGAGGGAAAGTGAGCTGCTTACTTGGGCACTGTCATAAACCAATGTGTTTGCGACTTTGCTAAAGTGTCTGTGTTCTGAGATCTTTCTCATTTCTGAAAATTTCAGTCCTGAAAGAGCTACAATAGAGGATGAAAAAGAGGGAAAACCAAGTCATGAAAGACAGAAACTGGAAGTGAAGAAAATTTTCAAGGTATTGTAATCCTTGAGATTAATATCAATAGTTATTATAGGGTGTCTTCTCCTTCTATCCTCCCTGTCTTCGGGTAACAGTTGAAACTTGAGCCCTTAATCCTTTTTTAATCCCTTCTCTTTTGCCTCTTCATCCCTCAGCTGCTACTACCTAAAAATCAGGTAGTGCTGCCAGGCAGCACCTGTGTCTACCACAAATCTCTGATGGAAAAGGGCATGAAACTTTTTTAAGTCCACAAAAACTTATATTCTTATATATATATGTGAATTATATTAACTTATATTAGAAAACTCTTTCTAAAGACTGTATGGACTAAACCAAATGTTTGATCTCAGACAGGTGGAAATGAATACATGTCTCCCAGTAGTCGAACCAAGGAAGATGGCAGAGATGGGATGAAGGTCCTGCAAGGGAAGCAGGATGTGACCAGTACCCTGCCTGCAAAGTACCCTACCCTACAAGGGCTGGCAAAAGACAGAGCTGAGCTCTGTGAGTATCTCATTGCGCCGTTGAGTGTTTCCCTCAATCCTCAGTCCCATCTGTTGCCCAAATGTCTCTTCCATGTGGGAAATAATAATGTTAAATTTGGATGCAACTCTTGAACCAATTTAGTTAAACCAGGGCAAAAGGTTGCACGAGCATTTGTGTTCTGGTCTGAATCATTTATTTTGGCTTTGCAAATAGCTTCCTAAGTTGGTTAACCATCTGTGTAACTCAAACCAGGTGTTTGTTTTTCTAGCAGATTGCCCTTATCCAAGAGAGCTGAAATCCACTCCTCTGCTTCTCACAATTTATTGAGTCTCAGAAAAGGGTTTGGCTAAGGCTTGTGGTAGAAACGACGTGAGCAGGATGAGAGCCCGAAGGCTTCCTCTGTCCCTTAGTAGGATGGATGATGATTCCTTGCTCCATCTTCTTGTGGTACCAGGCTGACTTTTGCCTCCTTCTGTCATGATACCCTGAGATAGTGACTGGAGCTGGTGATGTGCGCCTTAGCTGCACAATTAAACCCAGTCACATCTCCTCTGTAAACACTGTTTTGCAGCTTCAGGTACAAATGTTCATGGGCTCTATTCTGCAAAGCCTTACTCCTGCCTCTGCAAGCCATTAGTGTGATATGGTAGCATTTTAAAGATGAAAGAGAGCAAAGTAACTCTGTTGGTCTCTGTGGACAGACCAGGAGTGTGAAGGAGAAAGTGTAAATTGGCTGTGACTGTGGTTATTTTTATTGGTGTGGTTCTCAGGTATTATTTTTTTTTAATTTTAAATCACCTCATAATAATTTTCTGTTTCGGTTGGCATCTGTTTTTGTAAGAAGTCTTGCTGGCTTGCTTCACCTTTGAACAGCTGGAGGTGATTTCAGTTGGGATTTTTTTTTTCCAAAGTACTCGTGGTGAGCCTCCTGCTATTGCTTCAACAGAGAGGTCAATTAGGAGAATTGTTAGGTCCCTCTCCTGCCTTCTTTTCTTCTTCATGGGGTTTGAAAGTTTTACAGAAGTTGTGGTCCATAACTAGACCATATTGAGGTGGTGCATGTAGTGAGATCTACTGCATGAATCATAGAATGGTTTGGGTTGGAAGGGACCTTAAGGATCATCTCATTCCAACTTCCTGCCATGGGCAGGGACACCTTCCACTAGACCAAGTTGCTCCAAGCCCTTTCCAACCTGGCCTTGAACGCTTCCCATGTTCATTTTGAAACATTATCCGCTTTTATTTGTTTGGCTGCATTTCTATATTACTCCAGCTCTCTTAAATCAATTTTAAGGATTTAATATTGCCACTTAACAGAGTTCTCCAGTAATAATCTTCTTCTAACCTCATGAGGTGCAACTCTGATGCTTGATTCCATCCCTCAGTGAAATACATCTCTAGGATACTCATCCTCCTTGGCTTCTTTCTGGGATGTTGATTTACAGGTGTATTCCAATGGACAGGTACATTGTTTGGATCCATTCCAAAAAAATCTCAATCATTTCTCCAAACATCCATGAAATAGTCTCTTGGGATGCTTTCTAGTGAGAAGGATTTGAGAATATCAATATTAATTTTTGTAAAATCTGTAATATTTTATGACTTTAAAATGTTTTAAAGGTAAATGTTTTAAAACTCAGAAGCTTTTAAAATCCTTAACTTTTGCTTCTCAAAGTGAGTCAGAGCAAAGCCTTTCCTTGACTCCTGGAATGGAAAATATAAGTTGTGTGACCCTCAACAGTTCATGTCCTGAGAAAGTTCTCAGAAAAGCTCCTAAAGCAAAAGTCCTTTCTTATTTTCAGTGCACAGCATGGATGTTGGTGCTCCAAAGCCAGGGATAGAAAGAACAGCCTTGAACCAAAACACTTGGCAGCCTCTGCAGGCACCAGAGGATATATACGATGATATTGCAGAATTGCAAGATGGACTGTGAGTATGGACCTGGGCTCTTCACAGTGTCCATGTCTATGAAATGTCATTTAAAAACTCTGCTGCTATAAATCCCCATGTCATACTTCTGTCTTCTAGCAGCTACGGGTCAAATGCCTCAAGTTCCTTCACTTCAGACAGCTGTAAGTGCAGCATGTGGGGAAGCTCAAACAGGAGCTACTTTTAATTCAGGCTGGTCCCTGGGAGATGATGAGATTAACTTTCAACATCTATAGTGTCTCATTCTGGCCTCGTTGCTCTAAATTCTCATTAACACTGGGGGAGAGTGATATACATGTCTAGCATGGAATTCATTTGAGCTGACCTTGAAGCCTCTGTAACAGTAAAACATAAAAAGTCTGGGTGCAATTTGTCCAGCAAACCTCACCTCACCTCATTGCTACTGAGCGTGGTTTGTGATAATGGCATCCCTTGGTTTAAAGTTTCAGGAAACAGCTACGAGGAAACATATGAAGATGTTGAGATTGGAGGTGATAATCCAGCAAAACCAGAGTAAGTGGCAATTTCTTAGCCTGTATTTTGAAATACTGGTCATACATCCTTGATCTCACACACCAGGTACTGGCTGGAAGCCTTTTTTTTCTTAATGCAACTGCAGAAAAGTTGTTGTATGGATGGGTTTCTTCCCCCTCTTCCTCCTTATTTCCCCTTTGACTGATACTTAGGGAGCAAAAAGTAGTTATCAAACTTAAATCCCTAAGCAATGAGGGCTTTCTTTTTTCTTATAGAAGTCCCGATCCATTGGAAGTACTACCCTTACAGACCTCTCCTTGATTCAAACACACAGCACAGTTTCACTTGCCTTCTTTTGGTTAAAAGTGTTGCTCAGCTGTAGCTGAGAAACGGCACATTTTTGTGTGTGTCGAAAGAGGGAATGCTCAAGGGACAAATTGTCCCCATAAAACAGGACAGTTTGAGATCACAGGAGGTTAGAAAGCTGAAAAGAGCCTGACATGCTGTAACTAACTTGTAACCTTCTCTTTTTTATATGACTTCTCGAGATATCTGCTTCCATGGGGTGTGTTATAAAACCAATGAGTTTTGCAGCCTCGGGTTTATATGTTGCTTGAGCTTCCCAAATGGATTAAGAGGTGAAACGTGAAGTTAGTTGTGTTTTGTGTGGTTCCCTACCCTCACGCAGTAAAAAGTTTCCTTTGTAAGAAATAGAGACAGCCTTTGGGAAAGGCATATGGGCTGGGGATGTGGCACACTATTGCTTGGACTGCATCTGGTGGCTCTCTTCTAAGGAGCAGAGTGGGAGGAATAATAAGGTGTTGCTGTACATCTGCTTTTCCCTTACGGATGTGAGGCTCACACTGGCTTGCATCTGGATTCAAGTCTAGCTAAAGTGTAGATGTCAGAGAGGGGAAAAAGGGGAAAACTGTAACCCTGGAGGTGACAGGGTGGTTAATAAAAGGAGGTGTCATTTCTCTGCAAATTGTCCATGGGAGTTGTGTGGTGGAGTACACAAGCTTCTCTGACCAGAGGGTAACGTGTTCCCAGGTTGACCATCCATGTCCCCCACCAGCTGGGAAGTGCATCCATGCTTCTCCTTCACCCTTCTGCACATGGGTGCAGAACAGTAGCAGAAATTAAACTATTGCTAACTCACAGAGGAGCAGTGCATCTTCCTGGGCTTGTAAAGGAATTTCAAGACCATTTGGGACCAAATTCATGGGGTTCAGAGGTCAGGGTCTTAATCCCCAAACCAACCTTTATGTAATCCTACTATTGATCCCACATGCAGGATTATGTGTGCTGATACACATAAAGTAATTTTAATAGTACTTGTGCATGGGTAATGTCCCCCACAGGAAGATCTTGGTTGCTTCCAGATACCTTATTAGAAAATTGCTGTGTAGCTTTGCAACCCCCCGTAAGCTTCAGAGAGGAGAGTGTGTCATGGAACATCCTTCTCAAGAGCATACATGACAGAAATGTGTGAGGGAGAGTGGCACAGACAGATGCCCCTGGTGTCTCCTTTAATTGCCCCTGCATGCTTCTGGGTAATGCTTCTTTTTGGCACAATTTTTACTCCAAATAAACCTGGATCACCCTGTAGTTGTTGGGTCAGAGGAGAAGAACTTCAATTAATGCAGAAAAGTTTAAACCTAAGTAAAGACTTGAGCTTGGACTTTATAATTAAGCACCTTTTGCTGTCCTGGTGCCTATCCCAGTGAATCCATTATCCACATGAAGCTATTAAAACTTAAAGCTTACTGCTGAGCTGAGATCCAAATTCTGCTGACCTTCCTTTCCCTGCTTCAAGATCTCTGGGGCTACAAGTATTGCAGCTCTCACGTACTTCAGTACCTAGTGCCTCTTTTAATTTAAAATCTGTTTCCCTTTTGGACAGAACAGAAAAACAGAAGAGATTTGGAAACCTGTTTAAGATAGAAAAGTTGAAGCTGAATAATTTCAGGCTCAAGGAAAACCTAAGGTGAGGAAATGTTGGTGGTCCTACCCCTTTCCCCTTCAAACCTGAGCATTCTTCTTTGCAGTAATTTGAAAGCAGGAGGTCTAAGAGTAAGAAATGCAGCTTTATTGCTTATGCCAAAAGTGTTTCTGTCAACTCATTGAGAGCTGCTATGGCAAATGTGGCCAGTGGTCCATCTGTGCAGCTTCTCTGAGATCTCTGGCATCAGGAATCTACAGGAGCTAGTCCTACAGCAGCCTCCAGGTTTTCATAGGCTTTCTGCTGCCTTTGGTACCTTTCTGATACCTCAGCATGACACAGGTACACAAAGGAATGTAGAAATGTGATTCCTGCTGCTTCAACCTGTGGGCTGGCATTAGGTACAGCCTTGTTGATGTGGCTCCTAAGGGTTGAGGGTTTTTATTCCAAGTCCCATTTAGAGCCAAGCTGACAACAGCATCTGCTGAAGTTTACTATTGAGTTGTTAGTCTAACAGGGTAGAGGATATTGTAGAACTTCTTAGAGTGCCCTTTTGGATACTCTAATATTCAACCCTGGATAAGATTCCAGGGAAATTGCCTTTTCCTTGAGTGTGCAGTAGCTGCCTCCAGAACCCACCCTCCACTGCTGCCAGTGAGTGCCTCACCCTGTGCACAGTGCCTGAAATGCTACTCTTTATTTCTTTGCAAATTCCAGGTTGAACCTTTCCTCTTTTATGTTAGGGTATTTTATTTTACTTACAAACCTTTTCACACTAGATACTCTGTCATGTCAGTGGCTCCTTGGAGCATTACTGCTAATATCATTATAGGGAAGGACCCATCAGGTTGTGTGCCATCCTCCTGTCTCAAAGAACCCTTAAAGTTTCTGAAAGCACCTTAGATATCTACAAACATTGTAACACTTAAATTCCTGGGCAACCCATGATATTGGCAGACTTATAGGAAGGAATTATTACTGACTGCAATTACCAACTGTCCATCAACCCTCTTGCTGCTGGGAAGCGATGTAGGAGTGGGCAGCAGAGCTTGGACTGTATTTTGGATGCAATGTAGACCTTTCCTGCTTGATGAACACATGGCTCTTGATGTTGTCAGAAGATGGAAATGCTTATTTAGCAAGGGATGTAATTTTGGCAAATGCTGTTGATATCACATAGCTCATGCAGCTAGACCTGTCTCCATCAGCAGCAAGCACTGACAGCTTTAGGGGGCTCTTGGCTTTTTGGGTGATGCTAAAGTGCAGACTTGTTTCTAAAAGTCTTTTTCTATCAACAGATTGGTTTCCATTTCGGTACCAAATTTAGGTAAGCAACGTACATGTATCTGACTCTTGGGGATTTACTTTTGTGTGTATGAAGAATGTATATTGTACAGTAATCTTGATGCATTGTGCCTTTTTGAAAATCATGTAATGTGGCAGCATTAGTTCTGAAGACTTGATAGAGATTTGTACCTCACTTGAGGGTGGTGTTTTTGCTCATTTTTGGGGGGTTTTTCTTTGAAGAGGAGCATTTCTCCTGCAGATCTGAATATATTAAGGAAGGTAATGTGTGAAGCAGTCCATGCTGAACCACTGCTTTCAGGCTGCTGGTGGTTAAGAGCTGACATCACTCCAGCAGCTCTCTATAAAACTACTTATTTCTGCCTGGTGGAGGCACAAGTTCATGCTTGGCATAAATGAGGGTGGACACAACACCCGTCCTCACTAATCAAGCCTTGAGGGGGTGCTGGAGTGAACCTACCCACTACCACAGGATGGGAACCCTGCCTGGGCTGGCTACTGCTGCTCCTGTTCCATCTGTGGAGCTGGATGGCCAAACCCATCCAGAAAACTGCCCATACACACAACTAACAAACCCAAGCATCGTTCCTTGCACTGGGGCTTTGCCAGATGTTTGGAGCCCCGAGGATCTTGCCTTTGCACTGCCTTGGCGCCTTTGGGTCGAGCGACTAGCAGCTGCCCCAGTTTTCCCCTGAAATACATCATTTGGAATACCAGGCTCAGAATGACATCTTCTAATAGTTTTCTTTCCTGCATTTTAATTGACAGCATCTGTATCCCAGGAGGACCAGGTGTATGACGATATCGAGGTGGGGCAGAGAGAGCCCAGGTAAGGAGGGTGCCCTCTCCTGGCGCTGGCCTCAGGCCAAGGAGATGTTCCTCTGGGCACAAACCCATGCCCTGAGGAGCCTGTGGTACTGCAAACCACTGAGGGTCACGAGCTGGTTGGGACTCAGTCCTCTGGAGACAGTCCAGGTGCCCTCTCCATGTGTGTTTAATTTGGCAAGTAGCATCCCAAAAAATGTTTCTTCAGCGTTACCTAGTTAGTGCCAGAGACGTGGAAAGGAAAGAGCTGCTCCCTGAAACACATGAAAATTCAGATAGTTTTCCTAAGGAAGGAAAACTCCAGCTCCCAGACCCGATTATCAGCCTTGTCCTGGCAGGCTCCTTGTCAGAAAAATTACTTTTAATAAGAACAGCATGTCTTGGTGTCTTGCTGCCAGATGATTGTGGCGGCTGCGCGTGCTGGTATAAATCACAGCAAGTGTTTGCATTTCAGTGGTGGGTGTGGGGGAAGAGAGGGAAGAATCACTACTCTGTAGGTACATGGGTTTGGGAAGGGGACATAGTCTGCTGGAAGAAAATTAAATTCCTGTGTGTCTCTTCCTCTCAGAGAGAAGGATGACAAGTTCAAAATCCGGATGCCAAAACTTCGAGTGGCGAAAGAGTATAGAGACAAAAGGAAAAGCATCGTCGATGTGGAAAGGTCTTGATTTCCATTCTGTATTCCCCATGTTGTCTGACTCTGTACTGTGTCTCCTGAGTGATTTCAGGAGTGGGATGTCCCTGATTGCACAGACATTTTATGTTGGCTGCTTTGAACCCAGCTTTTAGGAAACTTTGCAGAAAATGTCTCAAGGGTAAAACAAACTGTTGGATCTGAGCTGTATGCAAATGGGGGGTATCCTGAGGTCTTATCCTGAAGTTCTGTCATGGCTTCCCACTTAGCTGAGGCAAAAAGTTGTTACTTGCTGTATATTTGACTCCTTTTTGCTATTTTAGAAGGTTTGTATTAGATATTAAGAAGAAATTCTTCCCTGTGAGGGTGGTGAGGCACTGGCACAGGTTGCCCAGAGAAGTTGTGAATGACCCATCCATCCCTAGAAGTGTTCAAAGCCGTGTTGGAGGGAGCTCTGAGCAACCTGATCTAGTGGAAGGTGTCCCTGCCCATGGCAGAGGGGTTGGAACAAGATGACCTTTAAGGCAGCAACTCAAACCATTCTATGATTTTGGCAAGAGCCCTGTGTTTGGAAGCCCTGTACACAATGCAGTAATTGCCTGTAGTTTCCTCTTGCCCTTATTTTAAAGTACTGATTTCTTAGATCTTCTCTTTCTGGTTGGGCTGATTGCATTGCCTCTTGCTGTACCCTTGTGCATAAAAGCAAAGACTTTTTTTGTTTGTTTCGTTACTGGTGCTGCAAAAATTCATATGGAAGTAGGAGATTTCCTTTGCCTTTGAGATTAGAAAAATGTGCATCGCAGTGAGCTTTTTTATGACCCAGTACATGGGACTTCAAAGAAATGCAAATCAAAGATCCATTTTCCAGGTTCTTACCACAGAGCTCCTGCATGGGGTTGCTCAGACACTGCTGGTTGTGTTGTGCACAGTCATAGGTATAACTTTACAGATCATCAGGAAGTTGATGCAATTTCATCCCTTCCTTAGACATCACAGGTCTTCCAGGCTGAGTCTGCCAAGGAGGAATCTCTTCACAGCCTAGAAGTTCCTAATTTCAGCTCTTGTTTCCCCTTGTCTTAATTTTAAGTGCATCAAAGTGAGCCAAAGGTGAATAATTTATTACAAATGGGTGGGGGGTTTTTGTTTGGTGTTTTTTTAATCTGTCTTAAGTTTTAAAATTAATGCTATAGCTAGAATTTCATGTACCATAAAGAGTGGCATCTCCATTCTCAGGGAATGCCCCAGAAGGAATGGCCATTGCTCTCTGTAAGTGGGGCATAAGAAAATGTTTTCCACTTTACAGTGCCATATAAATGTCTGCTTGGGTGACTTTCTCCTCCATGTGCTAAAAAACCCAAGAGAAATCTGGAGAGCTGTGTCAAGCCCCACTTCCATAAATGACTCAGGATGAGAGTTATCTGGGGACTCTTTCCCTTTATGTTTGAATATAAATAAAACCAGAAGGAGACAAACTGCTGGGGGAAAAGTGAATTGTTGACTTCTATAAAAACATGACTGATTTGAAACACTCAATAGAGAGTTTGTTTGTTCCCACGCTGCTTACAGAAAAAAAAATTATTGCAAATGGAGATACAAAAGGGCCCAAATTATGCTCACTAACATATTTGAGTTGTATATTCATTCTATTATGAAAAATAGAGGGATCTGAATGGTGTGCTTTCCTATTCCAAGGGTTCATTGCAGACAAGGCTGGAGTTAGGCTTTGAGCTGCAATTCCAAATGTGCCAGGGATTATTTAAAAGGAGCTCACAAGTGTGTGTGTGTGTGTGTGTCTTGATGCAGAAATATCTTCAAATTCAAGAAGACCAGTGAAGAAAAAAGCAGGAAGAGAGAAAAAGAAGAGAAGTTCTTTAGAGAAACATTTGTGGTATGTATCTTTCTAGAGAACTGGTTGTGTCAGAGGAGGAAAACAGCTATGTTGCTTGTTTAAAAGATGCACAGGGGAACATTGTTGGTCCTCAGCTATTCTGCCAGAGATGCCTAACTGACCTGTTCCTTCTCCCCTAATCTGGGATCTTCATCAGGGATGTTACTGGGGTTTTTCTCCCTCTTTATCCCTAACCAAAGCCTCACAACCTATCCTGAAATCTCTTCTCTTCATCCCTCCCCACTGCCCTTACAGACATTGCACACAAGTGTGGAGTAACTTGTTTTATTTCTTTCCTGCAGTATGATAAGGAGATCAGTGTCATCAACACAGCCATTGCTGAGTGCTCGGTCCCCAGTGAGAGGAGAGTGGATCTCCCTGTCACAGCTGGAGAACAGCTGGATGTCATTGATGTCACGGAGGGCCACGCAGTGATCTGCCGAAATTCAGAGGGCAGATGTAAGTCTGCAGAAATTCTCTGGCACAGGAAGGGGGGGATGCTGCAAACCAGTTTGGAGGGGCAAATCAGCCTACCAAGCCACAGTATGTTCTTTGTGCTTAGGCACTGAGACTTCATTTGCTCAGGAATTTACTAATTTACTTCCTTTTTTCCCCCTTCTCTCAGATGGGTACGTTCTAGTGGAGCACTTGAACTTCAGGTAAACTCACATTTTATTTATTGTGATGCATATTTTCTTCTCTTTTCTGTGTAGAGATATCTAAGATCTGGAGAAATGTACTTAAAACTTCTGAAGGTAGGGGAAGTTAATGTAAACAGCCAGTATTAAATATTAAATATTAAATAATTATTTCCAGTTTTAGTCTGCCGTTACACAAGTTTCCAGTCCAACTGCAGCTAAAAAAAGGCCCGTCCAGTCATGACTTCTATAAATTGGAGATTCCTGACTTGCCTTAAGATATGCCATATTAATTCACATCTGCTGCAAACATGGGCCACTCAGTGTGCATTGCCTTGCCAAAACACACCCTCAAATTCCCTGCTGCAGTGTTTCCTTGCATGCTCATGCATAATTGATACAAATGAACCTTGCTGGAAAATGTTGGGTTTTTTTGTTTTTTTGTTTTTTTTTTGAAGCAGACAGTACTAACTTCCCTGAGATCTACTCTCCCCTGGACCATCCCTGAAAGTCTCCGTTGTGCTTCCTGCATCCAGGAGAGCCCACGTTGGTCAACTGTGGAGTGATGATGCCCATGTAAATAAAGCTGAATTATTTTTTGTACTGTTAAATGTGCAAGAGATGTTTCCTTTTCTTTTTTTTCCTGACATTTAGAGCATGTCTGCATTGATTATTAGTTATTTTCAGTATTTCTCACTTTTTGGGGTACCTTGTTGGTCAGTTCTGAAATAGCCATTTCATTTCTGCATTTGCATGAAGAAAAATTGTGCACATTAGTTGCTCCAACTTGTTACTGTCTGTTTTAGGTGGTAGAATTACAAAACTCCCCAAAAGATTTTAAAAAGCAAACCATATAATTTTGAACTGTTTTTGGTCTTAAAACTATTGGGAGAAGGAGGATGTATCACCACTCCTGCTGTGTTAAATATATCAAATAGTGGAAAAGTTGACTCATTTCTTTCCAAAAAAACATGAAAAAAGAGTAAATAAAGCATTCAGTCAAAATTTACTTTATTTTTGTAAGCTAACTTAGGCATCCCAGATATGTAAAGGTTGACTCCTGGCTCCCACTGACTCACAGGCAGTTATCCAACAGTTGCCCCTGTGTTTGGGCTGTTCTCCACTGTGGGCCTGAAGGATGATTCCTTGTTTTAAGAAAAATGCTTCTAAATGTTGGAAGAGAAATATAAATTTCTAATGCTTCTCCTCAGTGGACACATTTTCCAGAATATTCTGTGACATTTTCTGTGAAGAGTAAAAAAATGGAGATAGGATTTTTACATGGCTCAGGAAGAAGAAAAACCCTTAAATCTGATTGTAGTGTACAGCTTTTGCCCTTCCCTGGCTCATTTTAAGAGCCTGTATCCGCTTGCTCATAAATATCCTAAAAATGTAGAAGTTTTAATTAGAAATTATTAAAAGTTCCAGGCTTAAGAAAACACAGCAAAATAAAAGTGCTGTTTGCCATAGGCCCATTTCAAAGCTGGCAAAGGAGACATCAGTAAGAAAACAGAGCAAATATTTAACATTTACTTTTAAGTCTATACAGGCATTCTTATTTATTTTACCATGTGGTTATTATTAAGTGCGTTGGCCTGCATCCATCCTTGAAATAAAAAAAAATAAATAAAACAATCCCCTGTAAGCATGCGCAGCTTTGCAGGCTTGCCAGCCCAAATATTTAGACTTCTCTAGTGGTGATGGAGGGTTGGGGGAGCTGAAGTGCGTGTTTGGCTTTGGCACAGCTAGGACGTGCTCTGTGTCCTTCACCTACAGCCTTTGAGGGGAGTCGGCCTGATGGAAGTTGTGGAGATGGTTTAGCTTGGGGGCTTTTTTCCATGGCAGTGTTGAGGATTAATACCATGAAGAAAACATCCCCTTCCTTGTCCTCCTCCCCAGCCGGTGCTAACTCACAGCTCATGAAGTCCATTAAGCACCGGCTCTGTGAGTACTACGAGCAAATCGTGTATTAGCCACACGTGTGAGCTCTTTTTGTGCTTCATAAGGAAGTTATTTAACAAGTTTTTCTCATTTTAAATTAAGGCTTTTAAAACAAATCTCCCCATATATCCTGTGATAGACGTGATTGGGCCCTGATCCCGGTGCAATGACACACAGTCCTTGTGGGGTTGTGCCCCAAATCCCTGTGAAACGTGAACTTCTGCACCAGCATTGGCAGCTGATTTAATGCAAAGGTGCCTTGCAATACACTTAGAAATATAGTTCCCCATGGATAAATTCCAATGCATGTACAGAAGAAAAGAGCTTTCTATGGGATGACTCCAGACAATACAAAAATTCTTTAGATAGAGCAACTTAAGATATCCTCAATTAAACCACAGGTTGGCTAAATTTAGGTTAAGATATTGGTCAGGAAATTAAACGTGTCCTTTTCCTTCTTTTCCTTTACAGCCCTTGCTGGTACATCCTAACCACATAAAACATTAAAATAATTCTCATGTGAGTTTTAAACCCTGTTCCTCTGTGTTTCTTCTCAAAAAGGAAATCATCATGATAACAGTTGTTGATTTGCTGAGTCTGAGGGAGAACTGAAATTTTTTAGAGGGCAATTCTGTATCACAGAAATTGTGTAAAAAGGAGAGCGTGGATAAGGAAAAACGGGGGCATTCACTGCAGCTGTGTGCTTTCACTGGATTTATATCCAGCTGCATCATAGGCATATAGGAAATAAGCCCCGAATTTCCCCCCCCAACACCTTTCCTGTAGTGAAAGGTTATTTTTACACACTATCTTTAAAATTATACTCTCCATGCTTTGGTGTAAGGAGTTGAGATCTGAGTCAGCACAGGCCCATCAGCTCTGCTGGATGCATGTTAATACAGAAAACCTTCAGGCCTGGTTCCTGGCATGTATTTTGGGTTGTGGAAGCTGTTTAAGTTGTTCATGTATATATTTTAATTCCCCTTCCTGCTTTGCACCACCCCCCAAGCCTTCAGGGCATCCATGATCCCACAGTTGGGGTGTGCAAGGATCTCCAGAGACAAACTCTTAACAGCCATCTCCAGTCCACAAAAAGGCACTGTGAAATAAGTCAATTTTAAGGATTTGCTGCTTTTATCTCTTTTCATCTCTGAGTTTATTAAAGTGCAAATGTCAACCATGGAGACAGCTATCACATGCAGTGCAGTACATCGAGAAACACTTTCCACACCATAAATGGAAGGAAAAAGGCTTCGTTGTGATTATCTAATGCACAAAGGACAAAACTGAATCTAGGCTCTGGGCCCTTCCACAACAGCTACCCCCAGAAAGTACTAAAGCCATGAATCTGAAAACAAAACCTTCTCCAGTCTCTGAGTTGACAAAATAGAAGATACCAAGAAGGATGGAGTAATTATAGAGCTCAAGGGGTTTTTTTTGAGTTTCATGTTAATGATATGTTTGAAGGGATGCTTATACTCAGAGCTTTTAAAAGTTCATTATTTTAACAAAAATATTCATAAATACATAATATTATAAATCATAAATACTCCTTAGAGTATGAATAAAAAAATTGCAGTGGACTAATACGGTTCATCTCTGTCATAGAGCTGAAGTTTGTTTGCTCAAAAGCTGGGCCATGCACACTACAATTATCCTGGGATTCAGTTTTGCTTTGTGCTCTAAAAGAAAAAAACCAAAACAAATGCATTGAGGTACAAAACACGTGAATATAACATGATACAAAACATGCTTTCAGCAACAAGAATAAATATTACCATGTCTACAGTATCTACTTCACAGCTTTTCCAAACTGTAAAAAAAAAAAAAACCCAACCAGAGATGAATCCTACAAATAAACTGTGATTTTTAAATTAAGGCAGCTTCAGCAGGAACTTCAAGGCTTTTGTTGGAAACAGATTTTTGTAACACCAAAAGTGTACTCATGCTTGCAGGCAGAGCTCTGATTTACAGTCCAGTTCTCCTATTTTGATGATCAAAATGAGCAAAGATCTGTGCATCGAATACCAGGTGTGCTCCCTGCAAAAGTCACTGTTCCGTCAACAGGTGTAATGTGGGAATTCTGAAAACCAGTTCATCTCTTGGGCATGGGAGTGAGGTATCTCTGGATGAATCATTAACTCCATGGCCGGGAGGCAAACTGGAAATTCAGAATTACAAGAAGCTGTTGCTTGTTTTAAAAGTGAATGATGAAAAGGGAAGGGCTAAGGAAGCCAAAGGAAAGCACTAAATGGAAAGCCCATACCAATGTAACACCTTAAGAAAGGCTACTCTAGGAGGTACATCACATACCTGGAACAAAAACAGAGTCTAAAACTTTCTAGGAAAACACTGCAGAAGCTGGAGCAGGGATTTGTTTGGCTCATCCAGATGTATGATTCTTCTTCCCTCTCTCCTCTCAGCTAATAAAAGAGTGAAGCCAAATAATTGCACAACAAATGGTACTTCAAGTATTTAGAAACATGGCCTGCATGTCTCACCCGGGGGGGACTCTGCATGAGCTGGGGAAATTGTGCACCTCGTGAAAGAAAGCTGCGACTTCCAGCAGTCCTAATGTATGTTGAAGGCACGATTTCATGTCCTGCACACAGATCTTTCTTCCTTCTACAGGGGGTGCACACTGATGGTAAAGAGCAGTAAAATGAAAAGGAGTAGACAGAATGGTTATTTTGTTCGAAATTCATCTATTCCAACATGAATGCCATTATAATCACACACAAAAATGTATATACAACAGATACTAACCAGCTGATTCATTTTTTTACAATACTGCCCATATATATAACCCTGTGCTTGTACACACCTTGTGAAATGCTTAAACTGGACACACAGCTGAAGATGCATTTCTAACCCGTTAAGAGAAAAAAAATATCCTGCTGCCTTCACCTGCTCAGCTCCAACTCCCGAAAATAAACCTACCCCAAACCCCTTTAGCACCAGGGCTTTGGCTGGGGAGGGTGGAAAGGCAGGATACTCATGGCTCCCAATGCCACCTCTCCTTCCGTCCCCAGACGAGGCCATGTTGGGTCCAATGGGGTCAGCTAAGCTGCTCATGGGCTTTACCTAAAAGAGGGTGTAAAAATAGCATCCCTTTTCTCCAGGTCCTCTTGCATGCTGGGATTAGTGTGTGTGATGGCAGGTGTCCAGGGCACACACCTACCCTGCTGGGTAAATAAAGCTGAGAGGCCAACAACAGGGATGCAACTTACATTTTATACATATATATATATAGTGCATACACATATGCATACACATATATATGTAAATATGTGTATATATATATATGTGTACGCATATATGTATTTTCCAATAAGAACAGTACAAGCTATTTCTGAACTAACTCATCCAGGAGCTGGAGGTTACTGCTGGAGCCTATCTGAACTCTATATCCTTTGCATTTTGTCTCTCTCCCTCTCAGGCTGAAGCAAAGTGTGGGTGAGCTTGTGGCTTGCAAAGCACAGCTGTCCAGTGGCTTCTGAAGAATTGCACTTGGATTAATTCAAGTTTTTGTAGTTCAAATAACATCTACCCTGCTTTTCCCGATGCTTGTGCACGTACCAGCGTAACTCAAAAGAGCTGACCACAGTGTAACAGTGTAAAAGTTAAACTTTTCCTCTGGAAAATGTAATTGGAGGTCAGCAGCTTCTTTGCAGCTGGGGAATAGAAAACCTTATTTGAAGGTAAAATAAATAATAAAAAAAAAAGTGAAAGTTCTCAGGAGTTTTTCAAAGTGCAGCACGGATTTGGGTAAGGCTGTAATGGACAGTTCAATCCGATGTGTTCTTTGAGGAGGTACTTCCACCAGTCCTACTCACTCCACTGCCTCTGATGAACTGAGCAGGAAAGCTGCTTCATCTCTTTATGTCTCTCCATATGTAAAAATGAGTAACTCCTCCTGCCTTCCAGGCAGGACTGGTTTTGCAGATCCACATAGGAGTTAATGTTTGCATGGCTCTGAGAAGATGCCAAGTGCCACAAGGGCTAATTCTGCCACCTAGAAATCCCACCTGCCTCCAGGAAGCACATATTTCCTCCCAAGGGCATTTGATGCTGTTTAATACTATTAGTTCTGCTGGGTAAAAAATCCCAGAGGACAAGAGTCAATTTAAAAAAAAGACATCTGTACATCTACCTGCTTCTGAACTCCAGATTTTAACGCACCAGCCTCTTATCAAGGGAGCTACAAGTGTTTCCAGGACAAGTAATTTGGCAAGATGCTCAGTTGGGAGTGAAGATTTAAAAAGCCTTTTACATTCCAAATACATTTTACTCATAACTGTTTCCCAGATGGAAATGAATGTCTGTCCCTACGGCCGCTCAGCTGCCCTCTCCTGCTCCTTTCCAAAGGGGCTTATCTCCAGCACCCAAAATCATTTAGGGCTGTTTGCTCTTGTCTCAGCATTGATCCTTGTGGGTCACTTCCAACTCAGAATATTCTGTGATCCAAAAGCTGTTAAAGGGCTGGGTGCTGCTCAGCTTTGGCTCTGGGGTGGGTATTTTTTTTTGCGTGCAGAGTCTGGATTGTCCATCCTTGCCAGGTATGACCTGCTCACACCACAGCACTGGAGAAACATCATCTGACAGCCACCAGACACAGCACCAAAGCCATCCTCCACCCCTGAGTATTTATTTAATAATCATAATATACTAAAAGGCTCATTACAAAACCTAGGAGAACTACAAATATTTCCAACATTTCTTTTAAAAACAAAACTGTTCTGCTGTGGGTTTATAATCCACCCACTGCTGGGTTGGATTTAATGTTCAAGACCTCAACAGCAAAACCGATTTTTTTTTTGGAAGCTTTCTATTTTATGTGACTTCTGGAAAAACTGGAGCTTTAAGTCACGTTAGTGAGAATCCAAGCACAATCTGTAACAAAAGTAAGGCAATTTTGTGTTTTTTTTAAAAAAAAAAGGGACTTCAAGCTGAAAATGTCCATTTAACTGCCAGTAGATGGCAAAAATATCCCATATTTGTCTTGATTACCTTAAATGATTAGTAAAAAAGGCTTAATGTGTTGTTCTCTTCCTTGCTTCTCATAGAAACTTGCAGAAAGTATAAATTAAAGTGCAACTGTACAAAAAAACCTAGAAAAAAACCTCAACGGGTCATAAGAAGCTATCAAAAAGATGGATTAATTTTTTTTTCAAGTTGAATGACTGTATACCTGGGACCAGGAAAAGTTCCTTGCTTTGTTTCTTAAAACAGAACATAAAAAACCCCTCAAACAAACATCAAAACCAAACCCTCCACCCAGGATTTTTTTTGGCAAAGTTTTCATAAAGCATTTGTTCCTTGACTGATTAGACAATTACTTTGCAATCAAGTAAATGGAATTAAATACCACGGCAAAGCCAAGCAGATGCCAATGCTGCCCATTAGATTAAGCCTGTGTAATAAAAAATAATTCTTTTAAACAAAGAAGTCACACATGCTTTAGGGTTTACCCTTGAATAACAAGAATTTAACCTCAAAAATCCCAGTAGTTTGTCTTAAAAAAAAAAAAAAATCCTATCCTTCAGATAGCCAGTAGTAAAGAAACAGTAAAACTCTGGATTTGGCTGTTCCTGCCTTATCAGCAGAGTGGTGAAGGTCGCAGTCCAGTGGGCAGCAGCAGGACAGGAGAGCCCTTCGGCATGAAAAGCAAGTCTCTGGCAGCATGAAGAGGTGAGCAGGGGAGGGCAGGAAAGCAGATTTGGCAGTGATTTTAGGGTGGTGACAGCAGGCAGAGGCTTCCTACAGAAAGGTGAGAGGTAAATGCTTTGGAGCCATGCGATGCTGCCGGCTCTTGCCCAGCAGTGACAATCCCACCCTCGGGCGAAGTGTGGGCAAAGCACTGGGTTTTTGGGTGAGTGATTGGCATCCTGCCCTCCATTGGTGGCTCACCTGAACCCTGCTTGGGATTCAGCCCCTGGAGATGGTGGTGCAGCAGGGGGGACTGAGGAGGTTGGATAGGGATGGAGATTAAGAGCTGGAAAAAAGGCAAGCTGCCTTCAGCTCCGAACGTGGTGAGCAGGTCAGTGCTGCCCGGAGCTCTCAGAGGAAACAAAGCACCTTAGGGACTCTCCTCTGCAAAGACTTGACACATGGAGACTTCCCCATGGCACATTTGCAACAGGACCTTTGCACATCCCACTTTCCCTCCCCATCTTTAGAAGGCAGGGGGGAAAAAAGAGGGGAAGGCCATATTGCACTAGTGCAGAAACATCTAAGTAGCTGCTACTTTTGGGAGAAAAGTGTTACCAGAGGCTACACCCTGGTATGAACCTGCAGAGCTACTTCATTATCCCTCAGATCCATTTCAGGTAACTCCTGGTCGATCCCTCTGACCTGGCCCAGCCCATCATGCTCCTGCTCTACACAGCAACATGGAAACTCTGACCTCCCTGAACATGGTCTACATTGCAGGAAGCATGGCCATGGCTCCACTAACTCAGGATGAACCAGGGGGGAGGCATCTTCCAAAAACTCAGTGATACATTTGCTACTGTAAAGCCACGCCAACATTTCCCATTGGGTTCACTAGGGATAAAAAAGGGGTATTGGATACATTTCACCAAGCATAAGGAGTGAAATGAAGTTATCTTAATTTCCTCAGTGCCTTGTTAGAGGGGAGCATGTTTTGGGTCTGGGCCTGGTTCCATACCACAGGCTGTGGAGTGGTGAGGGGGCGGAGGAGGAACAACGAAGCAAAAGAAACAAGGGACAGACAAGTCAGACCAGATCCTCACAGTGCAATACCGTGTGCGGAGGGACCGGTGCGTCGCCAGCACCCATCAGCGAGCCAGGGCCATGATCAGGCTGGCACACATCTCGAAGAAGTCCATGGTGTGGCTGCCCAGGCGTGGGGTCACCGAGGGGATGCTGCCAACGAAGGAGCCACTCAGAGAGCCCATCAGGGACTGGCACTCGGTGGATGCAGCGGCGTCGATGCTCAGCCTTGGACGGTGCAAGCCGGCGGCAGAGCAGGAGCGCTGTGGTGTGGAAGAGCCTGACCTCTGCTCCATCACTTCATCTGGAAAATCAAAAATAAAAAGAAAAAAAAAAAAGAAAAAGAAGTGGAATTAATTTGGCACCTGCGTCGCAGGTTTGGTAAGGGACTACTAACAGTAGCAGAGACAAATGGATCAAAAGGGCTTTTGCTGACTTGAAACAGCTGCATAAGCAGTTAAAAATGCAGAGAGTGGTTTTTAAACTTCCAGCCTTGCCGTTCTACGTGTTTCACATCTCCCACAGCACCGTTTCCCACTTACCATCGATGCTTTTGAAGTCCAGGAGATAGCTGCGGTTGTCCACCTGGTAGAGCTGCAGGCTCATCTTCACGTAATTGCCCGTCACCGGGTTCTTGCGGCGCACCCTCAGGTGGTAGGCGTTCACCACCTGCAACGGGAAACCTGCTTTCAGGGGTAAGATTCGAGGCAGCAAGAAGAACATTTCTTTCCTTATTTTCTCTAAATACAAGCAAGACACGTTCTGGGAAAAACAGTGTCAGATTCTAAGAAGAACAGTGCTGACAAAATTAAGCAAATGGCTTCATTTCCTATTTCCTCCTATCTTTAAAAATTATTTTAGGGCTCTGATTCACCAGCTGCTGGCAGAGAAAGCTGCTGTGACCCATCTGCCAGGCACCAAACTGAAGTTTGCTCCTCCCTCACCACTAGCCAGAGCCATATGAGCCAAAAAGTCCCCTCGTGGACCCACGTACAAGGACAGCGTCCATGAAACCAGGGCAAGCCGGGCAGAGTGACCTCTCCCATCAGCGCAGCTAAATCCCGTGTCTGTGCATCAGCCTCAATCTGTGTATTTTCCCTTGCTGCTTCCCACCTCACAATCTGCTGCATCTCATTTACGAGATCTTTTCTCTGCACTATATTTATGAACCAACTGCGTGGATGGGAAAGCTATTCTGATGAAGAGTCACATCTGAAGTTATTCTTAGGCTGGGAAAGACTTTTGTGAAACCTCCTCATACGAAATAATCTCCACTGCCTACATGAAGACGTTGGGCTGACTTAGTTTGTGCAGTTGTACCAGAAATATAGGAGATTTGTTCACTCTCTGTAACCATGCAGCTAACAAATGTCTGGCTGGTGGACCTGGCAACAGTCCATCTCCTGGCTAGTGAAATCAGGTTTCTGGGAACTACTTGGCTTTAAAGATGTAATATTATCAAAAATAAGGAGGAGACAGGAGGCTACAGAGAAGCAGCACAGTGACATTCACACTGTACAAGGCTTGGGACCTGGAGCGAGGAGGGCAATTCCTCTGGTGATGAAGATCTGGGCTGAAATTCTCCTTACCTTGCTCCTGATGCTCGCACAAGGCTGCTGCGAAAGGCCCACAAGTCAGGAGAGCTCACCTCAGGGGCTGCACCAAGATTTAGGGAATCAGGCTCAGCAGCAGATATTCAGGGCTAACTCAGGGGTTTATTATTCCAACTTTGAAAAAGACTATGACTAAACGTGTAGCTCTGGAGAAATATCTAGAGTGAGTACTGTCAACTAAAACATCTGGGCTTAAATCAAGAAGCTGAGCCCCAAACTGAGGAAGCAGTAAGGGTCTGAAAGTACATGTGTCCACAAGCACCACTCCATCTCCATTGAGGAAAAGACACAGTCAGTGATACAAATCCTGCCCCCAAGGCCCCCGCCCCTTATCTGTGTATCTTCAAGGAAGATGAATGCTGTGCCATTTCAGCACACAGACTAAGGGGACCAGGTCGAAGAAATGAGAGTTCCTTTCCTCAGAAGCACTCAAGATGACCTCGCAAGGAATTAGCCACTAAAATTAGAAATGTGAACAGCTCCTCTTATCCCCACAGCTAAACGAGGCAGAATCATCTTTCCAGCCAAAGGCTTAGAGCACTCAGAAAGAAAACTCTCATTTCACGCCCTAAATAAACACCACAAGAACTGAAGCACAGCTAGCACCTTAATTCACTGTTTCTCTATTAACAAGAAATAGCAGGATGATTACAAGGTGGGGGCATTTATTTGGAAACAGGTAAGGCTGTAACCACACTTATAAACCTCTCTGAGCAATTCAGATCATGAGAAAATGATGAGAAGCACCACAGAGCACCAGCACTCCCTACCTTCCATTCGAAGTCCAGCTGTTTCATAGCCCGGTACACCTCAGCCATAATGTCATAGGGTTTGCTCTGGCTGCGGATTCCCAGGTGCCACTTGGCCTTTTTGACAGTCAGGGGTTTTGGTTTCGTGGTGTTGAGGGCATCAAGAGGACACCGTGCCTTGGGGCTGTCTGCTATCAATGGCGGCATCCGCTCGGGGTGTGGCTTCACCCCAGGAGGGATGTGCATGGCACTGTCGTCCATGAAGGAGCCAGTGGGGGGACTGGAGGCAAGGTAGAACTCGCTGGCCTGGTTCATGATCCTCCTGTTGTCAATGACGAGGTGATAAGCCACTGCCAACTGGTCCTGAGGGTCACCGCTGTACAGGCTGTTCATCACCTCCGACTCCGTGCACTCAAACTTCTCACACACTTCCCGAACCGCGTCGTCATCGATGACGGTGGCATCGTAAGAAGGGTCCTCTGGGAACAGGTAACTGGGCAGCTCCTCCTTAAACCACTCATGTTCCCTGGGGAATACAGAGAGGAGCCACCATGAGCTCTGTGTGAGGCAACCACTGCCACCAGTCCCTCACTGGCTCTAGCCAAGATCTATCCTCAGCTGCTGACTGGGGAGCTCGACCCAGACCCGCACAGTCCCCCCAGTACTGGAACAGCAATGACACTCTGCTCACTGGGCTCTGAAGTATGACCTCTGCACTTCTGAGATTCTCACACTTTTGGATTCCCATGGGTCTGACAGAGATACAGAGCATCAAAGCTATCCAGGTACCCATTTCCCACCGATTTACAGTGAAGTCAATGATAATTAAGCGTCTAAAAGCCATGCAGTGCCTTGTCTGTATGTTCTATGCATCAACAGTAATCTCACCATATGTGCTGCTGCTTTAACATGCAATTAAATCCTCTAGTTTTAAGGCATTAAGAAATAAAAAAAGGGCAGTTCACATGGTTTTACTTGAAGGGTAAAATTAAGGCCATCCATTGAAAATGCATTAAAAACCTAAGAACGCCTGAAAATTGTAGAAACATTTATGTTAAGCTTAGCACACCAGCTAAATGTAATGATTACTATAAATTTCATAAAATGTATATCAGGCTCCAGTTTTACAAAATGTTTCCAAAATGGCTCAGACTGTGAGAATTTTGAAGTGCTATTAGCAGCCATGAACTTTTAATGATCTCTACAGGCAAAAATATCTGCTTAAGAACCCAACTGTTTCCTTTACCTGGAATTTCCACAGTGATGCATTGTGCTCATTGAATAGATAAAAAAAACTATACTGTATTTAAAGATGAACCATTCGCTTACATGTTAAATTATACCCAATATTTATAGATTAAGTTAGTAATTCTTCTGCTTTTTCTCCTTTTTTATTGGATAGACAGTAAGTACAATGATTACCCTCTTATTCTGAACTACCCAAGAAGGAGGTGGTCTTGAAATAAAATAATGAAAAACGGCTGGTGGATATTAAGTTCTTAGGATTATTCCACGCTATAGCTGGTTTTGCTAAGTGATATTAAGAGATTTTTGAGGCTATTTTATATAGAAATATATATATATATATATACAAAATATATATAAATTCATCACCCTGTTCATCACCCACTGCCAGCCAGCAGCTCCCAACTCTCCAGCATCACAGAAGGGTGCAGGACTGCTCCTTGAATCCTTTTGTCCTTTGGGACAAAAACCATCTGGATTAGCTGACTACTCCTGTAAACCACCTGGTCCACGTGACCCAGGACAGTCATCATCCCCTGCCACCGGAGCCCCCCAAAGGCAGCCAGCCCACCCCAGCCCACCCGAGCTGACCTGATGTCCTTGATAGTTGCTCGCTTGAGGGGGTCAACCTGCAGCATGTGCATGAGGAGAGTGGCAACGGAGCGGTTGAGGTATTCAGGGATGTAAAACACACCTCCCCGGATCTTCTTGAAGAGGGTGGGGACGTGCTCGTCATCGAAAGGCAGAGTGCCACAGAGAAGGGCATAGAGGATAACACCACAGCTCCAGATGTCCACCTCTGGGCCAGCATACAGCCTGCACGAGGGCAAGGGCAGGAGAAACTTGTTACCTCCCATCCTCTCCTTAGTTAGGGTGCAGATCCCACTGAGTGAGCTGGGGACCCCCTGCCAGCTCCACCAGGGACAGAGCTGCAGCACATCCTGGGGCTGCTCATATGGTTTCCCCCGACCAAACCTGCCTAAGCAAAAATTACTCAGGGAAACGACAGGGCAGAGCTGGCATTGGCTGCCCACACTTCTCTGGACAGCCACGTACACCCCTGCCTCTCCAAAAAGCCAAACCCTACATTTCTAAGAGCTCTGCCAGGCTCTTTACTCCTTTGCTCCAAGGGCTCAGACAGAAATTTCTGTCCATTCAGCAAGGCAGATCAAAGAGCAGCAGATACTCTGTCTCTGAGTGTTTATTTTTGGTGGAAGTTTGTGTGCTGGTATGCAAGTGCTCCTGCTTCCGACAAGCTGCTAATGTGCTCCCTGGCATCACCAAGTAGGGACACCCCAAATATGCAGGATTTGCTGCTGTTTGTTCAATTTGCTTATTTCTTTTTGCTACAACTAATGCTTTTTCAGAGATTTTGAGAGGCAGTGCTCACCCTTGGGCTGTGAAACCCTACCAAAATACAGAAGTTGAAATTGAAAAACAGAAGTCTCTTCATGAAACCTCAGCATCCTGCACCTGCTCCTCCCGAAGGGCATTACTGAAGATACAACAGCATAGTAAAAGCATTGGTCATTGGTCAACCATAAGCAAACCATCAAGTAAAAGCATTGGTCAACCATTTTCCGAACACCCCCAAAACAGCAGGTCTTCTTGTCCAAGGGTGAGACTTTCCCAGCCAGGGACAGCAGTAAAGTAATTTTGGAAAGGCAGACCATTAGCTAGATGCCCCCTCAGTCCTACCTCCATGCCTGATTCCCATAGATCAGAAGCCTGATTCTTTTGCTGATAACTGCACTGCCTGAACAGTCTTTTGGACTTTTAGACCAAAATGAGATGCACTTTAATGACTCTGAAACCTGAGCTGTCATGCTCTACTGTTTTGTGCACTACAAGGAAAGGCAGCAGGAGCCAGGACTCAGCTCCCCCCTGCCCCACACACCCACCAGCAAGGTAGGAAGAGTGGATCATGCCTTTCCCACCCAAATGCAGCTCTCAAATGCTGCTATAGCTCTGAGAAGAGGGTATCTCGGGCATCCCTGATACCGATCCCACTTTAAGTCGGACCAATGCGGGAGTGATGCAGCTGCAGCCAATGAAAAAGTCCAACATGTAGCCTTGGTTTTGGTTTTCTTTCTTACTTTTGTTGTTCTTAAGCTGTATTGCCTGTACCCATGGAATGATCAGGCTCTGCACACAGGGACTAAATCCTTCTTGCTAATCTGCCGTGTGCCTTGTCTCCTACACAAACTGAAAAACGTGTCTGGCCTTTATTGAAAAGGATATGGAAATACTATTAATATTTTTTGGCATCCCAGTAGAGTTTCTGGCTTTGTCCCCCTCTTGACAATGAGGATTTACTTGATTTCACACATAAAGCTGTAGTCACAACAGGTTTTTGGATGCTAGTCTAATTCCTATGATATTCTGCCAACACTTGCAGTGGTGTAAACAGGGATAAAATAACCATAATCACAGTAAACACACTCTGAACAAAATGTTGTATTTAAAAGCTACAATTATAGGCAATGAGAACACTGAATTAGGAAAAGTAATGCTCATGCAAAGGGCACTTCAAAGATATGGGGCAAACAATGAGATGGGCAGTTTGAAGGACCACACAGAGAACTGAAAATTTGAAAATCCGTATTTGCAATCCTTGCTACGCTATTACAGAGAGAATTAGGGAAATATGTACACTCTATGTAATTTCTATTCCTGACAATAAAATATAGGAGGTAACATTTCTGTATCAACATGTAAACGTCCAATTCAACCTTGTGGAGTGCATTCAATACTCCATGTGCTGTACAGATGTTGCACGCTGAGAGATGCAACCACAGTGGAGGTTTGTCAATTTAATTCATCAGTTCAAAACAAAGCTCCAGTGGTTGAACCTACTGCCAGGACCAAAACCCTACTTAAGGAACCAGAAGACAAGTATTTTCAACGCAAGAGTTTCAACAGCGTTGGGAAGCGATTAAAGATCTTCCTGGTTCTTCTGTTAGTGAATGGTTTTCCTCATTAACACTGTGTTTTATATCACAGGTGGGCAGGAGAGGAGGGGGGTGGCCTGGAAAAGCCTTACCATCTGGAACCTCTGTATCTGCATCCAAAGAGTAATTTTCACCCTCTTTAATTAATATAAACAGTCAACATCTGGTATTAATAATCCCTCCAAAGTAAACACTTTAAGCAAAACACGGTTTGCTATTACAGTTATTGAGAAATAAAACAACCAAAAAAACCTTTCAGATCTTTGCCTGTATATTCAACCAAACATAAAACACAGGTTGGAAGGACTCAGCTGCTTTTACTAAATTTGCAAAGCTGTTTTCAATGCCAAGAACAAATCTGAAGTCCATGTGCTTACATAGGCTCTGATTAGAAATAGAATGTCCTACCTGCCAGAGATTACTTCAGGGGCTGCATAATTTGGGGAACCACAGCTGGTGCGTAGAAATTCGCCATCTGACATCATGTTGGACAATCCTAAAAACAAGATGTTTATTACATACTGATGTTTGATCTGAAGGTCCAGGTACAGAGGACTCCTGGTGCACAGAGGAGGAGAGGTATAGCAAGCGGAGGGGGAAATTTGGAGGGGAACTGTTGACATAATTTAGATAGACTCCTTCAAGCTGGTTTGCATATTATTATCATCAGTATCATTGTTGTCATTATTGGTTTTTTCCCATCCAACCAAGGAATATTCACTCCAGGCTAATTTTGCTTCTCTAAGCTGCAAACACCAGAACACAGAGGAAAAGAGACATAATTCATCCCAGAGCAGTCACTTCATAAGGGAATTAGGTGGAGTTGTGAAATGAGTAAATCTTCAGAAGGATTTATCACTGCTAGAAAGGACTCACCAGGACAGAGCTGGTAGCCTGGGTATTTTAATGGATTTCAATCAGTAATGCCACTTAAAGACTCCTGTTACTGCTCGTTGTAAAATGAAGTGAGGCCAAGAGCACATGGCCAAACGTACTGAGAACATGCATGAAAATAAACACATACAGCCAGCTCACCCTGGATTAACTGCACAGAGTCCGTCTGAAACATAAATTAGCTAAATCTTTATGTTAGGTGATTATACTAAAACATAGCAAAGATTTACAAATTACTTGGCTGCTCCACTCTGAGTGCCAGTACAGAAGCAGCCTACAATAAGTAATCCCTGCCTCTGCAAAAAGGCCAGCGTTTATAACTGTGGGCTTTTCAGGTAGAGCAACTGGTGGTGGTTAGGGAAGCAGGCTCTGGATTTTGTAAGGAGCGCTACACCGACACGCTCCAGCAAGCACCGCGGGGCTGGCTGCGCTCCTGGAATGCTGCTGGGGTCACATACCAAAATCAGCTATCTTTGCATTCATGTGTGCGTCCAGCAGCACGTTCTCTGGTTTCAGGTCTCGGTGGACAACCATGTGTCTGTGGCAGTAATCCACCGCCGAGAGAATCTGCTGGAAAAGGCGTCGAGCTTCTGCCTCTTCAACCTGCGGGCACAAAGAGAAACAGCCCTGAAGGTTGGTCTGCCTGCAGAGCTGGCAGGGGAAGGTTTGACTTAGCAAGGAGCCAAAACGTTCCAGGGTGCAGAGAGAAAATCACAGCGTGCCTGTGACCAGAAGCAGCAAATAAAGTAGATTTCTCACCCTTGTATTTTATAGTGTGTTAGTGTTTGTAAAAGATACAGCCCAGAGATGAAACGTGAAACTTCAGTTTAGGGGAGCTATCAGGAAGAACTTAAAGGCGGCACCTATTAGACAATGGCCTGCAGATCCAGACTGGACAAAACACCACAGAGGATGTTGCTGGGAGCAATTCCTCACGGACAAATGGCTTTGGAAGCAAGAGCTGAAGGTGGAATATTGTGACGATTTTAGTTAGCTATATAGCTAGATAAGCTATGAAGTTGTATGAGCTGTATTAGGGAAATTATATTTTAAATGACTGATTATTTTTACTGACGAATTCTGAAAGAATCCCTTCATGAAAAAAATGAGTTTCTGAATGGAAAAGATCAGAAAGGATCCAAATTAGTAACTGAAAAGATCTAGGTTTGTAAAATGTGTGAGGAATCAGAACTGTACATACAAAAGCAGTAGAGTCAGCTCCATCGACCGCTGCACTGATCTAAACCAATCTGTTGTAAATGTATTGATTTTCTAGTACAGAGAGGGCTGATCCTGCACCTGAAGCCTTATTCTGGATGTCCATTTCAGCCCATTTTTATCTCCTTGCCCTGCGACTGCTCCCTGCCTACAAGGATGTCCATGGAGCACACACCAGTGATTTTCTTTATAACCATAATATCGCATTTCATGGGCTTAACCTACACCTTGGGTGATTTATACTCAGTTAGATTACTGGCATTTGAAAATGTTGTTCAGATAAGCCACATCCTTAAAAAGTCTTCAAAGAACCTGACATGGAGCCAAGGGGGGCTCTGAGACAGATGAATGACTGGGGTGGAGACCACACTGAGTGGTCTTCCTCTCCAATGCCTTAAATTTGCTGCTGAACCGTGGGGGTTTTGACAGGCAATCCATAGCTAAAAACTACAAAAATAAGCAAGTTTTCCAAATATTTTCACTAAGCAACATGTTACCTTGGATATTTTGGTTTGACTATGGAAATACACCAGACAATGTTGCAAAAAATCACACACAACTTTAGTGTGAGCCGGGTACGAGACACTCCAGATGGGATTGCTGTGAAGCAACTTCTATTTTGGGCCTTAACCTTAGCTGTGTTCCCCTTAGCAGTAGTTTTGCTTCTAAACACCATCCCCTTCCCACACAAGTGTTTGGGCTGACATGGTACTGGCACTTACACGTCCGTGCTTACAGATGTAATCAAATAATTCCCCACCAGATACATATTCCATGACCATGAAGAAGTCTGTTGGTGTGCTGATAACCTGGTACCTTCAAAAACACAAGTGGATTTAGAAAAAAAAATAATTAAGAACAGATTATTAATTTTACATCAACACTTAGAATAAGCATTTATTTGGATCTTACCTTTCTAATTGTTTTCCATTTCTGAAAAGCCATCTCTTATTTCCAGTATAATCTTTCACTTGTCTGTGAAAGGACCTCTTTTAAAAACCTATGATTTCCCTTCAACCTTTCTAATAATCCTCTGAACTCTCTGCTAGGTAATCTTACCACATTTAGGACTGTCCTGACTTTCAAATTTCCATTTTGGGTAAGATTTGTATCAACAGCTTTAGAAACAAAGGCTTGGTTAGCTGAGGGCAGAGAGAGGGTACACCTGGTTTCCCTCATATCAAGGATAAAGAAGAACTCTAGGGAGTCTCTTTTGGACAGGTACAGAAACAAAGATCAGACCTCCAAAAAGTTATTTTTCAAATATAAATTCCTCTATATTCTAGAATGGGGGGGGGGGGGGAAACCAAATATCACCTTTGACTTGCAAATTTATTCTCCATTTTCATTCAAAATTATCCCTGAGCTCTGCAAGGGCATTTCAGTGTCCCAGCTGGAATAAACTGCCAGTGATCAGCTGAGGTCAATACAGCCCCAGGAATTCATAGCAGCACCAGCTGAGACCTCCTTCTCTTTTCTTTCAGATTCATTGTTTTATTGTTGGCTTTTTTTTTTTTTTTTGCAAATGAATTTCATGATTTTTTACAGCTGGGTTGTAATTTGAAACAAACAGATTTCAAACAATTTTCAGAAGTCAGCAAGGGAACATGTGATAGTTCCACAAAGATCAATAGCATCAATCTCATTTTTCTGAAGACATCTAAGTTACTGTTAATTGCCCGAGTATTTCTTTCATATTCATTTTAAATGTTTTTGAAAGAGGAGGTTTATGTACCACAGTCTCCTCCTCACCTCTTTTCTTTATCACTGTATTCCATGATTGCAATGTGTACCAGAGGAAGTACTGAAATTGCCAAATGGGTTTAATTTTTAGGTTTTAATACTTTGACGAATGTGCGAACAGGACTTAACTTGCAGGATGCTGGAAACACAGCTGAGGAGTCTTGCTGGCTTTTTCATGAAATAATACCAATCTGTTCTCCAATAAATCCATGGAACTGTGAAGTTTACTCTAAAGTCAACAGTTGCTGCATGGTTAGTTATTTAACTGTAGAGAGAATTTGTTTTCCCTTGCCTCTAAGTCCCAGGTATTTGCTGTATCTCATGCCAGTTTTAAGGCTGACCTAAATGTCAACTTATCCTTAGAGTTACCATTCAACAGCTTTCTTTTATAGAAATGCCAAAGATATTATCAAGTGCCTCATTAATGTGGACTGGCTGCACAAACTAGGGATTGAGAAGGAATCCCAGAGCTGGAATGCAGGTGCTGATTTACAACTTAAAACTCAGGTTGATCAAAGTGGCAACTTTGAAAACTTATGTCTGAATAATAAATTTTAAAAAAATGTTCTTTTAAGCTCTGGATAATCAGTCCATTAAAACATAAATCCTATTGACTGGAGGCCAAGGCTTCACTCTCTGAGCCTGACCGTGCTGCAATTCATGGAATCATAGAATGGTTTGGGTTGGAAGGGACATTAAAGACCATCTAGTTCCAACCCCCCTGCCATGGGCAGGGCACTTTCCACTAGACCAGGTTTTTAAAACACTGTCCAACCTGGCCTTGAACACTTCCAGGGATGGGACAGCCACAGCTTCTCTGGACAACCTGTGCCAGTGCATGTTCCAACATGCAAAAACTTGACAAAATACATTTTTTACTACTCTAAGCCATCTCCTGAAATGAAGCCAACTGCATATGAGAGGCCTTTGCAGACAGAGGACTAAGCTGAAAGAGTACTTACAGTTTGATAATGTGAGGGTGCCGGAAGAGTTTAAGGTTTTGAATTTCTCGTTTGATCTTCCCAACCACATCCAGGCTGCGGATTTTCTGTCTGTTCAGTATTTTTACTGCTACTTTGTGCCCTGTCAGCTGGTGTTCACCAACTATTAGAAAGAGAGCATTGCAAAGTCACTAAACAGTGAAGCAAGAGTCATGCCAGCAGTTTAGCACGCTGTGATTTATAAGCAAAGAGCCACTCCTGAAGGGAAAAAAGCAAAAGATGAGGGCGTAAAATATTTTAAAATTGTGTTTTGTCTCTTCACTCCATGTTTTCCCAGTGGAGTCATAGAATACAGAATAGAGGGGACTTATCTGCCAAAAACACTCCAGTAAATAAAACAGAGTGAGTTACTGGAGGAGGTCATACCCTGAGCTAATTTGCAAGGATTTATAGCATGTAAAAGCTAGATTAATCAGAAACAGATATATGTAAAAGGCAGAGGAGAATCTCCACTGTCACAGTGACTGACTAAATCCCTAATAAACCCAGTCTTAAAACTAGACCATCATACTTCTTTTTAAAAAAATTATATAGGGATTTTCCCTGCCCAAAATAGGACTGCAGGATTTGCATTACTAAAATGAATTTCTATTTATACTTCCTCGAGCGTGCTCCTTGGTTTGATGACAAGCTGCAGGAACGCTGCTGGACTGCAGGAGCAAATTCTGCTTTTAGGAAAGATGCAAACTTCAATATGGGGTTTTATAAAATGCACTTAGTTCACTGAGATGCTGATGCTTATCTACTGTGTTCAGGGACAAACCGTAACCACAAACTGGGAGCAGCACCACTGTCACTGGGGAAATTGTAATTAATAATGTGAAATGACTTCAGCATGTGATCCACTTGTTATCAGACTACACAAAAAAAATAAAAAGCCCCTAGGAAGCAAGATTTATATTGAAGTTAAGAGCAGAAACGGCTTGAAAACTGTCAATTGGATGTTTATATCTAAAAAAGGTTCTTTGTCCATGAGCTACCCCTGCTCAATATTTTCTAATGTGATATTAATATGGTGACATATGGATGGTTTCCTCAAGGCTGTGCAGAAAACCTGCTTACAGTAAATATTTGTGCTCTCCAATCATGAACGTTACCCTTCCAGTAATAACATAGAGCTCAAGAAGTTAATTAGCATGAGCAAACCTTGTTATTACATTATTAGAGCCTGTAGTTTTGGAGGCTCTAATGAACTGATCAGAAGGAAACGGTGTGAGAAGGGCAGGGCGGCAGCGCCTGCACCGCTCAGGGCACACCAGGTCACTATTATTAGCCACCAGATAAGACCTGCCAGAGATTCTTTCCTCAGTAAGAGCATCCTAAAAATAAAACACTTTACTGCCCTTGAAAATTAAAGCACCACTTTGCATGTCCATTTTATTCCTCGTAATACTTAAAACTACTAGATGAAATGAAAATAAACTCAGCTTTGCAGTATAGATGCAATTTAGGGATTAGCTGAGGGCTGGAGGAGACAGATAATTCCTCTTGTGCAGTGCAAGAGGGCTGTAAATAGTCCAAGGAGGTATTTTCCCTGGTGTATCCTCAGGGAGAAGAGAGCAGGGCAGTGCTGGGGTTGCCCCCATGGCAGGGAGGCTCTGCTGGAGCAAAGGTGGGCACAATAGCACATGTGCAAGGGGTACAAAACCATGCTCATGGGGGCTTGGAGGGGGCTGGGATACAGCCTCTTCATTCCCTGCAAGCAGTTCTCTGAAAGTTGTGCCAAGAGTAGTCTTATAAAGGGCACTGATCTCTCTTTGCCAAGGCTGTCAGGGTATATGCACAGCATATGTTACACTGAGGAGGCTGGGGAAGCACGACAGAAAGCTGCAAGACAACTTCAGCACGACATGTTCGAGATCAAGTCTTTTCCCAGTAGTATTTCATTAGGTCAACTATAGCTCTTTCTTTCCTGAGAGCACAAAAAAAACTACTTTGAAAGCTGCCCCTGACTAATTCAGCTCCATTAAAGAATTATAACACACTAAGCCATTAGTTGGGAAACTGAGGAACAGCAAAGCAAAGAGGTTTATCGCCGAACAAGGACAAAACCCCTGATTTCTGCCACCCTTTGTTTCAGGACAACCCTTTCTGGCCTTACTTCAGCATATGCTTTGAAAAATTCGTATTATACACTTGAGGAAAAAAAAAAATTCCCATGCCTGGAATGAATAATTACTGTTTTTAATACTATTGCCAAACAGTTCATCCCCTTTCCATCCGTGACAAACAATGTGTAACTCCGCGAAGGTTTGCTAGCACAAACACATTAATAATTAAAAATAAACAGTCTATTTTGTAATCCATCTTTTGCTTACAGTAAGCATTAGATACAGAGATATTATTGTTTCTGTCCCCAGTGACTTGTTAAGCCTCCTTGAAAGCCGAGAGAGAGAGACAAAGAGAGAACACAACTTCCTACGTGGTGGGAGACTTTTAAGCCTTTGAGGTCTCTCTGGCTGCAGCCTGTAGTTGCAAGAATTTTGACATGGGCAGGAAGGACAATCTTCTCTCTGCTCACAAAGTCACTGTCTGACCCCATACACTGGAGCACACTGGTGGGATGATCTGGCCCCAAGATCACTCAGAAGTGGCAGGTCCCATGTTTCCCACAGGCGTGGAAGAGGATGCTTGTGCAGCTCCTCTGGGTTTGTCTTCTCACCCCAAGGGTGGGCAATGGTGGCCTTGGTTGGTGTTGAAGAAGCCTCCTCCCTCCCTCTCACTCCCTCCTCGGATTAAAAGCCCAGTAGGAGGAGGGAGGGCTAAGCAGCAGCATTAGACAGGGGATTGAGCATGTCTTGTCTTTTAGTGACAGGGACTCAGGTAAGCTCCACCAGAGCTTAAAACTAGCAACTAGGACTCCGCTGGGGTGAGCAGGGGAGATGGATTCAACACTGAGATGAGGAGCAGCAAAAAAACCAAATAGCCATAAGGGTCAGGTGGCAATACTGACCCTAAACTCCAAAATACAGCACCAAACAGGACACAGTGTGTGTCCTTGTCTGCTACCCATCTGTTCACACGTGTGACTGTGTGACAAGAACACTTCAGCATCAGATGCTCTTACAAAGGGGAGAGGTATAACAGAATTAGTTTTGAAGAGAAGACTCTTCTCATTTACTTAGTCTCATAAGAGAAAAAACGAGGAGGAACAGTGATTATAGTACCATAAGCAAGGATAACAATTAAAAGCCCTTGACAGCATGTTTCTTTACAGCATGTTTTTTAACTTTTGCAAATGCTTCAGGGGAATGTAAAAGTTTATGAAGGGGAGAGAAAACTCCTTTCCTATCAGCTGTGCTGGCCCTTATCTCAGCCCAAAGTTAAAAATGAAATCCATCCAAACCATATATTTAGCAAAGCTGTATTAATTCTGTCCCAGTGCCACTTGTTCATATGTTATACCACCCTTCCTTTCCCTTTCCTTTATCTGCTCAGTCTCCTTTAGTTTATCATCCCTCTGACACAAGGTTTGTCCTTCAGCAGTAATGCTACAGTGCCTGGAAAAACAGGATCTGATCCCAACTGAAGGTCACGGAGGTGTCATCATAACAAACATAAACATAACCCAAGCAATGCCAGTCCTTGAGGGACCACAAACTGGTCACCTCGGTGGCAAATAAGTGTGGGTGAGAAATCACCAAGGCCCCCAGGGATGTCATGCATGGCACCACGTGGAAAAATATTTGGGTTACTTCACTGGATTTTGACTGAAGCTCTCCAAGCTGCATCCACTGTGAACCTCATTGTGTGATGGCTGTGGTCAGGGGAGAGCTTCTGGGGACCAGAAAGGTGGAACGTATCCATGACAAACACAGTTTGTCTAATCTGTTCTTACCAACACTCAGAGGAGGAGATGCCACCTCCTTCCTTCACTGCTTTGCTAAACTCAACATCCAGGATCTTCTCCACAGTTCTATTTCTGCAAATTAATCTTACCTTTGGCCTGGAGGACAGGAAAAATAACTATACTTGGCAAAATCCTGTGCAATAATGTTCATCCTTGGCATGAGACCTCCTATCCATTCACCATATCAGCTCCTGACATGTTCCTCTCTTCTAACAGATGCTGTATCCTCATCATCATTTCCAGCTGGAATGTCAGTATTATCACCAAAATCTTGCTCTCATCTGCCAACCTATTTACTCCCTTCCATGCCTTATGTGGGCTTTCTGTAAATGGGATCAAGAAACTGAATGGGTTTAATGCAAATAGTTTCTTGCAGTGTTCAGCTAGTTTTTAGGAGGATCAGTTCCGTGATGACCCAGACAGTGCTGAGCCAGAAGAAACATCCCAGCAGGGGGCAGGGACCTTTGCTGTCACATCTCTGGTTTCTAATGGCTCAAAGTCACTGTTCAGCTCCAGCCATAAACTCAAGTTCTGGTTAGTAGCCAATGTCACTAAACCCTTCCTAAAAAAATTGCCTTTTTTTTTATTTCCTTAATAACAGTAATCCTTAAAAATAGTAAATTATGATTCATTAACCTTGAGGAGTAAGGCAGGAAAAAAGTGCCTCAAACAAAAGCTTGTGCAAGGCAGAGTTTGAAGAAAACACATCAGCAACAAGAAATGTCACTGATGGCACTGCCTTCTTTCTGAAAAAGCAATTATTATACACAACACACACAACACTTGAATCAATCAAGCAAAAATCTCTTTACTTTTCTCATGTGAATATAGGTTTTTCTAAAGCTCATTTAAATTAAAATGTTAGATTTCTGTATAAATAGGAGATTTCATTTCTTCATCTCAGTTTCCAATCTCAAGTACAAATTTCACCTGTCTGTTGTAGGTAAAACATGAAGGAAAAAATATGTAAAGGATACTACTCATCTATAAAGGATTTTGAGCTAAGAAATCTCTTTTATGTTATTTGACATGTTTCTTTGGAAACCGTCAGTTTTTAACAAAGTTGGGCCACAGGTGGGGTGAGGAGCATTTGTGCCAGTTAAGGAAAAAAGTCTTGTTGGTGAGCTTAATTTGGTCTGCCTTTGGAGCACTTTTTGAGGTCTGCTAGTATAGATTTAAATGGTCCTTACTGTTAGAAGTATTTATTCCAATAATTCTTTAGTCAGTAAATTTGTGGTTTGGGATTAAACTGAGCAATATATTTTTAGGGCCCTGATTAATGGTCACAGGTGGATTTAACTCCAGTGGTTGTGGTGGCTTCTTTCCTCTGCTGTCAGTTTTGGTTTATTTTAAAACTCCAGTCACTGAGTGCGGGCACATCACCCCTTCACCCAGCCCCATCCCAACAGGGTAGGGGACACTGAGTGGGGCAGCTGCTCCCCCGGCTCAAGCTAAACCCATTTCCTACCGAGAAAGACAGCTATCCATTACTGCTTAGACAGTGAATTTTGTTGTTCTTTTGTTTTGCCTTTTTTTTTAATATCTCGATTAAAAAATAAAATTTTAATGTAATGGCAGAACTCACAGGAGAAAGAAATACGAATATTCACAAACCTTACAGCCAAATAAAGCAAAACTGGTACCTTCAGAATGTGAGCTGGCTGCTCTGGTATGACTGACCAAGGAATTCTGGTGTGGAGCCACAACCCAACATCTCTCCATCCTACCATACTGGAATGGTTTGGGTTAGAGAGGACCTTAAAGATCATCTCATTCCAACCCCCCTGCCATGGGCAGGGACACCTTCCACTTGACCAGGTTGCTCAAGGCTTTATCCAATCTAGCCTTGAACACCTCCAGGGATGGGGCATCCACAACTTCTCTGGGCAACCTGTGCCAGTGCCTTACCGCCTTCATAGTCGAGAATTCCTTTCCAATATCCCATCCAATCCTGCTCTCTGTCAACGTGAAGCCATTCCTCCTCATCCCGTCACTGCACACCCTGACAGAAGTCCCTCTCCAGCTCTCCTGCAATCCCTTTAGGCACTGAAAGGCGCTCTAACGTCTCCTGGAGCCTTCTCTTCTCCAGGCTGAACAACCCGAACTTTGTCATCCCTGCCCGGCCCGACCCGACCCGACCCCTCCATCCCCGCCCGCTGCCGGAGGCGCTCCCAGCCTGCCGGGGCGATGCTCGGAGCGGCGGCAGCACAAACCCCTTTCGCTCCCGGCTCCTCACGCCCACCCGAAGCACCTGCCGTCCCCTGGAAAGAGAAGGCGCACCGAGGACCGCGGCCCCGGGTCCGAGGGGCAGGATCCCGGCAGTGCCCGGTGTGCGGTCCAGCCTTCCCATCACCTCCCTCCCAGCGCGGGAGCAAAGTTTTGGTGGGTCGTGCTCGCAGCACCGGCGGCTGTCACAGCCCGTGCTACCGAGGGGCAAGCGCTGCATCTCCCACCACCCCCGTCATCCCCACCCCGGGAAGCGGCCGCCTCCCAGCCCGTGCCCCCCGCGGAGGCTCCGCCAGCCGCTCGCCCCCCGCCGCCCCCCGGGGATGCTGCGCGGCCCCGGCGCGGCGGGGGAGCCGCCGAGGGGAGGGGAGGGCAGGGGATGCGGGCGCGGAGGCCGCGGGAGCGGGAAGAAGGGAGGCGGGAGGCGGCGGCGAGGGGGCCCCGCCCGCGGCCGCGGTACTCAGCTCTTGACTTTGCCGAAGGTGCCGACCCCCAGCGTGTCCCCCAGCACGTAGTGGCCGATCTTCACCCGCCCATCGTGCTTCTGCTTCTCGGCCATGTTCGCCCCCCGCCGCCGGACCACAATGCACAGGGCGGACCGGCGCGGCTCGGCGGGCGGGAGCGGCGGGAGCGGCGGGGCGGGGAGCGCCGGGCACGGCCCGGAGCGCGGGGGCGGGGAGGGGCGCGCCCGCCGCCCGGGCCAGGTGGGAAGGGGAGTGGGGATGGGGAGACCTCCCTGGCTCCGGGTGCACCTGCCGGCGGTGACAGCCCTTTAGGACGGCATCCGCCTGGGGGTGACACCCTCCTCGAGTGGCACTGTACCTCGGGGTACACCCTCCGTGCCGCACACCTGCCTGCGGGTGACACCCCTTTAGGGTGGCACTGTTCTTGGGGTACACCCTCTGTGCTGCGCACCCGCCTAGGCTGACTGCCATTTAGAGCAGCATCTGTCGGGAAGTGTCACCTTCCTCAGGTGACATGGTCCTTGGGGCACTGTGCACGTGCCTGGGGTGACACCTTTCTACAGCAGCATCAGCCAGAGGTGACACCCTTGGTGTGTGCCCATCTTCTGGTGCACCCTATGGGGTTTCAGTGCTCCTTGGGGTGCACCCAGTTTGGGGTGTGCCAGCCTGGGGGTGACATCCACCTAGAGTGACACTGTCCTTGGGATAAACCCTCCCTGCCATGCACCTACCTGGAGAGACATCCTCCTTGGGGTGATACCACCCTTAGGTTACACCCTCCTTGGGGGTACACCTGCCTGATGGGGACATAGTTCTTGGAGTGCACCCTCCTTTAAGTGTGCCCTCCTTGCAGTGTGCTAGGCTTGGGATGGCACATGTCAGAGGGCTGCTGGTGGCAGTCTCCTTGGAGTGACACCTGTCTGGAGGGGTGCAGCTGCCTAAGAGTGACAGCCCTTGGAATACATCCTGCTTGCAGTGCACTCTGCTTGGGTGGAACCTTCCCTATAGTGTACCATCTCTGGGGTGCACCTTCTTGGAGGTGGTATCCTCCTCGGAAAGCACATGCCTGAGAGTGACACCGTTCTTGGAGTGACAGCCACCTGAGGGCCACACTGTCCTCGGGGTGCATCATCCCCTGGTTGTGAGGGATGTCACACCTACTTGGGAATGCACCCATCAGAGGGTGACAGTGTCTTTGGGGTAAGCCCTACTTTTGATGCTCCTTCCTTGTGTCACCCTCTTCTTGGTGACACTGTACTTGGAGTGGCTTTGCCCCAGAGAACGCATTCCCGCAGGAGGGATGCTGGGGGTGGGAAGCATGGCCTTGCATGCACCCTCCGAGGCTCAGCTGTACCTTGGGCTAGGTGACAAGGTGTGTGAGTAGGAGGGACGGATGGTAATGGAGAAACATGGGCAGGTGGAGGAGCAGGGAGGGAGAGGGGATGTTTTGTGTTGGAATGATTGGGTAGTGGGCTGAAGGGCCAGAAAAGAAGTGTCACATAGAAGAGAAGGGTCATTGTGGGACAGGTAGTGGGTGTCAGGACCTGCCTGTTTGGTTGGTGCCATATCCTGGGTCCTGCATGCTGAGGAAGGGAGACGGCACTTATGGGTGTCTCCTTACTCCCCTTCACTCCAGACTGCAGGCTGGGTGAAGGGGAGACCCACTGTGTGTAAGTAAATTCCTGAGCACTGGGAAGAGCTGAATTTGGGGTGACGGTGGTGCTTCCCACTGATGGCAGCTGCTGGGCAGTGTATTGGGTGTGATGGTGGATGAGCAGTTCCCACTTGGCAAAGCAGCCTCATGAGCCTTCTTGTGGATCAGTAGCTGTGTTAATGCAAAGGAGCAAAACAGATGCACGGGGAGGGAAACATCAATAACAAGAGCAGTCAGTGCAGCCAGCTGAAACCATCTCATATCTTGGCAGCTCATGAGCTAGCGGCTCATCCTAATGATAGTGTCATACATTCCTTAGCATTTCAACCCTGGTAGGGTAATGTTGTGTATGAAATAATAACATAGCTGCTCCAAGTGGTGTCTTCAGAGCAGAGCTCAGGCAAAGCAGGAGCTGCTCCTCAGCTCAGATGGGAGAAATGGGTCTGTTGTTTATGCAGAAGCTCAGATCTATTTCTCTTTCAAGCAACCACTCAATGGACATTTTCAGCCAGAAGTCCAAAAGATTTTCTAATGAAAGCAGGGTGTTCTCCCTCTTCTCCTAAGACATAAACTTTGAATCACATGAATAGTTCACATTAAAAAAAAAAATGCATGCTCATCCCAAATAAGTAGCATGGTTGAATACTGAAATTGATCTAGCATATCTGAAAAGTAGTCCTGCCACATTTTAATAGTGTTAATTTGAAGGTCTTTGTTTCTTATTCAGCTACATGAAGTAGCAGAAGGCATTCACAAATGCAATCCATGCTCCAAGGTAATAAAGAGCTATTTGGGAAGCTGGAACAGTGTGTGTAAACAAAAGATACTTGATAAAATAACAAGACTATGCAACTGTGCTATCATAAATAAAAAAATGACAACTTAATTCAACAAATCCAATAACATAAATAACTAAAATAAGAAGCTGGAGGTAGAACAGGAAGGTTGCTGTAATACAAAACTGTGTGTAGTATAATAAAGTCATATCTGTTCAACCAGAACAACAGACATGAATTACGTGAAGGCATAAGAGAAACAGTATTTACGAACAGTAAACTTTAGATAATATAGTAATCATACTATCTCCTGGGAAGCCTGAGAAAGCTCTATCTCCTTCAGGCAGCTGCAAAGTTGTCAGCCCATGCAAGTCTTTACCTTGGAAGCTCTGGGCTCTCCTCTGTCTTTGCTCACAAAAGCACATGGGGTTTGTTTGATCTCCCCTTCCAGTCCTGGCAAGCCCTGACTCTGCCTGAATGAAGCACCACACAAATAGGTGTGAACTTGAATGGTGTTTGTTTAATGGTTAAACTAAAATGTTTAATGGGAGCTGCTGTATGGAGATGCACTGTTTTGCCATCCTGTTTGTTTCCTAAAAGTTGGCAACTAAATCCCAGAGCAAACTGATCTGTCGTGAGTGTTTCCACTGCCTGTTATACACATAGAAGCTGTTCACTAGAAACATCAAATTAATATTAATCAGGTTTTTAATTTATAGGATATATTTTGGGGCTTAAGGTTTTCAGGAGAGTTACTGAAAGCCCTTTGCTTGGCAACAGACATGTCACCAGGTGGGTGAGCACCCTCCACCCCCAGTTGCCCTGCAGAGCCTGTGATGCTCCTGGAAAGTAGTGCTGGGGCTCAGGCTTGAGGATATTTACTTAATTTCCCTCTGGCTTTTAAACATATATATATATATGTGCATGTATTTATATAACGGATATCTCATTTGCAGACACTGGGGAAGGGAGCTGTGCTTGCAGGCAGGAGCTGAAGGGTCTCGTGGAAAAGGCTGGGTGGGGGGGTGTTGCTAGGAGATGGAGACTCCAGTGTCTGGCAAAGTGGCATATTTATTTTTGGTGCAGATCACACAAAATGGTATTTGACTGCAAAGCAGGGTAGAAATCTCTTCTCTCTGCTTACATTCATGTCTGAATGATCTGTCTTTGCGTAGTAGCGTTGCAGCTTATTTGAAATAGAAATTAAATGTTGGGTGTTGTTCAGTCCAGCTGGAGGCTGGGTGTCTGCAATCTCCAAGCTTTTTTTTTTTTTCTATTTTCTTTTTCCCTACTCATTGAGAAATCCCTTGTCTGAGCAGCAGGATATACGTCTCTTTTTAGAGGAAGGCATCCTTGCATGCCTTTGGTTCCTTTGTGGCTGGTTGTCTCTTGTTTTTTCAGGCACTGTGAGTTAGAAGTCGCTTTTTTTGGGTTTGAGCTTATTAAATATATCCTGCCAGGGCTTGTTCTCTCTTGCTTTGCTGCTTGTGCCCCTTGTTACACCCCAGTGCAAGCCAGGAGTCAGCCCCCCCATCTGAGCTGGCTGCACGTCCACCCTCCTCATAGACAGGGACTATGAGATGGCACTGGGAAAGCTGCCCTGGATTGCCTGGCCCTTCACTTGGGGCACTCAGCTCTCCCTGGTGTGCTGCCAGGGCTGGATTTACAGTAGAAGTTAGGTCTGAGTGCTAAAACATGGAATGCTTTTTCACCCCTTTGTGAGATGCCAGAGTCCTTGGCAGAAACACAGGTCCCTTGTAGCTCCTGCCAGGGCTTATGCCACATGCTCACATTTTGCTAATGCTCCTCGTAGGCACTCTCTTCACTCAGTATGTAAGAGGCTTTTTTGGAAATGCAGGGCTAAACAGCAGGATGCTGAAGGGTTGGGAGGGCACCAGGCAAACCTGAGTGTTGCTTGTTGCAGCACTGGCTTCATGAACCTGCATGAACTTGCAGAAGGACTCGAAGCTGAACATCTCAAGCTGTGTCCGACTTGTCAAAGGACTTCACCTCAGCACCCTGAACCTGTCAGCCCATCTGGAAAGAGGTTATGATGCTGTATTTTTCCAGTTCAATGTGACCAAAAAAATGTCAGGGGTGCTGTGCATCTGTTAATACAAAAGCTCAAATTCGGGGGCACGCTATCTGACCCTTGTAAGTGCCCTAAATCTATGGATTTTCTGTAGGATTTGCTTTCTCAGTATGTTTTTGGAGGAGATAGTAAATGAGATAATGCAGCAGTGGGTAAACTGTGACATGTGAAATGGGGTTTTTTTGAATATTAGAGAAACTGCATGCACCAGAGGCAGCTTATGCACATTAGATTTATAACTAAGCAATTCCCATTTATATTATGTAAGTGATGTTATTTATCAAAACCCGTGTAGTGTCCAAGAGCAGATGTTGAACCATTTGTGCTACAGTGTTGGAAATTAACTTTTCTGGGGATTATTCAAATTATTAGTTATTCAAATACAGTCCTGTGGCTGTAATATAATGTAACAACAAGCAATATTATTCCAAAAATGTACTAGATGTGGGTCCGAAGTTGGTTATGGTCTCTTGTTGGTATTGGGTGAAAATCTGAGCTGTATGTGATGCTCTGGTGGGAATGTGTGCTGAAAACTCTCCCTGAATCAGAGTGGCAAAGGAGTGTGATATTTCTTACATTGAAAATAGAACATTTTAAGCATGAACATGATAAACATCCATTTAATGAGAAGTCTACTGAAAAGAGACTGCTTGCCTATGCGAGCACTGAGTGCATACACGCTCTGCCAGCAGCTAAAGAAGGACATTGTTTCTGAGTGGATTACTATGTAAGAATGAGACTTCGGGGTAAGATTTTATTAAGGGCATAAATGAGTAACTAGATTCCTCAACCCATTAGAATTTAACAGTAATTAATTCCTGTTATCTTTTTATATGCTCTGTGGTTAGTGTGATGGTTTATTTGGGGGTTTGGGAGTCATTTTTAAAGTAGATAGTTATGGTTGGACTCCATGATCATAGAGGTCTTTCCAGCCTTAACAATTCTATGATTGTCTATGCACTAGTCCTTTTTGTGTAGTCATGGAATCAACTCTTTAGGCTTTATCCACAAATATGAAGCACAATGTGAGCTATATTGAAAGGTGGGGGGTATTTTTTTATTTTCATGCAGTCTTACCCTCCTTTTCTTTACAAGTTGTGAGCAGTACAGTCCCTAGAGAAACATTGTAACCTGGAGCTCAGCAGCAACTCCTGGAAGAAAACTTCGATCAGTGTGAAGGCAAAAACAGTGGCCATGTGAGCTGCTTATAGCATTTTTTTCAGTAGCTTGCTGAGTGTGTTTTCTTTTAGGGTGTAATCTGTAGGATAATCCCAGCTTCACTGGGAAAGCACTCACTGGTGAGGAGGAGTTTGAAGTTTATCATCACCCTTCTGTTTACACCCGTGAGCAAACAGGGTGCAGGGACGGCCTGAGGAAGAGTTTAGGCTTTGGTCTACTGCCTGTACAGTAGATCTGGCCTTTTGACCTTGATATGAAACGCTGTTTAAAGATCCATGACCTTGCAGAATCAGTCCACTACTTCCTTGCCCTGTCTATAGTGCTGCTCTGTATCAGAACATTGCAGCAAACAGGGTGGAACAGCATGTTCCCCACATCCACAACAGCCAGGACAAGAATAGGGCTAAAATTAAACCGCACACAGATGGTATGAAATGAAGAAATACTTGAAGTGCGGCTTATTGAAGTGCCAGAATCTGTTATTTGGACGGGACTGTGGAGTGCAGATGTTCCTGCCTGGGGTGGAGGGACGCTGTGAGCTCAGCCCCTGCACGTCTAGTGCCTGGTTCATGTCTCACCAAGGACCTCAGGATTTGGGTTCACCCTCTGTGGGATGATGGGCAAGCTGTCAAGGGTTACATGAATTTAAGGGTTGAAGTGCCCAAAGTAGGAGAAATGTAGCTGAGCTGAAACCTAAAAATCCCCATCCAAACCTTCCACTTGACTGCTGCCAAGCCCTAATGTTTAAGTGGCTTTTATTATATTTTTGCTTTTAAGCTCCCCACCTGGGAATCTGCCAAAAGTTAGACCTCTCTTATTAACTCAAACTGCTCTGTTTTTAACAGTGCTGAGCTGTGAAGTCACTAAGCCTAGAACAACCCATGGTGACAGTATTCCTCTGCATCTTATCAGCTGCATCTTAGGACCGTCTTTAGTGCCTTGTGGTACCTGCAGTTCAGGACAAAGCTTTACTTGGGGGAAATCAGGAATTCTAGTTCCCATTTCCAGTTGTGTCAACATGTCAACTTCAATCACCATTTTTTAAGCAAATCTAGATATGATTTTTTTTTTATTTAGCCCTCAATCTGTCTGTGTTCCAGTTCCTCATCCTCATACCTCATTCCTTCTCCCCGCCTGTGTCTGAGAGGGCATTTTAGACTGGAAACTCTCAGACCTGTTCTGAAAAATGTATGTATTTATGGCAGAACATTACACTTCGTGGCAGGCTGTTAGTATGATGGGTTGGCTGTACCCTTGACAGATTTGTCCCCGCTGTTGTCTGTGCCGGGTCTGAGCGTCCCTCGGCCGGGCTGTAACACATAGTCCTGTTTGTGTGTGTGTTTTTAATAACCATGTTGTTTTAACTGAAACGCCTCTTTCTGGGGCTGCCACTCTGGGAGAATCGCTCTCGCCCTCTCTCATCACGGTGGCAAACTGAGAAAGGTTTCCTTTAGTCAGCTGGGGGAGAGGAGGAGGATTTATGAATCGGAGAAACACATTCCTGATGTGGAGTAGGCACATTCCCCATTCCCCCCCACTGCCCCCCGCTCAATAAAAGCACCGTTTGTGTGGCAAATAGCCAAGGGTTTTATGAATACAGCTCTTACTTTCTCCAGCTGCTAGAAACCTTTCTCAAATATGAATTAAAATAAAAAGCCTTGCTAGACACTTTTAGCACTCATAATTCTGCTATTTTTGGTCTGCGGTGGGGAGTTCTTGCATCAGAAATCTTGGTTGGAGAGGCTTGAGTGGCTTCTTTCAAATATTATGAAATTGAAAAAAAAATCTAGAAATTATGACTTTAAATAATCTCCCACATTATAAGGATCATCAGGAACTTGATGTGATTATGTCCCTAGATTTGATGCTTCCCTCGCTGTTATGGCTGTGAAAATCTATTTCTGATATTTTATAGAGGCTTGCCCTTTCTTCAGAAGCTATTGGGGTGGGTTCTTGAGGAACTGGCCCAGTTGAGATTAAGTATTTTTAATAAATCAACTCCTGGGGAAAAAAAGATAGAGACTGCAATTGATGCATAAGAATGTCTTACAGGTTTAAAGAAAAGCATTTTAGGTTCCATCATGGAAATGAGTTTTGGTAAGAGATGTGGGAAACCACGATAACATTAAGAAGATGGCTGAACAGTGAATTTGCAGTTTGCATAGCAGAGTGTGAGCAGGGGGAGATGTCTCGGGATTTGTCAGGAAGGCAGGGAGATGTGCTCATTCAGCTGCATGCCCAGGGGACCCTGGAGGAAAGGGAGTGCTTTTTCCAGGGGGGATGAATTTGGACAGTTTGCTGTTGTTAGTGATTTTATGTATCAGCCCTGTATTACTTGTGCAAAAATAAAAAAAAAGATTTAAAAATCCATTTCTGACAGCATAAGTCTTGCTTTCTACCTCTCCCCCCAACCTCCAAGCATACTTCTGAGATAGCAGCCAGAATCATTTTTGATATCCACAGCCAGTGACAGCAGGATTGCTTTCCTGGAGGAAGGGGCTCACACGGTGCCTGTGTGGCCACGGGCACATCAGGACCTTCCCAGACATTTTGTGCATTTGTATTCCAGCCATGTGGCAGCCAGTGGTGCAAGGAAAAAATTCTGGACAAATATAAAAACTCACTCAGATTTTGAACATGAATCAAGAAAATGTGTCCGGGGAGTGGAATCTAGTTGTATGTAGGTTGCAGTGGCATGAAGATGGAGTGGATGTAAGTTGTAGACATTCATTGAATAGTCTCTCATATATTCCTAGACCTGTGCACAGCAAGGAGAGGTGGAACTGAGAGCAAATCTCACCTTATGAATTAGGATGACATGGCAACAGGATGGCTCAATTTATTTGCAAGTTTATTTGCAAGAGCAGTACAGATTTTTCACTTCTGTTGCATTAGCCTGAATCCCAACCAGATCAGAGATAAATAGCAGAGCCTCTTAGAGGTGGAAAACTAGGCAAAGGGCCATCAATGCCTTTGCATCATGATCTACGCTCAGATATACAGACTTTTTCTGACTGCTAGGAAAAAGAAAATATTCCTCCTATTGCACATCAATCATCTTTGAGGATGAAAAGTTCCATGTATGTAACGGTTATGCCAAGGCTGCCACAAAACAGATGCTCAGTGGTGATTACACGACTGACATTTTAGTGTGATTGTGAGTGAGAGGCTTGTCCAAGGCTGTGGCAGCATCGTGTATGTGGGTCACCGAGCTTAACACAGTAGCAACAGGAAACGTGTGTGAACTGTCGTGCTCATTTGGAGAGAGGACTTAATTATCTAGAGGCTTTGATGAGAAATAATTGCTAAAGGCTTTAATACAAGTTGCCATTGTCCAAGAAGTTCTTGTCCCTCTGCTGCTCTGCAGGAATTTTGTGTGTCCAGGCTTACCCCGGTGTTGATGGAGCAAAGTGTGCTTCCATATGAAGGCGAGACATCTTCCGTGGGCAGAAATGATCCATCAGCTGAAGTGGGGGAACACCTCACAGCACAGCAACCTGATCATATACAAAAGACTTTAAAATATGTGCAAATCCTGACTTGCAGCACTCCTAAGGCATTTTCGTCTCCAACCTGTGTGTCTTACTGTAAAAATCATAAGGAGTTACGGCCTCACCAAAGGGATGTTACTCGTATTTTACTGATCAGAAGATAAACCATAAATCACATATAATAAAAGGTGTTTTCCCTGATTCCCAGGCTTCTGAGTTAACCTCTGTGCAATGCTTTCTTTAATAACTCAGCAGCGTATTGTGAAAATAAACCTATATTTGACTATCTGTGTTAAAAACAAACAACTCAAAACCTTTCATGAGAAATAACAATCTTCTGGCTATATTTTGTGTACCTAAGTAACAGCTTCATAACACACCAATCATGCCCACTAGATGTGTGCAGCAGCAGTATCAGACAGTTAGGGATATTGTATTTTGCTTAGGCTGTGTTGTGTGTTAGTGCATCAATTTAATTTTACAGTCTGCTTGATATGGCTGCTTTTATAAGCAGGGATATCATTTTACTTGTGTCCTATTACAAGTTTGTGCATTTGTATAATTTTCCATTTTTATCCAATGCATGCTGAAAGCAGTTGGCTTTTCCCATGGACTTCAGTGTATCACAGGATCACAGAAACACAGAATATGCCGAGTTGAAAGGGCCCCACAAGGATCATCAAGTCCAACTCCTGGCCCTGCACAGGACCATCCCCAAGAGTCACATCATGTGCCCGGGACTATTGTCCAAATATTTCGTCAACTCTCTCAGGTTGTATCAGGAATTTACTGGTTAATTTGAGAAATTATATATTGTAATAATCCTACAAATGTTTTCTAACCAACTCATGTGATACCGGATATCATCCTACAGTAGCATTTTTGGCCCGTTCTTTTGCCTTGTGTAAATGAAAGCAATTTTCACAGCTGACCTTCCCATCAATTCCTTTTGCTGCTTGGAGATTAGATCTGCTAATCTGGTTTTATCATTTCTGTCAGTCAGCCATACTGGTTAAAACCTTTTTGCTCTGCTTCCAGTTCAAGGATGCCCTCTTGGATGTGAGCCTTGGGGATAGCGCGGCCGTGGGAGCCGCGTTCGCATCCTCTGCAGAGGTCTTTGGAGACCTGCTCTCAGATGAGAATGTTAGTTTTTCACAGCCCACTTAAGCAGAAATCAAAATGTTTTTGCCAAGTTTGCTGGGCTGGGAGTTAAAATCTGGAAGACCTGCAGATGTAGGTGGAATCTCATGAGCTTTCCTGGAGAGCCCTATGCACATATTGCTGTGCATCCTGGCAATTACCGTGACGAAGCTTAATCACTAACAAAGTGAAGTCTCATTAAGTCCCTTGCTGACATATCTGGGCTAGGTTGGGGTGTGTAACAAGTAGAAAACAGAGATGACTTTGGGTCTTGTAAGTTGACATGTGGAAGTGGAGCCCTGCTATATTTCCCAACCATCTGAGTTGCACATGTTCAGTGAAGGTGCTCGTGATTTGGCTGTTATCTCTGTATGGGAGAAATGGAAGATAAATCTGAAGGTTTTTCCAGACAAAAGGAATTTATCAAGTAATACTGCAAGCAGACGGTGCAGAGCCAAGCTTGGATTTGGTCCTTATTTTGAGCTGAGTGGAAAGAAACTGTGGCCAAGGATCAGCTGGAAAATCATTTAACCCTCTTTGAGATTGAACAGCAGCTTTGCTGAGAAAGTCTAATTTGGAATACAAGCATGAGGAAAATAACAAGAGCAATGATTGATACAGTGATTGACAGCATGTCATGTAGGACAATCTGCAAACTCGGCTCCTGAAGGTTATACCATGTGTGATCATGGACTCTGATGAGGTGGAGGTATAAAATATGAGAGGTTATAGAGGAAAAAACGCTGCTTCTGATCCTTTTCACCTCTTCTGATGTGCCTTTTCCTTACCCTGCCTGTGTTTCAAATTCTTTTTCAGGCATTAAATTTGTTGAGGCAAGTAGAAGAAGAAGATGATTAACTGAACAAATTCATGCATCCTAATATTGAGGGCTTTTTTATTTATTGAATTCCTCATTGTTACATCACAATTCTCTGACCTCCAGCTCATGCTCTATGTTCACTTGACTGTATTTGCTGTGAGTCTTTTTTCTCAGTTTTCTTTATAGTCTGGCTCTTTTCTTTCATTATTATTTTGTTGAGCCTGGCTCTCTCCTTTTAAAGGCCCTTGAATGTATTCAGAGGAAGGTAACAAAGCTAGTGACAGGGCTGGAAGACATGTCCTGGGAGGAATGGCTAAGGATGTTGGCCTTGTCTAGTTTGAAGTCAAGGAGGCTGAGGGGTGACCTCTTTGCTCTCTACAGCTTCCTAAGGAGGGAACGTGGAGGAGGTGCTGAGCTCTTCTCCCTGGGATCCAGTGATAGGACATGTGGGAGTAGTTGAAAGCTGCACCAGGGGAGGTTTACACTGGACATTAGGAAGCATTTTTTTACCAAGAGAGTTAATTGTATTGAGGAATTGTATTCCAAATGATAAATGATAGATGAATGATGAAAGCTACTTTTTCTCCTTTCTAAAGTGATTGGAGCTATACAGATGGAAAATGGTGGATGGGATTATTGACTAATGCCTATTTTTGGAATTCAAGGCACATTGGTGCTGTTGTACAAGGATTCCCCTCCCGTGGTTTAAGTGAGCTGAATATGCTGTACTGTGGCTAAAAGGAAGAAGTGGAAATCAGTTCCATCTCATGCTTAGCTGTGCAGTGAAATTACTCTGGATGGTCAGATTTTTATAGTGAACTGCATATGAAGTTACCCATTTCCTTTGACTGGCAGAAGAGCTGTGATATCCAGATAGGCTTTGAATTCCATCTCTCTCTTCAGTCCACAGTAACCAACCTTTTACACAGGGTCATGCTGCAGGATGCTCTTAGGTCTCCATGTGGAATAGAGGCAAGTTTTACTCTTAAGGCAGCCCTCGTGCCTCTTGAGCCCTAGTGAAAAAAGCCTGTGGTTTTTGTGGAACTCATAGCTGAACATGCAGAGTCCTTGCTGCTTATCCTTCATTTGGAGTCAAATGCTGTCCTGTTTTTATGAAGGATGAGGCTCTATATTATCAACACTGTTTTCAGCACAAATTCATAACACAGCCCCATACTACCTACTATGAAGAAAATTAACTCTACCTCAGCCAAAACCAGCACAAACTGCTAAGAAAAAATCCCACGAGAACTAACCTCATAACCCATTCTACTCCAGCTGCAAAGCAGAGGATTTTGGTCTGCCTTCTTTAACATAAACACTGAGCAGTGTCTATTAAGACAGCTTTCCAAAACAAAACCCTATCAAAACAGAAGGCATTGCATATGCTATTTCCAAGGGCAAAAGGGGGACTCATCACTTAGTCCATAAATTAAAGTCATTTCAGTATTCAAGATATGCAAACCTGTGGGACTTGTACTTATGATTACTTGATATTTCCCAGTTATTTTTAACTGATGTATCATCTGATGCAAATTTCTCTTTATAAAATGCAGAGTAGCTCAAAGAATAGAGCTCCTAAAATCTTGGTTCAGGAAACGTGTTATCAACCTTTGGAATTCAGTGAGAACTAAGACAAAATTAAAGATCTGTGTCAGAGAAATTTGAGATGTAAACATCTGCTGGGCTGCCTTTTGCATCCTGTAGGGAGTTTGTGTGCTTTTTACAGCAGTTTTTGTCACCTAATGCAGAGGAATTTTGAGCCATAGCTTGGGATCCCTTGGCACTGTTGCACAGCAGTCAGTTAATAGAAGACATTGTTCCCTGTAATGTAATGATGTTATTATTTCAAGTATTTTGTTGAAGTTCTTTAATCTCTCCTCATGATCATCTCCTTCTGCATTTTTAATTATCAATGCTTTACATGAAGAAATGCTGAAGTATGAAAGATTAGATAAGGAAACATTCAACATCCAGAAGCACTTTGCACAGAAGGGCTGTGAACAGGATGGTTTTATTGATTTGGTAAACCAGAGCCTGTGTTTTATCAGCAACACACACATCAAAAGCACTGTGCACAATAAATACACTAACGATTTCAAATAGGAAAGAGAACCCGTGAAGAAGCATGGTGCTTCTTCTTGCTGATTCATGTGAGAGAACAAAGGGAGTGAGGTGGTTTTTTTTTAAATGGGGAATGATGGAATAGGTCTATGAGAAAAAGATTAGGCTCATTTCAAATCTGGGGGGTAGCTGGTTTGCTCCTGATTCAGAGTGATTCATGAGCTGTCACACATCACAGACATATGGCTTCAGCCAGCACCCAAGGGAGACAGGGCATCACTTAGGGTCTGCAGGCTGCACTGGGAACTGTGTTGAAAGGGGGAGCTAATTCTGGAAGGTAGATCCAGCTAGAACAACCTTAGGCTCTTCTCCTGTGCCCTCTGGTTGGGGGTTTCAACCATACCCTGTAGACACCATGTTTACATTCAGATATAACTGGTAAGGTTGGCTCTGTCCTTGCCCTGTTATTTTCCTACCTGAATTACTGTGCAGACCTGCACCTGTTTCTGACAGCTTTTGCTTCATTTTATCATAAAACAACTCCTAATCAATTTAAGCTGAGCTTTACAATGACAGGTCTAAACCAATATGAAGTCTCACTACCCTTCTGTGCAGGTTCACCTTAAGTTAAGCTTCAGCAGATCTCCCAGATGCAAACTCTGGTGTTCCTGATGTCATGAATGACATCAGGCAATATCCACCAGCATCTCCAGCTGGGTGGGAGCTCTGTTCTCTCTTAGATAGGGACATATAAAATCAAAGGGGAAAGACATTTTAGCAGGGCCTGTTGAGACAGGACAAGTGGTTTTAAGCTAAAAGTGGGTCAATTCAGACTGCATATAAGGAAGAAATTTTTTTATGATGTGAGTAGTAAAACACAGGCACAGTTTCCCAGAAAGGTGATGGATGCCCCATCCCTGGAAGCATTCAAGGTAAGGTTGTATGGGGCTCTGAACAGCCTGCTATAGCAGAAGGTGTCCCTGTTCATTGCAGTAGAGTTGGAAGTAGATTGTCTTTAAGGTCCCTTCCAAGCCAATTATTCCATGGTTTTCGGACAGCCATGGCCCCATTTGGGGCCCCATTTACAATCTTTCTGTCCTGCAGAATAGTGGAGGAAAAGACACACATGGGACTATCAGGAGTATGTTGAAGAAACCAGTTATAGTGTGAACAGCATCTCTGGAAAAACTTGGAGCTGAGTTTTGCTCAGGAAGCCCAACACAAACACCCCTCCTCCTGGTGGGAGATGCAGTAGGCCCCCTGCCTTGTGTCCTACCAGCTGTTTCTCCATGCAGCATGCTGTCCAGCTACTCCTCCTTGCAGGCCACAGGTAATTGCACTTATTTCACAGGCAGCACTACCCAATGCATGTTCTTAAATACACTTCAAGGATGGGCCTGATCTGACTAAGATCAGTAGACTACATATGTTCTTCCCACATTAAAGCCAATTAATTTTGGATTCATATGAGTGAGAGCAAAATATAGTCCAGTTTCTCTTCTCTGTGAATTAGTTCACGTTGGCTGAGATTGACTCTTGCATCTCCCCTGGAGGCAGAGCCTCCTGTAAGTGTGAAGGCTGGGCTTACACGGAGCCATTAGAGCAGGGGAAGGGCTTTGATCTCAAAATTGCACCATTTGAAACTGCAGATGAAAAAAAAAAAAGAATTAATAAAACAGCAAGCAAGCCTGCAAGTGAATCATTTTAGCTTCCACCAAAACAGGCTCGGTCCCAGTGCCTCTAAAATGGGAGCACAACTCCAGCAGGACCCCAAGGGTATTGGGGTGCAATGCTCCTGATGATGCAGCAAGAGCAAGGACATGCCAGTTTTGGAAGGGGGAAGATGCCAGCAGAGGCAAAGAAAAGCAGGATGAGTTGTGGGTGGGAGCGTGCCATGGCTCTTGGGAAGCGATGGTGAAGGGGAGCTGTGAGCCGAGAGCCAGAGCAGGAGGCAGGGGAGGAGCAGGTCTGCGCAGCCTCTACCACTCTCGCCCCAAGCTGGGTTTGTGCTGTCGAGCTGCTCCAGCATGGCACAGCGCCCAGGCAAATTCGGCTGGCTCTGCACCCTAATGCCACTCAGCAGCTTCCAAACCAGACCTGACTTGCACCCTGCCAGCTCCAGGCAGGAGCAGAGCAGCCTGAGCAGGGTGAATAGACATGCCTTGAGGATATGTCTGCATTGCAGTGCAGAGGTGAGACCTCAGCTTGGCGAGACAGACCTGAGCTGTCTTGGGAGCCGTGGGGCTGTGATGCGCCCAGAACATGTGGGGGATGTGTCCCTGGGCTCTGGGAAGGGGCTGTGGAGGAGGAGGAAGGTTTTTAGCCTCAGCGAGCCTCATGATGCTTTTGGAGACTGAGGCTGGGTGGTGGAAGGACTTTAGGGACTAGCATGTGCTCTGCTCATCAGTGGGGTGGTCATTCTGTAGAAATCATGTGGGAAAATCATAGAATCATGGAATTGTTTAGGTTGGAAAAGACCTTTGAGATCACTCAGTCCAGCCATTACCCCAGTGCTGCCAAGCCCACCACTAAACCCTGTCCGCAAGTGCCGCATCTACACAGTTTTTAAATCCTTCCAGATATAGTTTACTACACCACTGTCCTGGACAGCCTGTTCCAGTGTTTGAGAACCCTTTCAGTGCAGAAGTTTTTCCTAACATCCGGTCTAAACGTGCTGACCAGCAGCACTGCAAAATGGACAAAATGGTAATGCTGGAATTTGGGTAAAGTACGCTGCCCTCTTCCTTAGGATGCATGGATCTTGGGGTTTGACTGAAGATCCTCAGCCCCACACCCCAGCACTGGGACAAATCCCAACCCTTCAGTTGCGTGGTTCATTTCCAGGAGACAAAACCACTCATTTAGATTTTAGATGGCTCCAACAGATGTTACCTTCTGAAGTTGTCCTAACTCCTGAGTCTGTCTGTGCTGCCAATCTGGTTGCTTATCCCTGAAATTATCCTACATTACAGAGACAGAAAACAAAACAAAACAAAAAGAGTAGAGAAAGAAATGGTCAGAAGAAGCTTCATCAAAGAAAATCACAGGTGATTTTCAGTGGAATCTTGGGAAATAAAGTCTGGTGTGAGCCAGCAGCTTAAAGCCAGAAGGATGACTGTAGTCCCTGGAAGAGGAGTGGAAGTGACCTTCCTACCAGCAGCTCCACGCACCTACGAGGCTTCCTCTGCTCTCAGCACTCAGCACTAGATGGCATCCAAGGGGGGAATTTGGGCTCCTGAATGCAGTCCTGGGCTGTGAAATTATAACTGTAGCTGAATCAAAAAATAAAGATTCCATCTGGATGGGGAAAAAATCAAAGGGCCAAGGCAGTGGAATTTTTCCATCTCCTGCTTTCCATCTCCTGTACCTCGTTTGGGTACAGCTCACTCTGAGGTCTGTTCCACCATCGCAGCTGAGTCCTGGGCCATCAAAATAGGAAAATAATCTGACAGGGTGAAGAGCAAATCCATCATTCACACATCAAGGTGCATTAAAGCCTGCAGGGGTGCATTCACCCATATCCTTTCTTTCCTTTGATGCTGCCAGCCTCATGGCCTCTTGCATGCGCAGCACACTACGTATGTTGGTGTCTGTTCATGCGCTGTCCCTTAGTGTCACCTAAGGTGTACAGCCTGGGGACAGCTGCAGGTGACTGGAAATGCAGCTGCTCTGAGATGGAAAACATTTCCTAATGAAGGAATTACCTTTGCTTCATCCACCTTGTTTTCTAAACAAGCCAAATTGTCCTTTAATGGACATTAATGGGATTGGGTAGAAAGCAGAAGCACCACAAGAGACGGGTCTTGCCTGGCAGATTTTTTTCTCCTCTTTACCTTGAAGGTGTCTTTCTGATGATGTGGGATGAGAAGGGGGAGCGTCCCGCACCTCTCCCTGTGTCATGTCTGTGCCCTCCTGGGAGGAGGGCAGGATTAGCCCCCCACCCCTCCAGCTTGGGTATCAAATTACTTGCTTTTATCATCTCCCAGATAAACTGTGGTCATGAATCAGCTTCTCAGGAGAGGCAGCTGTGCTTGGCCGCATGGTTCAGGGACGTGGGGCTGGGGGCCAGCATCCAAGCAGGGGCTCGGAGGCACTGCTACACACAGCACAGAGTTGAACACGAAGGTGTGAGGAGCAGACAGCTAATGAGTAAGTGTCTGTGGGTGGCTGCCTGGAGGTGCAGGAGCCCTAGGAGAAGCACGGCGTTCCCTCCCCGCCTTGTTTGCATGCTGCAGGTGACCTTGAGTTTAACAATTTAACGAGCACTGTGCAATTGCCAGCATCATTTCCTCTGCCCTGTCCCCAGTTAGGAGGGTTCCACGGTCCGGGTCCTGGAGGGGACTTTAAGGCCGTCTCTCCTGAGCCTTTTCACTCTCTCTCTAGGTTCTCAGGGCTGAGTATCCCACCTGGCCTCTCAGGGGCTACCCCCAGATCCCCACTGCCTTGCCCGTGCCGGCTGTGCCCAGACAGCCCATGGAAGGAGCTGCCCTGACCTTATCGGAGCCGGAGCATCTGCCGTCCCCACCTTGCCACCCCCGCAGCATTTTAAGGGAAAAATGACGGGGGCAGGCGCTTGGTCAATCACAGGTATTCACTCCTGCTTGTGATTCACGTGATAGGCAGGGAAGGAGCTGTTGGGATTCGACTCTTGCTTCACTTGGAGGTCAGGCACCAAAAGGGGTTGGGGCTCATCATCACCCAGAAACCACTTTCCCTCTGAAACACCTTTGTGCTCATGCCTTTTATTTTTCTTTTCCTTGTGTTTTCCCCCTCCAGGCAGGGATGCAGGAGAGCTTTATCGGGGTTCAGCTGGAGTTTGAAATACTTTTCTTCCCAAAAGTATATGTACCTACAAGAAATAGCTTCAACCTAAGCCCTTGGTAGGCAGAGGTACTACAGAGTGCCGTTTGTGTGCCCATTTCTTCTACCTGCAATTATGGAGAAATTGCCATCATGTAAGCAGCAGCTGTATGAATAACTTTATTATTTGTTGTTATTAGTCCTACATGTGTGTTTTTCTTGAGATCATATCTGCACAAGAAGGCACATTAATAATAATAGCCTTTTGAACTGGCTGGGTTTAATTTCTATGGATCGTGAAACTTTTGAAGCAAGGTACTGTTTATTGCTTTCTTTCAAAATCAAAGGTTTTAAGCCGCAGCAGAGAGACCTCTATGTTGTCCAGGCTGAGTTCTTGTAAGGGCAGGCGGTCATGTTGTGCTCAGTCTCCTCATCTGGCATCAGCAAACTGGTCTCGTGTTACAGCCTGGTGCCAAGCTATTTTAGGAAGCAAGATTCCCCTTTATGCAATTATTTTTCATGTGAGTTTAAGTACTGCATTTATTTGCACTTCACTTTTTCTGTTTAGTGTGTTCTATCTCTTGGCTTCGGGTGGGGTGTGTGATATAGAGAACAGGTTCTCAGTATGGAGAGTATGGAAAAGATGAACAAGAGTGTGTCAAGAAATAGGAAAACCCACCTGGAATACTGTGTACAGGTCTGGGGTCCTCATAAGAAGGACATGGAGCTACTGAATTGAGTCCAGAGGCCACAAGAATGATCAGAGGGCTGGAGCACCTCTGCTATGGAGACAGGCTGAGAAAACTGAGGGTGTTCAGCCTGGAGAAAAGAAGGCTCCAGAGAGACCTTACTCCACTTTCCCAGCAGCTGGTGGTACAAGGCTAAAGGTTGCAAACAGGGCTGTAAAAGTGGGTGCATGGCCAGGGAAAGGTGGGTAGCTGAGGACAAGTAAAAGAACTCAAAATGCATCGCTTTGGGGTGGGGTCTTTTTCTTTAATTTTTGGATTCCACTGTTTCAAAACAGTCTTGTGATTTGGAAACAGGAGGATTTTGACATTCAGTGTTTGATGTTGGCAACACTGGATAAAGGAGATAAGATGTCCATGATGGAGCACATGAGCTATTTGTGAGCTATTGTGCAACAACTGTCAGTGAACCTGTATCTTTATGTGTTTAAAGTGTATTTCCTGACATTTACTGGCAATTTTAAAGGGATTTACTCCTTGCTGTTTCACAATCCCTGATTCAGAGCAAATTTGCAGATTTTGAAAATCAGAAGAGACCATTAATGCCATAGTCTGAGTCTCTGGGTAGCTGAAGCCATTTATCTTCATCCTCTCCTGTACTGAGCATGATAGTTTGTGTTCAACTACATCATGTCTTCTACAAAGGCAAGATATGAAGCTAGGAAGATCAGCCACTAACCCAATACCCAAAAATTTGTTCCAAGATCTGACCATTATCACTATTTGATATAAAACGGGTAATGTACTTCTCATTTTTCTTAGTCTACCTTTGGGTAGAAGAATAATTGATGCCTAAACATTCATATAAAAGCAATTACTTCTTAATTCCTTTCAAAACAAAGGAAAAGATAGATATTTATCAGGGAATCTGCATGGCTTTACAGAGGAACTTTCTAGTGGTTTACTGCTGTGATCTGCACAGCCTGGTAAGTCATTTGAACTGTATTAAGGTCAATATCATAACTTGAACATCATTTAATTTGGTGGGTTTCTTTCTTGACAGACATTTCTTCAGCCTTTGGAAATCCAGTGTCCCAAGAATAATTAAACTGGCACAGAAAAGTGAAGTGGGAAGGGAGGGTTGTGCAGTTAAAGGAAAAAAAAAGGGCTTTTAACTGGAAATGTGTGTGACAAATGGGAATGGGCCTGGCTTGCCCCCCTTTGGCTATTAAAACGCTGTGTTGCAAGATAATTCTGGGGGAAAAATTTAGCTAGAGAGAGGGTGTGAAACAAATGCTTCATGCTGAGTCAGTAATTTGAGTGCTGTAGTTTTGTAATGTGCTACTAACCTAAATCATGGATCCTACCACTCCTAAGTTTTTGGGCCTGGCTCTTATCACAGAAGCAAACAGCCTCTGTGAAAGGATTCTGAATACAAATGGGGGAGAAAATCCTTTTCAGAGCTATAAACCCCTCTTTTGTTGTAAGGAGCTTGACCATTTTCAACAGGACTTTAAAAGAAAACAGTGTCGAGATCCCCTTGATGAATAGGAACATTAATATATGGGGTGTGTATTAGGTAAATCCATACTTCAGTGGAGTGCTAGATAAGATAAATGGGTGCAAAGAGCAGGCTTGAAAGGCTGCTGCTGAGATTTTTGTGTGTACTGTGGCCCTTAAAAGCTCAGTGCAGAACTCAGAGCCCATGGGGACACTGAGGTCCTGCCATCCCCTCCTGCTCAAGGGGTTGCTGCAGTGTAATCATCTAAATTTTGTCAACATGTGGCACAACTTTGCTCAGCCACAGCATTGCAGTGTTACCCCTGAAAAACCTCTTTTCTCCCTGTTTTACCGTGAGCAGTTCCTTCACTATTTCAATGGAGATGGAGGAAAGCTCCTCTATGGCAGAGCTGGTCTGTGCAGCTCCTTTATAAGCCCCTGGCACTGCATAGCATGGGGGGATCACAGCATGGATGAATGACCAAGGTTGCAGTGTACCCAATTTTTGTGATGGAGCAAATATTTGGGGAGGGTCCAGCCTGACCTTTGCAAACACATTTAAATACTTGAGGCTCACAGACAATGAATTATCAAGATAGAGACTTGGAAGCAGATAACCCCAGGAACCTGAGCATTGTATACAAATACAGCTCATGTGAGGCAGCAGGAGTTATGCCAGAGCTCTTCCCTGGTGCATCTCCAGTGTCATGTTGTACAGTTGTGCAGGACAGGATGGATAGAAGATCCCCCACACGTGGGGCCACAGGCTTCACTTTTTTCTTGCACTACTTCATCTCTCGATGAGCCCCACTCTTGCTCCACGTATATATTTTGCTCAAAATGTCTTTCAAAAGCCCCTCCCCGCTTCCCCAGTTACACACCCAGGCCCCTCCAGTACCATCCCATCAGAACAGAGTCTTGATTTATGTTGGGAAGGAACAAGCCCATGTTCAGCATCATCTTTCCTGCTGCCCCATGGTGCCAGTGGCCACCATGCACCTGCCCCGTTAGTGCCCGTGTTCGTCATCAGAGGCTTCACACTTTGAAGGTGATGCCAAAAGCTATGGGGTGGCCCATAAAATGGCTTAGTCTAGATGTGGAAAAATATATTAATTTTTCTTTCACATTTCATTTGGATGCTGAATATTTTCAGCCAGGTTATTGAGATAGTTTGCGACCAGAAATCAGTCCAAGGTGAAAAAATGCCGGTGTACCTGTTTACATTATAAACCACAAATGTTTGTATCCTGCAACAAACAGCTGGGAAGTGTCTGGACCAGACATTACAAACGTGTTAACTACCCCGAGTTAACTGGTAATCAATTCGGGGCTAAAAACCCAAGTGCGGACCTTTCCTCTGAGACTGCTGTTTATAACAGGGCTTTCATTTAGATCCTGACCTAGAAGCGTAATTAAACCATGGCACATTCTTGACTTTCAAACAAACTTCTGGGAGTTCGCCAGTGCAGAGCACAGACGCGGATTTTACCAGGTTGGAAATGAGGGTGATGTACCACCTCTTTCATTAACTGTTGTTGACGGTGAAAATGCCTGCCCGGTAGAAATTGGAAATTCTACAGACAGCCCTTTAAGGCTACACTAATAAACACATGAAAGGATTCGAGGGAACTATATGAAAATACTGGTCTATTGAAACCCTTTTTTTAATGCCACCAGCTGGGGGGAAGGTGTATTATTCAGACTTGGAATTTTTAATAATTAACACACATCGTTTGTAATTTAGGTGCTGATTTTTGGTTTTTGCAGGCTGAGTTTGCTCCAGTTTGTCCATCAGTACTGGGCTATATCACCAGGCATTGGGAAACCATCCATACTCTGACCTGCTGGGATTCTTTGATGGAGTTCCCAAGCAAATGCTGAGGAAGGGCAGTAGATGGTGCTGTTATTCTCTTTTTTGAGAACAGAGGTGGCACAACTAGGGCTATGCACAAGGTGTTACCGGTCCTCAGTATGCCCAAATAATAAATCAGGCTCCTTTGAATCATGGGATTTGGGCTTCAGAAAATCTTCAGAATAAATAAAACAACATCTTTTTTTGCAGCTTCTCTGTTTTGATCTTTTAGATGAGATTTTGAAGTAATGTTTTCAAACTTTTTGTTGTAATCGTGTCATTTGTAGTTTCTCTGGTTTTCGTTTTCTTTTTTTTTTTCTTTTTGTAATAATGTGAAGTGGAATCCTCTAATCATGTCAGGAGCCTACAAGACTTAGGGGAACTAAATGAAATTAAGGAGAAACACCAGGATTGTGATTGTGAAACTTGGCAGGAGTTCAGATGCTAGTTTCAAAACAGAACTTGAAGGTTGTTGGCAAATCGAATGTGGCTGACCCTGAGTAATTCAGGATGCCAGGAACAGGTCCGTGACCACAAAATGTTCAACCCCATGGGTCACTGAGGCACGTGCTTGAGGGATGACCCTCCTGGCCTGCATCAATCTGGATCCCCAATTTCCCAAGCAGCACCAAATGCTGCATCAGGATGACGTTTATCAGCTAATTTCTTTTAATGACTTGAAGGTTTATGAGGCTTAATCCTTTCCAGCAGCACTAGGGAGGGCAGAACTGGGCCCCCTTTGGATTTCACTTTTATTTGCCTCGGTCGCAACAACAGGTCTAAGTCCAGCCTTTGTAAACATTTAATGGGCAGCAGTGATTGCACCAGGACAACCTGGCACCAGTGAAGGTGTCCAGCATGTGAACATGGGCAGGGGACACGGCAGCTCTCCTGCCCTTAACCTCCTCCTGCTTTGAGGGGGGGCTTGGCAATGCCCCCAGCTCCCTCCCACTGCTCATAGTCCCTCTCAGGGTGTTTTCTTCAGCAGCAGCAGCTGCTGATACTAAGAATAGTCTTGAACAGGGTAGTGATGGTTCAGCTTTGGACTTTTCGGAAGTAGTTTTTGGTATTTGGTATTTTGGCCTCGTGACTCCAGTTTAGGCCACCTGATGTGCAGCACGTAACTCTGCTCCAATTTCCCCCTTTGGTGGGGAACAATCTCAGATAACGGATAACAATCAGCAAACTGAACACAGCTCGCTTTCTTATTTTAGGATTGCTATAGACATGGTCATTAACAGCTACAAGAAATACAATAGGCAGGGCCTGGTCCTCCCACGCTGCATGTCCCCTCTCCAGAAAAGCTGCTGCCAAATCCTCCCTGTGACAGAAAAGCAAAATGGATTCCCAAGTAAAACCTTGCTCTAGGTCTGAGGGGGAAGTCATGGCTTGGTACTGGACAGTGCATCAAAATGAGCATCCAGTCATGCACACTTTGGACATCAAACTGCTCTGCAACATCACTTGTGTTTGTAGCACATCAGGAAGAGCAGAAGATATTCAGCCTGGAAAAGAGAAAGCTCCAGAGAAACCTTAGAGCCCCCTCCAGTATCTAAAGGGGCTCAAAGAGAGGTGGATTGGGACTTTTGACAAGGGCATGGAGTGACAAGGCCATGGGGAATGGCTTAAACTGACAGAGTTAAGATTTAGATTAGGTATTAGAAAGATGCTCTTTGCTGTGAGGGTGGTGAGGCCCTGGCACAGGTTGCCCCGAGAAGCTGTGGCTACCCCATCCCTGGAAGTGTTCAAGTCCTGGTTGGATGGGGCTTGGAGCATCCTGGTCTAGTGGAAGGTGCCCCTGCCCATGGTAGGGGGCTGGAATGAGGTGAACTTTAAGGTCCCCTCCAATCCAAAGCATTCTATGGTTCTGTGCTCCTCTACAGCCTGGCCAAGGAGCAGCCCCAGGAGCACAGAGTTGGTGCTGGCCAAGGGCAGTACTGCTGGCCAGGCTGTCTCTGCACCCCAGCACCAATGCTGGACTAATGAAACACTTTGTAGGGACTAATTAAAGTTGTGTTGGGCCAAGGGGAGTGGGATGGGGTAAGTGGGAGCATAAGGGCAGGCTACAGGTTCACTCCCCACTCCAATAAATAGTTATTTTACATTAAATAATGTGTGGGATAAACTAATTCCATGAGCCACAGAGCAGAAACTGAAGCCTCCTCCCTTCCTTTCTCTCTCCTCAAACCCACCATGTGTACTGAGTGGAAACACAAGCTCTCAACAGGCTCCTCTTTCTCCAAACGAGACCTTCTTGTCCCACTTTAATACAGTCTTCTATGGACAAATAAGAAAAAAAGTAACATTTTTACTGTTGTTTTTAATTTTGGTTTCTTTTGATAGATATCCTTTGGCCTGGATCATGATGATTGGTCATGATATATCAGGAAGAGCTTCTCTCTATTTTTAAGTTATTGACATGTAATAAGCACATTTCCACATAGTTGTGACCCACTGATACAAAGGTACAAGGGGTAACAACAAGTTACCACCCCTTTTCCCATTTCAGGAGTAGAGCTGATTCTCTTAAAATGACAAAATTGAATGAGTAAAACTCAGTTCCTCTTTTAATATTGTTGGGTTCTGAAATATCCCAGTTAATGTTTCAGTCTGGGCAAGAAGAAGTGTTACAGCAATGTTTAATATTCCCAGAGATTATATTGGTGCTGTGTTCCTTGTTCACCAGAGGTTTGGTCCAGCTGAGCTGGGAAGGTGGTGAAAATGTTGTGAGATCAGACCTTCTCCAAAAATGCGGGTCAAAATTCACTAGTAACATAAATTAGGTTGGTTCATGTAATTTACATATAGAAAACTCTCAGTCCATAGTGGGAATTTCAAGTCTGACTGAAAGGAAAAGCTGAGGCCTAGAAGGATAGCTGTTGCATAGTGCATTCAATAACTCTGTTTATGAATAAATAATTATTACCAATGAATCTCCTGCATATTATTGACAAAGGCACAGAAGCTGCTTTTTGGTGCTAGTGACTTACCCATTGTCAAATGTGAGCTGGACAATTGTAGTGGCTGCTGCTCCCTTAAGAAATTGTCCAAGATTCAGACTTATTTGTATGCCCTGGCTTGCATCAATTAACAGTACAATCTTTTTGTTATGAAGATGCAAACATTAGTAGCCTGAGGGGTCTTGTAAATGCAAATATAAAACTATAATTTCAATTTCCCTTTAAGTACAAGAAAGCCTCTTTTTTTATTTGCTGCTACAATGATAAGTCTCAATTTTTGTTTATTTTTTATTTCCTTTAAACACAAAATGGAATTTAACCCAGGGAACCAGCAGATCTGAGGATGTGGGGAGGCTGGAGCCAGCTGCTGAAATCTGTAGGCTCCTCTTGGCATGGCCAGGCTCCGAAGGGTGTGGGGAAAGGTGGATGCTTGGCCCCACAGTGAAGGCAAGCTGGGATGTGCAGTGTGCCCACAGCTGGCGCGGGGTTGGCCTCTCAGCTGGGGGAAAATTCCCATGTGAAGATTCTTTCCACTCGCTTCAGGCATCTGAGGAGCCTAAATTAGGCACCCGCACCTCTGCCATGGTTAGGGGAAAGAGAGAAAGACCTTGAGATGTGTCCTCCACAGGCAGCTTGGTCCCCTGAGTGGGTGACTGTCACCGTGGGGCACCATTTTGGGCCAAAACTGATGGTTTTGTGCTCAATGCCATGGGGTGATAGTGGGCAAATGAAAGCTATCTCCTCAAAAGTGAGGTGGCACCTGAGTGCATGTCGCTGAGGCACAATGAAAGAATTGGAGGAACGTCCAAGGTCTGTTTTCCCTTTCTTTTTACACCGCACATATAAATGTAAAATATGAAAACAACCACTTTGCTTTCTTCCTCCCAGGCTGGCCCCAGTATGCCCAGGTATGTGTCTAAACAGATTCCTGGAAAACCTGCCCTTGCCGAGGCACAATCTCCAGCACTCCAGTTATAGTCTGCAGCTCCATGAAAAGCAGCAGGGGACCATTGTCATACCTCCCTCCCTGCCCTCCCTGCCTCTGCAAGCAGGGAAACACCAGGGATGCAGCAGGATATGTGCCTTGGCATGCGATTTCGCCAGCCAGTTGTTTGCCCGCACACAGATGAAAGGTTGAGGTCAAATACAACACCAAAAAATAAGAAGAAAAGTAGTTAGATGCTGTCCTGAGCAGTTCCCTTGGGTAGCACCACTCTTCCCACTGCCTGCACCCCCTGCTCAGAACTGTGAGCATCGCCATCCTGCCAGCTGGGGTTCCTGGGAAACCTTTCGTTTACTTCCTTGGTGATTTTTAATTAGACCAAAGGAACGATTAACCAACATAATAGTCCCTCGCCCAACTCTCAGCTCTCTCATTACACTCATTTGATGAAGGTGGTGCTGCTACGGTTCAGTGGAGGTACCTGGTGGGGTGGCACAGCCAAACTGTCCTTCAGCCCTGAGCCCAGGGTTGCCCCGGTGGGGTCTGCCAGGGTCTGTGGGAACCACACACACCATGCCCCCTCCAAAAGGCCCTGTCTCAGCACATGGAACAGAGCTAGAGGGCAGGAAGAAAAAAACAGGAGAAAAATGTTTAAAGTTATTTGTTACTAGTTTTCTTCCCTTCACACTTTTCCCACCTTTCAGGAGTCCTCCAGCCTTGGATCGGCTGGTTGTTTTCCTTCCCGCCCTGCAATCCTGTATGAACGCTAGAGGCTCCCTCCCTCCTTCTGGTCTACGAGAAACTTTAGTTCCTAACTCTTTTTTTTTTTTTTTTTTCAACTTCCCTCAGGAAAAAAATGTGGAGTTAATTATCTATGTAAAATGTCAGATGCAGGAAAGGGGCTGTGCTTACTTGGATATCCCATCCGAAGCGAAGTGACTGATTTCCCCCCCCCTTCTTCTTCTTTTTTTTTTTTTTTTTTTTCCTGAGGGGTGGAAAGGGCCTCGCGAAATAAAAGTGCAGGACCGAGCCGGTGGCTCCCAGAGCGGCCGGGGCGGGCGCGGCGGGAGCCCCCAGCGCAGCGCAGCGGAGCCCAGTGCGGAGCCCACCTGCCCCCGGGGCAGCATCGCCGGGCTCCTCGCCCGTCACCTCCTTCCCCGCGGACTGAGACCTTGATACATACATATACATAACATATATACACACTTTTTTTTTTTTTTTTTTTAAATCCTTCCCCCCGGCTTTTCCTCCAGGACTTTTTCCACCGCCTTGGGACACCCGCAAACTTCTCCCCTCGCTCCCCCTTTCGCCCCTTTGCTGGTGGTTTTGGGCTTGGTTTGGTTTTGTTTTGCTGTTCTGATTTTTTTTTTCCCCCCCTTTGGAAGACCCGCCTGCCTCTCGCCTCCCGTGCCCCACCGGAGAGGCCGGGAGCGGCTCCGGCGGCGCGGGCAGCACCTCCCCGGCGCACGGCGTGCGAGCCCCGGCGGCGCGGCGCGGCTTCGGCGCGGCACGGCCCGGCTCGGAGCGGCTCCCTGCGGCCCGGCACGGCCCGGCTCGGCTCGGCACGGCTCGCCCCGGGCGCTCGCCCCCGATAATGCAGAGCTACAAGTACGATAAGGCGATCCCGCCGGAGAGCAAGAATGGGGGCAGCCCGGCGCTCAACAACAACCCGGCCAAGAGCAGCAGCAAGAAAGCCCTGCTCATCTGCCTCGACTGCCTCTGCCTCGTCATGGGTGAGCAACCGGGGGGGCTCCGCGACCCTTCTTCCCCGCTCCCGGCACCCCCAGCCCGTCTCCCACCACCGAGAAAAACTTTTGGGAAAGTTTGGCGGCGGCGGGCGGGCAGAGCTCGGCCGTGCCTCGGCCGCTCTGCTTCCCAAACAAAAGCGGAGCGGGGCCGCCGGGAGAGCCGGGCCGGGGAGCGATCGGGCTGGACCGGGAAACGCGGGGGTCACCGCGGGAAGCAGCCGGGTGTCCGCCGGGCACAGCAGCCCCGCACCCCGATCTGCTCAGTATTACCGATATTGTTTTATTTATGTGTCGCTCCCCACGCTGCCGCACCCGGAGCGGCGCTGGAGGGTGGGGGAGCAGCCCGGCCAGGCGCTGGCGGTGCGCAGGGGGCACTGTGGGCTCGGGGATGCTACCCCGGGGGTCCCCCCGCGCCGGGCCCCGCACCCCGGGGCAGGGTCGGCGGCACCTCGGTGGCGCCGGGGCCAGCTCCAGGTGGAGGCAGTGCTCTACGGCTGCTCCACCGCCCAGCCCGGGGTGACTCGTGTTTTGGTTAATCATGAAAAACAGAAACTCTTGCCGCTCTAGTTACTGTGTATCGCTCGGGTGTCCGGTTTACCAGCGCTTCTCTCTTTCTCCCCTCGCCCCACTCGCATGCCTCGCTAAACTCATTCCTTTAAAAGTTTAAAGTGCTCTCAGGCATCTCGCAGCCGCTGGCAGAGGTCTGGGTTTACCTGCCTGCTATGGCTTTTGGATCTGCTATGGCATGGAAGGGAACTGTCAACAGTGTGTCTCCAAAAACTTTTTGCATTCCAAAACATTACCCCTTCCATTGTGGCTGCGATGCTGAATATTTAATTGACAGACACAGGCAGGGGAAATCAACTGGCTTCCAACAAAGAGATTAATAACACAACAGCACGTGAGTTTAATACTCCAGACACCACAGTCTTTAAAACAATTGTTTCTGCTTAGAGCCCATTTTTTAAAGACTGTCAGTTTGATTTAATTTTTATGTAGTTTATTGATCATCTGGTGTATATTACGAGGCACTAATACATTAAGAAGAGAGGCATGGTTTTCTCTCTGTATTCCCACAAGAATAGAGGCCAGTGCAGAAAGCTTCATCTCCTCGGATCTGGAAAAAATAAAAATACTTGATATGCCATATATGAAACTAATATAAGTAGAAACATAACTAGCTTGACCCACCTATTTAAACAGAAGGTTTGGATTCCTAGTAAAATAACTCCTAGGATCAGAACTTTTAAACTTTTATTTACGCAAGTTTTCCTAACTTGAGGCATTCCTGGAATGAGTAGGTGCTATTTGAATGGGAAAAGGGTTTTGCTTCCTTCTCTAGACTAAGGGTCCTAAATGAAAAAGCAGTTAGTTGACATGTGTTATTCTACTTGTGATAGTTTGGGTAAACAGGACTTATCAAGCATCACTGGAAGGCATTGTTAGCAGGGAATAATGTGATACAGCAAAACTGTGATTGTTGCTTTGTTTCAGGTTAGTACAGGTGGAAATTGGAAGGTAAACACCAGAGTTGGCTTGTTAAGGGTTTTTGGTTTTTTTTTGTTGGGGTTTTTTGTTGTTGTTCTGTTGTTGGGTGAGGAGCATTTAAAAGTAAAAACATGAATTCAACAGCTTAGATCACTGGTTTAGATCACTGGCAGGTGAAGAGCATGGGTGGGACATAGTAAGGAAGGTGATTATGTGATGGATAGCCCATGATGTATGTTTGGGGATGGATAGCCCATGATGTGTGTTTGGGGATGGATAGCCCACGATGCGTGTTTGGGGATGGGCTTTTCAAATACACCCAGACCAGTAGTATCGGACCTGCCAGTGGATGACTGGGCATGAGTTGCTGTGAAAGCAGCTGCCCCACTCACAGGAGGTTTGGCTTGCTCTTCTCTCTGTCTTTTGCTAGGGAAGACTATGAGCTTATAGTTTCCAAGCACTTGATTCCCATTTTCTCCCTTTCTGAGCTTGTAAAAAAAAAAAAAGAACTAAAGAAACATTTGGAAAGTGGAAAAAAAGGTACTGTAGCTGAATCCTTCCTGTAAGAGAAAGCTGGACAGGTACAAGTTAATGGGTATTTACATGTTCAGTGGGAAAAAAAAAAAAGAGTGCTATGTAAGATAATGAGGAGCACAATTGGGTGAAATAACTTCTTTTAAGGTGGAGGGACTCAGCTAAGGTCTTCTGCTTGTGCATGTAGGCTCAAGGCCAATGGCCTCCAGTGCAGTTAAACTGAGTTACGCCTCTTGAGCAACTGCCCGAAGACATTCACAGAAGCAGGAAAACAGAAGGCTTTTTCTCATTTGAGGACCACTCTAGGAAATATTAAAACTGGTCATTTGATTTGCAGAGGCCTATGACGCTGCACTGGCTTCCACAGCAGGTACTGCCATAATTTGGACCTGAATTGGTTTTCTCTGAGGGGAAAATGAAAAGAATGAACTATGGCTGAAACGTCTTTCAGAAATGACACACTCTTTGTGAGGCTGTAGATGTGTACAAACCCTTTGTTTACACACAAATTTAAACAAATTACCCAGAAGACAATTATCATAAACATCTAAGAAAGTCTGAATTAGTAAAGCAGAGCTATCAGGCGCTTCCTTCAGCTTTAATTTGGCGAGAGTTGTTAGAAAGATCCACTCTTGTCTTTCATCTAAAAGTAGTACAATGGTTATCTTGATAGCAAATGCATAAGAGGAAGATTTTTATCTTCTTTTCTTGAGGATCTTGGGGAGCAGAGTCGTGGAGCCATTGCCAGAAGAGCGCTGCTGGTGGAGTAAGTTGGATGAAGATCCACTGAACCAGACCCCCAATTTCTCCTGCGTTTCCAACTTGAGTTGAGTTGGCAGGGAGCTGGATTTTACTGAATAACCAACCTACTCTTCTAATGAGTGCACTTGGCAGGCATAAATCCTTGGTTTCTTGCATGAACAAGAGGTTTCATCACCAACACTGTGAACTTCCCAGAAATTCCACGTCTGCACTTAACTCAGTAAAAAAGGCAGAAAAGAACTGAGTGTGCATTTATTAATAAAGCAGGTCATCCAAGGGGGGAAAATAACTTTCTCCATCTGCTTCCTCCTCTCGGGAGGGCTCTATTTAGAGAATTAGAAGATGCTTCCTGAAATTGTTAGGGCCACAGACGAGCTTGGTGGTGTGGAAGAGTCCCTGCTGCCCTGTCCCTGTCTCACTGGTCACTGCAACACATCTGAAAATGCAATTGAAGAGCTGGGTGGGTCTGAAGTTGCCCCTGCTAAGCCGGTTGGTGTCTTCACATTGTAGAGCTGTGGGGAACTCTGAGCTGCAAAACAAGAGGCATGATGGGAGGACCTCACTCCACCTTCATCTGATCATCCTCAGCCCAATTGCAGCCTGTCCCTTTGCCAGGAGTCCCTTGCAGCTCCTTCCTGGAGCATGGAGTTGTTAGGGGGGGTAACTGGGGTGACCCTGGCTGGGGCAGGTTCCATGGGGCTTTCCCCAGTACCTTGGGGTTTTGCTGCCCAGATGCAGCACTGCATGGAGCTTCTGCAACCAGCCACCAACCTCTTCCTGATGCAGGAGATGTGGGCCAGGTGGGGAAAAGCCTTCTGCCCTGACCCCTAAGGTGGGATGTTTGGAAGCCTGGCCTCACAGATGTAGCATCTAGGGTTAAATTTATTCCTCTCAGACCTGCTTTTTTCCCTTGGCAGGGACTCCCTGTGCTTAACAAACTCTGAGCAGCCACCTGTGCTCTGCTGATGGGTGCTAAGTCAAGCGTTTAATCTCAGAAGAGGGGAAGGCTGTGTCAGCAAGGGCGATAGGACAGATGAGGGTCTTCAGTAGCTTGTATTTGTGCAGCTTGCGCAGGTAGAACAGCTTCCAAAAAGTCTTGCTTGTGCCATAAAATAGAGGGATTTCATCTGGCATACCTGCTTCCGAGGCTTGTGGAATTTGGCTTTATGGGAGCATATGTTTCAGGCTGGTGGGATGTAAACTGCACATAATTTACTGCCCTTCTTATTTTCTGCCTCTAATTTAATTTTCTCTCTTCTGTCAATTCCAGTTAATCTGTACAACACAAGTTTTACTGCCTTGCGGAGGTTTTTGAAGCAACAGATGGATAGACCTCTTACAACCTTAATATCTCTGCAGCTTTCTTACAAATTTAGCATCTCCTCCTCTGTGACAAGCTTGATGCTAAAATGAACTTTGAAAGTAAATATTTACACTAGCTGGACCTTGACATGTTTATATAAGTGGGGATATAATCTTATAATTTGGGCTAACAATTTAGATTACTCTTAACTTTCCTCTTCTGTGTAGAAAATTGTATCATCCTCCAGCTTTCAGAACAAAAAGGATTTAAGCTCTGCCATGGGCCCTGTCGCTTTGTCACAAAAATTGGTGCAAACAGGCCTGGGATTGTCATTTAAGTGTAAGGAGTGGGAGGAATTAAAGATGAGGGGTGAGGTTAGAGTTATTTGGATGCTGTAAAGCTGGATTTGATGAGCTAAGCAACTTTGCTTTGTTTGGGTTGGGGTTGTTGTTTTTATTTTTGAGACTATCCTGCTGTGCAGCACTCACTGGTCGTGTAGGTAACGTCTTTCTATACACCTGAAGAAACTGCTGAGCCAATGATTTCTGGTTTTCAGCAAGGGACAACAAGACCTGACTGTACTAAACCAGCTGGACAGTCCCAACCCCTTGGTGTTGCCTTCTCCATGCTGTGTCTTCTGTGTGGTGGGGAGGACTGAGTCCATACCACATGCAAGAAGCTGTGTGGGTGGAGAGTTGTCATTGTGTTTTGGGCATCCCTAGATGGGGTTTGGTCGTTGATGTTTATGTATCACTTAATACCTGTAGGATCTCTTGGTGGCCATGAGCTCCTTGCGAGGCAGCAGGGATGGCTGGTCTGGAAGTGCTTTGGCAAAGGCAGGTTGGCAGAAGTGGCGTCTTGGCATGGGGTTGTGCAGTTAGATTCTATCATAACTTGGGAGTAAAGGAGCTTTTTTTGAGCCTTGGGAAGCTTCTTATTAAAGCAACAGTCAGGATCTAAGTGCAATACCAATCTGTAGTTTGGTGCCTCTCCTGAAAGACCAAAGGAGCCAAAGATAACTGGAAGTAAAGACAAGAGAAATACTTTGGAGGTGTTTAAAATCCACTTTCTTTGATTTGCTTTGTAAAAACAAGAAAAAAAAAACCACCAAAAAACCAACCAACCTATCAAAAGGAGATTAGTGACAATTATACTTGAGGTGTTAATTGCAGAACAAGGAAATACTGTACCTATGGCAGACTAAGTCCTCAGGGGTATAAATGTGCTGGCTTTCCTGAGTTGGTGGAATTTGGCGAGCCTGAAGATGTGTCTCCAGGAAAAGCAGGATTACGTGCAACTGCTTCATGGCCAGAAGTGCTTTGAATCCTGTGTACCTGCTGCTGAGACAGGCAGGCGATGGGATCACAATTACAGCAGATGACATTTTTTAATTGTCTGTTTGTAGTGAGCACAGAAAATAATATAAACATCACTCCCAGATCAAACGGATTATTTTTATACCCTTTAAATCTCAATTTAATATGCATGCCTTTCTTAGACTGTTTTGGTCTGACTTTGTTTGTCTAGATACAGGCTGACGGTGTATCTCCAGATGCTTGTGCCTCCATGTACCGCCCAAAAATGGTTTGCATACCACAGCTGGGGAACCCTCACACGGGCACTGTCTTGCAAACCAGAGCTCCTCTTCAGCGCCTGCATCTGAGATAGGAAAGGTGTTTGTGTGTTTCCATCTCTGTCTGAAATTACTTAAAAGAGGAGGGGGAGGAGGAAAGCCCCAGCTCTGCTCCATGGCTCACTCTGGCAGAGCAGACTCCATCCTGTCCGTTTTGTTCATACAATACTCCCACTTCATCCATGGCAATCCAGAAGGGACCGTTGTGGTCGCCTGGTCTGCCTGTGCCTCGAACAAGGGCTGCCTGTTGAGCGGAAAGGCAGCAGCCCTCAAATCCTCCTATCCCAGCATCCACACAGCCGGTGCTGGGAACAGCAGCTTCCCTGGGCATCCTGGGGGCTGCGTCCCAGCAAGGGGGGCAGCAGGGAAACGCCCTCCCCAGTGCAGCTTTCCCTCCTGCACAGCAGGATGACATCTGGGGTCTGGTACAAGTGCTGTCATATATTTACTTTTTGTCCTTCTTCCTTTTTGTTCTGTCTTAGGGCCTTGGCTTCTGCAGTTGTGTTGGGTTCTGTTGATAGGTCAGGTTTCATACTTAAAACAAAAAAAAATACTTAAAAATGAGAATGATAAAGCCTCAACAAAAGAGGTGAATTAAAGAATTAAAGAAATATAAGGCTTATTTTGTAATTATAATATCTGAAGTCAGCATTCTGAATACACTTCTATGCTTCCACCCTTTCTAACAAGTTTGGAGGTCCTGCCTGTTCCCAGCCTTCCATCTGCCTTTGCAGATACCACGGCTGGGTGGGCCTTGCCAAAAGTTGGGAAGAGGGTGCCCTGTCTGTCATATCTCTTCGTGGATCAACGTGGCCCCTTTCTCAGAAGGGCATTCGTATCCCTTTCAAAGCCACCCCGTCTCCATTTCGCCCTCTCCCATGACATCTACCTTGGAGAGGCACTACCTGCTCCACAATTTTAGCAGGTGGAAAGCTTCTTCCTGTGGATCAGATGTCTGTGCCCGGGATTGTGTTGAAGCAGCTGTTGGGAAGTTATGCTCAAGAATCCCTTCTTGCCTTTTAGCTGCAGGCAATGGCTTAGTTGCAACAGTGGGATCAGGATCAGCAGAAGCTGCTCCACAAGTTGGACCTGAGAAGGCAGAACATCATCAAAAATGGGAAACTTGAAGTGTCTTCATACAGCTTTTGATACAAACGGTTAGAAAGCTTGTCTTAAGCATAAGTTTGTTACCAAGGGAATGTATGGATGAGTTTGAAAATTAGGTTTGTCCTGGCAGGTTTCTAAGTGTCAGAAATTCCTATGGACTCCATCCTTTCAAGACAGTCACGTAAGTGGGCTTGTTTTTCACATGTGTTGAATGTTTTGAAGACAGAGGGTTGAAAACAGACTCTGCATCAAGTAAATGTTATAAGCAGAACATGTAATTTAACTCCAGAGTTTCTGATACTCTGAAAATGCCTGTGCTCTTTATGCTGTGTGTTCTTGTTCCAGCCTTGGATGTTTCTTGCCTGCAGATTGCATCCATATATGAGCTTGTTTTATCAGAGCATATGGTGCTCTCCATCAGAACTTGGCTGGGACTGACAACCAAAGCCCAGATGAAACTGCAGTTGGCCTGACAGTGATGGTGGCACTGAGTCACTGGAGAGTGTTCATAATCCTCTGGTACTTTCCCATAGATTTTCATCCTTTGCCCAGAAAAACATGAAAGTGTGTTGATCATAGCACAGAGAAGCTTGGGAGATGCCTCCAGCCTTTCTGATAAAACATACCAGTGGGTTTAGATTATGATGCCTGGGAGACACAGCAAATTAAGGCTGGATTGGCATTGCTGGGCTCACTCAGACCTTGCCCTGAACACCAAGGTAGCTGTGGCATGGAGGTGTCCTTCACTGCTTTGTGAGTTTGCAGATGGCAGCTGCACTTCTTAGAGCCACATCACCTTTACTGGTTGGCAGAGCTGAGAACAGTGTGGTTCTTCCTTCCACGGCTCTAAACAGAAAAAGTGAAAGTTACTGGTTAGTGGTTTTGGGCAGCCATCCCTCCTGAAACAAATGATGCTCCCTCAGAGATCTCACTTCTTCCAGCAGTGTCAGCACAAAGGGAGCAAAGAGCTGCATGGCATCCTGCAATTAGCTTTCACCTGCTTTTGCTGTAAATTAATGAGAATGGCAGCCATTTTTGAAAGTTTTTACAGCAGTGCCCCTGTGTCTGATCATGCATGTGCTGGAGGCAGGCACTGCACGTAGATTTTACTTACACTGCTGTTAATTCAGCGTGTGCTTACAGAAACTGAGACATCATCATATGCCTCCAAGTGTCCAGCCACTGAATTTGAAAGCCAGCGTACCAAATGGGGTCTGGGCTTCCTATCATCCTGATGCTCAGCACGTTATTTATGACCCCTGATTTGAGGTGGTGTGATGGGCCTTCCTTTAAGCCTGGCTGCAAGGCTCAGCCTGAGGCTGGCTGGAGTGAATAGGCAGCCCAGCCCTGGTTATCATTCCCACTGATGCTCACAGTGAGGTCTTTGCTCTGGTCTTTGTAGCAGCACAGTGGCAGTGGCAATCAATCGCACATCCCAAGCATTTTGAGGGCTTCCAAGGCTTTTCTGCAAAGCCCACCACTCTTTAAAGTGTTAGTTTCCAAAGGGAAAATCGAAACTAGTGTGGAAAATGATGATAAGCAGGTCTGGTCAGTGATCACTGGGTACATTTATGTTCTGAGGGATGCTCACAGAGTAATTTTGGATGGCTACTGAGCTGATGGCAGGCAGCAAAAGTCCTTTGAAGTTGATAGCTGTGAATCAGTTTGGTGTTAGCAGGTTTCTGCAGCGGCTCTTTGATCACTGATCAGATGGCCCTTGCTTTTTGGGGAGCTGCTTCTCTGTTTGACTACTGGGTTGAAGCCCCAGAGGATCCCTGTGCCAGGATGTGAGCCTTGCTGCCCTTGGTCCTGCCCAGGCACGTCACAGAGAGGTTTGTGCCTCTGGGAGTTTCTAATCTAAGGAGACAGGGAGCATGAAGGCGCATCACCTCCATGCGTGGGCAGGGTGCTGGAGCCCGGGGAGGGCACACTTTGAAGGCAGTGTTTCCAGTACAGATGCACCCAGGTGCCCAGTGGGGCTTTTGGAGCTACTGAGGAACCTCTAATTCTTTGCTGAATTCCTTATTGAAACTGCAGACTTCAGTGCTTCTGCCAGTCCTGCCGGGCCATCACCAGCCTTCCAAAGTATCTTTTGAAATCAGATCCTCAGCAATGCACTACTGTGGAGGAGTCTGTGGCTGCCAGGGCTTGGGCTGAAGCATGTCCCTAGGACATGTGTGCACCTGTCCTGGAGCTTCCCACCCTAATTCCTGCAAAAACTTCCCCAGGTGGCTCTGTTCCTGTGCTTCCGTGTTCTGCAGAAAAGGGAAACAATCTTGGATTCACCCATTGCAGCGGGAGCTGGCTTGTCCTTTCCCAGATAAGAGCTGAAGTTTTTCAGGTTAACGATATAGAGGAAAAGGTGCACTAAGGCATCTACCAGTTGATAATACATAACACAAATGGGTAATTCTCACAGGAAGGGCTTGGAGGGGGCTTTGTCCTACTCATACTTGCCAAGCTACGAAAAAGATTCCCTTTGTTACCTGATCAGAAGAAGATGTACTTTTAGTAGAGGCCTCAAGAGGGTTTTTGTAGATTTTTTTTTCTTATTAATTCTTATAAAAATTTGCAGCATTTGTTACTATCTCCTCAAATAACTCCTTTTTTCCCCTCCATAATCTAGGCCAGATATTTTTTCATCCAGCGCTCCTCATTTCTTGACCATCCCTGCAACTTTAGCATGCAGCTGTCATTCTGCTGCAGCTCCCACAAAGCAGCTGAAAACCAAGGTAACAGCAACATTTTGAGTGAAGGGGATGAAATGTGGGATAGGTTCAGCGTATTTCTTTGTCATTGTTGAAGTCCTATTCAGTCTGGAACTGAATAGGAGGCTGATTAGCATGTGGAAGCATTTCTAAAGCATTGGGCTGTGAGGATTGGGTGCTTTGATTTTTTTTTTCCTTAAAGGAGAAGTTTTGTGGCATTTATTTTTCTGACTGAGCTGGTATGAATCTTTGTCAAATGCAAAAGCCATAGAAAAGCCAGACAGCATTTTGGAGAAAGCCTGTTTTGATAAATCACCATGTGCATTTGCACAAAGAGGTTTTCCAGTGTGTAAAACTCTCAGAGTTACTGCAGAATCTAGGCACACAGCATGTTTAAAACAGCCAGAGAAGTGGGATAGGGTTTGGGATATATCTGGATTGTGGATATAACAACAGGTACTTTACCTTTGCTCTCACTGAAATCGTCTGCAACAAGTGGGTATTGTGTCCATAGTCTGAAAATCTACCTGCTTAAATACTCAGCATTTAGCTGTCACACAGAAAGATGTAACTCTGAGGTCGATTAAAAAGCTAACTGCCAGTGAAAAACAACTTTCCCCCCATGAAATTGCTTCAAGTCCTGGGCCTGAGGCTGTTTTTGAAGAAAAGGGTTGACTTTGCCTTTAGTGTCTGAGTGATGTGCCAGGTTGACATTCCCATTACACTCCCTTGCTGCAAGATCTGCTGTATTTCCTCTGAGTGGTAACTGAAATTATTGCTTTAGTACCATTTCTGGGTCTCAGCTGGGTCTGTGCTAGAGCAGAAGTCCTGCCTTGGGAGTACCATATCTCTTGCCTTTTGTGGGAATGCAGGATTTTGGGGTGCTTGCAAGCCCCAAGGGAGACAGGAGACCCTGTTGCATGTCAGAGGCTGTATGGATGTAGCACATTTGTGCCCTGAGCTTGCAGAGAGAGTGAGCAGTCCAAGAAAATGCATTTAATTTCTGTGTACAGTGAGTGGTGGACTTGAGGTCCATCTTGAGGACCTCAGTGAGTGATGGATTTGAGGTTGCATGGAAAGCTCATGGCAGTACTTGGAGTCAAACCCTCTCATGATGCATGTATTGTCTAGACCCTTTGCCTGGGTTTCTTTGATGCCTTGTCTAATTTTCTTTCAATTATTCCAGTTGAGAAAAGTGGTCATCTCACTGGTGTGCCTCAATGTCATAGGACCCTAGAATAGTTTGGGTGGAAAGGGACCTTAAAGTCTATATCATTCCAACTCCCCTGCCATGGGCAGGAACACCTTCCACTAGACCAGGTTGCTCCAAGCCCTATCCAACCTGGACTTGAACAATTCCACGGATGGGGCATCCACAACTTCTCTGGGCAGCCTGTTCCAGTGCCTCACCACCCTCTGAGTAATGTCAGCTACTGAAGGCTGATTAAAGCTATTGTTTAATTAAGGAGAACTTAGCTCCTATGTTCACAATTCATGATTAAAGGATCGTTTGAAGTAATTCTGCAATACTTTTCCTTCCCTCCCCTTCTCTCCTTTATCATGAAGAAAGTTCCTAGCACTGTACATGCCCCAGCACCAAGGGTTGAACGCTATTACGGAACCGCAAACCTGCTGGCAAATCTGGCTGCTGCCAAAGGCATCTGAACATTAAAAAGCCCTGCAGAGGGGTGGAAGGGAGTTCAATCTCAGGATACGCTGATTTGGAAAGCGAATCCAAACAAAGAGGCTTTTCAGCAGAGGCTGAGGCTTGGCTTCTCTCAAGGGCAGTTTGGGCTTGGGGAAGCATCCGGGAGGCGGCGAGCGGAGCAGGAGTACATGAGCTGGATGCTGCGCGGTGTAAGGTTTCCCAGCACAGAGTGGTTTTGTGTTACAGGCCGGGGAACTGGCTGTAAGCACTCCTCTCCTTTCTTTTTTTTTTTTATTCCCCTCCTTTTATTTCTGTTGAAAACAAAGGAGAGGTTTAGGCCTTCTTTTTTTTTATTTTAATAAAGGTTCCCATCTCCTGCAGGTTTGGCGATGCCTCTCACTGTTGATGCTGGAGGGGGACCCACTGGTTACTCTGACCTGGAGAAAGCCTTTGCTGGGTCCCACGCTGGCCTCACAGGGATGTTTTATTTTGCACAGAAAGCTCAGCCCTCTCACAGGCTCACTGAGAGCACTCTGGTAGGAGACGGTGCTCCTGAGGGGACAGACACCTCGTAAAGGAGTTTGGCTCAGATAAGAAGTGAAATGAGGTGTATTCTGGGGCACCTTATTCTCAGCAGGAGGGATGCAAAGTGGGGAGTGTGTCTGCCAAGTCCCCTGTTCCCATGGCAGCCCTCTCCCTCACTGTGACACCTCTGGTGCCACCACATTCCCGAGAAGCGCCAGGAAGAGCCGAGCAGGGAGGAGGTGCTACCAACCATCCCAACCAACCAGTTGGATTTTTTTTATAGGCGCCAGATGGTTTTAATAGAGGAAAGCTGAACTTCTTATGACCCTTCCCCACAGACGTTGTTTGTTGTTTTGTAATTGTGGCCAGGACAAAACCCTGTCCCAGAACCTGCAATGAGTGGAGAGTTTGGTGCCTGGTGCCTTCTTCTCCTACCCCACCATAAGCCTCCCCATTCCCCCCATGCTCCTCTGCCTGCCCTGCCTCCAAATGATCTGAAGGAAGCTTCTGGGCATGGAAAACGTGAGGCTTTCGACCAATCCCTGACTAAAGAGATTAGCAAGAGTACAAATTGGAAGAAAGCAAAACATCTAAAAGCAAAGTGCAAGGAAGCAATAAAATGTCAGGCCATGTTTTCCCTTCTAGTTGATTAAAAATTCTCCTGATAAGCAAGAAAGCTTTCATGGTTGGACAAGACCTGTATTGTGTCAAATGCAGTGAAAGGTTTATTAGAAGGATAAAATGGTGTGGGTGTTGGGCTGTACTTGCAGCCCTCCTGGAACTGTTATCCCCCAGGGCTGAAGGCCTTATGCAAGGGTCTTGGAGCAAAAAGTGTGATGGAGAAACTGCTTCTCCTATGGAGAGAGGAAGATGTATGGAAATGGGGGTGTCTGAAGGGGAGAATGATACAGATTGGTGTCTGTGTGCTGGACCACTGTCAGAAAGGTTAACATAGAAATTGAATACTGGGGGAAGTTGTATGACAAAGATAAAGGAAAAAGAGCGAAAGTCACCAAATTACTGCTAATGAGGGTCTGTGGATGCTATATGTGTATCCATAATGCATCCAACACCGTGACTGAGTGCGTAGCTGTCCTGTGGCTGGGATAATTTCTTTAAATTCTCTCTTGCTGCCCATGTTTACAGTCTAATTTCTGCCCAGGAGCACCAAATTTCTAGTAAATCTAAAATCATACCCGTCTCATGTGCCATTCATTTCTTGGTGGCTTTAAGGACAAGAGGCCACTGAAATGCTGAAGACTGAGAGGAGGGGAAATTCAGTGGACTCACCTTGACTTTTGGAAAGTAGAAAGTCAAGCAGAAGAAGGAAATGAGGACCGGGTCTCCTTCTCTCCATGGGAAAAACATCAGCATTGGAAAACAGTGTGCTTGGAGGTCTGCTCCAGGACAGTGCCAAGATGCTCCACTAGGCCCATGGTTCCCCCGTAGCCTGAGAAATCTTCTTGGGATGAAACACAAGACAAGAATGACAAAGCAGGAAAACAAAAGGCTCACTTCCATGCTGTTGTGTTTGACTTCCCAAGGTTTTAATTGCCAAAGGCTGCACTGAGAGCCAGCTGGCTGCAAAGCGATGCAGATCTCCAGTAAGAAAAGCAAAGGGATGCAGATTTCAAGTAAGAGAAGAAAGACTTTCATTTTTTTTATCTTTTTTTCAGAGGAACTAATAACTGTTATGTTTTCCTGCGGGAGATGCAGTTTTGTGTACGTTTCCCCTCCAAAAAATGAATTATCATTTTTAGGTACCTGTTTCCTCAGCTCCTCCAGATGCTGTTAAGCTCCTGCTGTTATTGTTTTACTACCTGTAGGAGTAAGAGGATGCAAGCAGCAAGAAAGGCAAATATGGAGGACAAATTGTACCTCAATTTTAGAATTTTCTTCTTGGAGCAGAAAACTATGCTTTATACAAAGGTAAAATACAGTAGGTGGTTTAACTTGGAAGCCCTTGGCCAATGCACCAAGAGATGTGCATTTCCCTGCAGATGTGGTACACAGTGACAGCAGGATCAGGCCCACCAGTGTGTGGCCTGGGAACAGGCTAAACAATCCCAATTTTACTGCCAAACCCACATTTTTGTCTGATAACTTGAAGAGAATCATAAAAGGCCAGCTTAAAATAATAATAATAATAATAAAGCATGGGATACTTGGCACGCCAGTTGTATAAATCCTAACATTAGCTACCTGTGAATCATCCAGCAGCACGTTAATTGGTACCCCTCAGTAGATGAGGAGTTGGCATCAGGTCTGCATGTAATTACAAGCCACACACAGAAGGACACAGGCAGCTAATGAACTCCTGCCAAACTCCAGCTCCGCTTCTGCGGCTTTTGAAGTCCGCTGGTCTTTCAGCGTTTTGTATAGTAAGCACTGAAAGGCATCAAATCGCTCCTTTGACCGTGTTTAGAAAGGGTTGGTTTGTTGAATAACCGAGTCCCTCCAAACTCCCATCTGAGAACTGGAGCATCTATAGGCGCCTTTCTCAACAGAGCAGTAAATAGGCTGGAAATAGAGGACACCCCCAAGGAGTTGCTGAGCTCCTGCCTCACTGACAGGAGCCAGTGGGCTCTGGTTGCCATGATGGGCTGCAAGAAAAGAAACTATTTCCACTTAAAAATAGTTCAAAACAATCCTACCAATAGGATGAGCTTTTTTTCCCAAGCCTCAGTGTTTAATACTGAGGCTGTGCAAAGTGGTGTTCGGAGTTTCACATGGATCTGCAGTTGCATTGGTGTTCTGAGGGAGGTAGTTAAAAGGGTTTCTGAAGGGTTTCTGCCCCATTGGGAGGGCAGGTTTTCGTGATGCTGGATTTGGAAGGTTGTGGTGCTTTTTAATGGATGCTTTGTTGCTGGGATCAGATTTGAGCCTAAACCCTTATCTTCCTCTTTTCATGTCTGAGATGACAAAAGGAGTAGTTGTTGAGATAAAAACAAATTTCCATGAAAACCTGTGATTTTCAGGCAAACATACCAGGCGGGTTTCATGGAAGTACCATGGTGAAGAGGAATAATGCAGCTTGGCACGAAGCCCTTAAAAAAAAAAGAAAGTAGAGGGAGGAAACAGAAGAGCCTTTGTCAAAATTAACTGCAATAAAGAAAAAGAGACTGCTATTCCCTTGGGCTTCTTTAACCTTTTTTCCTCAATTTATTCACACGTTTCTTGACAGCAGGGCACAGCATTGTTAGAGGAGGCTGGAAAGGGAAATTGGGAGTTATCCATTTTGGATTTTAAAAGGCATGGTACACGTTGTGTCCCTTGAGTCAGTGTGAATAGAGGCTTGGCCATTGCTTGTGCAGTCACATGTGGCCCAATTTATACTGTCCCTTAAGGAAATGGGGCTATGAAATGTCACCTGGCTGCAAAATGCAGCTGTTGAGGGGACGTTTGGGCTGTGCATGGGAAAGGGGCTGGTGTGACACTGTGTGTGACAAGGGGGATGTGTCCACTGTGGCTGGCCCTGTGTTTGCAGAAGAGGGTGGTGAAATTTTCAGTGTTGCTACTACACTGCTGCATCACCTGGATTTGCAGAGTTTTCAGTTTCTTAGAGGTATAAAAACACCCAGAACTCCAAGATGGGGTGCAACATGGAACCATGCTGTCCCCAGAAAATCTGTTTGACTTCTAGGGACATGAATAATTCATAGGGGTGTCATCCAGGGGCAGATAGGGTCAGTATAAGTAAGTTCTTGTGAGCAGTATAGGGTGGACACCTCTGTAACTGCAGGTGATGTCTTGTCTCTGAAGTATCCCATTCACAGCTGTTTTCCATCAAAGAAACACAAACTTCTACCGATAGCAAGGTGGCAGCAGGGCCAAGGCAGCAGCCTCTGCCTTCCACCTGCAAAATTTCCCTTCCTTGTAGTACAAAGCTATTTTAGTTAGGTGCATGGGTTTTTTTAATATTACCTGACTACCAGTGCAATCTCAGTTATATCATGTATTGCTCTATATTAGGATGTCACTCTGTGTAGTAACTGCAATCAAAACACAGGGGAGCCAGAAAAATGATAATATTATGCTTTTTTTTAACCCATATTGTGAACAGGCAAAACCTTACTGAGGTCTGCTTGAGGGACCACCGAGATCACCCCCCATCACTTTAGGGCCCTTTGGATCACTTCCACCCACGCTCACGTCTCTTTGCCTTTCAGCACTGTGTGCTGTGCACTATATCCTAGAAACTCCACCAAATCGCGACTACTGAGGGGGAAAAGTTTCATTTCCAGTTAATCAAGGGAGTTGTGTAATACCATTTTCTCCTGGGGAACTTCCAGAAAAAAGAAAGGAGGGGAGGGAAAGGGGGGTATTACATAAAGCAAGTATATTAAGAGGAAATAAATTATGAATTAAAAGTGATTAGTGAACTTCCAAGGAAGAGGTCAGAAGTGCTTTTTGTAATACAAACTTTTTAAGCTTCCAGTGCTTGTATTGGGTTACAGAGTTATAACCCGGCCTTATTTGTGCAGGTGGCTGCTGCTTCAAATCCGAAGAAGGATTTTGCATTTACAATAGGTACATTGACAGAACTGGGTCAAAAAGCTACTGGTGGCAGGCATCAGTGCTGTGGCCAGGGGCTCTGCTGCCTCCTACACAGGGGCAGTTGCTCCTGAAAACGTGCTTAATTACAATGGCAGTGTCTGGCCAGGATGCTCAGGAATGAGGGAAGGAAGTTTGGGAACTTCAGCAGATGAATTTTGACCAGGTTAACTGGCTTTATTTTTGCTTCAAGTGCTTTGTGTCTTTATTGATTTAAAAATAATTAAGAGGATTTTGTCGACTGCATCCCATTGGCTCCACTTGTTCTTGTTATGGTTTGGGGTGGCTGTGCAAAGAGAAGGAGCCAGGGCTTGTATGTGGGGGTGTTGGGGGGCAGTAAACTGAGATAAAGAATCTTTGCTTGAGATTTTATATATTAAAACAATGCCTACAACTCACAAAACTTTCCTCTCGAATAGAAGTTGATAGAGTGATTGAAAGGGCCCTGAGCAACCTGGTCTAGTGGGTGACACCCCTGCCCATGGCAGGGGGTTGTAACTGGATGATCTTTAAGGTTCCTTCCAACTCAAGCCTTTCTATCATTCTGATAATCTAGATGAGTAGAAAACAGAGTCGTTATTAGATGGGGAAATATTAGGGTTCATGCAGCCAGTGTGTACCAGTGGATGAAGGGAGCAGGCTCTCTGCTCATCCTTGCATCCATTTGACAGAAAGCTCTTAGATTTCCCCCAAAGAAACAGGGTGTTGGGTTTTGGTGGGGCTGGGTCTGAGCCCTTCCTCAAAGGCTGAGCCCCGAGGAGCAATGGTGAGGCTTGTTCCAAACCCCACTGACCGGCAGAGTAAACCCTGTTCGCTTCGTTTGTAATTGAAAACATAATAGTCGCCACAGTGTATTTTTCACACAATCTGTTTGCCTTCAGTATTGCAGAGTTCACAGGCACATTTTTATTGTTTATACATTTTTTCCCCTCTATTCAGGCTGGGTTGTCCTAGGTCAGACTTGTCATATCTGTGAGACTTCCAAAGCACATGGATGTATAGAGGTACCTCAAAAGATGCTGACGCATTGGAATTTTCATGGTGTGTCGCATTTTATTCCTTGTTGTACACAATGTGAAATTATGGCTTTGTTTCCATCATGTTTGGCTGGAGCTGGCTCTGGATTCCTGTTAGTAATGTCTTTTTTTATTCACCCTCTCCAAATTTGGTTGGCCAGTCTGGTTTAAATCTGTTTTATCCCAAAAATGCAAACTTTTATATGCATCTACATATTGTGGCTTGGATAAGACCTTTTGTCTTATTAATGTGTTTTTAGGTATTAAAAATGTATGTGCTCTTTAATATAAAGCTCTTTTAATACATCAGCTCACACCAAACTCCCATGAGGAACAGCTTAACACTCTTAGTAGAATTCCCTTCTTCTCTTTCTTCCTTTGTATGTGGTCTTTACCTCTGAAAATAGGTAACAGGTACTCACTGAAAGCATTCTTTTATCCCAGAAAAACCAATGGCAGCGTTCCTGTTCATCTGGAGATTGTTAAAGCATGGGTCTGGCACATTGTGCTCCAGCCACTTTAGGAAGTGTTTCTACCGAGGTTTCAAATCCAGAGGAATTTGCAGTGCATGAGAATAATTTGACATTTGGTTTAAAGTACCTGTGACCAAGAACCCTTTTATAATAATATTCTCCTAGGATGGTTGGGTCAATAAACATGCTCCAGGTTGCACAGGGGTGTATCAACCAAAAAGGATGAGTATCATGGAATCCTAGAATGGTTTGGACTGCAAGGGACCATAAAGTTTGTCTCATTCCAACCCTGCTGCTGTGGACAGGGACACCTTCCACTAGATCAGGTTGCTCAAAATCTCGTCCAGCCTGGCCTTGAACACTTCCAGGGATGGATATGTCTCTGGAGGATGGGCTTGGGCAACAAATAAAGACACCTGTCATTTCTGACACCACATTTGGTTCCTTTTAAAGGCACATCTCAAGTACCTCTGCAGCTTAGGGTCATCAGTGTTACATGGTTTTCCATGTAGAAGGTGAATATTCTTGGCTTTCTTCTTGCTTGCTAGTGCACTAGCAGGCACAAGAAGATGCTTTTCTGTGTTCCTGGTTAACCAGTTCTTACTAAAAAACAAACAGAAAACCCCCAAAAAAGTAAGGACCCAGAAAATATCATCTAGTTCAAAATGAATCTGTGTCTGCCCACTAGGAGGTCTTCCGCACTCTGTAGCATCTGGTGGACCTAAAAATGGTGAGGTTTACATTGAAGTTCCTATGATTTGGCTGAAATATAACTAATAATTATAAAGTGGACGGAAATGTCACGCTCTTCATAGGAAGAGCACCAGACAGATTGACATAGATAGGGGCAAACGTTCATGTGAGTTACGTGAAAGAACCTACAAGTCAGAAATTAACCAATAATTCATTGCCTTTTTTATGTTTTTGTGGAAATCAACCTGTTGTGTCCTAGAACTTTTCTGAACAGGTCAAATCAGAGAAATGCAATATATACTGATCCTTGTTTATAGGTTCTTTAGTACTCTAAAACAGGTACCTGTTTTACTGTAAAGTCTAGGGTTTGTTTGTGTGGAAAATTTTCTATCCTCATGTGTCTGTGTAGCTGAGAGTAGTGGAACTGTAATAGAGTTGAATGGGAATCTGTTTTGCAAACAAAGATATTAGATGTGTTTCCAAAATACAGGCATATGCACAGAGCAATCTTCTGGACTGCTGGAACCAAGGTGAAGAACAATTAAGACTGCACAGGTAATAAAATAGCAGAGCTGATGGTTAGCCTAGTTGTGTCCTAGTCCTTCTTGTCCTAGCGAATATATAGGCCTTGACTATCCAGATTCAGTCAAAAACCATGGTCTTGGAGGTGCATCACTGCTACTTTCAAGACATTTAAAAATCCCAACATAATGGCTCAATCCAGTCTGCAGTAGGATCCTTCTTTTGTCTACCAATGGGCTGTGGATCTGGTCCCTTGAGGTTATTTTTTGGTTGATGACGCTCCTACCGTTCCTTCAGATGCTCCCAGTGCTGGTGCATAAATGGGCTCTGTTTTGATTGACAGCATATGCCTGATATGGTGGAAATGTGGAAAATGTGGAAATACTTCTATTCTTTGGGTTGTTACATTTTATTTGTGTGTGTGTGTATATATATATACACATACATACAATGTAAATTGGCTGCAAGAGCTGTTCACTCTTGCAGCAGTTGCCAAGGCTAGTCTTGCAGTGCTGCAATTCCTCTCTACAAGTTGGGGAAGCCAACTTTTAAAACCCCAATAAAAACCTACCGTGGGCTAATCTAGTTTTTATGTGTTTTAAAATATGTACAAGTATTGTAAACCAAATAAGGTTTATGTGTACCCAAGATCAGCCACTAAGTACTTCAAATAGAAAGCCTATCTCTTGTAGGTACCCAAATATTTACAGAGTGTGATTTAAATGAGGAATTAGAGACTCTGCTGAGCCCTGCCAAATTATTTAATGGTCTTTTTCACTTTATTAAGCTGGATGTCTAATCTACCGAAACCTTAAGAACACCCAGGGCCTGGACACAGGCAGGCAAACACATCATGGAATGCTTGTTAGAAGTTACCATTGCTTTGTTGAGATAGCCAGCACCATCCCACTGACCCGCAGGGTTGAAAGAAGAAAGATTTAATGGAGGAAAAAACCCAACCTCCATCAAAACCAAACATTTAGAAAGAAAAAGGCAGTGATGGTGTTTAATTTGGTGCAAAGGTGAAGGCTGGGCTGGGAAGATGAGAGTGGCATGGGTGGGTCGCTGCAGAAATGCCTCCTGCCTTCCGCTCCTTCTGCTTTTTGATGAGTGGCCAATGAAAGCTTATCCCCTTTTAAATTTTTTTTTCCCCATTAAATCTGCACAAGTGTTAAATTTTCAAAGACTGAGATTCAAAGTGCTGTACCCAACACAGAGCCCTTTTTTCTCCTGCCTTTGATTTTATGCACATTTCAGGCTGGTCAGAGAGTACACGGGGGTTTTGTTTAAGCTTGGTGGTGGGGTTTTAGCTTTCATGCTGCCAGCCTTCCCAGGATTATTGCCTATTAATTGCCTCTTAATAAAGGTGCTGACCAGAGAAAGGAATGTTTTTTCCTTGGTGCTAGATTTCCAAACTTGATTGGCTTTATTAAATGGAAAGACAAGTAAATTTAAACCCCGCTCTGAAATACCTTAGTGTAGGACACCAGCAGTTAGAGGTCACCAAGTCACTTGGGCTTCCTCCCAACAATCATTTTTCAATGTCCAGTCCCACAGCATCCTGCAGTGCCTTGCACAATTCTTTAGTGTCCACACCTGCTCCATGACACTTGGAGCAGGGCTGAGCCTGTTTGGATGGGGCAAGATCAGTCCTCAAGAGATTTCTATTATGCTCATGGTTTGGAGCCGTGTTTGATCTCCTACAGCATAGTTGGATGAAAGATTGTGGTTGGGATTTCCTTGTTCTTTTATTAAAGTAAAAAATCCCCTTTGTATAACAAAAAAAACTTTCCTTCACCTTGTGAATGAGGTTAGAGTTCAGAAGGTAATTTCAGCTCCGTTTACCTTTTATACATTGGAATAAGCAAATCCCTTTGTTTTATGCTTTAGTTTCCTGTGTCTGTGAGGTGGGGATA